>NC_086445.1:636920454-637542954 GCF_028390025.1 Pseudophryne corroboree | reverse complement strand
GCTGTGGTGTGTGCTGGCATACTCTCTCTCTGTCTCTCCAAAGGGCCTGGTGGGGGAACTGTCTTCAAATAGAGCATCCCCTGTGTGTGTGGTGTCGGTACGCGTGTGTCGACATGTCTGAGGTAAAAGGCTCCTCTAAGGAGATGATAGAGCGGATAAGTGTGTGGGAGGGTGTCTCCGTCAACAACGCTGACACCTGTTTGGATATGTGTAAGTGCTGAGGTAAAATTATTGCACAAAAGGTTAGGGAACAGAAAGGAAATCTACCCTGGTCTGTCCCTATGTCACAGAGTCCTTCAGAGTCTCTCTATGCTCACTATCCAAAATAACAAAGTATCGACACGGAGTTTAACTCCACTGTCGACTACGATAATGCAAAGTTACAGCCAAGAGGGCTAAAAGATATTCAATATACGATTATTGGAATAAAAGATGATTTGCATATCACTGATGACTCATCTGTCCCTGACACGAGAGTACACATGTTAAGGGGAAGAATGCTGAGGTAAATTTCCCTCCTCTCATGAGGAAAAAGAGCGGGAATCTCCAGACAAGAGACGGCAGCTTCCCACAAGAGAATTCTCAGGCTGGATCCTTTCCCCACTAGGGCCAGGATGTGTTGAGAATCTTCCCCTTGGGTGTCCTGTTTGCACTAGCTATTCTCAGGGATCCTGCAGATAGTGTGCACATTCTAGTATACTACCCAGACCGGCGATTGTGTCGGCATGGGTTTATAGCGCTGTGGCAGCGTGGACAGGTACCTTATCAGTAGAGATTGAGACCCTAGTATGCATATAAATATTTTAAGATGCTGTCTTAAGTGATAGATATATAATTATAAAGCATGCCCAAAGGGACATGAGTATACTGGGTCCTAGAGACAAAAGCTATGTCGATTTCTGCTTGACGTGTCCTGTAGAATATACATTGGACAGATAATGCCGACTTAAGAGGCATATGGAAGGCTGAGGATTGTGTGGAGAAAGGTTCTCGGGCCTGGTCTCCACAGCTATAGCTGGTAATTCTGATATTTTGCCTTATATTCCTGCACAGCCTAGGAAAGCACGACATTATTAAATGCAGCTTTTCGAATAAAGTAACAAGAAAGTCTGAGGTGCGTCCTTTCTTGTCAGAGCCGGGGGCAGAGGAAAGAAGCTGTACAACACAACTAGTCCCCAGGAACAGAAGTCCTCCCCGGCCTATACAGAAATCCACCGCATGTCGCTGGGGCTCCACAGGCGGAGCTAGGCCCAGTGGGGACACGCCTTCGTAAGTTCAGCCACAAGTGGGTTCACTCCCTGTTAGATCCCTGGGCAATAGAAATTGTATCGCAGGGATACAGGCTGGACTGTGAGAAGATGCCCCCTCACCAAGGACCCGGCGGGCTTCCCCCCAAGAGAGGGAGCCCAGTGTTAACTGCAATTCGTAAATTGTATCTTCAACAGGTGGTGGTCAAGGGTCCCCTCCTTCAACAAGAGGGTGTTATTATTCGACCATGTTATAATCCCGAAACCAGACGGTTCGGTTAGACCCATATTGAAATAAAAATCCCTGAACATATACCTGAAAAGGTTCAGGTTCAAGATGAAATCGCTAAGAGCGGTCAGGGCAATCCTGAAATGAATCGGGACATAAGGGATGCATACCTTCGTGTCCCCATTTATCCACCTCATCAGGCGTACCTCAGAATTGCGGTACGGGATTGTCATTACCAATTTCACCAAGGTAATGGCGGATTTGATGGTGCTCCTGCGGAAGCAAGGTGTCACTATTATCACATACTTGGATGATCTCATAAAAGCGAGATCAAGAGAGCAGTTGCTGGACAGCGTATCACCTTCTCTGGTGAAACGGCAACACGACTGGATTCTATATATTCCGAAGTCGCAGTTGGTTCCTACAGCTCATCTGCCTCGCCTAGGCATGATCCTAGACACAGACCAGAAGAGGGTTTATCTCCCGATAGAGAGAGCTCAGGAGCTCATGACACTGGTCAGGAATCTATTGAAAACCAAAACAGGTGTCAGTGCATCACTGCACTCGAGTCCTGGGAAGGATGATGGCATCATACGAGGCCATCCCCTTCGGCTGGTTCCATGCAAGGACAATGGAACTTACTGGACAAGTGGTCCGGATCACATCTTCAGATGCATCGGTTAATCACCCTATCCCCCAGGGCCAGGGTGTCTCTCCTGTGGTGGCTGCGGAGTGCTCACCTTCTCGAGGGCCGCAGATTCGGCATTCAGGACTGGGTCCTGGTGACCACGGATGCAAGCCTCCGAGGGTGGGGGGCAGTTACACAGGGAAGAAAATTCCAAGGTTTGTGGTCAAGCCAACAGACTTGCCTTCACATCAATATCCTGGAACTAAGGGCCATATACAACGCCCTAAGTCAAGCGGAGTTCCCGCTTCGCGACCAACCGGTTCTGATCCAGTCAGACCGCAGGGGCTCATGTAAACCACCAGGGCGGCACAAGGAGCAGGGTGGCAAGGGTAGAAGCCACCAGAATTCTTCGCTTGGCTGAGGATCAAGTAAGCGCACTGTCAGCAGTGTTCATTCCGGGAGTGGACACGACCTCCACCCGGGAAAGTGGTGACTTCATCAGGAAGTCTTCACGCAGTTTTGCAAATTGATGGAAACTGCCTCAGGTGGACTACATGGCGTCCCACCTCAATAAAAAGTTAAAAAAGGTTTTACGCTGGGTCAAGGGACTCTCAGACGATAGCTGTGGTCGCACTAGTAACACCGTGGGTGTTCCAGTCGGTCTATATATTCCCTCCTCTTCCTCTCAGACCCAAGGGCTGAGAATTGTAATAAACGGAGGAGTGTGAACAATATTCTTTGCTCCGGATTGGCCAAGAAGGACTCGGTACCCGGAACTGCAAGAAATGCTCTCAGAGGACCCATGGCCTCTGCCTCTCAGTCAGGACATGTTGCAACAGGGACCCTGTCTGATCCAAGACTTACCGCGGCTGCGTTGGACGGCATGGCGGTTGAACGCCGGATCCTAGCGGATGTGTGGCCGGGAAGGCCCTACAGAGGAATTCCAGTGGGGTCGATTCCTGCACTTCCTACAGTCAGGAGTGACTATGGGCCTAAAATTAGGATCCATAAAGGCCAAGATTTCGGCCCTATCCCTTTTTCTCTCAAAAAGAACTGGCTTCACTGCCTGAAGTTCGGACGTTGTTACAGGGGTGCTGCATATTCAGCCCCTTTTGTGCCTCCAGTGGCACCTTGGGATCTTAACGTGTGTTGGATTCCTAAAATCCCACTGGTTTGAGCCACTTAAGCCCGTGGAGCTAAAATATCTCACGTGGAAAGTGGTCATGCTTTTGGCCTTAGCTTGGACTAGGCGTGTGTCAGAATTGGCGGCTTTGTCATGTAAAAGCCCATATCTGATCTTCCATATGGAAAGGGCAGAATGGAGGACTCGTCCCCAATTTCTCCCTAAGGTGGTATCATCGTTTCATTTGAACCTACCTATTGTGGTGTCTGCGGCTACTAGGGACTTGGAGGATTCCAAGTTGCTGGACGTAGTCCGGGCCCTGAAACTTTATGTTTCCAGGACGGCTAGAGTCAGAAAAACTGACTCGCTATTTATCCTGCATGCACCCAACAAGCTGGGTGCTCCTGCTTCAAAGCAGACTATTGCTCGCTGGATCTGTAGCACGATTCAGCTTGCACATTCTGCGACTGGACTGCCGCATCCTAAATCAGTAAAAGCCCATTCCACGAGGAAGGTGGGCTCTTCTTGGGGGGCTGCCCGAGGGGTCTCGGCTTTACAACTTTGCCGAGCTGCTACTTGGTCGGGTTCAAACATTTTTGCAAAATTCTACAAGTTTGATACCCTGGCTGAGGAGGACCTTGAGTTTGCTCATTCGGCGCTGCAGAGTCATCCGCACTCTCCCGCCCGTTTGGGAGCTTTGGTATAATCCCCATGGTCCTTACGGAGTACCCAGCATCCACTAGGACGTCAGGGAAAATAAGAATTTACTCACCGGTAATTCTATTTCTCGTAGTCCGTAGTGGATGCTGGGAGCCCGTCCCAAGTGCGGACTCTCTGCAATACATGTATATAGTTATTGCTTAACTAAAGGGTTATTGTATGAGCCATCTGTTGAGAGAGGCTCAGTTATTGTTCATACTGTTAACTGGGTATAGTTATCACGAGTTGTACGGTGTGATTGGTGTGGCTGGTATGAGTCTTACCCTGGATTCCAAATCCTTTCCTAGTAATGTCAGCTCTTCCGGGCACAGTTTCCCTAACTGAGGTCTGGAGGAGGGGCATAGAGGGTGGAGCAAGTGCACACCAGATATAGTACCTAATCTTTCTTTTAAGAGTGCCCAGTCTCCTGCGGAGCCCGTCTATACCCCATGGTCCTTACGGAGTACCCAGCATCCACTACGGACTACGAGAAATAGAATTACCGGTGAGTAAATTCTTATTTTTTCAGCGCTCGCGCCTTCGGCGCGCGCACATCCTTCTTTTTGTGTTTTTATTTCTTTTCTTTTTTTTGGGGGGGGGCGCCATTTTCCATCTTGCCCTGGGCTCTGAAAACCCTAGCTACGCCTCTGACACTGACACACACACACACACACACACACACACACACTTATATATACACATGTATATATATCATATGTGTGTGTGTTTATATGTTTGTATGTATGTCTATACATGTGTATATATATGCATGCACATGGATATATACTGTATGTACCATAATTAAAATAAAGTAAACTTTTATTAAGCACTTACAAGTGCCACCAGGAAGACAGCAGGCTGCAGAGGACGCTAGACAGCCATTAATAATACTCATGCAGGAAAAAAAAATGTTTTATTTTTTGGTGGAGGGGGGTTTCTGGGTGCTCGGAACCCCCCCCCCCCCTCCCTGGGTGCGCCATTGTGAGGTGAGCCGGCTCTAAGCTCTCGCTCCTTGGTCCCCGCTGACAGCAGAGTCGCTGCAGGGAGCGGTTCTTGTCCGGCGTTCCAGAATCTGGTCCGGTCCGGCTTTCACCGAATCGGGGTCTCGCTATGCCGTTCTGCCGGTAATTAGCAATGGAAACATGTATAGTGTATATCTCGCTACTGCAGTAATGATAGTTGTTAATCAATGTTTTGTTACATAGTCTAATATTCTATTGTATTGAACCATGTATTCAACATAGACTATTGTAGTAGTAACCGTTTTAATCCATTATACAGGGTCTACTCCTGTAGTGTCTAATATATGACTGCAGCCAGAGGAGCTCAGCCTCCTTGAGCTCTGCTCTGTGAGGTGCGAGCTATCCGGCCGTCAGCATGAGGGAGGAGGATCTCTCCCCGCGCGATGGATGCAGGCGGCGGATCTACAGAGCCCCGAGCCAGAAAGGTGAGCGGGACTGTGCGGCTGGCTGTGGACTGTGCGGCTGGAGGCATCCCCGGGGACAGCGTGGAGGAGAGAGGGAAGAGGCGGCTGGAGGAATCATCCTATGTGACAGCGGGGGAGGGGAGGAAGCTGCCTGTGACACTTGAAATGATCCCCTGTGATGGGGGGATAAAGGGGAGAGGAGGCTGTCTATGCTGCTGGGAGGCATCCCCTACCCCTGTCATCGTGCAGTGGGAGGGGGTAGAAGGTTGACTGTGCCCTATCATCCACTATACCCCTGTCACCCTCACCATGTCACCCGTTATCCCCCGGTCACCCTCACCATGTCACCCACTATCCCCCCGTCACCCTCACCATGTCACTCGCTATCCCCCCGTCACCTTCACCATGTCACCCGCTATCCCCCCGTCACCCTCACCATGTCACCCGCTATCCCCCCATCACCCTCACCATGTCACCCGCTATCCACCCGTCACCCTCACCATGTCACCCGCTATCCCCCCGTCCCCCTCACCATGTCACCCGTTATCCCCCCGTCACCCTCACCATGTCACCCGCTATCCCCCCGTCACCCTCACCATGTCACCCGCTATCCACCCATCACCCTTACCATGTCACCCGCTATTCCCCCGTCACCCTCACCATGTCACCCGCTATCCCCCCGTCACCCTCACCATGTCACCCGCTATCCACCCGTCACCCTCACCATGTCACCCGCTATCCCCCCGTCACCCTCAACCTGTCACCCGCTATCCCCCCGTCACCCTCAACCTGTCACCCGCTATCCCCCCGTCACCCTCACCCTGTCACCCGCTATCCCCCCGTTACCCTCACCCTGTCACCCGCTATCCCCCGTCACCCTCAACCTGTCACCCGCTACCCCCCCCGTCACCCTCACCCTGTCACCCGCTATCCCCCCGTCACCATCACCTTGTCACCCGCTATCCCCCCGTCACCCTCACCATGTCACCCACAATCCCCCCGTCACCCTCACCATGTCACCCACTATCCACCCGTCACCCTTACCATGTCACCCGCTATCCCCCCGTCACCCTCACCATGTCACCAGCTATCCCCGTCACCCTCACCATGTCACCCGCTATCCCCGTCACCCTCACCATGTCACACACTATCCATCCGTCACCCTCACCATGTCACCCGCTATCCCCCCGTCACCCTCACCATGTCACACACTATCCACCTGTCACCCTCACCGTGTCACCCACTATCCCCCTGTCACCCTCACCATGTCACCCGCTATCCACCCGTCACCCTCACCATGTCACCCACTATCCACCTGTCATCCTCACCATGTCACCCGCTATCCCCCCGTCACCCTCACCATGTCACCCGCTATCCCCTCGTCACCCTCACCATGTCACCCGCTATCCACCCGTCACCCTCACTATGTCACCCGCTATCCCCCCGTCACCCTCACC
This sequence comes from Pseudophryne corroboree, assembly GCF_028390025.1. NCBI lineage: Eukaryota > Metazoa > Chordata > Amphibia > Anura > Myobatrachidae > Pseudophryne > Pseudophryne corroboree. The sequence goes on along the minus strand of NC_086445.1, from coordinate 637,536,145 downwards.
CTGTCACCCGCTATCCCCCCGTCACCCTCACCCTGTCACCCGCTATCCCCCCCGTCACCCTCAACCTGTCACCCGCTATCCCCCTGTCACCCTCACCATGTCACCCACAATCCCCCCATCACCCTCACCATGGCACCCACTATCCACCCATCACCCTTACCATGTCACCCACTATCCCCCCGTCACCCTCACCATGTCACCAGCTATCCCCCTGTCACCCTCACCATGTCACCAGCTATCCCCCTGTCACCCTCACCATGTCACCCGCTATCCCCCTGTCACCCGCTATCCCCGTCACCCTCACCATGTCACACACTACCCATCCGTCACCCTCACCATGTCACCCGCTATCCCCCCGTCACCCTCACCATGTCACCCGCTATCCACCTGTCACCCTCACCATGTCACCCACTATCCCCCTGTCACCCTCACCATGTCACCCGCTATCCACCCGTCACCCTCACCATGTCACCCGCTATCCCCCCGTCACCCTCACCATGTCACCCGCTATCCACCTGTCACCCTCACCATGTCACCCGCTATCCCCCCGTCACCCTCACCATGTCACCCGCTATCCACCCGTCACCCTCACCATGTCACCCGCTATCCCCCTGTCACCCTCACCATGTCACCCGCTATCCACCCGTCACCCTCACCATGTCACCCGCTATCCCCCCGTCACCCTCACCATGTCACCCGCTATCCCCCCGTCACCCTCACCATGTCACCCACTATCCCCCTGTCACCCTCACCATGTCACCCGCTATCCACCCGTCACCCTCACCATGTCACCCGCTATCCCCCCGTCACCCTCACCATGTCACCCGCTATCCCCCCGTCACCCTCACCATGTCACCCGCTATCCACCCGTCACCCTCACCATGTCACCCGCTATCCCCCTGTCACCCTCACCATGTCACCCGCTATCCACCCGTCACCCTCACCATGTCACCCGCTATCCCCCCGTCACCCTCACCATGTCACCCGCTATCCACCCGTCACCCTCACCATGTCACCCGCTATCCCCCCGTCACCCTCACCATGTCACCCGCTATCCCCCCGTCACCCTCACCATGTCACCCGCTATCCACCTGTCACCCTCACCATGTCACCCGCTATCCCTCTGTCACCTTCACCATATCACCCACTATCCACCTGTCACCCTCACCATGTCACCCACTATCCCCCTGTCACCCTCACCATGTCACCCGCTATCCACCTGTCACCCTCACCATGTCACCCTCTATCCATCCGTCACCCTCACCATGTCACCCACTATCCACCTGTCACCCTCACCATATCACCCTCTATCTCCCTGTCACCCACTATCTCCATCACCTAGTACCTCCGTCTCCCTCACCATGTCACCCACTATTTTTATATCACCCAATGTCTTTCTGTCACCCACTATTTCCCTGACACTTTCTGTCTCCCTGTCACACCTCCTTGCTGAGAAGTGCTGCTGTTGCTGCCGGCTGCCAGCACTTGTCACTGAGACAGTCAGCAGCTGCTCCGGCAGCATGAAAAGCAGCTCCCCCCTCTCTGCCTCCTTACTGAGGGAGCCGCACTGTCCTGCCTGTTGCTGCCAGAGCCTGTCTCACTTACCACAGGCAGCGCAGCAGTGGCGCCGGCGGCATGAAGAGATGTCCCGCCCAGGAAGACCACACTATCTCAGGCAGCTCTGAGTACTCTCCGAGTCCCGAGCTCCGCCTCCCCAGTGGGCTGCTCTAAATCAAAGGGATTTCCGCAGCACACAGACAGAAACCCACGTGTGACAGGCTGCTGCTTTTTCCTAAAGAAGTGAGGAGGCACTTACACTCCAAATATATGGAAATCGACAGTTGGGGGGGGGGGGGGGGGGGGGGGGGGGATGGCTCTCCTCTAATAAAGCAATTTTTATAGGCCCCTTCCCTCACTCTCCTTGTAAGTCCACCCTCGGCGCCCCTGCCCTCACCCTCCCTGTAACTCCACCCTCAGCATTCCTACTCTCACCCTCCCTGTAACTCCCCCCTCAGTGCCCCTGCCTTCACCCTCCCTGTAACTCCCCGTCAGTGTCCCTACCCTCTGCCTCCCGGTAACTCCCCCCTCAGTGTCCCAGCCCTCATCCTCCCTCTAACTCCACCCTCAGTGCTCCTCACACTCCTTCTAACTCCCTGTCAGCATCCCTGCCCTCAGCCTCCCTGTAACTCCCCCCTCAGCATCCCTTCCCTCACCCTCCCTGTAACTCCCTCTCAGCATACCTGCCCTCACCCTCCCTGTCAGCATCCCTTCCCTCACCCTCCCTCTCAGCATACCTGCCCTCACCCTCCCTGTAACTCCCCCTCAGCATACCTGCCCTCACCCTCCCTGTAACTCCCTGTCAGCATCCCTTCCCTCACCCTCCCTGTAACTCCCTGTCAGCATCCCTTCCCTCACCCTACCTGTAACTCCGTCAGCATCCATTCCCTCACCCTCCCTGTAACTCCGTCAGCATCCCTTCCCTCACCCTACCTGTAACTCCCTGTCAGCATACCTGCCCTCACCCTCCCTGTAACTCCCTCTCAGCATCCCTGCCCTCACCCTACCTGTAACTCCCCCTCAGCATTCCTGCCCTCACCCTCCCTGTAACTCCCTCTCAGCATACCTGCCCTCACCCTCCGTTAACTCCCTGTCAGCATCCCTTCCCTCACCCTCCCTGTAACTCCCTCTCAGCATACCTGCCCTCACCCTCCCTGCAACTCCCCCTCAGCATACCTGCCCTCACCCTCCCTGTAACTCCCTGTCAGCATCCCTTCCCTCACCCTCCCTGTAACTCCCCCTCAGCATACCTGCCCTCACCCCCCCCCTGTAACTCCCTCTCAGCATCCCTGCCCTCACCCTCCCTGTAACTCCCATGGCCACTACTAAAAGTCACCTTGACGCCAGCACTGCTAGTGCTTGACCTACTCTCCCTGCTACATGGGGCACATGGTGGAAAACTAGAGTGACATGGGAGAGCTGAAGTGCTAATTTTGCTGTTCTGTGTTCAAATAGTCGCCACCTCCAAGGGGAGTGTATATTTGCTGCTAAAATCCACTGTGAGCAGCCCAGGACTTACTCCTACAGTGCGATCACATCAGGCTGATCGGGGCCGGAGCTAACGTCAGACACCCTCCCTAAAAACGCTTGGGGACACCTGCGATTTTCCGGACACTCCCAGTAAACGATCAGTTACCATCCACAAACGGCCTCTTTCTGTCAATCACCTTGCGAACACCTGTGCCAATGGATTTTTCGCATCATCCCCTCCCTGACCAGAGATGCCCTTTGTTGCTGTCCAATGCGCAGTTAATACCTGATTGCCCGCTGTGCGAAAACATACAGCAGCGATCAGATCTGAATGACCCCCTTAGTGTGGATCTGGCCTTCTCAATGTATTTCAGGTGGATCTGGCCTTTAGCGATTCAGCAATTTAGGGGCGCCAAAATGAGATTATATCTTGCCCCCCCCCAACCTAAAAACGTTCTGATACCCCTGGATAGGTGTACAACGTAACATGCAAGGAAGGGTGAAATAATAAGCACTAACTAATAAAATTGACATTTTGTGCACCCTCCCTATATGAAAGGTGTATAACGGATTAGGATATATATTAGACCATTTTTACGATATCATTACAAGTGCTGCCATCTTTATAAGAAGTAACGAACAGAAGATTTGCAATGGCATGTGAATAGTGGATTGTATATATATATATATATATATATATATATATATATTTCTCTAACGTCCTAAGTGGATGCTGGGGACTCCGTAAGGACCATGGGGAATAGCGACTCCGCAGGAGACTGGGCACAAAAGTAAAGCTTTAGAACTACCTGGTGTGCACTGGCTCCTCCCCCTATGACCCTCCTCCAAGCCTCAGTTAGATTTTTGTGCCCGAACGAGAAGGGTGCTCTCCTGAGCTGCTTAGTGAAAAGTTTAGTTTTAGGTTTTTTATGTTCAGTGAGACCTGCTGGCAACAGGCTCACTGCATCGAGGGACTAAGGGGAGAAGAAGCGAACTCACCTGCGTGCAGAGTGGATTGGGCTTCTTAGGCTACTGGACATTAGCTCCAGAGGGACCGATCACAGGCCCAGCCATGGATAGGTCCCAGAGCCGCGCCGCCGGCCCCCTTACAGAGCCAGAAGACAGAAGAGGTCCGGAAAATCGGCGGCAGAAGACGTCCTGTCTTCAACAAGGTAGCGCACAGCACTGCAGCTGTGCGCCATTGCTCTCAGCACACTTCACACTCCGGTCACTGAGGGTGCAGGGCGCTGGGGGGGGGGCGCCCTGAGACGCAATAAAAACACCTTGGATGGCAAAAAAAATGCATCACATATAGCTCCTGGGCTATATGGATGAATTTAACCCCTGCCAGAATACACAGAAAAACGGGAGATAAGGCCGCCGAGAAGGGGGCGGAGCCTATCTCCTCAGCACACTGGCGCCATTTTCCCTCACAGCTCCGTTGGAGGGAAGCTCCCTGGCTCTCCCCTGCAGTCACTACACTACAGAAAGGGTTAAAAAAGAGAGGGGGGCACTAATTACGCGCAGTATTAAAAATACAGCAGCTATAAGGGGAAAAACACTTATATAAGGTTATCCCTGTATATATATAGCGCTCTGGTGTGTGCTGGCAAACTCTCCCTCTGTCTCCCCAAAGGGCTAGTGGGGTCCTGTCCTCTATCAGAGCATTCCCTGTGTGTGTGCTGTGTGTCGGTACGTTTGTGTCGACATGTATGAGGAGAAAAATGATGTGGAGACGGAGCAGATTGCCTGTAATAGTGATGTCACCCCCTAGGGCAGGCATTCCCAACCACGGTCCTCAAGGCACACCAACAGTGCAGGTTTTAGTGATATCCAGGCTGCAGCACAGGTGACTTAATTAGTAGCTCAGTTATTTTGATTTAACCATCTGTGCTGCAGCCTGGACATCAGTAAAACCTGCACTGTTGGTGTGCCTTGAGGACCGTGGTTGGGAATGCCTGCCCTAGGGGGTCGACACCTGAGTGGATGAACTGTTGGAAGGAATTACGTAACAGTGTCAGATCTGTATAAAAGACAGTGGTTGACATGAGACAGCCGGCTACTCAGCTTGTGCCTGTCCAGACGTCTCATAGGCCGTCAGGGGCTCTAAAGCGCCCGTTACCTCACATGGCAGATATAGACGCCGACACGGATACTGACTCCAGTGTCGACGGTGAAGAGACAAATTGTGACTTCCAGTAGGGCCACACGTTACATGATTGAGGCAATGAAAAATGTTTTACACATTTCTGATAATACGAGTACCACCAAAAAGGGGTATTATGTTCGGTGAGGAAAAACTACCTGTAGTTTTCCTGAATCTGAGAAATTAAATGAGGTGTGTGATGATGCGTGGGTTTCCCCCGATAACAACTGATAATTTCTAAAATGTTATTGGCATTATATCCTTTCCCGCCAGAGGTTAGGGTGCGTTGGGAAACACCCCCTAGGGTGGATAAAGCGCTCACACGCTTGTAAGAACAAGGGCTCTACCCTCTCCTGAGATGGCCGCCCTTAAGGATCCTGCTGATAGAAAGCAGGAGGGTATCCTAAAATGTATTTACACACATACTGGTGTTATACTGCGACCAGCAATCGCCTCAGCCTGGATGTGCAGTGCTGGGTTGGCGTGGTCGGATTCCCTGACTGAAAATATTGATACCCTAGATAGGGACAGTATATTATTGCCTATAGAGCATTTAAAAGATGCATTTCTATATATGCGTGATGCACAGCGGAATATTTGCCGACTGGCATCAAGTCTAAGTGCGTTGTCCATTTCTGCCAGTAGAGGGTTATGGACACGACAGTGGTCAGGTGATGCGGATTCCAAACGGCATTTGGAAGTATTGCCTTATTAAGGGGAGGAGTTATTTGGGGTCGGTCTTTCAGACCTGGTGGCCACGGCAACAGCTGGGAAATCCACGTTTGTACCCCAGGTCGCCTCTCAACATAAGAAGACGCCGTATTATCAGGCGCAGTCTTTTCGTAGGCAAGCGGGCAAAAGGTTCCTCATTTCTGCCCCGTGACAGAGGGAGAGGAAAAAGGCTGCAGAAATCAGCCAGTTCCCAGGAACAGAAACCCTCTCCCGCATCTGCCAAGCCCTCAGTATGACGCTGGGGCTTTACAAGCAGAATCAGGCACGGTGGGGGCCCGTCTCAATGAATTTCAGCGCGCAGTGGGCTCACTCGCAAGTAGACCCCTGGATCCTTCAGGTGATATCTCAGGGGTACAAATTGGAATTCGAGACGTCTCCCCCTCGCCGTTTCCTAAAGTCGGCTTTAACGATGTCTCCTTCTGACAGGGGGGCAGTTTTGGAAGCCATTCACAAGCTGTATTCCCAGCAGGTGATAATCAAGGTACCCCTCCTGCAACAGGGAACGGGGTATTATTCAACACTGTTGTGGTACCGAAGCCGGACGGCTCGGTGAGACCGATTCTAAATCTAAAATCTTGAACACTTACATACGGAAGTTCAAATTCAAGATTGAGTCACTCAGAGCAGTGATTGCGAACCTGGAAGAAGGGGACTACATGATGTCTCGGGACATCAAGGATGCTTACCTTCATGTCCCAATTTACCCTTCTCACCAAGGGTACCTCAGGTTTATGGTACAGAACTGTCACTATCAGTTTCAGACGCTGCCGTATGGATGGTCCACGGCACCCCGGGTCTTTACCAAGGTAATGGCCGAAATGATGATACTCCTTCGAAGGAAGGGAATTTTAGTTATCCCTTACTTGGACGATTCCCTGATAAGGGTAAGATCCAGGGAACAGTTGGAGGTCGGTGTAGCACTATCTCAGGTAGTGTTGCGGCAGCACGTTTGGATTCTCAATATTCCAAAATCGCAGCTGATTCCGACGACTCGTCTTCTGTTCTTAGGGATGATCCTGGACTCAGTCCAGAAAAAGGTGTTTCTCCCGGAGGAGAAAGTCAGGGAGTTATCCGAGCTAGTCGGGAACCTCCTATAACCGAGCCAAGTCTCAGTACATCAATGAAATGGTTCTGGGAAAAATGGTGGCTTCCTACGAAGCAATCCCATTCGGCAGATTCCACGCAAGAACTTTCCAGTGGGACCTGCTGAACAAATGGTCCGGGTCGCATCTTCAGATGCATCAGCGGATAACCCTGTCACCAAGCACAAGGGTGTCTCTCCTGTGGTGGTTGCAGAGTGCTCATCTTCTAGAGGGCCGCACATTCAGGACTGGGTCCTGGTGACCACGGATGCCAGCCTGCGAGGCTGGGGAGCAGTCACACAGGGAAGGAATTTCCAGAGCTTATGGTCAAGCCTGGAGACATCACTTCACATAAATATCCTGAAGCTAAGGGCCATTTACAATGCTCTAAGCTCAGCAAGACCTCTGCTTCAAGGTCACCCGGAGTTGATCCATTCGGACAACATCACGGCAGTCACCCACGTAAACAGACAGGGTGACACAAGAAGCAGGAGGGCAATGGCAGAAGCTGCAAGGATTCTTCGCTGGGCGGAAAATCATGTGATAGCACTGTCAGCAGTATTCATTCCGGGAGTGGACAACTGGGAAGCAGACTTCCTCAGCAGACACGACCTCCACCCGGGAGAGTGGGGACTTCACCCAGAAGTCTTCCACATGTTTATAAAACTCGACAAGTATTGCGCCAGGTCAAGGGACCCTCAGGCAATAGCTGTAGACGCTCTGGTAACACAGTGGGTGTACCAGTCAGTGTATGTGTTCCCTCCTCTGCCTCTCATACCCAAGGTACTGAGAATTATAAGATGGAGAGGAGTAAGCACTATATTCGTGGCTCCGGATTGGCCAAGAAGGACTTGGTAACCGGAACTTCAAGAGATGCTCACGGAGGATCCGGGGCCTCTACCTCTAAGAAGGGACCTGCTCCAGCAAGGACCCTGTCTGTTCCAAGACTTACCGCGGCTGCGTTTGACGGCATGGCGGTTGAACGCCGGATCCTGAAGGAGAAAGGCATTCCGAATGAAGTCATTCCTATCCTGATCAAAGCCAGGAAAGATATAACCGCAAAACATTATCACCGCATTTGGCGAAAATATGTTGCGTGGTGCGAGGCCAGTAAGGCCCCGACGGAGGAATTTTCAACTAGGTCGATTCCTACATTTCCTGCAAACAGGAGTGTCTATGGGCCTGAAATGGGGGTCCATTAAGGTTCAAATTTCGGCCCTGTCAATTTTCTTCCAAAAAGAACTAGCTTCAGTCCCTGAAGTTCAGACGTTTGTGAAAGGGGTACTGTATATACAGCCTCCTTTTGTGCCTCCAGTGGCACCTTGGGATCTAAATGTAGTTTTTGGGTTCCAAAAGTCACATTGGTTTGAACCACTTAAATATGTGGAGTTAAAATATCTCACATGGAAAGTGGTCATGCTGTTGGCCCTGGCCTGGGCCAGGTGCGTGTCAGAATTGGCGGCTTTATCCTGTAAAAGCCCTCATCTGATTTTCCATTCGGACAGGGCGGAATTGAGGACTTGTCCTCAGTTTCTCCCTAAGGTGGTTTTCAGCGTTTCACCTGAATCAACCTATTGTGGTGCCTGCGGCTACTAGGGACTTGGAGGACTTCAAGTTGCTAGACGTTGTCAGAGCCCTGGAAATATAGGTTTCCAGGACGGCTGGAGTCAGAAAATCTGACTCGTTGTTTATTCTGTATGCACCCAACAAGCTGGGTGCTCCTGCTTATAAGCAGACTATTGCTCGTTGGATTTGTAGTACAATTCAGCTTGCACATTCTGTGGCAGGCCTGCCACAGCCAAAATCTGTAAAAGCCCATTCCACAAGGAAGGTGGGCTCATCTTGGGCGGCTGCCCGAGGGGTCTCGGCTTTACAACTTTGCCGAGCAGCTACTTGGTCAGGAGCAAATACGTTTGTAAAATTCTACAAATTTGATACCCTGGCTGAGGAGGACCTGGAGTTCTCTCATTTGGTGCTGCAGAGTCATCCGCACTCTCCCGCCCGTTTGGGAGCTTTGGTATAATCCCCATGGTCCTTACGGAGTCCCCAGCATCCACTTAGGACGTTAGAGAAAATAAGAATTTACTTACCGATAATTCTATTTCTCGTAGTCCGTAGTGGATGCTGGGCGCCCATCCCAAGTGCGGATTGTCTGCAATACTGGTACATAGTTATTGTTACCAAAAAAAATCGGGTTATTGCTGTAGTGAGCCATCTTTTCTAGAGGCTCCTCTGTTATCATGCTGTTAACTGGGTTTAGATCACAAGTTATATGGTGTGATTGGTGTGGCTGGTATGAGTCTTACCCGGGATTCAAAATCCTTCCTTATTGTGTACGCTCGTCCGGGCACAGTATCCTAACTGAGGCTTGGAGGAGGGTCATAGGGGGAGGAGCCAGTGCACACCAGGTAGTTCTAAAGCTTTATTTTTGTGCCCAGTCTCCTGCGGAGCCGCTATTCCCCATGGTCCTTACGGAGTCCCCAGCATCCACTACGGACTACGAGAAATAGAATTATCGGTAAGTAAATTCTTATTATATATATATATATATATATATATATATATATATATATAGTCTCTGTACGCTACAGCTATTTAATAAACATCAAGCACTCGGTACACATACAGTAAGCTTTCCTGCACAGCAGGTATGTTGTGATATACACTGCACTTTAGGTAGTTACGCAGTAACATCTCTGATCCGGGAATATTTATCATTTCCCAGAACAGTATATGGTCCACACATCGTCATAGCAATTATAGTGCTGCCACTTTTAATAATAGGGGAGGAAGAGAATTTACCCAGAACAATAATTATTCGTCAGGGTCTGACACCTATAGGTGAGAGATCACTGGATACTGAACTAGGTAAATGGGTGTCACTCAACTTTGTGGATTACCACCTAGGTCTGACACTATTATGTGAGAGATCTTGAGATGATACAGATATTATACCCACTCTTGAATGGTACATCCGAATAGCATACATACCTGACAATTATAAGTGAGAGGTGAACCTACAACACACCTGACACTGTATGTGAGAGGTGGATTGATCATACTTCTGACACTATATATGAGAGGCGTTTTGCCTATATACCCGACGCTATAAGTGAAAGGTGTTCTATTCATATATCTGACATCATACGTAAGAGGTATTGTATCAATATATCCGTGAGAGATGTTCTACCTACATACCTGACACTATACGTGAGAGGCATCTTACCAGCATATCTGAAACTGTATATGATCATACACCTGACACTATATGTGAGGCGTTTTGCTTATATACCTGACACTATATGTGAGAGGTGTTCTATTTATATATCTGACATCATATGTAAGAGGCATCACATCAATATATCCGTGAGAGGTGTTCGACTTACATACCTCACACTATATGTGAGAGGCAATTTACCAGCATACCTGAAACTATATATGAGGGGTATCCCACCAGCATACCTGACACTATATGTGAGAGGTACTCTCAAAAATATTAATTAAACTCTCCCTTGATAAGATATGGCACCTTACATGGTACCATCATCATGTACTGCATAATATGCTGAATGCTACACCTGTCATTGCGAATGAGACCATGGAAATAGGAGCCATAACAATGACTACCTGTTAAATGATATTCCATTTGAGATTTTGAATGTGATTCTCATTAATAGATCAATTGTTGTCCCCCGATATACTGCAACAAAGCCAGCTACAGCATATTCCATAATACATATGATAGTTATGCTAGCGATTATTGTGTTACATAGTCTTATTGAAACATAAACATTTCTCTGGGCAATATGCCAAGACTCTAATGAGAGCATAATAGTAACAATTTTGTCACATCCCAGTGTAGCCACTGATATTAATTCAAAAAGTGGATACATGATACTATGGATTTATACATAGATATTCATTACAGAGGACAGACAAAAAGTCGCTCAGTTTTTTAAATATTTGTGTTTATTTCTTTTCTTCCCCTTCTTTTCTTTTGTAATTCACAGTGTTGTTATATTCTCACACAATTGTCATACATGTTTTGTAATAATTCGCATAAGTCTTTTTGACAGACGTGAGATAATAAAACATGTCATTGATTTTTAATGTATGAATTAAAGGTTATTTTTTATATATACAAAAATTTATTTTCATGCACCACGAAAACAGATCCCTTTCCTCCCTTCTCTTTGTGTACAACTATATGATCTGTGGTAGCACCCCCTATATTTGACTGATCAATGGATACTTGATTAATACCAGGGGCATTTTTAAGTCTATACGATATAGATATAGACATTCTTTTTCCTGTGCAACAGACTCCCCTTCTCTTCCCCTACCCTTTACTACTACAATTGGTATCAGGAGCTGGAAGGCCAGCCTGTACATAAGCATGTGCAATCACCATTCTAATCCATCTGGCCAAGGTCTGCTTATTAGCAGGCCAGCCACGTTTGTGAAAAACAAAAAGAACAGAGAGTCAGATTTCTGAACTGACTCCGTTCTTTTTACATAAATACTGAGAGCCCGTACCAAATCCAAACACTTCTCTTTGGAACTGACAAACCCTGAGAGGCAAATGCTGGAACCACAATTTCTTGGTTAAGGTGGAAAGAAGATACCACCTTAGGCAGATAACCAGGGCAAGTCCGAAGAACCGCCCGGTCACGGTGAAAAATCAGGTAAGGTGACCGACAGGATAAGGCACATAAATCTGAAACCCGTCTAGCAGAGGCAATAGCCAGCAAAAACAAGACCTTAAGAGTAAGCCATTTAAGGTCCACCGACACTAGGGGCTCAAAAGGAGCCTCTTGCAAGGCGTCCAGAACAACCGACAAATCCCAAGGAGCCACAGGAGGAACGTAGGGAGGTTGAATTCGTAGAACACCCTGAGTGAAGGTATGAACATCAGGCAAATCTTTCTCAGAAACCAAATAGACAAGGCTGAAATATGAACCTTGAGCGAGGCCAGACGCAAGCCTAAGTCCAGGCCCTGTTGTAGAAAGGCCAACAGATTGTCAGTACTGAATTTGAATACGTCAACATTCTTAGCAGCACACCATGTGAAATAAGAATTCCAGACCCTGTAATAAATCCGAGCCAAAGCCGGTTTACGGGCCTTCAACATAGTTTCTCTGACGTCCTAGTGGATGCTGGGAACTCCGTAAGGACCATGGGGAATAGACGGGCTCCGCAGGAGACTGGGCACTCTAAGAAAGAATTAGGACTACTGGTGTGCACTGGCTCCTCCCTCTATGCCCCTCCTCCAGACCCCAGTTAGAATCTGTGCCCGGCTCAAGCTGGTTGCACACTAGGGGCTCTCCTGAGCTCTTAGTAAAGGAAGTATTTATTAGGTTTTTTATTTTCAGTGAGATCTGCTGGCAACAGACTCACTGCTACGAGGGACTTAGGGGAGAGAAGCGAACCTACCTGCTTGCAGCTAGCTTGGGCTTCTAGGCTACTGGACACCATTAGCTCCAGAGGGATCGAACACAGGCCCAGCCTCGGTCGTTCGGTCCCGCAGCCGCGCCGCCGTCCGCCTTGCAGAGCCAGAAGAACGTCCTGGAAATCGGCGGCTGAAGACTCCGGTCTTCATTAAGGTAGCGCACAGGACTGCAGCTGTGCGCCATTGCTCCCCATGCACACCACATACTCCGGTCACTGATGGGTGCAGGGCGCTGGGGGGGGGGGGGGGGGGGGGGCGCCCTGGGCTGCAATTAGATTACCTTAAAATGGCAAAAAACACATAATATAGTCTAATAAACTATATATGTGTAAAAATCCCCTGCCATAATATTAATTTTAAGAGCGGGAGAAGCCTGCCGAAAAAGGGGCGGGGCTATCTCCCTCAGCACACTGGCGCCATTTCCTCTTCACAGCTCCGCTGGAAGGACGCTCCCCAGGCTCTCCCCAGCAGTTTCCAGGCTCAATAGGGTAAAAAAGAGAGGGGCACTAAATTTAGGCGCAATACTGTGTATTATAGCTGCTATAGAGAAAATCACTTTGTGTAGTGTAAATCCCTGTTTATATAGCGCTGTGGTGTGTGCTGGAATACACTCTCTCTGTCTCCCCAAAGGACTTTGTGGGGTCCTGTCCTCAGTCAGAGCATTCCCTGTGTGTGTGCGGTGTGTCGGTACGGCTGTGTCGACATGTTTGATGAGGAGGCTTATGTGGAGGCGGAGCAGGTGCCGATAAATGTGATGTCACCCCCTGCGGGGTCGACACCAGAGTGGATGGATATGTGGAAGGTATTAACCGACAGTGTCAACTCCTTACATAAAAGGCTGGATGACGTAACAGCCGTGGGACAGCCGGCTTCTCAGCCCGTGCCTGCCCAGGCGTCTCAAAGGCCATCAGGGGCTCAAAAACGCCCGCTACCTCAGATGGCAGACACAGATGTCGACACGGAGTCTGACTCCAGTGTCGACGACAACGAGACTAATGTACATTCCACTAGGGCTATCCGTTGCATGATTACGGCAATGAAAAATGTGTTGCACATTTCTGACATTAACCCAAGTACCACTAAAAAGGGTATTATGTTTGGGGAGAAAAAGCAACCAGTGGTTTTTCCCCCTTCAGATGAGTTAAATGAAGTGTGTGAAGAAGCGTGGGCTTCCCCTGATAAAAAAACTAGTGATTTCTAAAAAGTTACTAATGGCGTACCCTTTCCCGCCAGAGGACAGGGTACGTTGGGAGACATCCCCGAGGGTGGATAAAGCGCTCACACGCTTGTCAAAAAAGGTGGCACTACCGTCTCAGGATACGGCCGCCTTAAAGGAGCCTGCGGATAGAAAGCAGGAGGCTATCCTGAAGTCTGTATATACACACTCAGGTACTATACTGAGACCTGCTATTGCTTCAGCATGGATGTGCAGTGCTGCAGCAGCGTGGTCTGATTCCCTATCTGATAATATTGATTCCCTTGACAGGGACACTATATTGCTAACCATAGAGCATATTAAAGACGTAGTCTTATACATGAGAGATGCACAGAGGGATATTTGCCGGCTGGCATCTAGAATAAATGCAATGTCCATTTCTGCCAGGAGAGTATTATGGACTCGGCAGTGGACAGGTGATGCGGATTCTAAAAGGCACATGGAGGTTTTGCCTTACAAGGGTGAGGAATTGTTTGGGGATGGTCTCTCGGACCTCGTTTCCACAGCGACAGCTGGGAAGTCGACATTTTTACCCCAGGTTCCCTCACAGCCAAAGAAAGCACCGTATTATCAGGTACAGTCCTTTCGGCCCCAGAAAGGCAAGCGGGTTAAAGGCGCGTCCTTTCTGCCCAGAGGCAGGGGTAGAGGGAAAAAGCTGCACCATACAGCCAGTTCCCAAGAACAGAAATCCTCCCCTGCTTCCACTAAATCCACCGCATGACGCTGGGGCTCCACTGGTGGAGCCAGGTGCGGTGGGGGCCCGTCTCCGGAACTTCAGCGACTGGTGGGTTCGCTCACAGGTGGATCCCTGGGTTCTACAAGTGGTATCTCAGGGATACAAACTGGAATTCGAGACGTCTCCCCCTCGCCGTTACCTCAAATCAGCCTTGCCAGCTACTCCCCCGGACAGGGAGGTAGTGCTGGCGGCAATTCACAAGCTGTTCCTCCAGCAGGTGATAATAAAAGTTCCCCTCCTTCAACAGGGACGGGGTTACTATTCCACAATGTTTGTGGTACCGAAACCAGACGGTTCGGTGAGACCCATTCTAAATTTAAAATCCTTATATAAGAAGGTTCAAGTTCAAAATGGAATCGCTCAGGGCGGTTATTGCAAGCCTGGAAGAAGGGGATTACATGGTATCACTGGACATCTAGGATGCGTACCTGCATGTCCCCATTTACCCACCTCACCAGGTGTACCTCCGTTTTGTGGTACAAGACTGCCATTACCAATTCCAGACGTTGCCGTTTGGTCTGTCCACGGCACCGAGGGTATTTACCAAGGTAATGGCCGAAATGATGAAACTCCTTCGAAAGAAGGGAGTTATAATTATCCCATACTTGGACGATCTCCTTATAAAGGCGAGGTCCAGGGAGCAGTTGTTGGTCGGAGTAGCACTATCTCAGGAAGTGCTACAACAGCACGGCTGGATTCTGAATATTCCAAAGTCGCAGCTGGTTCCTACGACGCGTCTGCTGTTCCTGGGTATGATTCTGGACACAGAACAGAAGAAGGTGTTTCTCCCGGAGGAGAAGGCCAAGGAGTTGTCATCTCTGGTCAGAGACCTCCTAAAACCAAAACAGGTGTCGGTGCATCACTGCACGCGAGTCCTGGGAAAGATGGTAGCTTCTTACGAAGCAATTCCATTCGGCAGGTTCCATGCAAGGATCTTTCAGTGGGATCTGTTAGACAAGTGGTCCGGATCGCATCTTCAGATGCATCGGCTGATCACCCTGTCCCCGAGGACCAGGGTGTCTCTGCTGTGGTGGCTGCAGAGTGCTCATCTTCTAGAGGGCCGCAGATTCGGCATACAGGACTGGGTCCTGGTGACCACGGATGCAAGCCTCCGAGGTTGGGGGGCAGTCACGCAGGGAAGAAACTTCCAAGGACAATGGTCGAGTCAGGAGGCTTCCCTACACATAAATATTCTGGAACTAAGGGCCATTTACAATGCCCTAAGTCAGGCAAGACCCCTGCTTCAAAACCAACCGGTGCTGATTCAGTCAGACAACATCACGGCGGTCGCCCATGTAAACCGACAGGGCGGCACAAGAAGCAGGATGGCGATGGCAGAAGCCACAAGGATTCTCCGATGGGCGGAAAATCACTCGATAGCACTGTCAGCAGTGTTCATGCCGGGGGGTGGACAACTGGGAAGCAGACTTCCTCAGCAGGCACGACCTCCACCCGGGAGAGTGGGGACTTCATCCAGAAGTCTTCCAACTGATTGTAAAACCGTTGGGAAAGGCCACAGGTGGACATGATGGCGTCCCGCCTAAACAAAAAGCTAAAAAGATATTGCGCCAGGTCAAGGGACCCTCAGGCGATAGCTGTGGACGCTCTAGTGACACCGTGGGTGTACCAGTCGGTTTATGTGTTCCCTCCTCTTCCTCTCATACCAAAGGTGCTGAGGATAATAAGAAAGAGAGGAGTAAGAACTATACTCATCGTTCCGGATTGGCCAAGAAGGACTTGGTACCCGGAACTGCAAGAAATGATCTCAGAGGACCCTTGGCCTCTGCCTCTCAGACAGGACCTGCTACAGCAGGGGCCCTGTCTGTTCCAAGACTTACCGCGGCTGCGTTTGACGGCATGGCGGTTGAACGCCGGATCCTGATGGAAAAGGGCATTCCGGTTGAAGTCATTCCTACGCTGATAAAAGCTAGGAAAGATGTGACAGCAAAGCATTATCACCGCATATGGCGAAAATATGTTGCTTGGTGTGAGGCTATGAAGGCCCCCACAGAAGAATTTCAGCTGGGTCGATTTCTGCACTTCCTACAGTCAGGAGTGACTATGGGCCTAAAATTGGGTTCCATTAAAGTCCAGATTTCGGCCCTGTCTAAAAGAACTGGCTTCACTGCCTGAAGTTCAGACGTTTGTCAAGGGAGTGCTGCATATTCAGCCCCCTTTTGTGCCCCCAGTGGCACCTTGGGATCTCAACGTTGTGTTGGATTTCCTAAAATCACATTGGTTTGAGCCACTTCAGACCGTGGAATTAAAATATCTCACGTGGAAAGTGGTCATGCTTTTGGCCTTGGCTTCGGCTAGGCGGGTGTCAGAATTGGCGACTTTGTCCTGTAAAAGCCCCTATCTGATCTTCCATATGGACAGAGCAGAATTGAGGACGCGTCCCCAATTCCTCCCTAAGGTGGTATCAGCGTTTCATTTGAACCAACCTATTGTGGTGCCTGCGGCTACTCGGGACTTGGAGGCCTCCAAGTTGCTGGACGTAGTCCGGGCCCTGAAAATCTATGTTTCCAGGACGGCTAGAGTCAGAAAGACTGACTCGCTGTTTATCCTGCATGCACCCAACAAGCTGGGTGCTCCTGCTTCTAAGCAGACTATTGCTCGCTGGATCTGCTACACGATTCAACTTGCACATTCTGCGGCTGGACTGCCGCATCCTAAATCAGTAAAAGCCCATTCCACGAGGAAGGTGGGCTCTTCTTGGGGGGCTGCCCGAGGGGTCTCGGCTTTACAACTTTGCCGAGCTGCTACCTGGTCGGGATCAAACACGTTTGCAAAATTCTACAAGTTTGATACCCTGGCTGAGGAGGACCTTGAGTTTGCTCATTCGGTGCTGCAGAGTCATCCGCACTCTCCCGCCCGTTTGGGAGCTTTGGTATAATCCGCATGGTCCTTACGGAGTTCCCAGCATCCACTAGGACGTCAGAGAAAATAAGAATTTACTCACCGGTAATTCTATTTCTCGTAGTCCGTAGTGGATGCTGGGCGTTCATCCCAAGTGCGGATTGTCTGCAATACTTGTATATAGTTATTGCCTAAGGGTTATTGTTATGAGCCATCTGTTAGTGAGGCTCAGTTGTTATTCATACTGTTAACTGGGTATAGTATCACGAGTTGTACGGTGTGATTGGTGTGGCTGGTATGAGTCTTACCCGGGATTCCAAATCCTTTCCTTGTTGTGTCAGCTCTTCCGGGCACAGTTTCCCTAACTGAGGTCTGGAGGAGGGGCATAGAGGGAGGAGCCAGTGCACACCAGTAGTCCTAATTCTTTCTTAGAGTGCCCAGTCTCCTGCGGAGCCCGTCTATTCCCCATGGTCCTTACGGAGTTCCCAGCATCCACTACGGACTACGAGAAATAGAATTACCGGTGAGTAAATTCTTATTTTCAATGACCGCCTCAGAAAAACCCTTGGCCCTTGGGACGGAAGCTTCAAGAGCCACGCCGTCAAAGCCAGACGGGCTAAATCCTGGTAGACACAGGGGCCCTGAACGAGGAGGTCTGAACGTTGTGGAAGTAGAAGAGGACGCTCTATCGAGAGACCCTGTAGGTCTGAGAACCAATGCCGTCTGGGCCACGCTGGAGCGAGTAGAAGTAGTATTCCTCCTTCTTGCTTGAACACCCTGGGCAGGAATGGCACCGGAGGGAACACGTACGGAAGCCGAAAGTTCCATGGAATCGCCAGTGCGTCCACAAACGCCTCTTGAGGATCCCTTGTTCTTGCTCCAAAGACTGGAACCTTGTGATTGTGTCGAGACGCAATCAGGTCTATATCTGGTAGGCCCAACTTGTCCACTAGGAGTTGAAATACTTCTGGATGAAGGCTACACTCTCCGGCGTGTACGTCCTGACGACTGAGGAAGTCCGCTTCCCAGTTGAGGACTCCCGGAATAAACACTGCCGATATGGCTGGCAGATGGCGTTCTGCCCACTGAAGTATCCTTGATACTTCCCTCATTGCCATGCGGCTTCCAGTGCCGCCTTGATAATTTATGTACGCCACCGTGGTGGTGTTGTCTGACTGTACATGAACAGGCCTGTTCTGTATCCAAGGCAGGGCTAGTGTCAGTGCATTGAACACTGCACGCAGTTCCAGAATGTTTATTGAGAGGAGAGATTCCTCTCTGGTCCACTGACCCTGAAGAGAGTGTTGCTCCAATATCGCGCCCCAACAACCCCTCAGACTGGCATCCGTCGTCAGAAGGGACGACCCCCGCTCAATCGCCGATCCTGGAGCCACCAGGACAGAGACAGGCGAACCTCCGGAGTTAGGGAGATCATGTGAGTCCTGATCCGATGGAGTAGGCCGTCCCATTCGGAGAGAATTAACTTCTGGAGAGGGCGGGAGTGAAATTGAGCGTACTCTACCATGTAGAAAGCAGACACCATGAGGCCCAGTACGCCCATCACCGAGTGTATCGACACACATGGGCGAGATAGTAAGCCTCTTATTTTGTCCTGAATTTTCAGGACCTTGTCCGGAGACAAAAACAACCGGTGTTTGTGTGTGTCCAACAACGCTCCCAGGTGCACCATGCTCTGAGCAGGGACCGGGGAGGATTTCTTCCAGTTGATGAGCCACCCGTGAGCTTGAAGGAATTGGACCGTCGGTTCCAGATGACAAAGGAGAACCTCTGGTGAGGTTGCCAGGATCAACAGATCGTCCAGATACGGTAGGATCCTGATGCCCCGACGGCGGAGAGCCATCATAACCGCTATGACCTTGGTGAAAATTCATGGAGCCGTGGTCAGACCAAAAGGTAAGGCCTGAAATTGGTAATGTAGGTTGCCAATAGCAAACCGCAGGTATTGCTGATGTGACATAGCAATAGGGATATGGAGGTAAGCATCCTGTATGTCCAGGGATACCATATAGTCCATGGGCTCCAAGGCCAGAACAATAGAACAAAGAGTTTCCATACGGAACTTGGAAACCTTCACAAATTTGTTCAAAGACTTGAAACCCATTCGGTTTCGGGACTAGGAACTGCGTGGAATAGTACCCCCTGTCCCTCTGAGCCAGAGGCACCGGCACTATCACTCCTGTATCCAGGAGAGATTGCACCACGAGATGGAGCGTCTTTGCTTTTACCTGATCCGAAGGGATGTTTGTTGAGCAAAACCGATGAGGGGGATGTTTCTTGAAAGAGATGGCGTAACCGTGAGTGACGACTTCCCTTACCCAGGCGTTCAAAGTGGTCTTTAACCACACCTGAGCAAACCGTAGAAGTCGGCCTTCTACCCCAGGATCCCCCAGGGGGAGTCCTGCCCGTCATGCGGCAGGCTTGTCCGTTTTGGAAGCAGGCTGACGGGCAGCCCAGGCACATTTTGGTCTGGGCTTGGTGTGTTTGGAAGAGCGTGTCTTGTTTGGGTACGCCTGACCCTTTGCTTTACTTGGAGGCCGAAAGGAAGTACTCTTAGCCTTCGGAGCCGAAGGAGTAGTACTAGGCAGACAAGCAGTCTTCGCTGATGCTAAATCAGCAACAATCTTGTTGAGGTCTTCCCCAAACAGTATATTCCCCTTAAACGGTATCACCTCCAAGGTCTTTTTAGAGTCCAGGTCAACAGACCAGGATCGCAACCAGAGAATCCTGCGAGCCAGAATGGACGTAGTAGACGCCTTGCCCGCCAGGACACCGGCATCAGATGCCGCCTCTTGAATGTAATGAGAGGCTGTAACAATATAAGAAAGACACTGTCTAGCATTATCAGAAAAATTAGAAGGTAGTTCCGCTTCATCTTCCTGAACCCAGGCTTCAATAGCTTTTGCCGCCCAGGCAGCTGCTATAGTGGGTCTATGCACAGCCCCTGCAAGAGTGTAAATGGACTTCAAGCAACCCTCCACACGCTTATCCATCAGTTCCTTAAGGGAGGTGACGGTAGTGACAGGCAGAGCCGAGGACACCACCAGGCGTGCGACCTGAGAAACCACCGGAGGTGGTGTTTCCCAATTTTTACTTAGCTCTGCCGCGAGGGGATAACAGGCTAGCATCTTTTTTGACAGTGAAAATAAGATTTTACTTACCGATAAATCTATTTCTCGGAGTCCGTAGTGGATGCTGGGGTTCCTGAAAGGACCATGGGGAATAGCGGCTCCGCAGGAGACAGGGCACAAAAAGTAAAGCTTTTCCAGATCAGGTGGTGTGCACTGGCTCCTCCCCCTATGACCCTCCTCCAGACTCCAGTTAGGTACTGTGCCCGGACGAGCGTACACAATAAGGGAGGATTTTGAATCCCGGGTAAGACTCATACCAGCCACACCAATCACACCGTACAACTTGTGATCTAAACCCAGTTAACAGTATGATAACAGCGGAGCCTCTGAAAGATGGCTTCCTTCAACAATAACCCGAATTAGTTAACAATAACTATGTACAATTATTGCAGATAATCCGCACTTGGGATGGGCGCCCAGCATCCACTACGGACTCCGAGAAATAGATTTATCGGTAAGTAAAATCTTATTTTCTCTATCGTCCTAGTGGATGCTGGGGTTCCTGAAAGGACCATGGGGATTATACCAAAGCTCCCAAACGGGCGGGAGAGTGCGGATGACTCTGCAGCACCGAATGAGAGAACTCCAGGTCCTCCTTAGCCAGAGTATCAAATTTGTAAAATTTTACAAACGTGTTCTCCCCTGACCACGTAGCTGCTCGGCAAAGTTGTAATGCCGAGACCCCTCGGGCAGCCGCCCAAGATGAGCCCACCTTCCTTGTGGAGTGGGCCTTTACAGATTTAGGCTGTGGCAGGCCTGCCACAGAATGTGCAAGTTGGATTGTGCTACAGATCCAACGAGCAATCGTCTGCTTAGACGCAGGAGCACCCATCTTGTTGGGTGCATACAATATAAACAACGAGTCAGATTTTCTGACTCCAGCTGTCCTTGCAATATATATTTTTAATGCTCTGACAACGTCCAGTAACTTGGAGTCCTCCAAGTCACTTGTAGCCGCAGGCACTACAATAGGCTGGTTCAGATGAAATGCTGACACCACCTTAGGGAGAAAATGCGGACGAGTCCGCAGTTCTGCCCTGTCCGAATGGAAAATCAGATATGGGCTTTTGTAAGATAAAGCTGCCAGTTCTGACACTCTCCTGGCCGAAGCCAGGGCTAGAAGCATGGTCACTTTCCATGTGAGATATTTCAAATCCACCTTCTTTAGTGGTTCAAACCAATGAGATTTTAGAAAGTCCAAAACCACATTGAGATCCCACGGTGCCACTGGAGGCACCACAGGAGGCTGTATATGTAGCACTCCCTTAACAAAGGTCTGGACTTCAGGGACTGAAGCCAATTCTTTTTGAAAGAAAATCGACAGGGCCGAAATTTGAACCTTAATAGATCCCAATTTGAGACCCATAGACAATCCTGATTGCAGGAAATGTAGGAATCGACCCAGTTGAAATTCCTCCGTCGGAGCACTCCGATCTTCGCACCACGCAACATATTTTCGCCAAATTCGGTGATAATGTTGCACGGTTACTTCCTTCCTTGCTTTAATCAAAGTAGGAATGACTTCTTCCGGCATGCCTTTTTCCTTTAGGATCCGGCGTTCAACCGCCATGCCGTCAAACGCAGCCGCGGTAAGTCTTGAAACAGACAGGGACCCTGCTGAAGCAAGTCCCTCCTTAGAGGTAGAGGCCACGGATCTTCCGTGATCATCTCTTGAAGTTCCGGGTACCAAGTCCTTCTTGGCCAATCCGGAACCACTAGTATCGTTCTTACGCCTCAATGCCGTATAATTCTCAATACTTTTGGTATGAGAGGCAGAGGAGGAAACACATACACCGACTGGTACACCCAAGGCGTTACCAGCGCGTCCACAGCTATTGCCTGCGGATCTCTTGACCTGGCGCAATACCTGTCCAGTTTTTTGTTGAGGCGAGACGCCATCATGTCCACCATTGGTCTTTCCCAACGGGTTACCAGCAAGTGGAAGACTTCTGGATGAAGTCCCCACTCTCCCGGGTGAAGATCGTGTCTGCTGAGGAAGTCTGCTTCCCAGTTGTCCACTCCCGGGATGAACACTGCTGACAGTGCTATCACATGATTCTCTGCCCAGCGAAGAATCCTTGCAGCTTCTGCCATTGCACTCCTGCTTCTTGTGCCGCCCTGTCTGTTCACATGGGCGACTGCCGTGATGTTGTCCGACTGGATCAACACCGGTTTTCCCTGAAGCAGAGGTTCTGCCTGGCTTAGAGCATTGTATATTGCTCTTAGTTCCAGAATGTTTATGTGAAGAGACGTTTCCAGGCTCGTCCATACTCCCTGGAAGTTTCTTCCTTGTGTGACTGCTCCCCAGCCTCTCAGGCTGGCGTCCGTGGTCACCAGGATCCAATCCTGTATGCCGAATCTGCGGCCCTCCAATAGATGAGCACTCTGCAACCACCACAGAAGAGACACCCTTGTCCTTGGAGACAGGGTTATCCGCAGGTGCATCTGAAGATGCGACCCTGACCATTTGTCCAACAGATCCCTTTGGAAAATTCTTGCGTGGAATCTGCCGAATGGAATTGCTTCGTAAGAAGCCACCATTTTTCCCAGGACTCTTGTGCATTGATGTACAGACACCTTTCCTGGTTTTAGGAGGTTCCTGACAAGCTCGGATAACTCCTTGGCTTTTTCCTCCGGGAGAAAAACCTTTTTCTGAACCGTGTCCAGAATCATTCCTAGGAACAGCAGACGAGTTGTCGGCATTAACTGGGATTTTGGAATATTCAGAATCCACCCGTGCTGTTTTAGCACTTCTTGAGACAGTGCTAATCCCATCTCTAGCTGTTCTCTGGACCTTGCCCTTATTAGGAGATCGTCCAAGTATGGGATAATTAATATGCCTTTTCTTCGAAGAAGAATCATCATCTCGGCCATTACCTTTGTAAAGACCCGAGGTGCCGTGGACAATCCGAACGGCAGCGTCTGAAACGGATAGTGACAGTTTTGTACAACGAACCTGAGGTACCCCTGGTGTGAGGGGTAAATTTGGAACGTGGAGATACGCATCCTTGATGTCCAAGGATACCATAAAGTCCCCCTCTTCCAGGTTCGCTATCACTGCTCTGAGTGACTCCATCTTGAACTTGAACTTCTTTATGTACAGGTTCAAGGACTTCAGATTTAGAATAGGCCTTACCGAGCCATCCGGCTTCGGTACCACAAAAAGAGTGGAATAATACCCCTTCCCTTGTTGTAGAAGAGGTACCTTGACTATCACCTGCTGAGAGTACAGCTTGTGAATGGCTTCCAAAACCGTCTCCCTTTCGGAGGGGGACGTTGGTAAAGCAGACTTCAGGAAAACGGCGAGGTGGATCTGTCTCTAATTCCAACCTGTACCCCTGAGATATTATCTGCAGGATCCAGGGATCTACCTGCGAGTGAGCCCACTGCGCGCTGTAATTTTTGAGACGACCACCCACCGTCCCCGAGTCCGCTTGAGAAGCCCCAGCGTCATGCTGAGGCTT
The DNA here is from genome assembly GCF_028390025.1 of Pseudophryne corroboree. Taxonomy (NCBI): domain Eukaryota; kingdom Metazoa; phylum Chordata; class Amphibia; order Anura; family Myobatrachidae; genus Pseudophryne; species Pseudophryne corroboree. The sequence goes on along the minus strand of NC_086445.1, from coordinate 637,512,285 downwards.
TTGTAGAAGCCGGGGAAGGCTTCTGTTCCTGGGAAGGAGCTGCCTGTTGCTGTCTCTTCCCTCGACCTCTGCCTCGTGGCAGATATGAATAGCCCTTTGCTCTCTTATTTTTAAAGGAACGAAAGGGCTGCGGTTGAAAAGTCGGTGCTGTCGTTTTGAATCCGCATCGCCTGTCCACTGTCGCGTCCATAAAGCTCTTCTGGCCGAAATGGACATAGCACTTACCCGTGATGCCAGTGTGCAGATATCCCTCTGTGCATCACGCATATAAAGAAATGCATCCTTTATTTGTTCTAACGACAGTAAAATATTGTCCCTGTCCAGGGTATCAATATTTTCAATCAGGGACTCTGACCAAACTACCCCAGCACTGCACATCCAGGCAGTCGCTATAGCTGGTCGTAGTATAACACCTGCATGTGTGTATATACTTTTTTGGATATTTCCCATCCTCCTATCTGATGGATCTTTAAGTGCGGCCGTCTCAGGAGAGGGTAACGCCACTTGTTTAGATAAGCGTGTTAGCGCCTTGTCCACCCTAGGAGGTGTTTCCCAGCGCTCCCTAACCTCTGGCGGGAAAGGGTATAATGCCAATAATTTCTTTGAAATTATCAGCTTTTTATCAGGGGCAACCCACGCTTCATTACACACGTCATTTAATTCTTCTGATTCAGGAAAAACTATAGGTAGTTTTTTCACACCCCACATAATACCCTGTTTAGTGGTACCTGTAGTATCAGCTAAATGTAACGCTTCCTTCATTGCCAAAATCATATAACGTGTGGCCCTACTGGAAAATACGGTTGATTCGTCACCGTCACCACTGGAGTCAGTGCCTGTGTCTGGGTCTGTGTCGACCGACTGAGGCAAAGGGCGTTTCACAGCCCCTGACGGTGTTTGAGTCGCCTGGACAGGCACTAATTGATTGTCCGGCCGTCTCATGTCGTCAAACGACTGCTTTAGCGTGTTGACACTATCCCGTAGTTCCATAAATAAAGGCATCCATTCTGGTGTCGACTCCCTAGGGGGTGACATCCTCATATTTGGCAATTGCTCCGCCTCCACACCAATATCGTCCTCATACATGTCGACACACACGTACCGACACACAGCAGACACACAGGGAATGCTCCTAACGAAGACAGGACCCACTAGCCCTTTGGGGAGACAGAGGGAGAGTTTGCCAGCACACACCAAAAGCGCTATATATAACAGGGATAGCCTTATAATAAGTGCTCCCTTATAGCTGCTTTATATATATCAAAATATCACCATAAATTTGCCCCCCCTCTCTGTTTTACCCTGTTTCTGTAGTGCAGTGCAGGGGAGAGACCTGGGAGCCGTCCTGACCAGCGGAGCTGTGAGAGGAAATGGCGCCGTGTGCTGAGGAGATAGGCCCCGCCCCTTTTCCGGCGGGCTCGTCTCCCGCTATTTAGTGAATCCAGGCAGGGGTTAAATATCTCCATATAGCCTCTGGGGGCTATATGTGAGGTATTTTTAGCCTTTATATAGGTTACATTTGCCTCCCAGGGCGCCCCCCCCCAGCGCCCTGCACCCTCAGTGACTGCGTGTGAAGTGTGCTGAGAGGAAAATGGCGCACAGCTGCAGTGCTGTGCGCTACCTTTAGAAGACTGCAGTCTTCAGCCGCCGATTCTGGACCTCTTCTGACTTCAGCATCTGCAAGGGGGCCGGCGGCGCGGCTCCGGTGACCATCCAGGCTGTACCTGTGATCGTCCCTCTGGAGCTGATGTCCAGTAGCCAAGAAGCCAATCCATCCTGCACGCAGGTGAGTTCACTTCTTCTCCCCTCAGTCCCTCGTTGCAGTGATCCTGTTGCCAGCAGGACTCACTGTAAAATAAAAAACCTAAGCTAAACTTTTTCTAAGCAGCTCTTTAGGAGAGCCACCTAGATTGCACCCTTCTCGGCCGGGCACAAAAATCTAACTGGAGTCTGGAGGAGGGTCATAGGGGGAGGAGCCAGTGCACACCACCTGATCTGGAAAAGCTTTACTTTTTGTGCCCTGTCTCCTGCGGAGCCGCTATTCCCCATGGTCCTTTCAGGAACCCCAGCATCCACTAGGACGATAGAGAAAATTTAGTTCTTGGAGATTCCCAGGATTCCTGATGTATGTCAACCAGGTGGTCAGAATGGGGTAGAAGAAATTTAGTCACATTCAGACATTTAAACTTATCTGGTTTCTTAGAGGTTCTAGGAGGCTCCTCGTCATCCTTAATTTGAAGAATGAGCCTGATGGCCTCCAAGAGATCAGGAACATCCACTTGTGTCAAGAGTTTCCCCATCTGAAGTATCTGGATCAGTGTCAGAGGGGTCAGTGTAAGCGCCATCTTCATCGGAAGAAGTATCCGGTACATGTGTGGATTGTGAGGAAGTAATGGCCCGTTTAGAGGACTCCTTGGTTTTAGGCTGGCGAGGGTTAGCCTGTTGTTTAACCAAAGACTGATTCAATTGCTGTAACTGAGAAGATAGAGTATCTGCCCATGGGGGATTAACTGTAGGGACAATATGTGGCTGTAATGGCACAGTTGGTCCCATAGGGTACGTAAGTCTAGTTACCAGCGTAGTAAGTAAATTAGTGGAGGAAGCCCATGGCAGGACTTATCTGCCCCTGGTGCTGCCGACTGACCTTGGGGTGCAAAGACCCCAGAACCGGAACCCTCAGCTGCTACATTTTCCTCAGGACCATCCATGGCATCAGCACTGCCCGGTGCAGGATCAGCCCTCAAATCCTCACCCTGGATAGCAGACATTATTTGTAACCGTACCCCTAGGGTGACAAAAAGTACAATTTAAGCAGACAGAATACTGGGCAAAAAAAACCCTGTACAGTGTGACTGCAAGCAGAGCACAAAGTAGGGAATTTTTTAAGAGGTATACAGTGACTGTAACTTCACAGAGAAAGATACCAAATAAGTATATCCTGTGAAACGCTATACACTATATCTATAGGACCCTGACGCACATAGCCCCCCTCAGGGTATAGAATAATAGGATTCTAATTACCTACCGGTAAATACTTTTCTCGTAGTACGTAGAGCAGTGATTTTCAACCTTTTTAAACCCGTGGCACACTGAAAAAGATTTTAAAATTGGCAAGGCACACCATCAGTTTTTTTTTTTAAATCAAATATAATATATAATTACAAATCTCAACATATATTGGCCCACACTGTAATAAAACTAATGCTTTCACCCTCACTGTAATAAAGCACATTGGCCCCCACAGTAATAAAACACATTGGTCCCTACATTAATAAAGAACTTTGGCCACCAGAAGTAATAAAGCACATCAGTCCCTGCAGTAATAAAACATCTTGGCCCCCACAGTAATGCCACACACTGCTCCTCATAGTAATTCCACTCATTGGCCTCCCCCCCCCCCCTCCCAGTAAACCTACAAACTGTCCCCCCATATTATTCCACAGTCTCCCCCCCCCCCCCCCCCAGCAATTCCACACACAGCCTGCCACCCCCCCCCAGTAATTCCACACACTCTGTAGCCTGCCCCCCCACGTAATGCCACACACAGCTTGCCTCTCCCCCCCCCAGTAATACCACACACAGCCCCCACACCCAGTAATAGCACACATAGCCTGCCTCCCTCTCTTCCCTACTCCCCCCCCCCCCACAGTAATTCCACACACAAATAAAAACATCATTAATTTAATTTACCTGCTGCTGTACATAAAAAAAAGAGTTCTCCCTCTCAGTCTGTGGCAAGAGCAGTGAATAACGCCGAGGAGGGACGGAGACTCCGGCAGCAGCAGGCGGGCGGCAGGGCTACGTGACGTGCGTGACCTATGAGTCACGCACGTCACCATAGGTCTGTCTGCGGAAGAGGACAGCGCTGCCCGAGGCAGCAAGTGATGGCAGCGGCAGCCACCTCTGACAGGCGGCGGGCATTTCCGGTGGGTGATGTCAGCGGCGGGCAGCGGCATACCTGGCAACCGCTCGCGGCACACTAGTGTGCCGCGGCACAGCGGTTGAAAAACGCTGACGTAGAGGATGCTGGGGTCCACATTAGTACCATGGGGTATAGACAGGTCCACCAGGAGCCATTGGCACTTTAAGAGTTTGAGAGTGTGAGCTGGCTCCTCCTTCTATGCCCCTCCTACCAGACTCAAGTCTAGAAACTGTGCCCAAGGAGACGGACATCTTTGAGAGATGGATTATACACAGATAGTGGCGAGATTCATACCAGCTCACACATAGAAGGCACATCAAGCTAACGAGCTTGAAAAACTTCAGCAACAGCTGAAACGTTACTTACCTAGTAATGATGCAGTACATAACTAACAACAAAGTTGTACTGAACCAGATAACAACTGCAGGAAAACGAAGCGCTGGGCGGGCGGGCGCCCAGTATCCTCTACGGACTACGAGAAAAGGATTTACCGGTATGTAATTAAAATCCTATTTTCTCTTACGTCCTAGAGGATGCTGGGGTCTACATTAGTACCATGGGGATGTACCAAAGTTCACAGAACAGGAGGGAGAACGCGGAGGCTCCTGCAAAACTGATTGACTGAACTTCAGATCATCAGAGGCCAAAGTATCGAACTTGTAGAACTTTGCAAACGTGTTCGACCCTGACCAAGTTGCTGCTCGGCAAAGTTGTAATGCCGAGACACCCCGGGCAGCTACCCAGGAAGACCCCACCTTACGATTAGAGTGGGCCTTAACAGACTTAGGACACGGCAATCCCACCGTAGAATACACATGCTGGATAGTGAACCTGACCCAGCGAGAGATAATCTTCTTAGAAGCAAGACACACAATTTTCTTGGGATCACATAGGACAAAAAATAAGATTTTACTCACCGGTAATTCTATTTCTCGTAGTCCGTAGTGGATGCTGGGAACTCCGTAAGGACCATGGGGAATAGCGGCTCCGCAGGAGTCTGGGCACAACTAAAAGAAAGCTTTTAGACTACCTGGTGTGCACTGGCTCCTCCCACTATGACCCTCCTCCAAGCCTCAGTTAGGATACTGTGCCCGGAAGAGCTGACACAATAAGGAAGGATTTTGAATCCCGGGTAAGACTCATACCAGCCACACCAATCACACCGTATAAATCGTGATACCATATCCAGTTAACAGTATGAAACATAACTGAGCCTCTCAACAGATGGCTCATAACAATAACCCTTTAGTAAACAATAACTATGTACAAGTATTGCAGACAATCCGCACTTGGGATGGGCGCCCAGCATCCACTAAGAACTACGAGAAATAGAATTACCGGTGAGTAAATTCTTATTTTCTCTGACGTCCTAGTGGATGCTGGGAACTCCGTAAGGACCATGGGGATTATACCAAAGCTCCCAAACTGGCGGGAGAGTGCGGATGACTCTGCAGCACCGAATGAGAGAACTCAAGGTCCTCCTCAGCCAGGGTATCAAATTTGTAGAATTTTGCAAACGTGTTTGCCCATGACCAAGTAGCAGCTCGGCAAAGTTGTAAAGCCGAGACCCCTCGGGCAGCCGCCCAAGATGAGCCCACCTTCCTTGTAGAATGGGCTTTAACTGATTTAGGATGCGGCAGTCCAGCCGCAGAATGCGCCAGCTGAATTGTGCTACAAATCCAGCGAGCAATAGTCTGCTTAGAAGCAGGAGCACCCAGTTTGTTGGGTGCATACAGGATAAATAGCGAGTCAGTTTTCCTGACTCCAGCCGTCCTGGAAACATAAATTTTCAAGGCCCTGACTACGTCCAGTAACTTGGAATCCTCCAAGTCGCTAGTAGCCACAGGCACTACAATAGGTTGGTTCAAGTGAAAAGCAGATACCACCTTAGGGAGAAACTGGGGACGAGTCCTCAATTCTGCCCTATCCATATGGAAAATCAGATAAGGGCTTTTAAATGACAAAGCCGCCAATTCTGATACACGCCTGGCCGAAGCCAAGGCCAATAACATGACCACTTTCCACGTGAGATATTTTAGATCCACGGTCTTTAGTGGCTCAAACCAATGTGATTTTAGGAAATTCAACACCTCGTTGAGATTCCAGGGTGCCACTGGAGGCACAAAAGGGGGCTGAATATGCAGCACTCCTTTTACAAATGTCTGAACTTCAGGTAGTGAAGCTAGTTCTTTTTGGAAGAAAATCGACAGAGCCGATATCTGTACCTTAATGGAGCCTAATTTTAGGCCCATAGTCACTCCTGCCTGTAGGAAGTGCAGAAATCGACCCAGCTGAAATTCCTCTGTTGGGGCCTTATTGGCCTCACACCAAGCAACATATTTCCGCCATATGCGGTGATAATGTTTTACAGTTACATCTTTCCTGGCTTTAATCAGCGTAGGAATTACATCCTCCGGAATGCCCTTTTCCTTTAGGATCCGGCGTTCAACCGCCATGCCGTCAAACGCAGCCGCGGTTAGTCTTGGAACAGACAGGGCCCCTGCTGCAGCAGGTCCTGTCTGAGCGGCAGAGGCCATGGGTCCTCTGAGATCATCTTTTGAAGTTCCGGGTACCACGCTCTTCTTGGCCAATCCGGAACCACAAGTATTGTCCTTACTCCTCGTTTTCTTATTATTCTCAGTACCTTTGGTATGAGAGGCAGAGGAGAGAACACATAAACTGACTGGTACACCCACGGTGTCACTAGAGCGTCCACCGCTATCGCCTGAGGGTCCCTTGACCCGGCCCAATATCTCTCTAGTTTTTTGTTTAGGCGGGACGCCATCATGTCCACCTGTGGCCGTTCCCAACGATTTACAATCAGTGTGAAGACTTCTGGATGAAGTCCCCACTCTCCCGGGTGGAGGTCGTGCCTGCTGAAGAAGTCTGCTTCCCAGTTGTCCACTCCCGGAATGAACACTGCTGACAGTGCTAGCACGTGATTTTCCGCCCATCGGAGAATCCTTGTGGCTTCTGCCATTGCCGTACTGCTTCTTGTGCCGCCCTGTCGGTTTACATGGGCGACCGCCGTGATGTTGTCTGACTGGATCAGTACCGGCTGGTGTAGAAGCAGGGGTTTTGCCTGACTTAGGGCATTGTAAATGGCCCTTAGTTCTAGAATATTTATGTGTAGGGAAGTCTCCTGACTCGACCATAGTCCTTGGAAGTTTCTTCCCTGTGTGACTGCCCCCCAGCCTCGAAGGCTGGCATCCGTGGTCACCAGGACCCAGTCCTGTATGCCGAATCTGCGGCCCTCTAGAAGATGAGCACTCTGCAGCCACCACAGCAGAGACACCGTGGTTCTTGGAGACAGGGTTATTAGCCGATGCATCTGAAGATGCGATCCGGACCATTGGTCCAACAGGTCCCACTGAAAGATTCTGGCATGGAACCTGCCGAAAGGAATTGCTTCGTAAGAAGCCACCATCTTTCCCAGGACTCGCGTGCAGTGATGCACCGACACCTGTTTTGGTTTCAGGAGGTCTCTGACTAGAGATGACAGCTCCTTGGCTTTCTCCTCCGGGAGAAACACTTTTTTCTGGACTGTGTCCAGAATCATTCCCAGGAACAGTAGACGTGTCGTCGGAACCAGCTGTGACTTTGGAATATTCAGAATCCAACCATGCTGGTGTAGCACCTCCTGAGATAGTGCTACTCCTACCAACAACTGCTCCCTGGATCTCGCCTTTATTAGGAGATCGTCCAAGTACGGGATAATTAAAACTCCCTTTTTTCGAAGGAGTATCATCATTTCCGCCATTACCTTGGTAAACACCCTCGGTGCCGTGGACAGTCCAAACGGCAGCGTCTGGAATTGGTAATGGCAATTCTGTACCGCAAATCTGAGGTACTCCTGGTGAGGATGATAAATGGGGACATGCAGGTAAGCATCCTTGATGTCCAGGGATACCATGTAATCCCCCTCGTCCAGGCTTGCAATAACCGCCCTGAGCGATTCCATCTTGAACTTGAATTTTTTTATGTATGTGTTCAAGGATTTCAAATTTAAAATGGGTCTCACCGAACCGTCCGGTTTCGGTACCACAAACAGTGTGGAATAGTAACCCCATCCTTGTTGAAGTAGGGGCACCTTGACTATCACCTGCTGGGAATACAGCTTGTGAATTGCCTCTAGCACAGCCTCCCTGCCCGAGGGAGTTGTTAGCAAGGCAGATTTGAGGAAACGGCGGGGGGGAGACGCCTCGAATTCCAGCTTGTACCCCTGAGATACTACTTGAAAGATCCAGGGATCCACCTGTGAGCGAGCCCACTGATCGCTGAAATTTTTGAGGCGGCCCCCCACCGTACCTGGCTCCGCCTGTGGAGCCCCACCGTCATGCGGCGGACTTGGAAGAAGCGGGGGAGGACTTTTGCTCCTGGGAACCTGCTGTTTGTTGCAGCCTTTTTCCCCTACCTCTGCACAGAAAAGACCCGCCTTTTCCTCGCCTGTTTTTCTGGGTCCGAAAGGACTGTACCTGATAAAACGGCGCTTTTTTAGGCTGTGAGGGAACATGGGGTAAAAATGCTGACTTCCCAGCTGTTGCTGTGGAAACTAGGTCCGAGAGACCATCCCCGAATAACTCCTCACCCTTATAAGGCAAAACTTCCATGTGCCTTTTGGAATCTGCATCCCCTGTCCACTGCCGAGTCCATAAGCCTCTCCTAGCAGAAATGGACAATGCACTTATTTTAGATGCCAGCCGGCAGATCTCCCTCTGTGCATCTCTCATGTATAAGACTGAGTCTTTTATATGCTCTATGGTTAGCAGAATAGTGTCCCTGTCTAGGGTGTCAATATTTTCTGACAGGGAATCTGACCATGCAGCGGCAGCACTGCACATCCATGCTGACGCAATAGCTGGTCTAAGTATAATGCCTGAGTGTGTATATACAGACTTCAGGATCGCCTCCTGCTTTCTATCCGCAGGCTCCTTCAGGGCGGCCGTATCCGGAGACGGAAGTGCCACCTTTTTAGACAAACGTGTGAGCGCTTTATCCACCCTAGGAGGTGTTTCCCAACGTGCCCTATCCTCTGGCGGGAAAGGGAACGCCATTAGTAATTTTTTAGAGATTACCAATCTTTTATCGGGGAAAGCCCACGCTTCTTCACACACTTCATTTAATTCTTCAGATGGGGGAAAAACTACGGGTAGTTTTTTCTCCCCAAACATAATACCCTTTTTAGTGGTACCTGGGTTTATATCCGAAATGTGTAACACCTCTTTCATTGCCTCAATCATGCAACGAATGGCCCTAGTGGACATTAGATTAGACTCATCGTCGTCGACACTGGTATCAGTATCCGTGTCGACATCTGCGTCTGCCATCTGAGGTAGCGGGCGTTTTAGAGCCCCTGATGGCCTTTGAGACACCTGGGCAGGCACGAGCTGAGAAGCCGGCTGTCCCGCATTTGGCATGTCGTCAAATTTTTTGTGTAAGGAGTCGACACTTGCACGCAATTCCTTCCATAAAACCATCCACTCAGGTGTCTGCCCCGCAGGGGGTGACATCACTTCTATAGGCATCTGCCCCGCCTCCACATAATTTTCCTCATCAAACATGTCGACACAGCCGTAGCGACACACCGCACACACACCGGGAATGCTCTAACAGAGGACAGGACCCCACAGAAGCCCTTTGGGGAGACAGAGAGAGAGTATGCCAGCACACACCAGAGCGCTATATAATGCAGGGACTAACTGAATTATGTCCCCTATAGCTGCTATAATATTTACTGCGCCTAAATTGAGTGCCCCCCCTCTCTTTTTTACCCTTTTCTGTAGTGTAGACTGCAGGGGAGAGCCAGGGAGCTTCCTTCCAGCGGAGCTGTGAGGGAGAAATGGCGCCAGTGTGCTGAGGGAGATAGCTCCGCCCCTTTTTCGCAGACTTTTCTCCCGCTTTTTTAAGGATTCTGGCAGGGGTAATTATCACATATATAGCCTCTGGGGCTATATATTGTGATTGTTTTGCCAGCCAAGGTGTTTTTATGCTGCTCAGGGCGCCCCCCCCCCCCCAGCGCCCTGCACCCTCAGTGACCGGAGTGTGAAGTGTGTATGAGGAGCAATGGCGCACAGCTGCAGTGCTGTGCGCTACCTTGGTGAAGACAGAAGTCTTCATGCCGCCGATTTTCCGGACTTCTTCTTGCTTCTGGCTCTGTAAGGGGGACGGCGGCGCGGCTCCGGGAACGAACACCAAGGCCAGTTCCATGCGGTCGATCCCTCTGGAGCTAATGGTGTCCAGTAGCCTAAGAAGCCCAAGCTAGCTGCAAGCAGGTAGGTTCGCTTCTTCTCCCCTTAGTCCCTCGTTGCAGTGAGCCTGTTGCCAGCAGGTCTCACTGTAAAATAAAAAACCTAAAATATACTTTCTTTCTAAGAGCTCAGGAGAGCCCCTAGTGTGCATCCAGCTCGGCCGGGCACAAAAATCTAACTGAGGCTTGGAGGAGGGTCATAGTGGGAGGAGCCAGTGCACACCAGGTAGTCTAAAAGCTTTCTTTTAGTTGTGCCCAGACTCCTGCGGAGCCGCTATTCCCCATGGTCCTTACGGAGTTCCCAGCATCCACTAGGACGTCAGAGAAAGAGAGTCAGATTTTCTGTGATGAGCAGTCCTCTTCACATAGATCTTCAGAGCCATTACCACATCTAAGGACTTAGATGAAATTGAGGAGTCAGTAGCAACTGGCACCACAATAGGTTGGTTGATATGAAATGCCGACACAACCTTTGAAAGAAACTGCTGACATGTCCGGAGCTCAGCTCTATCTTCATGGAAGATCAAGTAGGGGCTCTTACAAGACAAAGCCCCCAACTCTGACACACGTCTAGCAGAAGCTAAGGCCAACAAAGTGACAGCCTTCCACGTAAGAAACTTGACCTCTACCTCTTGCAGAGGCTCAAACCAGTCAGACTGGGGAAACTGCAAGACCACGTTAAGATCCCATGGCGCCATAGGCGGTACAAAGGGAGGCTGGATGTGCAGAACTCCCTTCAAAAAGGTCTGAACCTCAGGGAGGGCAGCCAATTGTTTCTGGAAGAAAATGGATAGGGCCGAAATCTGGACCTTCACAGATCCCAACCTCAGGCCCATATCCACTCCTGCCTGCAGGTAGAGGAGAAACCATCCCAGTTGAAACTCCACCGTAGGAAACCTCTTGGACTCACACCAAGACACACATTTTTTCCAAATACGATGGTAATGTTTAGATGTTATTCCTTTCCTAGCCTGTATCAGGGTAGGAATAATTTTGTTCAGAATGCCCTTCCGAGCTAGTATCAGGCGTTCAACCTCCATGCCGTCAAACCTAGCTGTGGTAAGTCCTGATAGGCGAACGGCCCCTGGTGCAGCAGGTCCTCTCGAAGAGGAAGGGGCCTCGGCTCTTCTTGTAGTATATCCAGAAGGTCCGCGTACCAAGCCCTTCTCGGCAAGTCTGGAGCAATGAGGATCGCTTGAACCCTTGTTCTCCTTATGAGCTTTAGGATTCTTGGGATGAGTGGGAGTGGTGGAAACACACGTACACCGACTGGAACACCCACGGAGACACCAGGGTGTCCACTGCTACTGCCTGTGGGTCCCTCGATCTGGAACAATAACGCCGAAGCTTCTTGTTGAGACGAGAGGCCATCATGTCTATTTGGGGTAATCCCCAAAGGTCTGTTATGTCTTTGAACACCTCCGGATGGAGACCCCACTCCCCCGGATGGAGATCGTGTTTGCTGAGGAAGTCTGCTTCCCAGTTGTCTACTCCCGGAATGAAGATTGCTGACAGCGCCAACGCGTGCTTTTCTGCCCAAAGGAGGATTCTTGTTACCTCCGCCATGGCAGCTCTGCTCTTCATTCCGCCCTGTCGGTTTATGTAAGCTACTGTTGTTACGTTGTCCAACTGCACTTGAATGGCCCGATTCCTTAGAAGATGGGCCGCCTGAAGAAGACCATTGTATACGGCTCTTAATTCCAGAATGTTGATCGGAAGGCCGACTTTCAGAATTGACCACCTTGCTTGGAAGGTCTCCCCTTGAGTGACTGCGCTCCAACCCCGGAGGCTTGCATCCGTGGTTAGAAGGATCCAGTCCTGAATCCTGAACCTGCGTCCCTCCAGAAGGTGAGGTAGTTGGAGCCACCAGAGGAGCGAAATCCTGGCCTTTGGCGACAGACGAATTCTCAGGTGCATGTGCAGATGAGATCCTGACCACTTGTCCAGGAGATCCAGTTGGAAGGACCGAGCATGAAACCTTCCGTACTCTAGAGCCTCGTAAGAGGCCACCATCTTTCCCAGAAGGCGAATGCATTGATGAACCGACACCCGGGCTGGCTTCAGGACATCCCGGACCATTGTTTGTATCACCAACGCTTTTTCCTCTGGAAGAAATACCCTCTGTACTTCCGTGTCGATGACCATCCCCAGAAAGGACAACCTCCTGGTTGGTTCCAAGTGTGACTTTGGAAGGTTCAGAATCCAACCATGGACACTAAGATCAGGCGTGAGCGCAATGGACCGCAATAGTTTCTCCCTGGACGATGCCTTTATCAGCAGATCGTCCAGATATGGAATGATGTTCACCCCCTGTCTGCGAAGGAGAACCATCATCTCTGCCATCACCTTGGCGAATGGCAGGGCCTGGAACTGGCAATGACAGTCCAACAAGGCAAAGCGGAGATACGCCTGATGCGGCAGCCAGATCGGAATGTGGAGGTACGCATCCTTGATATACAGGGATACCAGGAATTCTCCCTCTTCCAGACTGGATATCACCACTCTTAGAGACTCCATAGGGTGCAGGCGCTGGCTCAGGGCGCCCCTCACAGCGCCGCACAATGTACCGATGAGCCTCCCAGAACGCAGTTAATACTGCGCTACTACCCTGATGCCACCATCTTCACACCGGCCCCCCGCTTGCTAGGGGGGTCGGTGCCTCACTCGCCACCGATCTTCTGGCTCTGTAAGGGGGTGGCTGCATGCTGCTGGAGTGTGCGATCCCCTGTGGCGGGGAACGATCTATCCCCTCTGGAGCTCAGTGTCCAGTCAGCGGAGACAGTGGCTCAGACCCCGCAGGGCAGACACTGCTCCCCCCCTAACTAAGTCCCTCGCTGCAGGGAGGCTGTTGCCAGCTGCCTCCCTGTAAAACAATACTCTAAAAAATAACTTTTACTAAGGAAACTCTGGAGAGCTCCCCTAGCTGTGACCGGCTCCTCCGGGCACATTATCAGCAGCGGGGAATAGTAACTGATTCTACTGCGGTGAGCTAGACTATAAAACAGAAGGAGGAGGTGGTGCATAGTACATTGTGGATATCATTGCGTGAGGTCCCGATATTATATATTTTCTACTCTTCATTATCCATAAGTGGATTTTACAACATTGGTCAGAACTGTGATCAAGGACTATTATTCACCTAAGAACTGTGTATGCTTGGATTCAGACGGTGAAATTTATGATTACTATTGCACTCTCAACTATTTCTATAATTGTGCAACTCTATACGTGTAATCCAGATTACCATCTTGGAGCAGCATCAATATCTATTGTAATTATGTATTGGTGAGACTGATCAGAATGTTTACCACAATTTGCGCCCAATAGAGTGTGTGCGTGTGTGTGTGTGTATATATATATATATATATATATATATATATATATATATATATATATTGGTATCAGAGTGACCTCTTCAATACCCCTTTTTCACTGCAGTAATAACCTAGGCTATGGTTCAGTGTAAAAGGGTACATGAAAAATAACCCGGGTGGCGTGACCTAGGAATCCATATTGGTAGCTACCAGTGTCGGATCCAGGTATGGGTGCAATGTAAATAGCGTAACCTGGGTTATGCTTAAAAGCTGCTGATTGGGTGTGTATGCAGAGGTCTGCCTCAAGGGAGTTGGTTAAACCCCTTTTCCACTGCTGATAAAAACCCAGGTTATTGCAGCGATAACCTGGGAGCAGCTCCGTAGAAAAGGATTAAACCCGTATCCAATGACCCTGTAATCCAACCTCGCTACCTTCCAGGGTTGGTCCCGGGAAGGACTCTGGTTGTGGTGCAGAGTAAACGGGTAAGCCGGCATGGTGCGACCTGGCACTCGTTTAAGCCATTTACACTAAAAAGCCGGGTCCAGCTGCCACTCTGAAAGGGGTCTCAGCCAGGTCGCATACAGGTGCGACTCGGCATTTAGTGTAAAAATAAGATTTTACTCACCGGTAAATCTATTTCTCGTAGTCCGTAGTGGATGCTGGGAACTCCGTAAGGACCATGGGGAATAGCGGCTCCGCAGGAGACTGGGCACAACTAAAGAAAGCTTTAGGTCACCTGGTGTGCACTGGCTCCTCCCACTATGACCCTCCTCCAAGCCTCAGTTAGGACACTGTGCCCGGACGAGCTGACATAATAAGGAAGGATTTTGAATCCCGGGTAAGACTCATACCAGCCACACCAATCACACCGTATAACTCGTGATACTATACCCAGTTAACAGTATGAATATAACTGAGCCTCTCAACAGATGGCTCAACAATAACCCTTTAGTTAGGCAATAACTATATACAAGTATTGCAGACAATCCGCACTTGGGATGGGCGCCCAGCATCCACTACGGACTACGAGAAATAGATTTACCGGTGAGTAAAATCTTATTTTCTCTGATGTCCTAGTGGATGCTGGGAACTCCGTAAGGACCATGGGGATTATACCAAAGCTCCCAAACGGGCGGGAGAGTGCGGATGACTCTGCAGCACCGAATGAGAGAACTCCAGGTCCTCCTCAGCCAGGGTATCAATTTTGTAGAATTTAGCAAACGTGTTTGCCCCTGACCAAGTTGCAGCTCGGCAAAGTTGGAAAGCCGAGACCCCTCAGGCAGCTGCCCAAGATGAGCCCACCTTCCTTGTGGAATGGGCTTTTACAGATTTTGGCTGCGGTAGTCCAGCCGCAGAATGCGCCAGCTGAATTGTGCTTCAAATCCAGCGAGCAATAGTCTGCTTAGAAGCAGGAGCACCCAGTTTGCTGGGTGCATACAGGATAAACAGCGAGTCAGTTCTCCTGACTCTAGCCGTCCTGGAAACATAATTTTTCAAGGCCCTGACTACGTCCAGTAACCTGGAATCCTCCAAGTCCCTAGTAGCCGCAGGCACTACAATAGGTTGGTTCAAGTGAAAAGCTGATACCACCTTAGGGAGAAACTGGGGACGAGTCCTCAATTCTGCCCTATCCATATGGAAAATCAGATAAGGACTTTTATATGACAAAGCCGCCAATTCTGATACACGCCTGGCCGAAGCCAAGGCCAATAACATGACCACTTTCCGCGTGAGATATTTTAGATCCACGGTTTTTAGTGGCTCACACCAATGTGATTTTAAGAAACTCAACACCACGTTGAGAACCCAAGGTGCCACTGGAGGCACAACCGGGGGCTGAATATGCAGCACTCCTTTTACAATGTCTGAACTTCAGGTACTGAAGCTAGTTCTTTCTGGAAGAAAATCGACAGAGCCGAGATCTGTACCTTAATGGAGCCTAATTTTAGGCCCATAGACACTCCTGCTTGTAGGAAATGCAGAAATCGACCTAGTTGAAATTCCTCTGTTGGGGCCTTTTTTGGCCTCACACCAAGCAACATATTTTCGCCATATGCGGTGATAATGTTTTGCAGTTACATCTTTCCTGGCTTGAATCAGCGTAGGAATGACTTCCTCCGGAATGCCCTTTTCCTTTAGGATCCGGCGTTCAACCGCCATGCCGTCAAAACGTAGCCGCGGTAAGTCTTGGAACAGACAGGGCCCCTGCTGCCGCAGGTCCTGTCTGAGCGGCAGAGGCCATGGGTCCTCTGATATAATTTCTTGAAGTTCTGGGTACCAAGCTCTTTTTGGCCAATCCGGAACCACGAGTATCGTTCTTACTCCTCGCCTTCCTATTATTCTCAGTACCTTTTGTATGAGAGGCAGAGGGGGGAACACATAAACCGACTGGTACACCCACGGTGTTACCAGAGCGTCCACAGCTATCGCCTGAGGGTCCCTTGACCTGGCGCAATATCTTTTATAGCTTTTTGTTGAGGCGGGACGCCATCATGTCCACCTGTGGCCTTTCCCAATGGTGTACAATCCTTTGGAAGACTTCTGGATGAAATCCCCACTCTCCCGGGTGGAGGTCGTGTCTGCTGAGAAGATCTGCTTCCCAGTCGTCCACTCCGGGAATGAACACTGCTGACAGTGTTAACACATGATTTTCCGCCCATCGGAGAATCCTTGTGGCTTCTGCCATCGCCATCCTGCTTCTTGTGCTGCCCCGTTGGTTTACATGGGCGACTGCCGTGATGTTGTCTGATTGGATCAGTACCGGCTGGTTTTGAAGCAGAGGCCTTGCCTGACTCAGGGCATTGTAAATGGCCCTCAGTTCCAGAATATTTATGTGTAGGGAAGTCACCTGACTTGACCAAAGTCCCTGGAAGTTTCTTCCCTGTGTGACTGCCCCCCAGCCTCAAAGGCTGGCATCCATGGTCACTAGGACCTAGTCCTGTATGCCGAACCTGCGGCCCTCTTGAAGATGGGCACTCTGCAGCCACCACAGTAGAGATACCCTGGTCCTTGAAGACAGGGTTATCAGCCGATGCATCTGAAGATGTGATCCGGACAACTTGTCCAACAGGTCCCACTGAAAAGTTCTTGCATGGAACCTACCGAATGGGATTGCTTCGTAGGAAGCTACCATTTTTCCCAGGACTCGCGTGCAATGATGCACCGATACCTGTTTTGGCTTCAGGAGGTCTCTGACTAGAGATGACAGCTCCTTGGCTTTCTCCTCCGGGAGAAACACTTATTTCTGTTCTGTGTCCAGAACCATCCCCAGGAACAATAGACGTGTCGTAGGAACCAGCTGTGACTTTGGACTGTTTAGAATCCAACCGTGCTGTTGTAGCACTTTCCAAAATAGTGCTACCCCGACTAGCAACTGCTCCTTGGACCTTGCCCTTATAAGGAGATTGTCCAAGTACGGGATAATTAAAACTCCCTTTTTTCGAAGGAGTATCATCATTTCGGCCATTACCTTGGTAAACACCCTCGGTGCCATGTACAGTCCAAACGGCAGTGTCTGGACTTGGTAATGGTAATCCTGTACCACAAATCTGAGGTACTCCTGGCGAGGATGGTAAATGGGGACATGCAGGTAAGCATCCTTGATGTCCCGGGATCCCATGTAATCCCCCTCGTCCAGGCTTGCAATAACCGCCCTGAGCGATTCCATCTTGAACTTGAATTTTTTTATGTATGTGTTCAAGGATTTTAAATATAAAATGGGTCACACCGAACCATGCGGTTTCGGTACCCCAAACCGTGTGGAATAGTAACCCCGTCCTTGTTGAAGTAGGGGCACCTTGAGTATTACCTGCTGGGAATACAGCTTATTAATTGCCTCTAGCGCAGCCTCCCTGCCTGAGGGAGTTGTCGGCAAGGCATATTTGAGGAAACGGCGGGGGGGGAGACATCTCGAATTCCAGCTTGTACCCCTGAAATACTACTTGAATGAAACAGGGATCCACCTGTGAGCGAGCCCACTGATCGCTGAAATTTTTGAGACGGCCCCCCACCGTACCTGGCTACACCTGTGGAGCCCCCGCGTCATGCTGTGGACTCAGAGGAAGCGAGAGAAGAATTTTGATTCTGGGAACAGGCTGACTGGTGCAGCTTTTTCCCTCTTCCCATGTCTCTGTACAGAAAGGAAGCGCCTTTGACCCGCTTGCTTTTCTGAAGCCGAAAGGACTGTACCTGATAATACAGTGCTTTCTTAGTCTGTGAGGAAACCTGAGGTAAAAATATTTCTTCCCAGCTGTTGCTGTGGATACGAGGTCCCAGAGACCATCCCCAAATAATTCCTCACCCTTATAAGGCAGAATCTCTATGCGCCTTATAAAGTCAGCATCACCTGTCCAGTGACAGGTCTCTAATACCCTCCTGACAGAATGGACATTACATTCATTTTGGATGCCAGCCGGCAAAATATCCCTCTGTGCATCCCTCATATATAAGACGACGTCTTTAATATGTTCTCATGTTTGACAGGGTCACCGACCACGCTGCAGCAGCACGATCTGCAGGTCTCAGTCTAGTACCTGAGTGTGTAAATACAGACTTCAGGATAGCCTCCTGCTTTTTATCAACAGGTACCTTCAAAGTGGCCGTTCGTAAAACGGCAGTGCCACCTTTTTTGACAACCGTGTGAGCGCCTTATCCACCCTAGGGGATATCTCCCAGCGTAACTCATCCTCTGGCGGGAAAGGGTACGCCATCAGAAACTTTTTAGAAATTACCAGTTTCTTATCGGGGGGAACCCACGCTTTTCACACACTTCATTCATTCATCTGATGGGGGAACAAAACACTGCCTGCTTTTTCTCCCCAACATAAAAACCCATTTTTAGAGGGTTAATGTCAGAAATGTGTAACACATTTTTTTTTATTGCCGGGATCAAGTCACGGATGTTCCTAGTGGATTGTGTATATGTCTCAACCTTGTCGACACTGGAGTCAGATTCCGTGTCGACATCTGTGTCTGCCATCTGAGTGAGCGGGCGTTTTTGAGCCCCTGATGGCCTTTGAGACGCCTGGGCAGGCGCGGACTGAGAAGCCGGCTGTCCCACAGCTGTTACGTCATCCACCCTTTTATGTAAGGAGTTGACACTGTCGGTTAATACCTTTCACCTAACCATCCACTCTGGTGTCGGCCCCACAGGGGGCGACATCACATTTATCGGCATCTGCTCCGTCACCATATAAGCCTCCTCATTAAACATGTCGACACAGCCGTACCGACACACCGCACACACACACAGGGAATGCTCTGACTGAGGACAGGACCCCACAAAGCCCTTTGGGGAGACAGAGAGAGAGTATGCCAGCACACACCAGAGCGCTATATAATGTGGGGATTAACACTATAACCGAGTGAAATTTCCCCAATAGCTGCTTGTATATATAATATTGCGCCTAAATTTAGTGCCCCCCCTCTCTTTTTAACCCTTTGAGCCGGAAAACTACAGGGGAGAGCCTGGGGAGCTTTCTTCCAGTTGCACTGTGAAGAGAAAATGGCACCAGTGTGTCTGAGGGAGATAGCTCCTCCCCTTTTTCGCGGACTTTTCTCCCGCTTTTTTCTGGATTCTGGCAGGGGTATTTACCACATATATAGCCTCTGGGGCTATATATTGTGGTATTTTTGCCAGCCAAGGTGTTTTTATTGCTGCTCAGGGCGCCCCCCCCAAGCGCCCTGCACCCTCAGTGACCGGAGTGTGAAGTGTGTATGAGGAGCAATGGCGCACAGCTGCAGTGCTGTGCGCTACCTTGGTGAAGACTGATGTCTTCTGCCGCCGATTTTCCGGACCTCTTCTTGCTTCTGGCTCTGTAAGGGGGACGGCGGCGCGGCTCCGGGACCGAACACCAAGGCTGGGCCTGCGGTCGATCCCTCTGGAGCTAATGGTGTCCAGTAGCCTAAGAAGCCCAAGCTGGCTGCAAGCAGGCAGGTTCGCTTCTTCTCCCCTTAGTCCCTCGCTGCAGTGAGCCTGTTGCCAGCAGGTCTCACTGAAAATAAAAAACCTAATTCTATACTTTCTTTCTAGAAGCTCAGGAGAGCCCCTAGTGTGCATCCAACCTCGGCCGGGCACAAAATCTAACTGAGGCTTGGAGGAGGGTCATAGTGGGAGGAGCCAGTGCACACCAGGTGACCTAAAGCTTTCTTTAGTTGTGCCCAGTCTCCTGCGGAGCCGCTATTCCCCATGGTCCTTACGGAGTTCCCAGCATCCACTAGGACGTCAGAGAAATGGTTCTAAATGGGTCATACCTGTGAATAACCTGAGTCCAAGGTGCAGTGTAAACAGAGCCTGACCCAGGTTGGAACTATGTCAGGAAACCCAGGTCAGACCTGGGTTGTTGGTGGAAAAGAGGTATAAGCTACAGTAAATTATAAGTAGGTGCAATATCAGACTGCGTACTCAAGTTCAGGACATAGGACTTCCTGGGCTAGCTTTAATAACACTTTACCACCCAAGTCCCAGGTCTGACCTGAGATTTGGAGCACAGTTCTAAAACAAGCCAGACCCAGGATAGACCCTTTCCCCTGTGACTCCGACCCGGATTGGAGTAGTTTACACTGCACACAGGGGCAGTAGCGGCCAGAGTCTCTCACCAGCAGCAGACTCCGGCCCTGCCCCCGGATGTGTCAGCGCTGCAGGAAGCAGCGTCCTCACCGTGAATCTCCCTATGGTGTAAATGGATCCGGGTTAAATGACCCGGTTTACCCGTTTACACTGCCCCTTAATCTGGGTTCTTTCCGGGAGGACTTTACAAATTATACCCCTTTTACACTCGCAGCTTCAGTCATTCCCGGGAATGTGTCCCGGTATATTTGCCGGGACACATTCGCTGCCTGACCCGGCATATTGCCGAGTCGGTGACGTCACCACTGACTCTAGCGGAGGCGGTGCTTGGAGATAATCTTCTCCAAGCACCGCCTCCCCCTATGCAGAGAACCTGGGTTGAAATCACAGGATATTCGTCCCGGGAAATTGTCCCTGTACCCATTCACACAGACAAAAATCCCGGGATAAAATTGTCAGTGTAAAAGGGGTATAAGTCAGGTTGGATTCCCGGGTCACCAGGCCTGGAATAACCCTTTTCCAATAAGCCAAGACCTGGGTTATTACGGCAATAATAAGATTTTACTTACCGATAAATCTATTTCTCGGAGTCCGTAGTGGATGCTGGGGTTCCTGAAAGGACCATGGGGAATAGCGGCTCCGCAGGAGACAGGGCACAAAAAGTAAAGCTTTTCCAGATCAGGTGGTGTGCACTGGCTCCTCCCCCTATGACCCTCCTCCAGACTCCAGTTAGGTACTGTGCCCGGACGAGCGTACACAATAAGGGAGGATTTTGAATCCCGGGTAAGACTCATACCAGCCACACCAATCACACCGTACAACTTGTGATCTAAACCCAGTTAACAGTATGATAACAGCGGAGCCTCTGAAAGATGGCTTCCTTCAACAATAACCCGAATTAGTTAACAATAACTATGTACAATTATTGCAGATAATCCGCACTTGGGATGGGCGCCCAGCATCCACTACGGACTCCGAGAAATAGATTTATCGGTAAGTAAAATCTTATTTTCTCTATCGTCCTAGTGGATGCTGGGGTTCCTGAAAGGACCATGGGGATTATACCAAAGCTCCCAAACGGGCGGGAGAGTGCGGATGACTCTGCAGCACCGAATGAGAGAACTCCAGGTCCTCCTTAGCCAGAGTATCAAATTTGTAAAATTTTACAAACGTGTTCTCCCCTGACCACGTAGCTGCTCGGCAAAGTTGTAATGCCGAGACCCCTCGGGCAGCCGCCCAAGATGAGCCCACCTTCCTTGTGGAGTGGGCCTTTACAGATTTAGGCTGTGGCAGGCCTGCCACAGAATGTGCAAGTTGGATTGTGCTACAGATCCAACGAGCAATCGTCTGCTTAGACGCAGGAGCACCCATCTTGTTGGGTGCATACAATATAAACAACGAGTCAGATTTTCTGACTCCAGCTGTCCTTGCAATATATATTTTTAATGCTCTGACAACGTCCAGTAACTTGGAGTCCTCCAAGTCACTTGTAGCCGCAGGCACTACAATAGGCTGGTTCAGATGAAATGCTGACACCACCTTAGGGAGAAAATGCGGACGAGTCCGCAGTTCTGCCCTGTCCGAATGGAAAATCAGATATGGGCTTTTGTAAGATAAAGCTGCCAGTTCTGACACTCTCCTGGCCGAAGCCAGGGCTAGAAGCATGGTCACTTTCCATGTGAGATATTTCAAATCCACCTTCTTTAGTGGTTCAAACCAATGAGATTTTAGAAAGTCCAAAACCACATTGAGATCCCACGGTGCCACTGGAGGCACCACAGGAGGCTGTATATGTAGCACTCCCTTAACAAAGGTCTGGACTTCAGGGACTGAAGCCAATTCTTTTTGAAAGAAAATCGACAGGGCCGAAATTTGAACCTTAATAGATCCCAATTTGAGACCCATAGACAATCCTGATTGCAGGAAATGTAGGAATCGACCCAGTTGAAATTCCTCCGTCGGAGCACTCCGATCTTCGCACCACGCAACATATTTTCGCCAAATTCGGTGATAATGTTGCACGGTTACTTCCTTCCTTGCTTTAATCAAAGTAGGAATGACTTCTTCCGGCATGCCTTTTTCCTTTAGGATCCGGCGTTCAACCGCCATGCCGTCAAACGCAGCCGCGGTAAGTCTTGAAACAGACAGGGACCCTGCTGAAGCAAGTCCCTCCTTAGAGGTAGAGGCCACGGATCTTCCGTGATCATCTCTTGAAGTTCCGGGTACCAAGTCCTTCTTGGCCAATCCGGAACCACTAGTATCGTCCTTACGCCTCTTTGCCGTATAATTCTCAATACTTTTGGTATGAGAGGCAGAGGAGGAAACACATACACCGACTGGTACACCCAAGGCGTTACCAGCGCGTCCACAGCTATTGCCTGCGGATCTCTTGACCTGGCGCAATACCTGTCCAGTTTTTTGTTGAGGCGAGACGCCATCATGTCCACCATTGGTCTTTCCCAACGGGTTACCAGCAAGTGGAAGACTTCTGGATGAAGTCCCCACTCTCCCGGGTGAAGATCGTGTCTGCTGAGGAAGTCTGCTTCCCAGTTGTCCACTCCCGGGATGAACACTGCTGACAGTGCTATCACATGATTCTCTGCCCAGCGAAGAATCCTTGCAGCTTCTGCCATTGCACTCCTGCTTCTTGTGCCGCCCTGTCTGTTCACATGGGCGACTGCCGTGATGTTGTCCGACTGGATCAACACCGGTTTTCCCTGAAGCAGAGGTTCTGCCTGGCTTAGAGCATTGTATATTGCTCTTAGTTCCAGAATGTTTATGTGAAGAGACGTTTCCAGGCTCGTCCATACTCCCTGGAAGTTTCTTCCTTGTGTGACTGCTCCCCAGCCTCTCAGGCTGGCGTCCGTGGTCACCAGGATCCAATCCTGTATGCCGAATCTGCGGCCCTCCAATAGATGAGCACTCTGCAACCACCACAGAAGAGACACCCTTGTCCTTGGAGACAGGGTTATCCGCAGGTGCATCTGAAGATGCGACCCTGACCATTTGTCCAACAGATCCCTTTGGAAAATTCTTGCGTGGAATCTGCCGAATGGAATTGCTTCGTAAGAAGCCACCATTTTTCCCAGGACTCTTGTGCATTGATGTACAGACACCTTTCCTGGTTTTAGGAGGTTCCTGACAAGCTCGGATAACTCCTTGGCTTTTTCCTCCGGGAGAAAAACCTTTTTCTGAACCGTGTCCAGAATCATCCCTAGGAACAGCAGACGAGTTGTCGGCATTAACTGGGATTTTGGAATATTCAGAATCCACCCGTGCTGTTTTAGCACTTCTTGCGACAGTGCTAATCCCATCTCTAGCTGTTCTCTGGACCTTGCCCTTATTAGGAGATCGTCCAAGTATGGGATAATTAATATGCCTTTTCTTCGAAGAAGAATCATCATCTCGGCCATTACCTTTGTAAAGACCCGAGGTGCCGTGGACAATCCGAACGGCAGCGTCTGAAACTGATAGTGACAGTTTTGTACAACGAACCTGAGGTACCCCTGGTGTGAGGGGTAAATTGGAACGTGGAGATACGCATCCTTGATGTCCAAGGATACCATAAAGTCCCCCTCTTCCAGGTTCGCTATCACTGCTCTGAGTGACTCCATCTTGAACTTGAACTTCTTTATGTACAGGTTCAAGGACTTCAGATTTAGAATAGGCCTTACCGAGCCATCCGGCTTCGGTACCACAAAAAGAGTGGAATAATACCCCTTCCCTTGTTGTAGAAGAGGTACCTTGACTATCACCTGCTGAGAGTACAGCTTGTGAATGGCTTCCAAAACCGTCTCCCTTTCGGAGGGGGACGTTGGTAAAGCAGACTTCAGGAAACGGCGAGGTGGATCTGTCTCCAATTCCAACCTGTACCCCTGAGATATTATCTGCAGGATCCAGGGATCTACCTGCGAGTGAGCCCACTGCGCGCTGTAATTTTTGAGACGACCACCCACCGTCCCCGAGTCCGCTTGAGAAGCCCCAGCGTCATGCTGAGGCTTTTGTAGAAGCCGGGGAAGGCTTCTGTTCCTGGGAAGGAGCTGCCTGTTGCTGTCTCTTCCCTCGACCTCTGCCTCGTGGCAGATATGAATAGCCCTTTGCTCTCTTATTTTTAAAGGAACGAAAGGGCTGCGGTTGAAAAGTCGGTGCCTTTTTCTGTTGGGGAGTGACTTGAGGTAGAAAGGTGGATTTCCCGGCTGTAGCCGTGGCCACCAAATCTGATAGACCGACTCCAAATAACTCCTCCCCTTTATACGGCAAAACTTCCATATGTCGTTTTGAATCCGCATCGCCTGTCCACTGTCGCGTCCATAAAGCTCTTCTGGCCGAAATGGACATAGCACTTACCCGTGATGCCAGTGTGCAGATATCCCTCTGTGCATCACGCATATAAAGAAATGCATCCTTTATTTGTTCTAACGACAGTAAAATATTGTCCCTGTCCAGGGTATCAATATTTTCAATCAGGGACTCTGACCAAACTACCCCAGCACTGCACATCCAGGCAGTCGCTATAGCTGGTCGTAGTATAACACCTGCATGTGTGTATATACTTTTTTGGATATTTTCCATCCTCCTATCTGATGGATCTTTAAGTGCGGCCGTCTCAGGAGAGGGTAACGCCACTTGTTTAGATAAGCGTGTTAGCGCCTTGTCCACCCTAGGAGGTGTTTCCCAGCGCTCCCTAACCTCTGGCGGGAAAGGGTATAATGCCAATAATTTCTTTGAAATTATCAGCTTTTTATCAGGGGCAACCCACGCTTCATTACACACGTCATTTAATTCTTCTGATTCAGGAAAAACTATAGGTAGTTTTTTCACACCCCACATAATACCCTGTTTAGTGGTACCTGTAGTATCAGCTAAATGTAACGCCTCCTTCATTGCCAAAATCATATAACGTGTGGCCCTACTGGAAAATACGGTTGATTCGTCACCGTCACCACTGGAGTCAGTGCCTGTGTCTGGGTCTGTGTCGACCGACTGAGGCAAAGGGCGTTTCACAGCCCCTGACGGTGTTTGAGTCGCCTGGACAGGCACTAATTGATTGTCCGGCCGTCTCATGTCGTCAAACGACTGCTTTAGCGTGTTGACACTATCCCGTAGTTCCATAAATAAAGGCATCCATTCTGGTGTCGACTCCCTAGGGGGTGACATCCTCATATTTGGCAATTGCTCCGCCTCCACACCAATATCGTCCTCATACATGTCGACACACACGTACCGACACACAGCAGACACACAGGGAATGCTCCTAACGAAGACAGGACCCACTAGCCCTTTGGGGAGACAGAGGGAGAGTTTGCCAGCACACACCAAAAGCGCTATATATAACAGGGATAGCCTTATAATAAGTGCTCCCTTATAGCTGCTTTATATATATCAAAATATCGCCATAAATTTGCCCCCCCTCTCTGTTTTACCCTGTTTCTGTAGTGCAGTGCAGGGGAGAGACCTGGGAGCCGTCCTGACCAGCGGAGCTGTGAGAGGAAATGGCGCCGTGTGCTGAGGAGATAGGCCCCGCCCCTTTTCCGGCGGGCTCGTCTCCCGCTATTTAGTGAATCCAGGCAGGGGTTAAATATCTCCATATAGCCTCTGGGGGCTATATGTGAGGTATTTTTAGCCTTTATATAGGTTACATTTGCCTCCCAGGGCGCCCCCCCCCAGCGCCCTGCACCCTCAGTGACTGCGTGTGAAGTGTGCTGAGAGGAAAATGGCGCACAGCTGCAGTGCTGTGCGCTACCTTTAGAAGACTGCAGGAGTCTTCAGCCGCCGATTCTGGACCTCTTCTGACTTCAGCATCTGCAAGGGGGCCGGCGGCGCGGCTCCGGTGACCATCCAGGCTGTACCTGTGATCGTCCCTCTGGAGCTGATGTCCAGTAGCCAAGAAGCCAATCCATCCTGCACGCAGGTGAGTTCACTTCTTCTCCCCTCAGTCCCTCGTTGCAGTGATCCTGTTGCCAGCAGGACTCACTGTAAAATAAAAAACCTAAGCTAAACTTTTTCTAAGCAGCTCTTTAGGAGAGCCACCTAGATTGCACCCTTCTCGGCCGGGCACAAAAATCTAACTGGAGTCTGGAGGAGGGTCATAGGGGGAGGAGCCAGTGCACACCACCTGATCTGGAAAAGCTTTACTTTTTGTGCCCTGTCTCCTGCGGAGCCGCTATTCCCCATGGTCCTTTCAGGAACCCCAGCATCCACTAGGACGATAGAGAAAAACTAGGTTCTAGCGACAGCGGAAAAGGCATCTGTGAAGATGGCCTGTGAGGGTATGCATTTTAAAGCATACTTGCCTACCTGACCCTCTCCATGAGGGAGAAAATGCTCTGTTCCTGGACTTTCCTGGTAATGTATGATTGCCATCACCTGTGGTGAAACACCTTTCTTATCAATTAACTAGCTCACCACAGGTGATGGCAATCATACATTACCAGGAAAGTCCAGGAACAGAGCATTTTCTCCCTCATGGAGAGGGTCAGGTAGGCAAGTATGTTAAAAGTTCAATAATATTCTGTAGCAGTTTAGGTATGCTAACCCAGGGGGACTCATGTTCTGAACTTGAACCCAGACCCGAGTGCCTGGGTCCTTTCAGCATTTCTACCCTATTGCAACATAAACTCAACTCCCCGGAACCTAATACGATTAACCCCTACATGCGCTCAAAATGTACAAGGCGTGCAGTGGTCTTATTGGTTAGTTTCATTCTTCCCTGCAGTGCATATCTATCTGTACAAGACGCGTATTCCGTAGTTTATGGAAAATCTTCCCGAGTCCCATCGTCTGCACTGGGTGAGTACATGTTTGTATCTGTCGCTGCCATCTTCTATGTACAGTATTGCAGTGCGAATAACAGCGTTGAGTCTATAGGAGGGGTTGCAGCGCAGTATAGGTGTGCACGACGGCATGCATTCTGGGGAAAGGGATATGACGTCACTTCTCTTGACTTCCACTGACGGGAGAGGCGTAACGTCACGTGTGATTGGTCGTTTTGGTTTTTGCTCCGGGCTGGTCAGATAAGTGATCGGTAAAGGGATACTTGTAGAAGAAGTAAGGAGGGATAAAAGGTGACAGCATGGATATGGAGGTGTGACCTTCAGTCTGAAATATCTTCCATTACATCTCGTATTTGTCTCTTATGCAATGATAACAGTGGTTCCAGTAATGATTTGTTTTCCATACAATGATATGTAGGGTAGAGTTATTGTATTCTTCATGTTTTGTTCCTTGGGGTCTATTCATAAAGAGTGTGTGATGCGTTGCAGTAACTATCAAATGGAATTTCCGCCCCTAATTTGGATCTAAATGAAAACCTGGTCCCGAGTGAGGTGCCAACAAGATATGAGGAATGTAAAAGTGTCTTGTGTCCTATGCTGCTGTTTGGTAGAAGTAGAACCTGTGGTGCTGATGGTGTGTACTGTCTTCCAACGCACATCTACTGTGTACACCTGACAGCAAAGAGCTGCGGCTGCAGGGCACAAGTCAAAGAGGCAGCAGGTTTGGGTGTCAGCGAGCCGGCAGCATGCATTCAGAGCTTAGTGGGGGCAGAATGATGGGTCAAGGGGCAGTCGGCAGAGGTGTGATCAGGCATATGCATATGGCACTTTACTTTAGCGGGATCAGTAAGGAGGAGGTATGAGTTTACTTTACTAAAGCAGTGGCAGCGTTAGGAGCAGAGTGAGAGCGCAGCGGCAGTCAGTAAGAGGAGACCTGGTATATAAGCAGAGAATGGCCATGTTTTCTGCAGAACAGGTTTCTAAGTTGAAAAATGTATTTTTTAACAGTTTTTCATTTAGTTTAGCTGCAATACATTTTCAGATTTTGCTTCGTAAGGCAACATCAATTTGTTACTGTGCTGACAATGACAAACATGATGTCCACTTGGTAAGTAATACCCGTTGCTTTGTATTTCAGATATATATGGTATGCATATCGGAAGAAAAGGCTAAGTCTCCTGTTTACAGAGCATCAAAATGACAATGGCTTTCTGCATATGGAGAGCATCTACAGGAAGAAACTGGTGTCAAGGACGAAGGTCTGTGTATATGCATTTATTTGAGTACCCTTCCTATTAGTAAGTTAGTGATCGTTACTGCATTTTAAGTATGGTCATCTATGCTTGATGGTAACACCATCAATGTTTTCTCTGGCAGCAAGGCTGGGAGACACTGAACCATGGGATTGCAGGTTGGCTAAAGGGACTGGCACTTAAAATTAAACTGTAGCTCTAAAAGTAAGCTCACCCACCTGATTTCTTTGTAATGTTATGTTTATTTGTAGTTAGGTTCTGTGTGTTGCATGTAGGTAGTACACATGGCGAGTATAGCAGTGGCGGTGGTAACTGTGTTCAGCTCATTGTGTACTGCTGCATCAGTGGGGTAAGCGGTCAGCGGGGACCTCTCTCAGCAAGCTGTTTCTCTTTTAGAGGGTCAGGCTGTTAGTGTGGTCCTGGATGGCGGCAGACATTTTTCCGGGTCTCTGCGGCGGCTTAACTCCCGTGCAGGGATTGGGAGCATGTGTGCTACAGGCTGCTTGGTGAGTTGGACTGGTACTGGTGTTTACACCCCGTCACGGTGAAGTACTCTGGATCCAGGGAGAGTGGAGACTAAAGGGGGTGGAGCTTCAGACGCTGCACTATTTGTTAGCTTTGGGTGGGTTATATTGTTTCTGTGCAGGGTAAATACTGGCTGCTTTATTTTTACACTGCAATTTAGATTTCAGTTTGATCACACCCCACCAAATCTTACTCTCTGTGCACGTTACATCTGCCCCACCTGCAGTGCACATGGTTTTGCCCAGTAGTTAACAAATTTGCTGCTGTGATCAGGTCTGAATTAGGCCCACAGTCCTCAATGCAGAATGTGTGTGAGATGACATATGGTGGAGGGCCTGTTAATTCTCCTGCACTTCCCAGGAATGGACATCTGCTCTCCCCTGCAGCTGCTGTGTGAGCTACTACCAGATAAGTTCCCTTATTCTTGTATTATGTAAAGCTGCCTTTATTATGTTGGTGAAGTAAACCAACAAGTGTATATTTACATTGCTGCACCAGACAATGTATTTCCTGTATATTAATTAAGTACTATTCACTGTGAAACAGCAGTGAATTTTACAGAATTAAGAATTGCCTTGTGCGCAGTTGAGGTACTTGTGCGGTGATGTGCATGGCTGCTTTAACCATGGCGGAACCGGCGGGAGCTTAGGCTCTCGGCAGGTAAAGTCCACGACATGTCCCTCCCACCTGGCTTCTTACAGGGTTATAGACTGCTGTGTCTGTCTTTCCCATTGGCTGTAATGGGATACGGTCATTAGCTCGACCACTATTGGTCGACATGCATTAGGTTGACATGGAAAAAGGTCAACATGGGTTTGACACATTTTTTTTCAATTTTTTTAACTTCTTCATACTTTACGATTCACGTGGACTACGATTGGGAATAGCAACTTGTCTCGAGGCACCTTACCCGAAGCATGGCGAGCGGACACAGTGCACTAATTGTGTTCCCCATCACTTTACGATGAATACGACACCAAAAAAAAGTAAAAAAAAACAAAACCCTCATGACGATCTTTTTCCATGTCGACCTAATGACTCTGTCGACCAATAATGGTCGTCGACCCTATGACCCGTACCCGGCTGTAACCCACTGTTAAACCTCGGCTTGCAGTCATACATTTCCAAAGACTACAGGATCCCCAGGTGCTAATACCGCTAAGCCATCAGTGACATTGGCAATTGATGCCAGTTAACTTACCGAGGTCCTCTATCTAATATCCAATGCCTGCTTTGTCAAGGGTGGATTTAGGTCGTCTGTGTAGAATCATCACCAGTGTTATGTATCCTAACATTAATGCACTCCCACACCCTGCTTTTGGATTAGGGGGTCTGCTATACCACAATGTGTATTATGGGTTTCCTCTAAACCACATAAGAAAACGTCTCTCTCCTTCATGGACTTAGGGCCAGATTCAGACCTGATCGCTGTTGGGTAAATTCGGAAAGGCAGCCAATTAACTTGCATGCGTACGGATTAAAGTGCACACGTGCAAGGCTAAACTGCGAAAAAATCCAGTGTCTTCTTTGATCACTAGGCGTACATAAGTTGATTAACAGGAAGCCTGGCGTTTGGAGGTGGTAACTGGCTGTTTTCTGGGAGTGTCAGTAAAAACGCAGGCGTGCCCAAGCGTTTTCAGGGAGGGAGTATGACGTCAACTCCTGCCCTGATCAGCCTGTTTCTATCGCACTGCAGGAGTAAGTCCTGGGCTACGCACAGACTGGAAAAATCATTTGATGGTGTGTGAGTTGCGAACGGATTTGCAGCTGACCGCTGTTCACAGAGATTTTTGCACGGCGTACGCAGACTTGCGCGGGTATTCACTCTGTCTGGGCAGCGACTATCTGATCGCAAACCTCTGCAAATTCGCAGAGGAGCGATCAGGTCTGAATTAGGCCCTTAGTTAAAGGGTGGACTTGCGGAGACTAGTGTCATCCCGAAGAGTGAGAACCTAAAGTCTTCGTCTTACGGCATGGGAGAACGTAATTTCTGCAGTGTGCACTCTCTAGACTATTTAGATATGGATGCCCTAGCTTAGGCTTTGGGTCCGTTCGACGTCTGTGCAGGAACGTCTTTACTTTCCCTTCTTTGGATCTCTCCATTCTCATCAGGGAGGCCTCAAAGGTACTGCATAGTAAGGTTCTCCGTTCCTCACAAATTTGATATCCAACTGTGGAAGTATGTTCCACGGTTGTCACTGCTTTTGCACGTTTAGTTCAACATGGGACTTTTTTTGTTCAGTGTCTTTAGGTAATCGCTAGTTCCAACTTGGACAGTTGTCTCAAGTATATTTTAATAGATTTGGGGGTTGTGATTCGATTTTACTAGCTGTAACAGGTGGCTGGCGCTGTGAAGACTCCGGCCGATGTAACTGTTGCTGGACTTCATAGTAATTGCAGTGCAGTTGACTGTGTGCGGCTGTACAAGACTATGATTCTAAGGCCCTTTGAATCTGTGCGTAAACTGCTGATTCATAGTGTTCCTTAACACGTTTCTCATGGGGGAGGGGTTTCTCAATTCGGTGGTCCTCCAACTGTTAATTAGGAAGTGGGTGTTTCCAATGGCCTCTCGACACAACTTTCAGGTTCCACAGTTTGGACTTCTGTGGATATGTATCATTATCAACTGTTTCATTTAGATTGTATACATAGTTTTAGGACTATGTATCAGAAGTCCGATCTCCGCCTTCTGGGACACCTTAAGAACATATTCCATTTATGCTAACTTTGGGGCAGATGTATTAAGCCTGGAGAAGTGATAAAGCAGTGATAAGTGGAAGATGATAACGCACCAGCCAATCACTATGGGTTTGAAAAATTACAGTTAGGAGCCGATTGGCTTGTGCGTTATCACCTTCCACTTATCACTGCTTTATCACTTCTCCAGGCTTAATACATCTGTCCTATAGTATCTAAACATTTTTCTCATAAGTATGGTAATAGCTTTTTAGGTGTCAAGTATAATGGACTGTACATGTCCCTCCACCCTTCCAAGTCCGAGAGCAATATCTTAAAGGGCTCATACTGTACATTAATCAGCTGTAAGGGCAATTCCCTGTTCTGCTGATGCCTGGGTTGGGGGATTGGGGAAATCCAACATGCTGGAAATCCTCGATTCGACAATTGCAGCCAAAAATTGTCAGGATCGGCAAGTCGCACAATTTTAACGTGCTGATTTTTAATTTTTTTTTGCCGACAATGATCAGTGTTTTCTGATGGATCAGATTGTCATCTACAGAACAGGGATTTTGGCCGTAGATGTATGTAAAAGGGGGAAGTCAACCCAAACTTTTTTTGATTCAATTTATTTTATTTCATTTTTAGTATTGTACAAATAGCCTCATATTGGGTATTTCTGAATGTGATTTCTTTTCTTTAGTTAATTGACAAATTAAATAGGTATTTTGGGGGTAATTCCGAGTTGATCGCAGCAGCAAATTTGTTTGCAGTTGGGCAAAACCATGGGGGTCACTCCGAGTTGTTCGCTCGTTGACGATTTTTGCTGTACTGCGATTAGTCGCTTACTGCGCATGCGCAAGGTTCGCAGAGCGCATGCGCTTAGTTATTTTACTCAAAAGTTAGGTATTTTACTCACGGCCTAACGAGGATTTTTCATCGTTCTGGTGATCGTAGTGTGATTGACAGGAAGTGGGTGTTTCTGGGCGGAAACTGGGCGTTTTCTGGGAGTGTGCGAAAAAACGGTGTTTCTGGGAAAAACGCGGGAGTGTCTGAAGAAACGGGGGAGTGTCTGTGACGTCAAACCAGGAACGAAACTGACTGAACTGATTGCAATGTAGGAGTAAGTCTGGAGCTACTCAGAAACTGCTAAGAAATTTCTATTCGCAATTCTGCTAATCTTTCGTTCGCAATTCTGCTAAGCTAAGATACACTCCCAGAGGGCGGCGGCTTAGCGTGTGCAATGCTGCTAAAAGCAGCTAGCGAGCGAACAACTCGGAATGAGGGCCCATGTGCACTGCAGGGGGGGGGGGGGCAGATATAACATTTGCATAGAGAGTTAGATTTGGGTGGGGTGTGTTCAAACTGAAATCTAAATTGCAGTGTAAAAATAAAGCAGACAGTATTTACCCTGCACAGAAACGAGATAACCCACCCAACTCTAACTCTCTCTGCAAATGTTATATCTGCAAACCTGCAGTGCACATGGTTTTGCCCAACTGCTAACAAATTTCTTGCTGCGATCAACTCGGAATTACCACCCTTTATTTCAACATGTTACAAATATAGTCCCATATATGACCAAAATGATCTTCTGTAAAATTACCTTGGGTAGTTCAAATGAATTTATAATAACGGTGGCTGAAACAGAAGCCATGCAAAGCTATGTACATTAGATCTTTTAAAACTAGTGTAGTAGTGTGTGAGGACTGTAAGAAGCTAGTTTGTGCAATCTGTGGATGTTTTTTTTTTTTTTTCTCTATCGTCCTAGTGGATGCTGGGGTTCCTGAAAGGACCATGGGGAATAGCGGCTCCGCAGGAGACAGGGCACAAAAAGTAAAGCTTTCCGATCAGGTGGTGTGCACTGGCTCCTCCCCATATGACCCTCCTCCAAGCCTCAGTTAGATTTTTGTGCCCGGCCGAGAAGGGTGCAATCTAGGTGGCTCTCCTAAAGAGCTGCTTAGAGAAAGTTTAGCTTAGGTTTTTTATTTTACAGTGAGTCCTGCTGGCAACAGGATCACTGCAACGAGGGACTTAGGGGAGAAGAAGTGAACTCACCTGCGTGCAGGATGGATTGGCTTCTTGGCTACTGGACATCAGCTCCAGAGGGACGATCACAGGTACAGCCTGGATGGTCACCGGAGCCTCGCCGCCGGCCCCCTTGCAGATGCTGAAACATGAAGAGGTCCAGAATCGGCGGCAGAAGACTCCTCAGTCTTCTAAAGGTAGCGCACAGCACTGCAGCTGTGCGCCATTTTCCTCTCAGCACACTTCACACGGCAGTCACTGAGGGTGCAGGGCGCTGGGAGGGGAGCGCCCTGGGAGGCAAATGAAAACCTATTTGGCTAAAAAATACCTCACATATAGCCTCCGGGGGCTATATGGAGATATTTAACCCCTGCCAGAATACACTAAAGAGCGGGAGACGAGCCCGCCGAAAAAGGGGCGGGGCCTATCTCCTCAGCACACAGCGCCATTTTCCTTACACAGCTCCGCTGGTCAGGACGGCTCCCAGGTCTCTCCCCTGCACTGCACTACAGAAACAGGGTAAAACAAGAGAGGGGGGGCAAAATAGTGGCAAAAATTATATTATAAAAGCAGCTATACAGGGAGCACTTATTATAAGGCTATCCCTGTCATATATAGCGCTTTTGGTGTGTGCTGGCAAACTCTCCCTCTGTCTCCCCAAAGGGCTAGTGGGGTCCTGTCTTCGTTAAGAGCATTCCCTGTGTGTCTGCTGTGTGTCGGTACGTGTGTGTCGACATGTATGAGGACGATATTGGTGTGGAGGCGGAGCAATTGCCAAATATGGGGATGTCACCTCCTAGGGGGTCGACACCAGAATGGATGCCTTTATTTATGGAATTACGGGATAGTGTCAACACGCTAAAGCAGTCGTTTGACGACATGAGACGGCCGGACAATCAGTTAGTGCCTGTCCAGGCGCCTCAAACACCGTCAGGGGCTGTAAAACGCCCTTTGCCTCAGTCGGTCGACACAGACCCAGACACAGGCACTGATTCCAGTGGCGACGGTGACGAATCAACCGTATTTTCCAGTAGGGCCACACGTTATATGATTTTGGCAATGAAGGAGGCGTTACATTTAGCTGATACTACAGGTACCACTAAACAGGGTATTATGTGGGGTGTGAAAAAACTACCTATAGTTTTTCCTGAATCAGAAGAACTAAATGATGTATGTGATGAAGCGTGGGTTGCCCCCGATAAAAAGATGCTAATTTCAAAGAAGTTATTAGCTTTATACCCTTTCCCGTCAGAGGTTAGGGCGCGCTGGGAAACACCTCCTAGGGTGGACAAGGCGCTCACACGCTTATCTAAACAAGTGGCGTTACCCTCTCCTGAGACGGCCGCACTTAAAGATCCAGCAGATAGGAGGATGGAAAATATCCAAAAAAGTATATACACACATACAGGTGTTATACTACGACCAGCTATAGCGACAGCCTGGATGTGCAGTGCTGGAGTAGCTTGGTCAGAGTCCCTGATTGAAAATATTGATACCCTGGATAGGGACAATGTTTTACTGTCTTTAGAGCAAATAAAGGATGCATTTCTTTATATGCGTGATGCACAGAGGGATATCTGCACACTGGCATCACGGGTAAGTGCTATGTCCATTTCGGCCAGAAGAAGTTTATGGACGCGACAGTGGTCAGGCGATGCGGACTCAAAACGGCATATGGAAGTTTTGCCGTATAAAGGGGAGGAGTTATTTGGAGTCGGTCTATCAGATTTGGTGGCCACGGCTACAGCCGGGAAATCCACCTTTTTACCTCAAG
Organism: Pseudophryne corroboree; assembly: GCF_028390025.1. Taxonomy (NCBI): domain Eukaryota; kingdom Metazoa; phylum Chordata; class Amphibia; order Anura; family Myobatrachidae; genus Pseudophryne; species Pseudophryne corroboree. The sequence goes on along the minus strand of NC_086445.1, from coordinate 637,477,204 downwards.
CTACTCCCCAACAGAAAAAGACACCGACTTTTCAACCGCAGCCCTTTCGTTCCTTTAAAAACAAGAGAGCAAAGGGATATTCATATCTGCCACGAGGCAGAGGAAGGGGGAAGAGACACCAACAGGCAGCTCCTTCCCAGGAACAGAAGCCCTCCCCCGCTTCTACAAAAGCCTCAGCATGACGCTGGGGCTTCTCAAGCGGACTCGGGGGCGGTGGGCGGTCGTCTCAAGAATTTCAGCGCGCAGTGGGCTCACTCGCAGGTAGATCCCTGGATCCTGCAGATAATATCTCAGGGGTACAGGTTGGAACTAGAGACAGATCCGCCTCGCCGTTTCCTGAAGTCTGCTTTACCAACGTCCCCCTCCGAAAGGGAGACGGTTTTGGAAGCCATTCACAAGCTGTACTCTCAGCAGGTGATAGTCAAGGTACCTCTTCTACAACAGGGAAAGGGGTATTATTCCACTCTATTTGTGGTACCGAAGCCGGACGGCTCGGTAAGACCTATTCTAAATCTGAAGTCCTTGAACCTGTACATAAAGAAGTTCAAGTTCAAAATGGAGTCACTCAGAGCAGTGATGGCGAACCTGGAAGAAGGGGACTTTATGGTGTCCTTGGACATCAAGGATGCGTACCTCCACGTTCCAATTTACCCCTCACACCAGGGGTACCTCAGGTTCGTTGTACAAAACTGTCACTATCAGTTTCAGACGCTGCCGTTCGGATTGTCCACGGCACCTCGGGTCTTTACAAAGGTAATGGCCGAGATGATGATTCTTCTTCGAAGAAAAGGCGTATTAATTATCCCATACTTGGACGATCTCCTAATAAGGGCAAGGTCCAGAGAACAGCTAGAGAGGGGATTAGCACTGTCTCAAGAAGTGCTAAAACAGCACGGCTGGATTCTGAATATTCCAAAATCCCAGTTAATGCCGACAACTCGTCTGCTGTTCCTAGGGATGATTCTGGACACGGTTCAGAAAAAGGTTTTTCTCCCGGAGGAAAAAGCCAAGGAGTTATCCGAGCTTGTCAGGAACCTCCTAAAACCAGGAAAGGTGTCTGTACATCAATGCACAAGAGTCCTGGGAAAAATGGTGGCTTCTTACGAAGCAATTCCATTCGGCAGATTCCATGCACGAATTTTCCAGAGGGATCTGTTGGACAAATGGTCAGGGTCGCATCTTCAGATGCACCAGCGGATAACCCTGTCTCCAAGGACAAGGGTATCTCTTCTGTGGTGGTTGCAGAGTGCTCATCTATTGGAGGGCCGCAGATTCGGCATACAGGATTGGATCCTGGTGACCACGGACGCCAGCCTGAGAGGCTGGGGAGCAGTCACACAAGGAAGAAACTTCCAGGGAGTGTGGACGAGCCTGGAAACGTCTCTTCACATAAACATTCTGGAACTAAGAGCAATCTACAATGCTCTAAGCCAGGCAGAACCTCTGCTTCAAGGAAAACCGGTGTTGATCCAGTCGGACAACATCACGGCAGTCGCCCATGTAAACAGACAGGGCGGCACAAGAAGCAGGAGTGCAATGGCAGAAGCTGCAAGGATTCTTCGCTGGGCAGAGAATCATGTGATAGCACTGTCAGCAGTGTTCATCCCGGGAGTGGACAACTGGGAAGCAGACTTCCTCAGCAGACACGACCTTCACCCGGGAGAGTGGGGACTTCATCCGGAAGTCTTCCACATGCTGGTAACCCGTTGGGAAAGACCAATGGTGGACATGATGGCGTCTCGCCTCAACAAAAAACTGGACAGGTATTGCGCCAGGTCAAGAGATCCGCAGGCAATAGCTGTGGACGCGCTGGTAACGCCTTGGGTGTACCAGTCGGTGTATGTGTTTCCTCCTCTGCCTCTCATACCAAAAGTATTGAGAATTATACGGCAAAGAGGCGTAAGAACGATACTAGTGGTTCCGGATTGGCCAAGAAGGACTTGGTACCCGGAACTTCAAGAGATGATCACGGAAGATCCGTGGCCTCTACCTCTAAGGAGGGACTTGCTTCAGCAGGGTCCCTGTCTGTTTCAAGACTTACCGCGGCTGCGTTTGACGGCATGGCGGTTGAACGCCGGATCCTAAAGGAAAAAGGCATGCCGGAAGAAGTCATTCCTACTTTGATTAAAGCAAGGAAGGAAGTAACCGTGCAACACTATCACCGCATTTGGCGAAGATATGTTGCGTGGTGCGAGGATCGGAGTGCTCCAACGGAGGAATTTCAACTGGGTCGATTCCTACATTTCCTGCAATCAGGATTGTCTATGGGTCTCAAATTGGGATCTATTAAGGTTCAAATTTCGGCCCTGTCGATTTTCTTTCAAAAAGAATTGGCTTCAGTTCCTGAAGTCCAGACTTTTGTTAAGGGAGTGCTGCATATACAGCCTCCTGTGGTGCCTCCAGTGGCACCGTGGGATCTCAATGTGGTTTTGGAATTTCTAAAATCTCATTGGTTTGAACCACTAAAAAAGGTGGATTTAAAATATCTCACATGGAAAGTGACCATGTTACTAGCCCTGGCTTCGGCCAGGAGAGTGTCAGAACTGGCAGCTTTATCTTACAAAAGCCCATATCTGATTTTCCATTCGGACAGGGCAGAACTGCGGACTCGTCCGCATTTTCTCCCTAAGGTGGTGTCAGCATTTCATCTGAACCAGCCTATTGTAGTGCCTGCGGCTACAAGTGACTTGGAGGACTCCAAGTTACTGGACGTTGTCAGAGCATTAAAAATATATATTGCAAGGACAGCTGGAGTCAGAAAATCTGACTCGTTGTTTATATTGTATGCACCCAACAAGATGGGTGCTCCTGCGTCTAAGCAGACGATTGCTCGTTGGATCTGTAGCACAATCCAACTTGCACATTCTGTGGCAGGCCTGCCACAGCCTAAATCTGTAAAGGCCCACTCCACAAGGAAGGTGGGCTCATCTTGGGCGGCTGCCCGAGGGGTCTCGGCATTACAACTTTGCCGAGCAGCTACGTGGTCAGGGGAGAACACGTTTGTAAAATTTTACAAATTTGATACTCTGGCTAAGGAGGACCTGGAGTTCTCTCATTCGGTGCTGCAGAGTCATCCGCACTCTCCCGCCCGTTTGGGAGCTTTGGTATAATCCCCATGGTCCTTTCAGGAACCCCAGCATCCACTAGGACGATAGAGAAAATAAGAATTTACTTACCGATAATTCTATTTCTCGGAGTCCGTAGTGGATGCTGGGCGCCCATCCCAAGTGCGGATTATCTGCAATAATTGTACATAGTTATTGTTAACTAATTCGGGTTATTGTTTAGGAAGCCATCTTTCAGAGGCTCCTCTGTTATCATACTGTTAACTGGGTTTGATCACAAGTTGTACGGTGTGATTGGTGTGGCTGGTATGAGTCTTACCCGGGATTCAAAATTCCTCCCTTATTGTGTACGCTCGTCCGGGCACAGTACCTAACTGAGGCTTGGAGGAGGGTCATAGGGGGAGGAGCCAGTGCACACCACCTGATCGGAAAGCTTTACTTTTTGTGCCCTGTCTCCTGCGGAGCCGCTATTCCCCATGGTCCTTTCAGGAACCCCAGCATCCACTACGGACTCCGAGAAATAGAATTATCGGTAAGTAAATTCTTATTTTTTTTTCTCTTGTTCCTGGTCTTCTTACAGAGACCTGATTGTAAACTGAGGTGTACGCATATCAAGCTAAATTTAAGAACATCTGTTTTATTTAGAAATATTTAAAGGGGTTGTCCACTTTGGGACATTTGCTCCTTGAATAAACTTTTCCTTCACATATAGCCTGAAGGGAAAACAATGTATTACTATTTTTCCACAGCTGTTTAACAGAGCCAAAGGCCATTCTACAATCCCGATCTTTAGTTTTGTTTTGTTTTGTTTTTAGCATTCTATGGGAGGATAGCAAATTGTAATGGCAGCTGTATTAAGCCTGGAGAAGTGATAAAGCAGTGATAAGTGGAAGGTGATAATACACCAGCCAATCAGCTCCTGTCTTCTTTTAATACCATAATGATTGGCTGCTGCGTTATTACCTTCCACTTATCACTGCTTTATCACTTCTCCAGGCTTAATACATTTGTCCCAATGTATACTTACTGGGACAGCGTCTTTGAAAAAAATGTGAGTGTATGACATGTTTCTGCGGGTTCACTACGGCTGGCCGGCGGTCGGGCTCCCGGCGACCAGCATCCCGGCGCCGGGAGCCCGACCGCCGGCTTACCGACAGCTTGGCGAGCGCAAATGAGCCCCTTGCGGGCTCGCTGCGCTCGCCACGCTACGGGCACGGTGGCGCGCTACGCGCGCCACACTATTTTATTCTCCCTCTATGGGGGTCGTGGACCCCCACGAGGGAAAATAAGTGTCGGTATGCCGGCTGTCGGGCTCCCGGCGCCGGTATACTGAGCGCCGGGAGCCCGATCGCCGGCAAACAGAAGACCACCCGTTTCTGCTACTTTCAAGCATTGAAGGTTTCCTGCAACCAATACTTTTTTACATTATTAAGGCTTCTGATTGAACAGAGAAGTGGATTCAGAAGGGTTCCAAAGAAGCCAGAGAGAATTGAATCTGAGGTTCGGAATGGCAATGAGACGCTTAAAAGTAGCTTTACACCATCTGTGGCAGAACCTATCTACCCAACACGTACCAACATGCTTAAACAACTTTACAAGCCTTTTCTTTTCACTGTTGGGGTATGTAAACTTTATTACTGCTTTAATAAAGTGCTTTTACATTAAGAGTTCATAAAAGTGCTATGGGATTTGATAGTCTTAAAACCAAGACCATGAATTGGCCATTCCTGCTGTGAATTTCTGCAAAGGAAGCTGGCTTATCTGCCAATGACTGCTTGGTTCGTTAGTGAAGATCCTCCTTAGTAACGTAGCAACCTGCCTCAGAGGAGTGCAGCATACTGTAGCATGATAAAACTATTTAGTTATTTATAAACGTTAATGTGTATTACAACATTAATAATATCAATTTAATACTACAGTACATAATAAAATGCCATTCATGTACTTGCTCACAAAATATAAAAATTAGAAATCTGAATCTATTCTGAAAGTAAGAGTATATAACATAATATTTTAAGTGGATACTTCTACCCTTTATTTTGGAATATTAATACTAGAAGTCACCAAGGAGTACTGTATATTTATAAAAGCACAATTCCTTGTGTTATATACACAGATTGCTAAACTCTGACGCCTCATGTTCTTACATTTCGCAGAAGGCTGTATTATTCCTATAAGCCTATACACAGACTGTGACACTAACTTTGACTAACATTAAGATGAACACTCAAGATAACTTTACTTTCCTGTCCAACGCTGGTCAGTACCGGACTTGAAGGAGAAATATAGAATTTGACGTTAGGTATAATCTCCTATGTGTGTTGTTTTGGAGAGTTGTCCTCCAGAAGTGGGTATTCTACATATGGACTCGTTGGGGAAGAGGGCAAGAGACATGAAGCAAGGGAGACCTTATCATTTAAATGTTTGCTTATGTCCAGGTTTGCATAGTCTGCATTTGCATGAGCTAGAGCAGGCCTGGCCAACCTGTGGCTCTCCCAGATGTTGTAAAACTACACATCCCAGCATGGCCTGCCACAGTTTTAGCATTCCCTAATAGCAAAACTGTGGTTTTTTTCTTGGTTTGCGGCACAAAGTATTGTGACCTTGGTGGGTGTGCCGTAGTTACAATTTGATTCTGCAGATATGATTCTAAATTGTCTTGGTTGATCTGTGGTGGGTTCTTTATTCTTATGTTGCTAAGGTGTTTTCATTTTTTCTAGATCTTTGTTTTTGAAATCTTCAAGCTCTGGTGATCTAGGTCATTATATGTGTTCAGCTGAAACCGCTGAAAGCTTTATTGGTGTGACAGTGTGTTATGTGAGAAGTGAGGACGTAGATTTAATAGATGCAACAGCCTGTTTTGATTGATATTAATTTAGGCCATTGAGAATATTTTGAAGAATTGTTATGTTTTTCTTTCCAAAAGCTGTTTATTATTAACAAGCCGTATTGTGGCGGATAGTTTCATTGTTAATGACAATATTCTCACTATGTTTCCCTGCAAGTTACTTTGCGGGCATTTTGGAGTTTTTGTGAAAGACTCCTCCAGGGAATCTGACACTGCACATGCGCACATCGTTAGCTTCTGGAATTGGAGGCTGCGGGAGAGGGATCAGTAGATCTCTCTCCTGCTACTCTGCTTCCATAGTATTAAAGCAGTACACATCGTCTGAAAATGTTGTAAACTAACTGGCCCAACAATTAAAAAAAAAATTATGCAGAAACTGCAGTTTAACTTTTATAAAAAAAATGCTTAATAAATAGGCCCCTTAAGTAGATGGCTGTAGTACTTGAAGCAAAAATGTGACAAATTTGTGACCGCTTACATTATAAACCTATTGCTTAGTACATTCTAGCAAACAAAACGTTTGGTAACTGCTCTTATCCAATTAGTAATGTCATCTAGGTGCATGAAAGGGAGGGGTTTATTCTGAACAAGAAGCACTAGTATCCCTCAGCACACTGGATGACATCTTTTATGTATAGCCTCTGCTTCCTAATATTCACTTACACTTTAACTTCACACTGGTGTGCTGCCGTGGGGTGTCTGGCCCTTGCTGGTTTGTGGGGTGTTGGACCCCGGATTTAGGGCCTAATTCAGTGTACAAATAAAGCAGCCAGTATTTACCCTGCACAGAAACAATATTACCAACCGAAATCTAACTCTCTCTGCAAATGTTATATCTGCCAAACCCCTCCCATCCTGCAGTGCACATGGTTTTGCTCATTATATAACAAATTTGCTGCTGCAATCAGGTCTGAATTAGGCCCTTAGACTTAATGTTAGGAACCCCCAGTATTCAGAGTCTCCTTGGAGTTGGCCTGGGGGCTTCCCCCATACCTTTGCAAATGTATGCAACTGTGATCTCTGAAATTTCTACCACCATGTAGTTATCAAATGCTGTTGCTGATGTCATCCTGTGTGCTGGAGGATACTAGCGCTTTTTGTACATTCTAGCAAAACGAAGAACAATGGGGCAGATGTATTAACCTGGAGAAGGCATAAGGAAGTGATAAAGCCGTGATAAGTGCAAGGTGATAAATGCACCAGCCAATCAGCTACAATATGTACCGTATATACTCGAGTATACGCCGACTTTTTCAGCACTTTTTTTTTTGTGCTGAAAAAGCCCCCTCGGCTTATACTCGAGTCAGTGGGAAGGAGGGACATGGAGGACACAGCGCGCGTCTCTCCTGTGTCCCTCCTGCGTCTCTGGCGGCAGCGGCGGATCTATTAAATGAAGTACCCGCTTGTGAGCTCTGATTGGCTCACGAACCGGCACTTAATTTAACACACACATGCCGCTGCCGCCGGAGACGCAGGAGGGGCACAGGAGAGGCGCGTGCTGTGCCCTCCATGTCCCTCCTTCACAAAACAGCGCGGGAGCGGTGGAGGGTAAGTTGTAACTGGCACTGGGGAAGCATATTTGGCACTTGGGGGGGGGGGGGGGGCATATGTGGCACTGAGGGGGCATATCTGGCAGTATGAGGGCATATCTGGCACTGTGAGGGCATATCTGGCACTGTGAGGGCATATCTGGCACTGTGGGGACATGTCTGGCACTGTGGGGGGCATGTCTGGCACTGTGGGGGCATGTCTGGCACTGTGGGGGCATGTCTAGCACTGTGGGGGCATGTCTGGCACTACGAGGGCTGTGTACAGCTAGAGCTGCATTTCCCACCCTAGGCTTATACTCGAGTCAATAAGTTTTCCCAGGTTTTTGTGGTAAAATTAGGTGCCTCGGCTTATATTCGGGTCGACTTATACTCTAGTATATACGGGTAAATTAACAGTTAGGAGCTGATTGGCTGGTGCGTTATCACCTTGCACTTATCACTGGTTTATCACTTCCTTATGCCTTCTCCAGGTTAATACACCTGCCCCAATGTTATTTCTTATGGTGCCCATACACTTGTGAGATAATCGGTGCTAACCTTCGATTTCGACCGCATCTGTGAGAGAAGTCGAAGGATTGTATGCACATTTTAGGTACCTTTTTCGACGCGATGCGTCTCAAGATAGTATGTGCTGCACTTAATATTTATTGAATCGCAGTGCGATCGCATGTGTTTTTAAAAACACATGCTATATATCGCACTGCGATGTGCATTGGGCACCCGCCGGGAGCGGACGGAGGCCGCTCCCACTCGGTGGTGACGTGCCCATCACGTGATTACCATGCGCTCTATCGCATGATCGCATGGTAATCACTTTGGCAGTTCAGGTGCGATTTCTTCACACCTGAACTGCCGTTGCGATGCCCCGCGATGTCGCCGGGCATCGCACAAGTGTATGGGCACCATTAGTTGTATTTTATACCCTTCTATTCTAATCTGCCTACAGCATTGTCTTAAGGATTTGCACACTTTCACTTACAAAACACAAAGCAGTGCATATTCCATTGTGTTATAGGGTATGTCTATTTCAGAGAGGTAACCGCTGGAGATTCAGTAATTGGCAGCCCTGGTTTATGAGGGCATGGTGACTATTATGGTACTTTAAGGGATATATGATGAGTATTTACACTTGTGCAATTGGTAACCTGACAAAAAAAAGTTATTTATGACACAAAATGAAAAAAATGTGATTAAAATGATCTAAATGTACATCTAATACACTTAAAACAATAGGATAGTAATACCATAATTTAGCTGGCTAACACATGCATATTTATCAAGGTTACGCTTCTGTTTATTTAGTATACAAAACACATTTTGAGTAGGTTGTATGTATACTGTTTTTATACAGAGTATGAATGATCAGTTTTCAGGTTGCTCTTTTGGAATTGCTGCTATTTGGCAGTACGAGACATTAAAAAATCGGATGAAGAGTTATCTAGATGACATTCAAGCAGATTGGATGGAGAAGTTACGCCCACCGAAACATGGAGACCTCAGGAAGCGGGTACAGTAGTTGCTAAATTACCTTTTTGTAGCATGCATTTACACCTTGTACATTCACTAATAGCTTTGTTGTTTTTTTTTTTTTTTGTTATATTGCTTGTGCATGTATGATAATTTGGCACAAGAATGCATTCAAGAAGAGAGAAACTCCTTTATGTGATAGAATTCCTTCTAAAAATGAAAGTCCGCTAGTCTGTGGTGGTTACATTGCCCATTAAGTAAAAAATGGCTGGCATTGTGTTGCAGGATTCTTCTAACAGAGAACCAGTTAACATGGCGTGTGCATATGTCTCTGTAGGTGAACGAGTGGTGGAACGGGCTTAGTGATGGCCAGAGAACTGTGTCAGGTAATTGTTAATCTTGACCAAACACATGTGACTAATTGTTAGGGCTTTCTTTTTGTGTTTAATGTATCTTCTTTTTATTTCCGTAGGCCTAATTGCAGCTAACGTATTGGTGTTCTGTCTCTGGAGAGTCCCTGCCATGCAACGCACAATGATCCGATATTTCACATCAAACCCTGCATCTCGTAAGTATAGTTTTTTTTTAAATAAATGAATGAAGGGAGGATCTGGGCCCAATTGCTGAGGAGGATTGGATCCTTGCTCTGGAGAATCCTGGTACGGTCACCAAGTCCCTACGGTATCAACAAATACAATTCTTCTTTTTGCATAGAACGCATATGACTTTGGTTAGACTGGCCAGCTTTGGAACTGGTCGATCGGGTATCTGCCCTAAATGCGGGGTGGCTATGGGCGACTTTTGGCATCTTATTTGGGACTGCCCGACGCTATGGGCGTTCTGGTCGGGAGTCAGGCCGATTCTGTAGAAGACAGGAATAGCTGGTGCCATGCTCACCCCACGGTTTTGTATTTTGGGGATGGGATGTTCTGTTTTTGTGTACAGTTCGGAGGGCCTATATGCTCGCAATATATGTGCCTTGGCGAAGGTGTGCATCGCAAGGCTGTGGACGGCCCCTAGCGGCCCTTCCATTGCTGCTCTCAAGGTCCTAGTAAACAATACTATTTTTAAGAAACGCTATATCTATATGAAACATAACGCATCTGCTAAATTTGTAAGAATATGGTCTCCATGGCTAAAATCCCCATATTCCTATCCTGACCCTCTGCTGTAATGGTTATTAGGATACTACTAGGCCCCTGAATTGCTGTTGGGTGCTATATGCTTTGTTTTTGTCCGATGCACCCTGCATGGAAGCCTTGGTCCGTGCACTATTGGATTGGGAACGAGTTAGGTAGTATTTCTCTTGTATCTTCTCTTATCTTTTCCTTTTTTTTTTTTTTCTTCATGTTTCTTTTAAGGTTTGATAAAACGATAAAAAGTTTAATGAGGTTTTTTATACTCTACTTACAGATTTTGCAAGTTTATTCGGTAAAAATGACTGTATGTACATACATATTCCTTTAAGTATACGGCTTGTTGTTATGATGATAGTGAATATTGTCTCACTAGCAGTATCTTGATTTATTGTACGTTACACCACTGTTATGCATTATCTGTAATTATTATTTCTCTGACGTCCTAGTGGATGCTGGGAACTCCGTAAGGACCATGGGGAATAGCGGCTCCGCAGGAGACAGGGCACATCTAAAGAAAGCTTTAGGATCACCTGGTGTGCACTGGCTCCTCCCCCTATGACCCTCCTCCAAGCCTCAGTTAGATTTTCTGTGCCCGACGAGAAGGGTGCACACTAGGGGCTCTCCTGAGCTCTTTGTGACAGTTTTAGTTTAGGTTTATTATTTTCAGTGAGACCTGCTGGCAACAGGCTCACTGCATCGAGGGACTAAGGGGAGAAGAAGCGAACTCACCTGCGTGCAGAGTGGATTGGGCTTCTTAGGCTACTGGACATTAGCTCCAGAGGGACGATCACAGGTTCAGCCTGGATGGGTCACCGGAGCCGCGCCGCCGGCCCCCTTACAGAGCCAGAAGAGCGAAGACTTTCCTGTCTTCAGATAAAGGTAGGCGCACAGCACCGCAGCTGTGCGCCATTGCTCTCAGCACACTTCACACTCCGGTCACTGAGGGTGCAGGGCGCTGGGGGGGCAGCGCCCTGAGACGCAATAAATCGATAGAAAACCTTTTATGGCTAAAATAAATGCATCACATATAACTCCTGGGCTATATGGATGCATTTAACCCCTGCCAAAACATACAAGAAAACGGATGATAAGGACGCCGAGAAAGGGGCGGAGCCTATCTCCTCAGCACACTGGCGCCATTTTCCCTCACAGCTCAGTTGGAGGGAAGCTCCCTGGCTCTCCCCTGCAGTCACTACACTACAGAAAGGGGTTAAAAAAGAGAGGGGGGCACAAATTAGGCGCAGTATAAACAATACAGCAGCTATAAAGGGAAAAACACTTATATAAGGTTATCCCTGTATATATATAGCGCTCTGGTGTGTGCTGGCAAACTCTCCCTCTGTCTCCCCAAAGGGCTAGTGGGGTCCTGTCCTCTATCAGAGCATTCCCTGTGTGTGTGCTGTGTGTCGGTACGTTTGTGTCGACATGTATGAGGAGAAAAATGATGAGGAGACGGAGTAGAGTGTCTGTAATAGTGTTGTCACCCCCTGGGGGGTCGACACCTGAGTGGATGTACTGTTGAAATTGCGTGACAGTGTCAGCTTTGTATAAAAGACAGTGGTTGACATGAGACAGCCGGCTACTCGGCTTGTGCATGTCCAGACGTCTCATACAGGGGCTCTAAAGCGCCCGTTACCTCAGATACAGACGCCGACACGGATACTGACTCCTGTGTCGACGGTGAAGAGACAACCGTGATTTCCAATAGGGCCACACATTGCATGATTGAGGCAATGGAAAAAGTTTACACTCTTCTGATAATATAAATACCACCAAAAAAAGGGGTATTATGTTTGGTGAGGAAAAACTTCCTGTAGTTTTCCTGAATCTGAGAAATAAAATGAGGTGTGTGATGATGCGTGGGTTTCCCCCCGATAACAATTGATAATTTCTAAAAAGTTATTGGCAGTATACCTTTTCCCGCCAGAGGTTAGGGTGCGTTGGGAAACACCCCCTAGGGGGGATAAGGCGCTCACACGCTTGTAAGAACAAGGGCTCTACCCTCTCTGGAGATGGCCGCCCTTAGGGATCCTGCTGATAGAAAGCAGGAGGGTATCCTAAAATGTATTTACACACATACTGGTGTTATACTGCGACCAGCAATCGCCTCAGCCTGGATGTGCAGTGCTGGGTTGGCGTGGTCGGATTCCCTGACTGGAAATTTGATATCCTAGATAAGGACAGTATATTATTGCCTATAGAGCAATTAAAAGATGCATTTCTATATATGCATGATGCACAGCGGAATATTTGCCGACTGGCATCAAGTATAAGTGCGTTGTCCAATTATACCAGTAAAGTGGTCAGGTGATGCGGATTCCAAACGGCATTTGGAAGTATTGCCTTAACAAAAAAGGGGATGTACCCCAGGTCGCCTCTCAAAATAAGACGCCGTATTATCAGGCGCAGTCCTGGTTGGCAAGCGGACAAAAGGGTTCCTCTTTTCTGCTCGTGACAGAGGGAGAGGAAAATGGCTGCAGAGATCAGCCAGTTCCAAGGAACAGAAACTCTTTTCCGCCTCTGCCAAGCCCTCAGTATGACGCTAGGGCTTTACAAGTTCAGGCACGGTGGGGTCCCGTTCTCAATGAATTTCAGTGCGCAGTGGGCTCACTCGCAAGTAGACCCCTGGATCCTTCAGGTAATATTTCAGGGGTACAAATTGGAATTCGAGACGTATCCCCCTCGCCGTTTCCAAAGGTCTGTTTTACCGACGTCTCCCGCTGACAGGGAGGCAGTTTTGGAAACCATTCACAAGCTGTATTCCCAGCAGGTGATAATCAAGATACCCCTCCTGCAACAGGGAACGGGGTATTATTCCACACTATTGTGGTACCGAAGCCAGACGGCTCGGTGAGACCGATTTTAAAATCTAAAATCTAAAATCTTTGAACACTTGCATACAGAGGTTCAAATTCAAAATTGAGTCACTCAGAGCAGTGATTGCAAACCTGGAAGAAGGGGACTACATGATGTCTCGGGACATCAAGGATGCTTACCTTCATGTCAAAATTTACCCTTCTCACCAAGGGTATTTCAGGTTATGGTACAGAACTGTCACTATCAGTTCGGACGCTGCCGTAGGGATGGTCCACGGCACCCCGGGTCTTTACCAAGGTAATGGCCGAAATGATATCCCTTCGAAGGAAGGAAATTTTAGTTATCCCTTACTTGGACGATTCCCTGATAAGGGTAAGATCCAGGGAACACTTGGAAGTCGGTGTAGCACTATCTCAGGTAGTGTTGCGGCAGCACGATTGGATTCTCAATATTCCAAAATCGCAGCTGGTTCCGACGACTTGTCTTCTGTTCCTAGGGATGATCCTGGACACAGTCCAGAAAGAAGGTGTTTCTCCCGGAGGAGAAAGCCAGGGAGTTATCCGAGCTAGTCAGGAACCTCCTAAAACCGAACCAAGTCTCAGTGCATCAATGCACAAGGGTTCTGGGTAAAAATGGTGGCTTCCTACGAAGCAATCCCATTCGGCAGATTCCACGCAAGACTTTCCAGTGGAACCTACTGGACAAATGGTCCGGGTCGCATCTTCAGATGCTTCAGCGGATAACCCTGTCACCGGGGACAAGGGTATCCCTCCTGTGGTGGTTGCAGAGTGCTCATCTTCTAGAGGGCCGCAGATTCGGCATTCGGGACTGGGTCCTGGTGGCCACGGATGCCAGCCTGCGAGGCTGGGGAGCAGTCACACAGGGAAGGAATTTCCAGGGCTTATGGTCAAGCCTGGAGACATCTCTTCATATAAACATTCTGGAACTAAGGGCCATTTACAATGCCCTAAGTCAAGCGAAACCCCTGCTTCAGGGTCAGGCGGTATTGATCCAATCGGACAACATCACGTCAGTCGCCCACGTAAACAGACAGGGCGGCACGGGAAGCAAGGGGGCAATGGCAGAAGCTGCAAGGATTCTTCGCTGGGCGGAAGATCATGTGATAGCACTGTCAGCAGTGTTCATTCCGGGAGTGGACAACTGGGAAGCAGACTTCCTCAGCAGACACGATCTACACCCGGGAGAGTGGGGACTTCATCCAGAAGTCTTCCACATGATTGTGAACCGTTGGGAAAAACCAAAGGTGGATATGATGGCGTCCCGCCTCAACATAAAACTGGACAGGTATTGCGCCAGGTCAAGAGACCCTCAGGCAATAGCTGTGGACGCTCTGGTAACACCGTGGGTGTTCCAGTCAGTGTATGTGTTCCCTCCTCTGCCTCTCATACCAAAAGTACTGAGAATTATACGGCAAAGGGGAGTAAGAACGATACTCGGGGCTCCGGATTGGCCAAGAAGAACTTGGTATCCGGAACTTCAAGAGATGCTCACGGACGAACCGTGGCCTCTACCTCTAAGAAAGGACCTGCTCCAGCCGGGGCCTTGTTTGTTCCAAGACTTACCGCGGCTGCGTTTGACGGCTTGGTGGTTGAACGCCGGAGCCTGAAGGAAAAAGGCATTCCAGATGAAGTCATCCCTACCCTGGTCAAGGCCAGGAAGGACGTAACCGCAAAACATTATCACCACATTTGGCGAAAATATGTTGCGTGGTGGGAGGCCAAGAAGGCCCCTACAGAGAAATTTCAACTGGGTCGTTTCCTCCATTTCCTGCAAACAGGACTGTCTATGGGCCTAAAATTAGGGTCCATTAAGGTTCAATTTTCGGCCCTGTCGATTTTCTTCCAAAAGGAACTGGCTTCAGTGCCTGAAGTTCAGACATTTGTAAAAGGGGTACTGCATATACAGCCTCCTTTTGTGCCTCCAGTGGCACCTTGGGATCTCAATGTTGTGTTGAGTTTCCTAAAGTCACATTGGTTTGAACCACTCACCACTGTGGACTTAAAATATCTCACATGGAAGGTGACGATGCTGTTAGCCCTGGCTTCAGCCAGGCGTGTGTCAGAATTGGCGGCTTTATCATATAAAAGCCCTTATTTAATATTTCATTCTGACAGGGCAGAATTGAGGACTTGTCCTCAATTTCTACCTAAGGTGTTTTCTGCATTTCACATGAAGCAACCTATTGTGGTACCTGCGGCTACTAAGGACTTGGAGGATTCCAAGTTGCTTGACGTGGTCAGGGCCCTGTAAATATGTGTTTCCAGGACGGCGGGAGTCAGAAAATCTGACTCGCTGTTTATCCTGTATGCACCCAACAAACTGGGTGCTCCTGCTTCTAAGCAGACGATTGCTCGTTGGATTTGTAGTACAATTCAGCTTGCACATTCTGTGGCAGGCCTGCCACAGCCAAAAATCTTAAAATGCCCACTCCACAAGGAAGGTGGGCTCATCTTGGGCAGCTGCCCGAGGGGTCTCGGCTTTACAACTTTGCCGAGCAGTTACTTGGTCAGGAGCAAATACGTTTGTAAAATTCTACAAATTTGATACCCTGGCTGAGGAGGACCTGGAGTTCTCTCATTCGGTGCTGCAGAGTCATCCGCACTCTCCCGCCCGTTTGGGAGCTTTGGTATAATCCCCATGGTCCTTACGGAGTTCCCAGCATCCACTAGGACGTCAGAGAAAATAAGAATTTACTTACCGATAATTCTATTTCTCGTAGTCCATAGTGGATGCTGGGCGCCCATCCCAAGTGCGGATTGTCTGCAATACTGGTACATAATTATTGTTACCAAAAAATTCGGGTTATTGTTGTAGTGAGCCATCTTTTATAGAGGCTTCTCTATTATCATGCTGTTAACTGGGTTCAGATCACAAGTTGTACAGTGTGATTGGTGTGGCTGGTATGAGTCTTACCCGGGATTCAAAATCCTTCCTTATTGTGTACGCTCGTCCGGGCACAGTATCCTAACTGAGGCTTGGAGGAGGGTCATAGGGGGAGGAGCCAGTGCACACCAGGTGATCCTAAAGCTTTCTTTAGATGTGCCCTGTCTCCTGCGGAGCCGCTATTCCCCATGGTCCTTACGGAGTTCCCAGCATCCACTACGGACTACGAGAAATAGAATTATCGGTAAGTAAATTCTTATTTTCTATCCTTTGAAATAAAAATTACTCTATTAAAAAAAATGAATGAATGAAGGATTTATATTTATGTTTAGTGTATCACAGTGGCAATGAACATTATTTACTCCTTAGGCATTCTTCTGAATATATATTTTTTTTCTTGGTTTCAACATGGATTTATTTTGAAATCCTTATTGCTACAAAATACTCAAATTCAAGAAAACTTTACATTATAATTGACCAGAAATTCATGTCAGTATATGTATATGGGGCCTAATTCAGACTTGATCGTAGCTGTGCGTGAAAACACACATCTAGGATAATTTTCTTTGACATGCGGAGTAACGGCCAGCACAGGGCAAGGTCCGCCCTGCATGCCAGATCCAGCCCGCGCAGACATGCGAGAGCATGGGAGATAATGAGAGCATGGAGTTTTTGCAATGGCCTGTGGGCCTAAATCAGATCTGATCGCAGCAGCAAAATTGTTAGCTAATGGACAAAACCATGTGCACTGCAGGCGGGGGGGGGGGGGGGGGGCGGGGGGGTGGGGGGGGGGCAGATATAACATAGCTTTGGGTGGGATGTGTTGAAACCAAATTCTAAATTGCAGTGCAAAAATAAAGCAGTCAGTATTTACCCTGCACAGAAACAATATAACCCACCCAAATCTAACTCTCTCTGAATATGTTATATCTGCCCCAGAACCCCCCCCCCCCCCCCCCCCTCCTTGCACTGCACATGGTTTTGCCCATTGGCTAACAAATTTGCTGCAGCGTTCAGATGTGAATTAGGACCTGTGTATGGTATAGTCGTATTTTGGATATGTTGGAGATGTATGATTTTGAGACGTATTGAATGTAGGGAACAAAGGACAGTTCAGAGTTGAGGATGACACCAAGGCAGTGAGCTTGTCGGGTAGGATTGATTGTCGAGTTCTCAACAGTGATAGAGATAACAAGTTGGTAACTACTATTGGTCAGTGGAAATATAATGCATTCGGTTTTGGAAATATGAGAACAAGCAATAATTGCACTCACTATTGCTTTGTATCCTCTTGTACATGAAAAACTAATGTACAGCGAATGGGGGAGGAGCAAAAGGGAAAAACAATTTATTCATGCACAGAATAATTATCAAGCAAACACATTTCAGTATGTATAGCCTTATAGCATACTCTGTTCTCCCCAATAGCCTATGCTGAACACCACTGTGAGCAGTTCTTCAAAAAGCAGAGGAAGGCACTTACATAGTCTGTGTTAATTTAAACATTTGGAAAAGCAAAAGACAAAATACAGCATAACACTCTAAGGGGGTCATTCCGAATCGATCGCACGCTGCAGTTCGCAGCGCAGCGCTTGGGTCAGAACTGGCATGTGCCGGCGCCACAGTCGTTACCGGTGCTGAAGTCCGTCGTTACCTAGCGATCGCCTCTGCCTGATTAACAGGCAGAGGCAGTCGCTGGGCGGGAGGGGGCGGCACGGCGGTGTTTGACCGCCATTTTGGGGCATGGTCCAGCCAACGCAGGCATGACCGGACCGCGCGGGGGTGGGCCGCAGTGGCTGCGTGACGTCATACGCAGCCGCTGCGACCCGGGGCAGCAACGAGTAACTCCCGGGGAGCTGCGCTGACCGAGAGTTACTCTTCAAGTACAAAAGCATCGCCACCGTGCGATGCTTTTGTACTTGTGCGGGGGGAGCTGGA
Organism: Pseudophryne corroboree; assembly: GCF_028390025.1. NCBI lineage: Eukaryota > Metazoa > Chordata > Amphibia > Anura > Myobatrachidae > Pseudophryne > Pseudophryne corroboree. The sequence continues at coordinate 637,459,476 of NC_086445.1, read as the reverse complement.
CTGATATGCGGGGCGGACTAGCCCTGTGCTGGGCGTTCCCCCGCATGTCTGGGAAAATGATCGTAGCTGTGCTAAATTTAACTTGGAATGACCCCCTAAGGTAGGTTCTTTTCTTTCAATAATAGTTGCATTCACCCTTTCTCTGACGTCCTAGTGGATGCTGGGAACTCCGTAAGGACCATGGGGAATAGACGGCTCCGCAGGAGACTGGGCACATCTAAAGAAAGAATTAGGACTATCTGGTGTGCACTGGCTCCTCACCCTATGACCCTCCTCCAAGCCTCAGTTAGATTTCTGTGCCCGGCTGAGCTGCATGCACACTAGGGGCTCTCCTGAGCTCCTAGAAAGAAAGTATATTTTAGGTTTTTTATTTTACAGTGAGACCTGCTGGCAACAGGCTCACTGCACCGAGGGACTAAGGGGAGAAGAAGCGAACCTACCTAAGTGGTGGTAGCTTGGGCTTCTTAGGCTACTGGACACCATTAGCTCCAGAGGGATCGCACACAGGACCCGACCTCGTCGTCCGTTCCCGGAGCCGCGCCGCCGTCCCCCTTACAGAGCCAGAAGCAAGAAGGTCCGGAAAATCGGCGGCTGAAGACTTCTGTCTTCTCCAAGGTAGCGCACAGCACTGCAGCTGTGCGCCATTGCTCCTCATGCACACCACACACTGCGGTCACCGATGGGTGCAGGGCGCTGGGGGGGGGGGCGCCCTGAGCAGCAATAAATAACACCTTGGCTGGCAAACTGACACCATATATAGCCCCAGAGGCTATATAGGTGTATATTAACCCCTGCCAGAAATCTTAAAATTGCGGGAGAAAGCCCGCCGAAAAAGGGGCGGAGCCATCTCCCTCAGCACACTGGCGCCATTTTCCCTCACAGCTCCGCTGGAAGGATCGCTCCCTGGCTCTCCCCTGCAGTCCTGCACTACAGAAAGGGTAAAATAGAGAGGGGGGGGCACAAATTTAGGCGCAGTATAATATATATGCAGCTATAAGGGGAAAACACACTTTATAGGTGATATCCCTGTGGTATATAGCGCTCTGGTGTGTGCTGGCATAATCTCCCTCTGTCTCCCCAAAGGGCTTTGTGGGGTCCTGTCCTCTGTCAGAGCATTCCCTGTGTGTGTGCTGTGTGTCGGAACCGCTGTGTCGACATGTATGATGAGGAAAATGATGTGGAGGCAGAGCAAATGCCTGTAAGTGTGTTGTCACCCCCTGAAGGGTCGACACCGGTGTGGATGGACTTATGGAAGGAATTACGTGACCGTGTCAGCTCCTTACATAAAGGGTTTGACGACATAGGACAGCCGGCTACTCAGCTTGTGACTGTTCCAGCGTCTCAAATGTCATCAGGGGCTTTAAAACGCCCGCTACCTCAGATGGCAGACACAGATGTCGACACGGATACCGACTCCAGTGTCGACGACGATGAGACAAATGTACCCTCCAATAGGTCCACCCGTTACATGATTGAGGCAATGAAAAATGTATTACACATTTCTGATAGTACCCCAGGTACCACAAAAAAGGGTATTATGTTCGGTGAGAAAAAACTCCCAGTAGTTTTTCCTGCATCTGAGGAATTAAATGAGGTGTGTGCGGAAGCCTGGACTTCCCCCGATAAGAAATTGATAATTTCTAAACGGTTATTGGCAGCGTACCCTTTCCCGCCAGAGGATAGGTCACGTTGGGAAACATCCCCTAGGGTAGATAAAGCGCTTACACGTTTATCAAAACAGGTGGCACTACCGTCTCCGGATACGGCCGCCCTAAAGGATCCTGCCGATAGAAAGCAGGAAGCTACCCTAAAAGCTATATATACACACACGGGCATTATATTGCGACCAGCGATTGCATCAGCATGGATGTGCAGTGCTGCTGCTGCGTGGTCAGATTCCCTGTTGGATAATATTGATACCCTAGATAGGGACAATATTTTGCTGACAGTAGAGCATATAAAAGACGCTGTCTTATACATGCGTGATGCACAGAGGGATATTTGCCGGCTGGCATCAAAAATAAGTGCAATGTCCATTGCCGCCAGAAGGGGGTTATGGACTCGGCAGTGGTCCGGTGATGCCGATTCAAAAAGGCACATGGAAGTTTTGCCTTATAAGGGGGTAGAACTGTTTGGGGATGGTCTCTCAGACCTCGTTTCCACAGCTACGGCTGGGAAATCGACATTTTTGCCACAAGCTACCCCACAGCAAAAGAAAGCACCGTATTATCAAGTACAGTCCTTTCGGCCCCAAAAACACAAGAGGGCTCGAGGCGCGTCCTTTCTGCCGAGAGGCAAAGGTAGAGGGAAAAAGTTGCAGCATACAGCCAGTTCCCAGGAGCAAAAGCCCTCCCCCGCGTCCGGTAAGTCCACAGCATGACGCTGGGGCTTCACAGGCGGACCCGGGTACGGTGGGGGCTCGTCTCAGAAATTTCAGCACACAGTGGGCTCTCTCACAGGTGGATCCCTGGACCCTTCAAGTAGTATCTCAGGGGTACAGGCTGGAATTCGAGACGTCCCCCCCCCCCCCCCCCCGCCGTTTTCTAAAATCTGCCTTACCAGCAACTCCCTCTGCCAGGGAGGCAGTGTTGGTGGCTATCCAAAAAACTGTATTCACAGCAAGTGATTGTCAAGGTACCCCTCCTTCAGCAAGGAAAGGGTTACTATTCCACAATGTTTGTGGTACCGAAACCGGACGGTTCGGTGAGACCCATCTTAAATTTAAAAGCCTTGAACACTTATATCGAAAGGTTCAAGTTCAAGATGGAATCGCTCAGGGCGGTTATTGCGAGCCTGGAAGAGGGGGATTACATGGTCTCCCTGGACATCAAGGATGCGTACCTACATGTCCCCATTTACCCCCCTCACCAGGAGTACCTCAGATTTGTGGTACAGGACTGTCACTATCAGTTCCAGACGCTGCCGTTTGGGTTATCCACGGCACCGAGGGTCTTTACCAAGGTAATGGCCGAAATGATGATACTCCTTCGCAGGAAGGGAGTTTTAATTATCCCGTACTTGGACGATCTCCTGATAAAGGCGAGGTCCAAAGAACAGTTGGTAGTGGGGGTAGCACTTTCTCGGGAAGTGCTACAATAGCACGGCTGGATTCTCAATATTCCAAAGTCACAGCTGGTCCCGACGACACGTCTTCTGTTCCTGGGAATGATTCTGGACACAGACCAGAAAAAAGTGTTTCTTCCAGTGGAAAAAGCCGAGGAGTTGTCATCTCTAGTCAGAGACCTCCTAAAACCAGGACAGGTGTCGGTACATCAATGCACACGAGTCCTGGGAAAAATGGTCGCTTTGTACGAAGCAATTCCATTCGGAAGGTTCCACGCAAGGACTTTCCAGTGGGACCTGTTGGACAAATGGTCCGGGTCCCATCTCCAGAAGCAACAGCGGATAACCCTGTCGGCAAGGACCAGGGTGTCGCTGCTGTGGTGGCTGCAGAGGGCTCATCTACTAGAGGGCCGCAGATTCGGAATACAGGACTGGGTCCTGGTGACCACGGATGCCAGCCTTCGGGGCTGGGGGGCAGTCACACAGGGAAGAAATTTCCAAGGACTGTGGTCAGATCAGGAGATTTCGCTTCACATAAATATTCTGGAGCTAAGGGCCATCTACAATGCCCTAAGCCAAGCAAGGCCCCTGCTTCAGAACCAGTCTGTACTGATCCAATCAGACAACATCACGGCGGTCGCCCATGTAAACAGACAGGGCGGCACAAGAAGCAGGAGGGCAATGGCAGAAGCCACAAGGATTCTCCGATGGGCGGAAAATCATGTGTTAGCACTGACAGCAGTGTTCATTCCGGGAGTGGACAACTGGGAAGCAGACTTCCTCAGCAGGCACGACCTCCACCCGGGAGAATGGGGACTTCATCCAGAAGTCTTCCAAATGATTGTACACCGGTGGGAAAGACCACAGGTGGACATGATGGCGTCCTGCCTCAACAAAAAGCTAAAAAGATATTGCGCCAGGTCAAGGGACCCTCAGGCGATCGCTGTGGACGCTCTAGTAACACCGTGGGTGTACCAGTTATGTGTTTCCTCCTCTGCCTCTCATTCCCAAGGTACTGAGAATAATACGAAGGCGAGGAGTGAAAACTATACTCGTGGTTCCGGATTGGCCAAGAAGAGCTTGGTACCCGGAACTTCAAGAGATGCTTTCAGAGGACCCTTGGCCTCTGCCGCTCAGACAGGACCTGCTGCAGCAGGGGCCCTGGCTGTTCCAAGACTTAACGCGGCTGCGTTTGACGGCATGGCGGTTGAACACCGGATCCTGAAGGAAAAGGGTATTCCGGAAGAAGTCATTCCTACCCTGATCAAAGCCAGGAAGGATGTCACTGCGAACCATTGGCTTCAGCCAGGCGTGTGTCAGAATTGGCGGCTTTGTCCTATAAAAGCCCTTATCTGATTTTCCATATGGATAGGGCAGAATTGAGGACTCGTCCTCAATTTCTCCCGAAGGTGGTATCAGCTTTTCACTTGAACCAACCTAATGTGGTGCCTGCGGCTACTGGGAACTTGGAGGATTCCAAGTTACTGGACGTAGTCAGGGCCCTGAAAATTTATGTTTCCAGGACGGCTGGAGTCAGGAAAACTGACTCGCTGTTTATCCTGTATGCACCCAACAAACTGGGTGCTCCTGCTTCTAAGCAGACTATTGCGCGCTGGATTTGTAGCACTATTCAGCTGGCGCATTCTGCGGTAGGACTGCCGCAGCCTAAATCTGTAAAAGCCCATTCCAGAAGGAAGGTGGGCTCTTCTTGGGCGGCTGCCCGAGGGGTCTCGGCTTTACAACTTTGCCGAGCAGCTACTTGGTCAGGGGCAAACACGTTTGCAAAATTCTACAAATTTGATACCCTGGCTGAGGAGGACCTGGAGTTCTTTCATTCGGTGTTGCAGAGTCGTCCGCACTCTCCCGCCCGTTTGGGAGCTTTGGTATAATCCCCATGGTCCTTACGGAGTTCCCAGCATCCACTAGGACGTTAGAGAAAATAAGAATTTACTCACCGGTAATTCTATTTCTCGTAGTCCGTAGTGGATGCTGGGCGCCCATCCCAAGTGCGGATTGTCTGCAATACTTGTAAATAGTTATTGTTATACAAATCGGGTTATTATTGCGAGCCATCTGTTCAGAGGCTCCTTTTGTTATCATACTGTTAACCGGGGTTTCCTATCACGAGTTATACGGTGTGATTGGTGTGGCTGGTATGAGTCTTACCCGGGATTCAAAATCCTTACTTATTGTGTCAGCTCTTCCGGGCACAGTGTCCTAACTGAGGCTTGGAGGAGGGTCATAGGGGGAGGAGCCAGTGCACACCAGATAGTCCTAATTCTTTCTTTAGATGTGCCCAGTCTCCTGCGGAGCCGTCTATTCCCCATGGTCCTTACGGAGTTCCCAGCATCCACTACGGACTACGAGAAATAGAATTACCGGTGAGTAAATTCTTATTTTCTCGGAGGGTGAGTCAAGACTTAAGATATGTCTCTTCCTGGAACCTCTTCTTATAGAGCAAGAGGTACCTCAGTAGACAGACAACCGAATCCTCCAAATTAGGAAGATGTTTTATTCAAACGGTGATTTCAAAATCCCACAGGCAAGGGGACCAAAACACACTGGATTTATAGTCACTGTATATGTCCATAAACTTCCAGATAGTCCCAGATATTATGCAGCTATTCCTATGGATCCTTATATACCCCTGGTGCCCACAGGATAACACATTGAAAAAGACTTTAAAATCGAAACATGTTGGTGGATTGAGCAAGGGTCACAATCATGCTGGACATCTGTCACTGAATGGTCGATACATGATTTTTGGGATTTCCACATGTTTTCTCAACATTTTCTAGATTTAATGGCCACGTGGAATAGTAGCCTGTGGCTAGTGAGCCACCATGCTCAAAGCATGGCGAGCGAAGCTGTGTGTACTGATAGTGTTCACATGACATGAGATATACAAGATTTGGCCTAAAAAAACCTCCACAAAAACATGTTGACCATTTGTCATGCTGACTTCTTGACCCTGTTGTCCTCTTGGACTTTTATCTGTCAACCTAATGGATGTCGACAATTTGGTGTTTACTTATTGACTGTCAACCATAACATTGTCGATCTGTTATACAACACCCATTCAGATATTTTATAAAGATACAAATACCGTAGATACTTTATTTCTCTTATGTCCTAGAGGATGCTGGGGTCCATATTAGTACCATGGGGTATAGACGGGTCCACCAGGAGCCATTGGCCCTTTAAGAGTTTAACAGTGTAGGCTGGCTCCTCCCTCTATGCCCCTCCTACCAGACTCAGCTTAGAAAATGTGCCCGGAGGAGCCGGTCACAGCTAGGGGAGCTCTACAGAGCTTCTTTAGTAAAAGTTTTTTTTAGAGTTTATTTTACAGGAAGGCTGCTGGCATCAAGGGACTGGTGGGGGGCGGGGGAGAGCAGTATCTGCCCTGCGGGGTCTGAGCCACTGTCTCCGCTGACTGGACACTGAGCTCCAGAGGGGATAGATCGCTCCCCGCCACAGGGTAGCGCTCACCCCGGCAGCATACCGCCGCCCCCTTGCAAGCTGAAGTGTGGCGAGTGAGTCATCAGCTCCCTGGCAAGTGGGGAGCCAATGTGAAGATGGCAGCTACAGGGTGCCTTAACCCTACACTGACCAGAAAGCCTGTAGGGGTCCGCGGATCTCGGCCAGCAGAAAATCCTCAGGCCAGTATAATCTTGGAAGAGTGGGAAGACAGCTCCATTAAGGGGGCGGAGCTTCCCAGAGCGGACCCAGCAGCGGTCAGCGCCATTTTCCTGCCTACAGACATGCTGCCTGTGAAGAGCAGTCCCTCCAGAGCAACTCCAGCTATCTGTACGGTACCAGGGGGTTGTAGAAGGGAGGGAAGGCTGTGTATAGACTGTGTCACCTATTAAGGGACACAATCGGCGCTGGTTAAGGGTCTCCCTATACCTGTATAGCGCTGTGTGTGTGGATTGGCTCCAATTTCTGTGTCTCTCTGCCATTCTTGGGGGGGGAAATTCTGTCTGCCCTGTACCCTGTGTGTATGTGGGGTGTGCAAGCAACCATGTCTAGAGACTCTGTCTCGTATGCTGGAGAGGATATATCTTCTCGGGAAGATCCCATCCCATGTAATCAGGATTGCACTGTTGTAGCGCAGATCCCGGCTAGGGAACCGGAGTGGTTTGCCTCTCTTAGGGGGGCTATTTCTCAGATTTCTGAAAGGGTTGCAAGGACTGAGCATGCGACTCAGGTATTGCAGTCCTCTATGGCTGTATGGTCTGATACTGCTCCCCCGGGGCCCCCTGCGGTACATTCTCTCAAACGTGCTCTTGCCCAAATTACGCAGGATGACACGGATACCGATTCTGACACAGCAGACGGTGATGGGGATGTGTCAAGGGGGATGGCATCACTTGCTAAGGGTGTGCAGTTGATGATTGAGGCCATGCGGGATGTGTTAAATATTTCTGACACACCTCCTGAGCAGGTTGAGGAGGCTTTTTTCACAGACAGTAAGAAAGCCGCTCTCGCCTTCCCTGCTTCTAAGGAATTAAATGCCATTTTTGGAAAGGCCTGGGAAAACCCGGAGAAAAAATTCCAGATCCCTAAAAGGGTTCTGGTTGTTTTCCCTTCCCGGAGGACGATAGGAAAAAATGGGAGTCCCCGCTTATAGTTGACGCCTCTGTTTACAGGCTGTCAAAACAAGTGGTTTTGCCTGTCCCTGGATCTACCGCGTTGAAAGACCCGGCGGATTGCAAGATGGAGGCTACGCTCAAATCCATATTCATGGCTTCAGGGGCGATACTGCGGCCTACTATTGCCTGTGCATGGATTTCAAAAGCAATAGCAAAGTGGTCAATCACTCTGCAGGAGGACTTGACTACGATGGATAAAGGTGACGTTGATTTGTTTTTATGTAACATTCAGGATTCTGCAGGGTTTCTGGTGGAATCCATGAAGGATCTGGGTTCCATGGCTGTGGGGATCTCCTCCATGTCCGTCTCGGCTCACAGGGGTCTCTGGCTGCGCCAATGGTCTGCGGACGCAGAATCCAGGAAAAGTGTGGAGAGCCTACCCTGTACAGGTCAGGCTCTGTTTGGGGAGGTGCTGGATGCGTGCATTGCCACAGTTACAGCTGGTAAGTTTCCTTTTCTCCCCGCAGCTGCACTGGCTACGAAGAATCCTTTTTCTCCCAACACGTCACAGTCCTTTCGGCCCACTAGGACTAGAAAAACAAGCCCTCTCACACCTTCTTTAGAGGTGGTCATGCCAAATCCAAGAAGCTTGCTCCCACAGGTTCCCAGGACCAAAAGCCTTCTTCTTGTGCCTCAAAGTCCTCAGCATGATGGTGGCCCGCCTCAACAAGAAGCTGAGGAGGTACTGTTCCAGGTCGAGAGACCCAGAGGCAGTGGCGGTGGACGCACTAGTAACGCCGTGGGTGTTTACGTCAGTGTATGTGTTCCCTCCACTTCCTCTTATCCCAAGAGTTCTACAACTTGTATAAAGAACAGGGGAACTGACAATCCTCATTGCTCCGGACTAGCCAAGGAGGGTTTGGTACGCGGATCTGCTGGATTTACTGCTGGAAGATCCAAGGCCTCTGCCTCTTTGGGAGGATCTTCTACTACAGGGGCAGTTCGCTTATCAAGACTTACCATGGCTTTGTTTGACGGAATGGCGGTTGAGCGCCAGATAGCTCGGAAGGGTATTCTGAGCAAGGTTATTCCTACCCTGATACAGGCTAGGAAGGGGGTGACGTTTAAACATTACCATCAAATTTGGAAAAAGTATGTGTCTTGGTGTGAATCCAAGAAGTTTCCTGCGGTGGAGTTTCAACTTGGACGGTTTCCCCTTTTCCGGCAAGCAGGTGTGGATTTAGGCCTGAGATTGGGCTCCATCAAGGTCCAGATTTCGGCCTTTTCCATTTTATTCCAGAAACAATTGGCTGTCCTCCCTGAGGTTCAGACCTTTTTGAAAGGGGTTCTGCACATCCAGCCCCCTTTTGTGGCGCCAACGTCCCCATGGGATCTTGATGTGGTGTTGTAGTTCCTGCCATCGGTTTGGTATGAGCCTCTACAGGAGGCTGAAATCAAGTTTCTCACATGGAAGACTGTAACTTTGTTGGCCTTGGCTTCTGCTCGGCGTGTGTTGGAATTGGGGGCTTTGTCCTGTAAAAGTCCCTATCTGGTCTTCCATGGCGATAGGGCGGAACTCCGGATTCGTCCACAGTTCCTTCCTAAGATTGTGTCGGCTTTTCATATCAACCAACCTATTTTTGTGCCAGTGGCTACTGACACCTCAATTGCTTCAAAGGCCTTGGATGTTGTGAGGATTTTGGAGATTTATGTAAAGAGGACTGCTCGTCTCAGGAAATCTGACTCTTTGTTTGTCCTGTATGATCCCATGAAAATTGGGTGTCCTGCTTCTAAGCAGTCGATTTCTCGCTGGATCAGGTTCACCATCCAGCATGCCTATTCTACGGCAGGATTGCCGTGTCCAAAATCGGTTAAGGCCCACTCTACTCGTAAGGTGGGTTCTTCCTGGGCGGCTGCCCGGGGTGTCTCCGCCTTGCAGCTTTGCCGAGCAGCTACTTGGTCGAGTTCGAACACGTTTGCTAAGGGGCCCTACAGACATGCCGTTCCACCGCCGAGCTGCCCGACGGCGGATACGGCCGACGAGCGACCCGGCGGCGGGGGGCAGTGACGGGGGGAGTGAAGTTTCTTCACTCCCCCTGTCACGCGGCTCCATAGAACTGCAGGCAAATATGGACGAGATCGTCCATATTGGCCTGCATGCACAGCCGACGGGGGACCAGCGATGAACGAGCGCGGGACCGCGCATCGTTCATCGTTGGAGCCTCCACACTGAAAGATATGAACGAGTTCTCGTTCATTTATGAACGAGATCGTTCATATCTTTCAAAAAATCGGCCAGTGTGTAGGGCCTATAAGTTTTACAAGTTCGATACTTTGGCCTCTGATGACCTAAAGTTTGGTCAAGGAGTTCTGCAGGAGCCTGCTCGCTCTCCCTCCCGTTCTGGGAGCTTTGGTACATCCCGATGGTACTAATATGGACTCCAGCATCCTCTAGGACGTAAGAGAAAATAGGATTTTAATTACCTACCGGTAAATCCTTTTCTTGTAGTCCGTAGAGGATGCTGGGTGCCTGCCCAGCGCTTCTTTATCCTGCAGTGGTTCTTTGGTTCAGTACTGCCTGGTTCCTAGGTAAGTTCTGGGTTCGTTCCTGTCTCAGTACTGTTTCAGTTGTTGCTGAGTTCTCCGGCCTGTTGGCCGGTTTGCCTTGTTGTGTGAGCTGGTATGAATCTCGCCACTATCTGTGTATTTCCTTCTCTCGAAGTATGTCGTCTCCTCAGGCACAGTTTCTAGACTGAGTCTGGTAGGAAGGGCATAGAGGGAGGAGCCAGCCCACACTGTTAAATTCTTAAAGTGCCAATGGCTCCTGGTGGACCCGTCTATACCCCATGGTACGAATATGGACCCCAGCATCCTCTACAGACTAAGAGAAAAGGATTTACCGATAGGTAATAAAAATCCTATTATTCTGAGAATCAGCAGCAGGACCAATCCTATCAATTCTGCTGCCTGTGACTGTTTATTATGAAAACAGAACCCAAGATCTAATTCTAATTGTAAATCTGTGTAATATCTAGTATACAGTAGGTTGTGGATAAGGGTACTCTTATCTAGGTCTTGATCTATCAGGGATTATAATCGTATATTTGAGCTATATTAAATAGTACTTATAATTCTTTCAGGATGCATTCTGCATCCCGGCGGTCAGGATGCTGGCGGTTATGTGACCAATTCCGAAATCCCAACACCACTCATGAGTCCAGTGCCGGAACACCTACAGCCGGCATTCTGAAGGTGAATATCGGGGTTAGGGCCTTGGGGAGGGAAAGATTAGGGTTAGGCACTTTGAGGGGGGGAAGTTAGGGTTAGGGACTGGTTAGGGTTAGGGACTAGGGTTTTGGTAAACCATAGCTGCCACCCCAGAGGGGTTCGGGTAGGGGACGGGGAAGGGTAGAATACTTACCCTGTCCAGTGTCGGGATCATCAGTGTTGGGATGCCACTGTTAGTTATGTGCCCGCCGGCATTCTGACTGTCGGGATCCAACCCATTCTTTCACACATAAAGATAGCTCTTATGACCATCTGCATTTAATCTTAACACCACATGTAATCTTAGAGAGTATGTGTATAGAGATTGAATTTGTTATGCACTAAATATAGGATTATTTTCACCAAGCTTAATTCGTTTTTCTTTTACGTCCTAGAGGATGCTGGGATCCACATTAGTACCATGGGGTATAGACGGGTTCCCTAGGAGCCATTGGCACTTTAAGAGTTTGAGAGAGTGGGCTGGCTCCTCCCTCTATGCCCCTCCTACCAGACTCAGTTTAGAAAATGTGCCCGGAGGAGCCAGTCACAGCTAGAGGAGCTCCACAGAGCTTCTTTAGTAAAAGTTTATTTTAGAGTTTATTATTTTACAGGGAGGCTGCTGGCAACAGCCTCCCTGCTTCGTGGGACTAGGGGGGGGGGAGTAGTGTCCGCCCTGCGGGGTCTGAGCCACTATCTCCGCTGACAGGACACTGAGCTCCAGAGGGGATCGAACATTTCCCGCCACAGGGGATCTCTCACTCCGGCAGTATGCCGCCAGCCCCTTACAGAGCCAGAAGATCTGTGGTGAGTCAGTCACCGGCCCCCCTGGCAAGCGGGAAGCCGGTGTGAAGATGGCGGCAACAGCGTATGGAGCGCAGTACTAACTGCGCTCCGGGGCTCAGCGGTACATAGTGCAGCGCTGTGAGGGGCGCCCTGAGCCAGCGCCTACACCCTACACTGACCTCTAAAGTCTGTCAGGGTCTTGGCATCGCTGCCAGCATGATTCCTCAGGCCAGTATAATCTCATGAAGAGCGGGAAGACAGCGCCATTAAGGGGGCGGAGCTTCTCAGGGCGGACCCAGTAGCATTCAGTCCCTCCAGAGCAACTCCAGCTATTTCTTACGGTACCAGGGGGTTGTAGAAGGGGGAGGGGAGGCTGTGTAAAGACTGTGTAACCTATTAAGGTGCACAGTCAGCGCTGGATGGGGGTATTTCTATACCTTGAAAGTGCTGTGTGTGGGTTGGCTCCAATCTCTGTGTCTCTCTTTGCATTCTTGGGGGTGAAACTCTGTCTAGCCTCCCGTGTGTGTGTGTGTGTGTGTGTGTGTGTGGAGTGTTTGGGGTCTCCATTTAGCTATGTCCAGGGACTCTGTGTCATATGCTGCAGAGGATATCTCCTCTCAGGATGATCTCATTCCATATAATCAGGATTCCACTGATTTAGCGCAGGTTCTGTTACCTCAGGGCCCCCGTCTGTAGGTTCCCACAAACGTGCTCTTGCCCAGATTATGCAAGATGACACGGATACCGATTCTGACACGGCAGACGGTGATGGGGATGTGCTCAGGGGGGCCGCATCTCTTGCTAAACGGGTGTAGTTGATGATAGAGGCTATCAGGAATGTGTTGAATATTACTGATATAACACCTGAGCAGGTTGAAGAGGCTTACTTCACTGACAGTAAGAAAGCCTCGCTAACCTTCCCTGCATCCAAATAATTAAATGCTATTTTTGAAAAAGCATGGGAAAACCCGGATAAAAAATTACAGATCCCTAGAAGGGTTCCAGTTGCTTTCCCCTTCCCTGAGGAGGATAGGAAAAAATGAGAAAACCCACCCATAGTGGACGCGTCTGTATCCAGACTCTCGAAAAAGGTGGTTTTACCTGTCCCAGGATCTACCGCCTTAATGGATCAGGCTGATTGCAAAATTGGTACTACGCTCAAATCCATATACACGGCTTCAGGGGCGATACTCTGTCCTGCTATTGCCTGTGCATGGATTTCCAAAGCTATAGTAAAGTGGTCAGGCACGTTACTTGAGGATTTGGATACAATGGATAAAAGTGACGTTGAATTGTTTTTACGTAACATTCAGGATTCTGCAGGTTTTATGGTGGAATCCATGAAAGACCTGGGCTCAATGGCTGCAGGAATATCTTACATGTCGGTCTCAGCTCGTCGAGGATTGTGGATGCGCCAGTGGTCTGTCAACGCGGAAACCAGGAGAGGTGTGGAGACCTTACCCTACACAGGTCTGGCTGTCTTTGTGGAAGCGTTGGATGCGTGGATCTCCATGGCTACAGCGGGTAGGGTAAGTCGCCTTTTCTTCCCTCAGCTGCACCTGGTACGAAGAAACCTTTTTCTTCAGCTGCATCACAGTCCTTTCGGGTTGCTAAAACAAGACAGGCCAAACCGTCCAACACCTTCTTTAGTGGAGGTTTGACCAAAATCCAAGAAACCTGCTGCTGCGGGTTCCCAGGAACAGAAGCCTGCATCCAGTACGCCAAAGTCCTCAGCATGACGGTGGAGCACGTGGCCTGGAGGTAGGTACTTTGGCCTCTGAGGAACTTAAGTTTGGTCAGTTGGTTGTTCAGGAGCCCTCCTGTTCTGGGAGCTGTGGTACATCCCCATGGTACTAATGTGGACCCCAGCATCATCTAGGACGTAAGAGAAAATAGGATTTTAATTACCTACCGGCAAATCCTTTTCTCTTAGTCCGTAGAGGATGCTGGGCGCCCGACCAGCGCTTCGTTATCCTGCAGTGGTTATTTACTTCAGTACTGCTTAGTTCTTTGTAAGTACTGTTTTGTTACTTGGTAAGTAATCTTGTTCAGCTGTTGCTGATGTTTCAAGCTAGTTAGCTTGGGTTGCCTTGTGTGTGAGCTGGTGTGAATCTCGCCACTATCTGTGTAATCCTTCTCTCGAAGATGTCCGTCTCCTCGGGCACAGTTTCTAAACTGGGTCTGGTAGGACGTGCATAGACGGAGGAGCCAACCTACACTCTCAAACTCTTAAAGTGCCAATGGCTCCTAGTGGACCCGTCTATACCGCATGGTACTAATGTGGACCCCAGCATCCTCTATGGACTACGAGAAAAGTATTTACCGGTAGGTAATTAAAATCCTATTTTGTCTGCTTATATTGTAATATTTCGGCCTACGGTTACGCTTGCATGTCATGTCAGCTACACAGGGTGATAATTATATGGCTAATCCTGCAGTGCTAATGCCATAGATGTCAATCCACAGCAAATGGGGAAAATCATGACCAGCCGTGGGATACATTTTCGAATTTACTGACTATGCTTGTAACTAGACTTGCACCCCCTATGGGACCTCCTGTGCCATTACAGCCACATATTGTCCCTGCTGTTAATCCGCCGTGGGCAGATACTCTGTCCTCTCAGTTACAGCAAATAAATTAGTCTTTGGCCAAGCAAAATCCTAACCCTTGCCCGCCTAAAACCAAGGGGTCGTCAAAACGGGCCGTAACTTCCTCACAATCCACTCAGATACTTCATCTGATGACGATGGCGCATATACTGACCCCTCAGACACTGATGCAGATGCTTCTGATGGGGAGTCTACTACACAGGTGGATGTTCCTGACATTTTGGAGGCAATCAGGCTGATTCTTCAAATTGATGATGATGATGATGATGAAGAAGAAGAAGAACCCCCAGCTACCTCTAAGAAACCAGATAAGTTTAAGCGTCAGAAGGTTACTAAATTAGTTTTACCTCATTCTGACCACTTAGTTGACATACGTCAGGGATCCTGGGAATATCCAGGAAAGAAATTCTCCCTGTCCAAGAAGATGCTAGCTCGTTATCCTCTCACTGCAGAGTTAAGTAAAAATTGGGAAACACCGCCTCCGGTGGACTCACAAGTCACGCGTCTGGTGGTGTCATCTGCTCTTTCTGTCACTACCGTCACCTCTTTGAAGGAACCGACGGATAAACGAGTGGAGGGTTGCTTGAAATCTTTTTACACTCTTGCTGGAGCTGTGCATAGGCCTACTATTGCGGCCTCTTGGGCTGCTAAAGCCATAGAGGCCTGGGTTCAGGAAGTTGAAGTGGAACTACTGTCTAATTTTCCTGATAATGCTAGACAGTGTCTTTCATACATTATTACAGCCTCTCATTATATACAGGAGGCGGCATCTGATGCAGGTATACTGGCGGCCAAAACGTCCACTACGTCTATTCTGGCTCGCCGGATCCTCTGGTTGCGGTCCTGGTCTGTAGATCTGGACTCTAAAAAGACCTTGCAGGTGATCCCTTTTAAGGGAAACATTCTTTTTGGGGAAGACCTCATTAAGATTGTTGCTGCCTTAGCATCTGTAAGACTGCATGTCTACCTAGTACTACTCCTTCAGCTCCGAAGGCTAAGAGTATTTTCTTTCGTTCATTTCGACCTCCAGGTAAAGCAAAGGGTCAGGCGTACCCGAAACAGGCTCACCCTTCCAAATCCACTAAGCCCAAATCTAAACGTGCTTGGGCTGCCCGTCAGCCTGTTTCCAAAACAGATAAGCCTGCTGCATGACGGGGCGGGAATCTCAGGGTGGGAGGCCGACTTCTATGGTTTGCTCGGGTATGGTTACAGACCATTTCAGACGCCTGGGTAAGGGAAGTCGTTGCTCACGGATACGCCGTCTCTTTCAAGAAACGTCTCCCTCGCCAGTTTTGCTCAACAAACGTCCCTTCGGACCCGGTAAAGGCAAAATCTGGTGGTACAATCCCTCCTGGACACCGGAGGGGATAGTGCCGGTGCCTCTAACTCAGAGAGGCAGGGGGTACTATTTAACGCTGTTCCTAGCTCCGAAGCCGAATGGATCTTCCCGACCCATTCTCAACCTAAAGTCTTAGAACAAATTTGTGAGAGTTTCAAAATTCCGTATGGAAACTCTTCGCTCTATTGTTCTGGCTTTGGAGCCCAAGGACTATGTGGTATCCCTGGACATTCTGGATGCTTACCTGCCTGTACCTATTGCAGCGTTGCATCAGCAATACCTGCGGTTTGCTATTGGCAACCTACATTTTCAATTCCAGGCCTTACCTTTTGGTCTGACCATGGCTCCACGGATCTTGACCAAGGTCATGGTGGTCATGACGGCTCTACTCTGCCGTCAGGGTATCAGGATCCTGCCATTTATGGACGACTTGTTGATCCTGGCAAACTCTCCGGAGGTTCTCCTTCGTCATCTGGAGCTGACGGTCCAATTCCTGCAAGCCCACGGGTGGCTCAACCACTGGAAGAAGTCTTCCCTGGTCCCTGCTCAGAGCATGGACCGCTATTGGACACCCACAACCAGCGCTGAAACTTCAGGACAGGATAAGATGCTTCCTCTCTTGCCCACATGTGTCAATACACTTGGCGATTTAAGTACTAGGCCTCATGGTGTCTGCTTTCGACATGGTAGAGTACGCTCAATTTCATTCACGCCCTCTGCAGAGGTTAATACTCTCCAAGTGGGACAGCCTACCTCACCGGATCAGAACTCAAATGATCTCTTTGACTCCGGAGGTCCGCTTGTCACTGTCCTGGTGGCTACAGGACCAGCTACTGAGCAGGTGTCGTCCCTTCTGGATCTCCAACTGGGTCCGTTTAACGATATGCCAGTCTGCGGGGTTGGGGCGCGGTATTGGAGCAACACTCTCCTCCTGATAAACATTCTGGAATTGCGGGCGGTGTTCAATGCGTTGACACTAGCCCTGCCTGTGGTACAGAACAGGCCTGTTCAAGTACAGTCAGACAACGCCACCACGGTGGTGTACATAAATCTGGGCGGCACTCAAAGCCGTATGGCAATGATGGAAGGGCCAAAGATTCTTCATTGGACGGAACGCCATCTGCCAGCCATATCGGCAGTGTTCATTCCGGGAGTCCTCAACTGGGAAGCGGACTTCCTCAGTCGTCAGGACGTTCACGCCAGAGAGTGGAGTCTTCATCCAGAAGTCTTTCAACTCCTAGTGGACAAGTGGGGCCTACCAGATGTAGACCTGATGGCGTCTCGACACAATCACAAGGTTCCGGTCTTCGGAGCAAGGACAAGGGATCCTCAAGCAGCATTTGTGGATGCACTGGCAATTCCATGGAACTTTCGGCTGCTGTATGTGTTCCCTCTGGTGTCACTTCTGCCCAGGGTGATAAGGAAGTTCAAGCAAGAAGGAGGAATACTACTTATAATCACTCCAACGTGGCCCAGATGGCATTGGTTCTCAGACCTGCAGGGTCTCTCGATAGTGTCCTCTTCTGGTTCCGCAACGCCCAGACCTCCTCGTTCAGGGCCCTTGTGTCTACCAGGATTTGGCCCGGCTGGCTTTGACGGTGTGGCTCTTGAAGCTTCCGTCCCGAGGGCCAAAGGGTTTTCTGAGACTATCATTCAAACCATGTTGAATGGCCGCAGACCGGCGTCTGCTCGGATTTACCGTAGGGTCTGGAATTCTTACTTCGCCTGGTGTGCGACTAATCATTATGACATATACAAGTTCAGTACTGCCAAACTTTTGGCTTTCCTGCAACAGGGCCTGGACTTAGGTCTTCGTCTGGCCTCCCTCAAGGTGCATATTTCTGCTTTGTCGATTTGGTTTCAGAGAAAAATTGCGACTCTGCCTGATGTTCATACAGTCACTCAGCGTGTGTTACAGATTCAACCTTCCTATGTCCCGCCTGTGGCTCCTTGGGATTTGTCGGTTGTTCCGTTAAACCTCTTGAGTCTGTGGACCTTAAGTAGCTTACTCTGAAGGTCTTGTTTCTGCTGGACAGGTTTCAGACTTGGGTGCCTTGTCCTGTCGGTCACCTTTTCTGATTCTTCAACGTGACCAGGCGGTTCTTAGAACTCGCCCTGGTTATCTACCTAAGGTGGTGTCATCGTTCCACCTTAACCAAGAGATTGTAGTTCCGGCCTTCACCTCTCCAGTTTTGTCCTCCAAAGAGCGGTCTTTGGATGTGGCACGGGCTCTCCATATTTATGTGAAGAGAACTGCTTCCCTTAGGAGATCTGATTCTCTCTTTGTTCTTTTTGGTTTTCATAAATGTGGCTGTACTGCTAATAAGCAGACCCTGGCCAGATGGATTAGAATGGTGATTGCACATACTTATGCACATGCTGGCCCTCCAGCTCCTGCTACCATCAAAGCCCATTCTACTCGGTCTGTTGGACCTTCTTGTGCGACCCTTGAACAATTGTGCAAGGCGGCTACGTGGTCCTCCGTGAACACTTTCATAAGGTTCTATGCCTTCGATACTTCCGCCTCCCAGGATGCCTCCTTTGGACGCCGGGATCTTGTGCCCACTACAGTACGTCCCCCTCCCATGAGGAACTGCTTTAGGACATCCCGATGTTATCCCTGTGGAACCCCAGTGTACCCCGCTGCAGAAAAGGAGATTTATGGTAAGAACTTACCATTGTTAAATCTTTCTGCGAGGTATTCTGGGTTCCACAGGGCGCCCACCCTGACGCACTTAGTTTCTTTGGGTTTGTACGGCATTAGCCGCTGATACCTTCTCTTGTCGTGAGAATGTGGTGTATGTGGCTACTAATGGTTGTCGTCTCTTTTACCTGTTACTGCATTGGACTGGTTAACAAAACTGAGCTCCTGTGCACGGAGGCGGGGTTATAGAGGAGGCGGCGTTAATCATCCTGGGAGCAGTCAAAGCTTTTAGCCTGTTGTTACCTCGTATCAAGATCCAATTCTACACCCCGATGTTATCCCTGTGGAACCCAGTGTACCTCGCAGAAAGAGATTTAACAATGGTAAGTTCTTCCCATAAATTTCCTTGTTTCTCACACATGCATCCAGGGGCAGGACCTTATAGAAATGAATAATTGCGCATGACATAAACATATTCTCCAAACAAACATGTAGGTTCAGGACACGTTCTTCAAACGTACATACTGTATATGTACAGAACACAAGCTCTCTGAACACACATGCAGATTATGGGTAAACTCTGAGCTGCCGGTGGAACAATGTGTTGCACACTTAAGCTGGGTTCACACTTAGCAATGGGTACCCAGGCCAACATCGCCACTTGGTCCGACAGGGCATTCTAAAGCATATAATCACTAGTGACATCCCCCGTCAGCCCTGCTGCAGGGCCGACTACGGATTTTGCAAGTGACCCGCAATTCATGGGTACACTCTAGACAATGTACCTGATATGTCGCTTCGATCCGCGGGATTGGGCGACATATCATCTAGTGTGTGCCCAGCAGGGTCTCCTCATGGGCAGCAGCCATTACCACTGCCCCATTGATGAAGAGCATGCTGGCCAGGAGGATGCATGGTCTACTCCTCAGGACTCAGAGACCAGCACCTGCTACAACTCCGACTAGTTCATGTCTTTCTTCAGCAGCAGCTGGGCAGGGCAGAGAAGATGGAGAATACATAGATGAATGCTGGGATGACATCCTGCTGTGGGCCAGCCGCTCCATGTCCCAGCCAGTATTTGCACAGGATAGGGTAGCTCCGGCTCCCTCTCTGATGATGCTGGTATAGGAGTTGGCAGGGAAGTGTTTGTGAAATTTCAGCTCAGTACGTTCAATAACCTACTTTTGAGGTGTAGCTCCTCAACAATATTAGATCAAATGCTGGCACTCCAGTGCTAAATGTTATTACTTGCCCTGGTGCCCTCCCGGGTCATTTAAGCCCCATGTATAGAAATGCAAATCAGGCGGCACTCACGGGTCTTCCTGTGAACAAATAAAGGACTACTGACTCTGTTCTGGGTTCAACGTTTCGGTGTTGCCATCTTTATCAAGAACACAAACACTGTTGTGATTGCAAGGGATTAAGACTATAGTAGATAATATGAGCACAAACACAGCTGTTCGGTTTTCCCACTTATCTAGCACCTTTAGATCAAGTGGCCCCCTGGAATCACTCCCGTCCAATTACAAAATGAAAGCTATATATTAGGCCACATTTTAATTGCAATTAAAATTTACTTTAGCTCAGTTTTGGAAAAACCCATCTATTCCCTCCATATATAAGGTTATAAACAAAGTACAGTTTTGTTATCTGATGGAAACTGTAGAGGCTCCATATTCAGTGTCGGGAACATCACCACAGTGGTTAAAATGGCAAGTATATATAACCATAGGGGAAGGTGTAGATATGCTATTAGGCGACCTGTAGCGTTAAATTATTGAATTACTGTCCCCCTTATATAAACGTTAGATTCTGTTCACAATGCTATAGAGCTGACCTTGTAACGTTTATAGGCTACGTTACAGGTTTAAATGGAATGTAACCTGCTACACCCGCTGTCCTCCCCTTTCTTTTTCCCTTTTTTTTCTCTTCACTTTCACGTCTTATACTTTTTGGTATTTGTACTCAATTTATGATATGAGCTTAATATCAAGTGTAAGAAATATCATATAAAATATGATGGTTGTCTTTGACATTCAGTATGTAATGTACAATTTGAGTTTTGTTATTTCTTGAAATGCCAAATAAAAACCTGGCAACTGGTACCCATTTCGTGGTTTGTAACGTCACAGCGTTGCACCATCATACGGCCACGCTCCAAATGTGTTTGATAAGCACGCCATCAGTGGTTGGATGCGTATATGTGTGTAAATATATAAAGGGGATTGGGGTATGATCAACCAGTGGTGTCACACAATGGCGTAAGAACAGTAAGAGATTGGGGATCTAACTAATAAAGATTAGGTACCCACTATAAAATTAACAATTTATGTATAACTGCATATAAAAATGGGGTTTAAAAAAGAGTGAGAATAATTTCTAGGATATATATAAGAATGCAATAAAATCAAGACTTAAGACAAGTAGGAGGTATATCTTATCTTAGTCTGAGGTTAGTAAGGGAAGCTCAATGCATTTCGTATTTAAGACTTCATCTAGGGGTAACCTTCTGTGACAAACTGAATACATTGGGTCCCAGATAATACAGCACGGATTTATGCTGAAATATAACAAATGATAACCTTTCTTTTTTTTTAGGAAACGTAACTCTTCTCATTTAACAGTACACTGTTTTATAGTAATTGGTAGTGGTAACCAGGTATATACTGTATACATTCTAAGGCCGGGTACACATTGTAATGACTGATGAGCTGGCTGTTGACAGATATGATAAGTATGCTGCACTGCATACACACTTACCAACTGACCCATATGCCTGACCACAGGAATTAGTTGTGACACCATTGTCAGTGGTTCCTGTGGCCAGCATAAGGGTCAGTCAGCTGTTCACCTGTACACACAGGCAGATGTAGCTAAATATCTGTATTTGCCATGCTGCACCGCAGATGTGATATGTCTGTGCTTGACGTTGTTCACAGACATAGCTGGTGTACATACAGACTATGGGGTGTATTCTATTCAAGTCGGATTTCCTGACTTGTCGGATTAACGGGAGTTTAAGGTTGAATCCAGATTTAACCTATTCATTCATACTCCCGTTTATCCGACAAGTCAGAAAAATCCAACTTGTCGGAAAGCATGTGGATCGGCGGATTAGCCGTAGATCCACGTGTTTTGTCGGATTCACGGCCAAATCCGACAGGTTTTAGTCCCGTTTCCGACAATGTCAATCCGATTTTATAAAAAGGTCAGATTGGCATTGTCGGGAACGTCCAAATACTGTTGGATTTGGCCGCTAATTGAATACTGCATTGTTGGATCCTTTCTGTTGGAAAGGATCCGACAAGCATTGAATACACCCCATAGTGCTGATGCACTTACCAGTATATTGCCTATTGTGTTTCCAGCCTGTTTTCGTTTTATTGTTTATATGTATGCTTGATTTATTTTTGTTTCTTTTGTTTACAGAGTACCTCTGCCTACCCATGATTCTGTCCACATTTAGCCACTTCTCTCTCTTCCATATGGCGGCAAATATGTATGTTCTATGGACATTTTCCTCCAGTATTGTCTCTTTTTTGGGGCAGGAACAGTTTTTGGCAGTCTACATGTCAGCAGGTAAGCATGCATTTGGTATCTTATCAGTAATTAATTTATTAATTCATTTAAATAACATAAAAATTACATATAGTAGTTGTCACTAATGACTAAAAGCAAAGTGCAAACAAGCTTTGAAGAAAATTCTTTCAGGGGGATGACGGTGAAAATTTAGGTTTTATGAATGGTTGCTAACAATTAGACTGTAGTTCCCTTAAACATTTTCTAAAACACAAATAAGTAATCCACCAGTATCCATACTATAATACTTGCACTACCCATTCTATACCAGCAGTGCAAAGATTACACATCATGTATACCAACAAAATATTGTTGCTCGTTCTCTTCTGTAGTACAGCTTTGACCATAGTAATACCATTCCATTGCCTCTGAAGGCCATAATAGATTCACTTGGATGAGGAAAAGCGGTATGTATGCACCACGCACTGTCTATGGCAGCGGTTGTTGAACTGTGGGCCTGATTCTGATGTGAGCACTATTACACTACCTCAAGGAAGTGGCTGTGCAATAATGTACAACTAAAAAATGCATAAGGAGGCGTCTGTGGGAGATAGGCGCCTCCTAAATGTATCTGGGATCCATTATTGCGTCCGTCAGCCACAGCACTCGGCCAGTTTGCATAACCTGCCGGGTCCACGAAGTCTGTGCTTAATGACGCAGACCCTGGGCTTTACAAAATGGGGGTGATACCCCCCTGATTTGTACAATGGTCCCAGCCACCACTCCCTCTAATGCAAAGGAAGACTACGTGCGATCATGCAGGACGTGTCATGAGCATGCACAGAACCCCATACATCAGATTTGTATTTAAATCATTTGTTTTGTGTACAAATCTGTTTAAGACCCTGTGTGTCAGTTTTGCTGTACAATGCAGCTGTCATTTTGAACTGTTCTCATTATTCCTTTCTGGTCAGACTAATGTAGTATGCCCAGACATAGGACTGGAATGAAGTTTTATATTTTCTTGATCCAGGTGCCAGTTGATGTCCAGCCTTTCTGGCGAGGGGTTCTATTGAAATGGTTGAATTTGCTTTGTTGAAGTGTCCAGCAGAGATTTTTCCTGGATGCTTTGCTGGAAACTTTCCTCCTCTGTTGAAGCCTCGGGGCTGAGACTTCCCTACCACACAGCCACTGGTCTTTTGGGCCATGTTTCACATTACCAGACATAGAGGACACAGGCTGTACACTGGGTATAGGCTGGTGAGTAGGAGTCTGGGCACCAAATGATTAACTTTTATTCCCAGCAGTCCAGGCTCACTGTCCCTTATACCTGTCACGATCCGGGTATCTGGACGCCATTACTTACCCTTCAGATGCCTCCTAAGGCGGGCTCAGCGTTCCAGGACCAGATTCCGCTGTTCCTGAGTTTCCACATGCAGAGTGTCAGAGTGGTGTTTTCATCAGCCGCGGCCTCCGCTGTGCCCGCGTGGTTAAATGTGCATCTATCAGCCTGGCGTCTCCTGTCTCCGGTGGCCGGCGCCGCCATTACTGTTTCCCAGACCACATGGATTACAAACCAAACTTCCCTCCAAGTGTCTGCATGGGCGCAGCCATCTTGGATTCTGTCATCTGATCATTTCCACCAATCTGCTGTTTGTATTGTTGATTTGCATAATTGCCTAGCCAACCCCTTCCTTGCTGCAGGTATAAGTAAGCTGTGCCTGAGCAAGGAAGACGTCAGTGCTTTGGTTGTCAAACCTAGTTCCTGTTTGTCTCTCTTCTATGATTGTCTTCCAGGTTCCAGCTCCTGTCTCAAGACTTCCACCATAGAGACCCGCACCAGCATTCCACCTGCGGTGTAGCCTGACTCTCCAATCCATTGTGGATTCATCTGTTTCCAGCTACAACACTACCTGCTTCCAGCCTCAGCTTCCAGCAGAATACAGCTTCCCTTAAAGGGCCGGTGTCCTTTCTACACTTTACCACTCTCCACCGGAATTATTATTTCTCCGCTCTCAAGTTCTACATTTCAGTTCACATTTCATCGCTCCCAAAGTTCATTTATTATTTAACTGGTTCCAGCCAGTATCCACTCCGTGCTAACAACAGTCTGGTTCCAGCCAGTATCCACAGCAGCTGTTTTACCTTCAGCAACCCAGCTCTTCCTGGAACACCAGCTGGTACAATCCTGGGTTATCTCCATTGCTACAGCCGGGCCTGGTAAGGACTTTCCATCTAGAAGATCATAAGAACTATCTCACACTACCAGTGCCCTGTGGCTCCTGCCATGCTGTAGTACTCAGGAACTGTATTTATTCTTTGCTGACTTTTACGTTTTCTTTTATTGCTGCTGTGATGCGGAGTTGTCATAATAAACATCATTGACTTTTATCTAAGTTGTCGTGGTCACGCCTTCGGGCAGTTATTATCCATGTTACTTACATGTCCAGGGGTCTGATACAACCTCCCAGGTTCCGGTACATCTCAGCCCCTACAACTGAGGCTGCCTCCCGTCAGCTCAGGCCCTCAGTTGTGACAGTAAGCACTGACCTAATGAATCCAGCCGGAGACCAGGATCAAGCGGCTAGGCCGATGCAAGAACTGGCAGCCCGACTAGAACATCAGGAGGCTGCACAGGGCCACATCATCCGCTGTCTCCAGGATCTCTCTACTCGGCTGGATGGGATTCAGACCACTCTCCGTGGATCAGGCGCGTCTGGTACGTCAACCACAGTGACTCCAGCTATAACCCCACCCACCTTACCCATTCCTGCTCCACGTCTTCATCTTCCAACGCCAGCAAAATTTGACGGATCTCCAAGATTCTGCAGGGGATTTCTCAACCAGTGTGAGATTCAGTTTGAGCTACAACCTGGCAATTTCCCCAGTGACCGTACAAAAATTGCCTACATTATTTCTCTTCTCAGTGGCTCAGCCCTCGATTGGGCATCACCGTTATGGGAGAGGTCCGACACCCTGCTATCTTCTTACACTGCATTCGTGTCAACATTCAGGCGCATCTTCGACGAGCCAGGCCGGGTAACTTCAGCTTCGTCTGAGATTCTCCGTTTACGCCAGGGATCACGTACTGTAGGACAATATCTTATACAGTTCCAGATCCTGGCATCCGAACTGGCATGGAACGACGCGGCCCTGTATGCTGCATTCTGGCATGGTTTATCCGAGCGTATTAAAGATGAGTTAGCTACCAGAGACTTACCCTCCAAGTTAGATGAGTTAATCTCACTTTGTACGAAAGTTGACTTACGTTTCAGAGAGAGAGCAACTGAGCGTGGAAGATCATCTGCTCCAAAATCTTCTGCTCCTCCTCCTCGCCAACTGTCACCAACTAAAGATGAACCCATGCAAATTGGCCGTTCCCGTTTAACTCCTGCTGAGCGCCGAAGACGTCTCTCCGAGTTTCTCTGTTTGTACTGTGCAGCTCCGTCTCACACCATTAATGCCTGTCCCAAACGTCCGGGAAACTCCAAATCCTAGCTCGCCAAGGAGAGGGCCGGCTAGGAGTAATGATCTCCTCTCCATCTCCTCAAGATTGTAACCTCCCAGTCTCGCTTCAAGTTGCTCAACGTTATCAGAACGTCATTGCCCTCCTGGATTCCGGAGCAGCTGGGAACTTTATTACCGAAGCCTATGTTAAACGGTGGTCCCTACCCACCGAGAGACTTCCTTCGTCCTTTTCCTTAACTGCTGTGGATGGCAGTAAAATTTTTGATACAGTTATTTCTCTAAGGACTCTACCAGTTCGTCTGAGAGTGGGAGTTCTTCATTCCGAACTTATTTCACTTTTAGTGATTCCAAGAGCCACACATCCTGTGGTCCTGGGCCTTCCATGGCTCCGTCTTCACAATCCTACAATTGATTGGACGACTACGCAAATCCTGGCATGGGGTTCCTCCTGTACTAAGACATGTTTGTTTAAAGTGTTGCCTGTCTGTTCCTCCTCCCCCAGGTCGTCTGATGTTCCACCTCCTCCATATCAAGATTTCACGGATGTGTTCAGTAAAGCTTCTGCTGATATCCTTCCCCCTCATAGAGAATGGGACTGCCCGATTGATCTCGTTCCAGGGAAGGTTCCACCTCGAGGCCGAACTTATCCGTTGTCTCTCCCCGAGACGCATTCTATGGAGGAATACATAAAAGAGAACCTAGCAAAGGGGTTCATTCGACCTTCTTCTTCTCCAGCCGGCGCAGGCTTCTTTTTTGTAAAGAAGAAAGATGGTGGTCTGCGGCCGTGCATCGACTACAGAGGTTTGAACGACATTACCATCAAGAACCGCTATCCTTTACCCCTGATTACTGAGCTCTTTGACAGAGTTAGCGGAGCTACCATCTTTACAAAGCTGGACCTGAGAGGTGCATACAATCTCATCCGGATCCGTGAGGGTGACGAGTGGAAGACCGCATTTAACACCCGTGACGGACATTATGAGTACCTCGTCATGCCCTTCGGATTGAGCAATGCTCCAGCTGTCTTCCAGCATTTCGTCAATGAGATCTTCAGAGACATTCTATACCGTCATGTCGTGGTCTATCTAGATGATATCCTCATTTTTGCCAACAATTTAGAGGAACATCGTTTCTGGGTAAAGGAGGTTCTGTCCCGTCTCCGTGTCAATCATCTTTACTGCAAATTAGAGAAATGCGTCTTTGAAGTCAAGTCCATTCCGTTTCTAGGGTACATTGTGTCCGGTTCCGGACTAGAGATGGATCCTGAGAAACTACAAGCAATCCAGAATTGGCCAGTACCCTTAACCCTCAAAGGGGTCCAGAGGTTCTTAGGGTTCGCCAATTATTACCGAAAGTTTATACGAGACTTTTCCACCATTGTGGCGCCTATTACTGCTTTCACCAAGAAGGGTGCTAACCCGTCCAAGTGGTCTGAAGAAGCCATGCAAGCTTTTCATCTTTTAAAACAGAGGTTCATCTCTGCACCTGTCCTGAAACAGCCTGACGTCGACTCTCCTTTCATCTTAGAGGTGGATGCCTCCTCCGTTGGAGTAGGAGCGGTGTTATCTCAGAGGGCTAAAGATGGTCATTTACATCCTTGCAGTTTCTTCTCACGGAAGTTCTCCCCAGCGGAGCGCAACTATGCCATTGGCGACCAGGAGTTGCTAGCCATCAAGCTCGCTCTAGAGGAGTGGAGATATCTGTTGGAGGGAGCTTCTCATTCAATCACCATCCTTACAGACCACAAGAACCTTCTATATCTAAAAGGCGCACAATGTCTCAACCCTCGTCAGGCCAGATGGGCACTTTTCTTTTCCAGGTTCGACTTTAAACTCCAGTTCTGTCCGGGCTCTCAGAATCGCAAGGCCGATGCCCTTTCCCGCTCATGGGAGCAAGAAAATGAGTCAGAGTCTTCAGACAAGCATCCTATTATAAATCCGTTGGCATTCTCCACGGTAGGGATGGACTCTACGCCCCCATCAGGGAAAAGTTTTGTGAAGCCGACACTAAGGAAGAAGCTCATGCATTGGGCCCATGCTTCCCGTTTTGCCGGACATACAGGTATCCAAAAAACCCTGGAGTTTATCTCTAGGTCCTATTGGTGGCCAACTCTGAAAAAGGACGTTTTGGAGTTTATTGCATCTTGCCCAAAGTGTGCTCAACATAAAGTATCCCGCCAGTCGCCTGCGGGGCAACTGGTTCCACTATCTGTTCCCCGTCGACCATGGACCCATTTGTCGATGGATTTTATTACAGATTTGCCCATGTGCAACAAGTTCAATACCATCTGGGTGGTAGTTGACCGGTTCACCAAGATGGCACACTTCATTCCTCTCACCGGTCTTCCGTCAGCTTCCAAGTTGGCTCAAGTATTCATACAAGAGATCTTCCGACTCCACGGTCTTCCAGAAGAAATTATCTCAGATCGAGGAGTTCAATTCACAGCCAAATTCTGGCGAAGTTTATGTCAAGTCCTCCAAGTCAAGTTAAAGTTTTCCACGGCTTACCATCCTCAGACCAATGGTCAAACTGAGAGGGTGAATCAGGACTTGGAGGCCTTCCTCCGCATCTATGTGTCCTCCTCTCAAGATGACTGGGTTCAATTACTTCCCTGGGCCGAGTTCTGTCATAACAACCAGTATCATTCTTCATCTTCTTCAACACCATTCTTCACCAACTTTGGATTCCACCCTAAAGTCCCTGAGTTCCAACCGCTTCCAGCAACTTCTGTTCCCGCAGTGGATATCACCTTGCATCAGTTTGCCAATATCTGGAAGAGCGTACGATCAGCTCTGCTCAAGGCATCGTTCAGGTACAAGAAGTTTGCGGATAAGAAGCGTTGAGCAGTTCCTGCTCTCAAGGTGGGTGATCGGGTATGGTTATCCACGAAGAATTTGAGGTTAAGAGTTCCCAGTATGAAGTTTGCACCTCGCTACATCGGTCCTTTTAAAATTGATCAAGTCATCAATCCTGTTGCTTACAGACTCCAGTTACCTCCCTTCTTAAAAATACCCAGGACATTCCATGTTTCCCTGTTGAAACCGCTAATCTTGAATCGGTTTCATTCCTCACTTCCACCAACTCCGAAAGTCCAAACTCAACGAGGCGTTGAGTATGAAGTGGCCAAGATCCTGGACTCACGTCACCGTTACGGTCAACTTCAGTATCTCATTGACTGGAAGGGCTATGGTCCTGAAGAACGCTCTTGGACCAATGCCTCTGACGTCCATGCTCCTGCCTTGGTCCGAAATTTCCACGCAAAGTTTCCTTTAAAGCCTAAGAAGTGTCCTGGGGCCACTCCTAAAGGGGGGGGTGCTGTCACGATCCGGGTATCTGGACGCCATTACTTACCCTTCAGATGCCTCCTAAGGCGGGCTCAGCGTTCCAGGACCAGATTCCGCTGTTCCTGAGTTTCCACATGCAGAGTGTCAGAGTGGTGTTTTCATCAGCCGCGGCCTCCGCTGTGCCCGCGTGGTTAAATGTGCATCTATCAGCCTGGCGTCTCCTGTCTCCGGTGGCCGGCGCCGCCATTACTGTTTCCCAGACCACATGGATTACAAACCAAACTTCCCTCCAAGTGTCTGCATGGGCGCAGCCATCTTGGATTCTGTCATCTGATCATTTCCACCAATCTGCTGTTTGTATTGTTGATTTGCATAATTGCCTAGCCAACCCCTTCCTTGCTGCAGGTATAAGTAAGCTGTGCCTGAGCAAGGAAGACGTCAGTGCTTTGGTTGTCAAACCTAGTTCCTGTTTGTCTCTCTTCTATGATTGTCTTCCAGGTTCCAGCTCCTGTCTCAAGACTTCCACCATAGAGACCCGCACCAGCATTCCACCTGCGGTGTAGCCTGACTCTCCAATCCATTGTGGATTCATCTGTTTCCAGCTACAACACTACCTGCTTCCAGCCTCAGCTTCCAGCAGAATACAGCTTCCCTTAAAGGGCCGGTGTCCTTTCTACACTTTACCACTCTCCACCGGAATTATTATTTCTCCGCTCTCAAGTTCTACATTTCAGTTCACATTTCATCGCTCCCAAAGTTCATTTATTATTTAACTGGTTCCAGCCAGTATCCACTCCGTGCTAACAACAGTCTGGTTCCAGCCAGTATCCACAGCAGCTGTTTTACCTTCAGCAACCCAGCTCTTCCTGGAACACCAGCTGGTACAATCCTGGGTTATCTCCATTGCTACAGCCGGGCCTGGTAAGGACTTTCCATCTAGAAGATCATAAGAACTATCTCACACTACCAGTGCCCTGTGGCTCCTGCCATGCTGTAGTACTCAGGAACTGTATTTATTCTTTGCTGACTTTTACGTTTTCTTTTATTGCTGCTGTGATGCGGAGTTGTCATAATAAACATCATTGACTTTTATCTAAGTTGTCGTGGTCACGCCTTCGGGCAGTTATTATCCATGTTACTTACATGTCCAGGGGTCTGATACAACCTCCCAGGTTCCGGTACATCTCAGCCCCTACAACTGAGGCTGCCTCCCG
The DNA here is from genome assembly GCF_028390025.1 of Pseudophryne corroboree. Classification (NCBI taxonomy): domain Eukaryota; kingdom Metazoa; phylum Chordata; class Amphibia; order Anura; family Myobatrachidae; genus Pseudophryne; species Pseudophryne corroboree. Next base: position 637,429,693 of record NC_086445.1, on the reverse strand, counting down.
TCAGCTCAGGCCCTCAGTTGTGACAATACCCCACCCACAGCTGCAGGCAGCCAGTTTTCGCTTGGTGCCTGTAGGAGCGGGGACTGTTTTATGGTATGGCTTCTAAGCAGCAGCTTCTTTTCTTTCTATCTTTTGTTTTTACATTTTTTTTAAATGTCATTATTTTTATTGAGTTTTTACATAGAAGAAAAAAAAACAACACATACATGAAAAAAAGACAGACAAAACAAATAGGACAATTCTGACAGCTGGTATGTTACCGTACTATTTCTAAGCAGAAACCTGTTGCCTATTATTAACCAGATCATTTTACCCCTTTAATTATCTTATCGGAATACTCCCTTACCTGGATGACCTCCTCCTCCTTGCACATTCTCCGGAGGTCATTCGCCATCATCTCCAGGTAACACTGACATTTCTCCAAGGTCATGGTTGGTTGATCAACTGGAGCAAGTGCTCTCTCAACCCATCTTAGAGGATACTGCATCTCGGAGCCCTACTGGATGCTCAGGAACAACACATCTTCCTTCCTCTGGACAAGATAGCAGCACTCCATTTGCACATTCACAAGTTACTCCACAGTCAATCTCTATTCACTCAGCGATGGTATCCATTTTCAACATGGTGGAATATGCCCAATTCCACTCCAGGCCTCTCCAACGCTTGATACTGGCCAGGTGGAACAGACTTCCCCAGCAGATCACATCCCAGACAGTGGCCCTGCCTCAGGAGGTTCGGGCGTCACTCTCGTGGTGGCTACAAACCTCCAGCCCGGACAAGGGTTGTCCGTTCTGGATTCCAAACTGGGTGCTATTCACCACGGATGCCATCCTCCAGGGGAGCTGTCACCTTCCTAACAATGTCCCGGAGCTTCGGGCGGTTTGCAGAGCTCTCACTCTGGCTCAGGACCTTCTTCACGGATTTCCTGTTGAAGTGCAGTCAGACAACGCAACGGCAGTGGCTTATCTCAATTGACAAGGGGGCTCTGGCAGTGCCTTCGCCATGACAGAAGTGGCTCAGAAAACGCCATCTTCCAGCCATCTCCGCGGTCTTCATTCCAGGTGTCCTCAACTGAGAAGCAGACTTCCTCAGTCACCAGGATTAACACGCCGGATAGTGGTCGCTACACCCCGAAGTCTTTCAGCTTTGGGTGGACAAATGGGGTCTTCCGGATGTGAATCTCATGGCCTCCAGATACAACCATAAAGTACCTGTAAACGGGTCCAGAACGAAGGGATCCAGACGCAACCTTCGTGGATGCACTAACAGACCCATTATCCTTTTGTCTGGCATATCTCCTTCCTCCAGTATCTCTCCTTTCCAGAGTGTTACACAAATTCAAAGTGGGAGGCGGCATAATCATCCTAGTAGTTCCAGCATGGCCCATACGCCATTGGTTCATGGATCTCAAGTGTCTCTTCATAGACGTGCCATTTGCACTTCCTCTTCGACCGGACCTTTTGTCACAAGGTTCCTGTGGTCACTCGGACTTAGCTTGTCTATCTTTGATAGCGTGGCTCTTGAATCATCCATCCTAAGGGATAAAGGTTTCTCCAGTACGTTTATTCAAACTATGCTCAGTGCACAGAAACCGGCCTCTGTTTGCTTCTGGGAATGGGGGGTATCATACATGTACCCTCAAGTCTGGTATAACAAACTTTGTCTCGGCGGAGCTGCTGCATAGCGGCTTATCCTGCATTCCATCAGCTTCTAATATCTGTTTGGTGTCCCCTCTCGTTCCTATATGATTGGAACCTGGATTTCTGTTCATTTTCATGGATTCTTGGACTTTTTATGTATAAATGAATAGTATGTTTTTATGAATGCTGGCTAATATTCATAAAAGGATTATTTCAGTATCTGTAAATTCTGAATTTTGTAGCAACAGAGACACAATAAAAGGGTACCTTTATGTGAATGCGTGAAAGGAATCACATGTAAGCATCACTGTTCTTGGTGCTATCCCTGTTTGTGTGCTAGAAAAGCAAAGAAACCTTTATGTGCAGTTGAGTAAGAATTTTAATGTAAGTGTTGGTCCAGTGGTTGAAAAGACAAGGAGAACCTTTGTTGGATACATTTTTATTAAAAGATGTTTTGAATCAATTGGTCTAAACTTAAGCGCTGGTTGTTTTAAGACATTTTAGTGAAAAAAGACAAGTGTTTTCTTTATATCAGCTGAACGGCTGCTGATTGTCTGAATAAGCGCAGTTAACTGTTCCATTTAGTAATATTAGTCCCTTTATCCTCTTCCTTTGTACCCATACACGCTCCCAGCCCCAAGGAGTTGTTTAGATTTAACCCTTTTATTCCACAGTTAGACTAGGACGTCACCCATAAGCTAATTCTGCTCCTGGTAGCGCTATACAGAAATCCTCTTGTGCAGATGTTTGTTCAGATTTCAACCCGTTATACAACCAGTTTGCATGATGGGCAATCCCGCCAGTGCAGGCTTTCTTGTAGAGGCTGACTTCTTCAGTTTGCACAGATCTGGCAGCAGTCTTCCACAGATGCCTCAGTGCAAGAAGCGGTATCTCACTGTTATGCGTTTGCTTTCAAGAAACAGTCAGGAGTGATAATTCCAGTTCCTCCTGCACAACGAGGACAAGATTTTTATTCCAACCTGTTTATAGTCCAGAAGCCATATGGGTCGTTCTGGCCAATATTCGATCTCAAAGTGCTGAACAAGTACATTTGGGTGCCTCGGTTTTATATGGGGACGTTACATTACATTATTTTGGCCATGGAGCCGGAGGATTTTATGGTATCCCTGGATATCCAGGATGCTTACCTAAATGTTCCTATAGCACTGTCCCATCAGCACTATCTCAGGTTTGCTATCCTCCAGCAACATTTTTAGTTTCAGGCCCCACCATTTGGACTGGCCACAGCTCCCAGAGTATTCACCAAATTTATGGTGGTAATGGCATCTTATCTCTGTCAGCAGGGGATAAGGATTTTTCCATACCTCGACAATTTATTAATCCTGGCACAATCTCAGGAATTGCTTCAGTGTTATCTGCAACAGACAATAGCTTGTTTGCAGAGACACGGTTGGCTTATAAATTGGGCAAAGTCGTCCCTGGTTCCGTCACAAAGGATGACTCACTTGGGGGCTGTTTTGGATTCGGGTCTTCAGAGAGTAATTTTACCTCCTGAACAAAATATCCAAAATTCAATCAAGGATTCAGAAGATGCTACATAATCAAGGGGTATCCATTCACGCAGCAATGCGTGTGATGGGATTGATGGTGTCAACATTCGATATGGTGGAGTATGCTCAGTTCCACTTGAGGTCTCAGCAATGTTTGATCCTTTCCAAATGGAATGGTTTTCATCAGACAATAAAAACGCATACTATGGTCCTTACTCTGGAAGTAAGGAGATCGTTAGCCTGGTGGTTACAAACATCCCATCTGGACAAAGGGAGACCCTTTTGGATATCCGATTGGGAAATTCTGACAATGGATGCCAGCCTACAGGGCTGGGGAGCGGTGTCAGGAAGGAGTTGCTTCCAGGGGCAGTGGACCAACGAAGAAAGTTGCCTGCCAATAAATATATTGAAACTTCGTGCCATATATATGGAACTTATCTAGGCAAAGGACATCTTTCAGGGGAAGCCAGTCTAAAACCGCTTGGACAAGGCAATGGCAGTAGCGTACCTCAACCATCAGGGTGGAACTCTCAGCCAAAACGCAATGAAGGAGGTAAGTCACACATTAAAGTGGGCAGAACTTCATCATCCAGCCTTGTCCACAGTGTTCATTCCGGGAGTCCTAAACTCGGAAGCGGATTTCCTAAGTCAATTCGCTATTCATGCAAACGAATGGGCTTTACACCCCAAGGTCTTCCAAACTCTGGAAGACAAGTGGGGGTTACCGGAGATGGATCTCATGGCATCCCGTCAGAAAAACAAAGTTCCCACATACGGGTCAAGAACAAAGGATCCCAGAGCGACCTTTGTGGATGCCCTGTCAGTGAGATGGGACTTTCGTCTGGCCTATGTGTTTCCACCAATCGCCCTGTTACCCAGGGTGATGCGAAAGGTAACAAGGAAGGAGTGCCGTGATACCAATAGCTCCGGCTTGGCCCAGAAGACATTGGTACACAGATCTGCAGAAGCTGTCGATGGATGCTCCATTCTTACTCCCTCAACGTCCAGATCTACGGTCTCAGGGTCCTTGCTATCACAAGCACCTGGATCGACTGACGGCGTGGCTCTTGGGACTGCCATCCTGAAAGCAAGAGGATTCTCACAATTCAAACAATGCTCAGAGCAAGGAATCCTTCCTCAGCTCATATTTATCACCGAATATGGCAAGCCTATATTCAATGGTGCATTGACCAGAAATTTGATCCTAGGGGCCAAATGTAATAGAGTGAGAGTTTCAGAAAGTGAGAAATTTGGTAAGGTTTTTCAGTCGTTTTTTTTAAAGTGCCAATCATTTACACTGCAAAGCCAGGTTGATCTTGCTGTGTAAAGGATTGCCACTTTAAAAAAAAAAAAAAAACAACAACCTGCAAACCTTACCAAATCTCTCACTTTTTGAAACTCTAACTATATTACATTTGGCCCTAGGTCTTTCAGAGTCTTAGCATTCCTTCAGGCAGGAGTGAACAAAGATCTACAGGTGGCTTCCTACTTGTACACAAAGGTGTGCATGTGTGTTCTCACCTGATTAGGGCTCTCTATGATGCTCCTGCCTTGAGCTTTGGAAAACAACTGATTTGCCTGAGCCTGGAGGCGGGGATATAGGGACGGGCCCGTTACATTCTGGGAGGCCGAAAGCTTTGATCGTTTGGTGCCAATCTGCTGTCGCTACCTCATATTTCAATGTTATCCTGTGGACCTAGGAGAAATTGAGTTCTCAATGGTAAATCTACCATAATGGTTATTTTTGTATAATCAGTCATCCGACTCATTGGATGACATTCTTGGAATATTTTTGGTGTTGTTGCACACCCGAGATAGTGTTTTTAATATAGAGCAAAAGTCTGTATACAGGACCCTTAGTGGTCATATGAGCACATAGACAATTGTCTGTTCAAATTTACTGTTTGGCCCTAGAAAACATAATTTTCCACTTTTCGAATCGATTATATTTAATCCCATTCAAAGGTGTTGCAAATCAAGCTCATTTAAAAAAAAGAAAAACATGGCACTGTATGATCGTAACCAAGCCTTTGAGGCTGGAAGGACCATCGCACTACCATCCCTTTTTATAGGGTCTTTGGGCTCCCAAGGATTCTAAATTGATAAATGTGCCAAAAGTGTTTCATGATGTGGTCATAAGATTCGGTGACATCCATTAATTTCCTAGTTTTGTATCAAATGTTCCCTGACTTAGAACAACCAGCAAGATCATGCATTGGATGAAACAGACATTTTGTTTTGATCCCCATTGTTGAATTTTGAGATGCAGAATTCCCAGCAGTATTGCCATTTTTATCACCAGAGCATTACTTAGCTGGCTTTAATGGCATGCCATGATTCTTATGACCATGTGGCTTAGATCATTATCGTAACTGAACAACCTATATTGACTAATAATTACCGCTAACTTTGGAAGATTTACATTGGCTGGTGTTGAGTGAAGAGGTTTTTTACCCCTTCTTTTAGTTTGGGCTGGTTGCTATTCTTCGGGATGGTATTAAAGGGAGTTTACACCTAAACTCTAAATTTTTAGGTCCCAGCCTCTCAGTTTTACTCAGATGTGCTTTTTGCTGGTGAACTTAAAGTGCCAAGGGTCTTGTCACTGCACTTCTTACCACATGGTGATTCCAGGGTTGGCCCAGTGGACTACATGAAAAAGATGTAATGCAAGTACAAAAATCACATTTTCATACTGTAGTTATGTACAATTTTCATGGCAAGCAGGAAACTACATATGTAATTGTTTTGATTTGCTGTATATTGTTTATAAAAACATTGTTTTTCAATTTCCTAGAATATTTGAAAAATTGCAAAATGAAAAGTCACAATCCTGTATGATTTATTTTATTTCACACAAAATATTTAAAGATGTGCTTTGTTTTCACTGTATTCAAAATATATATATATATATATATATATATATATAGTAAAGCGCTGAGTGCCGCACAGCGCTTTACTGTATTTACCCTTGTGGATAGTGAAGGCACCAGGGACATATGGTCTACAGTTATTGGAGTGCCGGACCCACCACTAGATATATATATTGTTTAATGTGTATTCTGTTTTTTATCTGTTCATTTTGTTTTTATAGGAGTGGTGTCCACATTTGTAAGCTATGTCTGCAAAATAGCCACAGGACGCTTTGGCCCATCCCTTGGAGCTGTATGTATTTTTAGTTATTCCTGTGCTTTGATTTCATAATAATGTGGTGGTAGGAATTTGTCCTAAAATGTTAAGGTTTTCCCTTTCAATACTCAATAAATGCCATTAAAATGGGAAACTTCCTTTGTAATTTATGTAGAACAGATATTAAATGCGCACTTGTTGTATAATACGGGAGGCACTCAATATCACTTCTGAGGTGTTATGGAAGACCAGGATGCCTCAATAGTGGCCTTCAGCTCTTCTGCATTGTGCGGTCTCATTGTCTCATCTTTCTCTTGGCAATTCCCCATAGATTCTCTATGGAATTCAGGTCAGGCGCGTTTGCTGGCCAATCCAGCACAGTAATCCCACGGTCATTGAACCAGGTTTTGATACTTTTGGCAATGTGGGCAGGTGCCAAGTCCTGTTGGAAAATGAAGTCCGCATAAAGCTTGTCTGCTGAAGGAAGCATGAAGTGCTCTAAAATGTCCTGGTAGACGGCTGCATTGACTCTGGACTTAATTAAGCAGTGGACCAACACCAGTAGATGACATAGCTCCCCAAATCAACACAGACTGTGGAAACTTCACACTGGACTTCAAGCATCTTGGATTGTGTGCCTCTCCATTCTTCCTCTATACTCTGGGACCTTGGTTTCCAAATGAGATACAAAATTTGCTCTCATCAGAAAAGAGGACTTTGGATCAGGTCTTTTTTTTTTTTTTTAGCCCAGGTACAAGGCTTCTGATGTTTGTTGTTCAGGAGCGGCTTGACAAGAGGAATACAACATTTGAAGCCCATTTCTAGGATCCATCTTTGTGTGGTGACTCTTGATGCACTAACTTCAGCCTCGGTTTACTCCTTGTGAAGCTCCCCCGCACTTTTGAATGGCTTTTTCCTGACAATCCTCTCCTTGTCTGAACTGAAAACCATAGAGAATCTATGAGGCATTGCAAAGAGAAAGATGAGAGACATGAGACCGAACAATGCAGAAGAGCTGAAGGCCGCTATTGAAGCATCCTGGTCTTCCATAACACCTCAGCAGTGCCACAGGCTGATAGAATCCATGCCACGCCGCATTGAGGCAGTAATTCATGCAAAAGGGGCCCAAACTAAGTACTGAGTACATATGCATGATTATACGTTTCAGAGGGCCGACATTTCCGTATTTAAAATCCTTTTTTTTATTCATTTTATGTAATATTCTAATTTTCTGAGGTTTTGGATTTGGGGTTTTCTTAAGCTGTAAACCACAATCATCAAAATTATAAGTTAAGTATAATTACAGAAATAAACTTTTGCTCGATATTCTAATTTCTCTAACGTCCTAGTGGATGCTGGGAACTCCGTAAGGACCATGGGGAATAGCGGGCTCCGAAGGAGGCTGGGCACTCTAGAAAGATCTTAGACTACCTGGTGTGCACTGGCTCCTCCCACTATGACCCTCCTCCAAGCCTCAGTTAGATTTCGTGCCCGGCCGAGGTTGGATGCACACTAGGGGCTCTCCTGAGCTCTTAGAAAGTTATAGTCTTAGAATTTGTTTTTTTCAGTGAGACCTGCTGGCAACAGGCTCACTGCAGCGAGGGACTAAGGGGAGAAGAAGCGAACTCGCCTGCTTGCAGCCGGATTGGGCTTCTTAGGCTACTGGACACCATTAGCTCCAGAGGGATCGACCGCAGGCCCAGCCTTGATGTTCGGTCCCGGAGCCGCGCCGCCGTCCCCCTTACAGAGCCAGAAGCAGGAAGATGGTCCGGAAAATCGGCGGCATGAAGACATCCTGTCTTCACCAAGGTAGCGCAGAGCACTGCAGCTGTGCGCCATTGCTCCTCATACACACTTCACACTCCGGTCACTGAGGGTGCAGGGCGCTGGGGGGGGGCGCCCTGAGGCAGCAATAAAAACACCTTGGCTGGCTAAAATACCTCAATATATAGCCCCTGGGGCTATATATGAGGTAAATACCCCTGCCAGAATCCCCAAAAAAGCGGGAGAATAGGCCGCGAAAAAGGGGCGGAGCCTATCTCCTCAGCACACTGGCGCCATTTTTCCCTCACAGCTCGGCTGGAAGGAAGCTCCCTGGCTCTTCCCTGCATTTCTACAGTACAGTAAGAGGGAAAAGAGAGGGGGGGCACTAAATTGGCACTGTATACAGTATAAGCAGCTATTAGGGACATAACTCAGTTAGTCCCTGTATATATATAGCGCTCTGGTGTGTGCTGGCATACTCTTACTCTGTCCCCCCAAAGGGCTTTTGTGGGTCCTGTCCTCTATTTGAGCATTCCCTGTGTGTGTGGAGTGTGTCGGTACGGCTGTGTCGACATGTTTGAGGAGGATAATGATGTGGAGGGGGAGCAGATGCCTTTAGCAGAGATGTCACCCCCTGCGGGGCAGACACCTGAGTGGATGGTATTATGGCAAGAAATGAGTGCACGTATAGACTCCTTACATAAAAAATTTGACGACATGCCGACTGTGGGACAGCCGAGTCTTCAGCTCGTGCCTGTCCAAGGGTCTCAAAAGTCATCAGGGGCTCTAAAACGCCCATTATCTCAGGTGGCACAAGTAGATGTCGACACGGATACTGACGCCAGTGTCGACGACGATGAGTCAAATTTAATGTCCGTTAAGGCCATTCGCTGCATGATTGAGGCAATGAAAGAGGTGTTAAATATTTCTGATTTACATCCAGGTACCACAAAAAAGGGTATTATGTTTGGGGAGAAAAAACTACCTGTAGTTTTTCCCCCGTCAGATGAATTAAATGAAGTGTGTGAAGAAGCGTGGGCTTCCCCTGATAAGAAATTGGTGATTCCTAAGAAATTATTAATGGCGTTCCCTTTCCCGCCAGAGGATAGGTTACGTTGGGAAACACCCCCGAGGGTGGATAAAGCGCTCACACGTTTGTCAAAAAAGGTGGCACTACCGTCCCAGGATACGGCCGCCCTTAAGGAACCTGCTGATAGAAGGCAGGAGGCGATCCTGAAGTCTGTATATACACACTCAGGCATTATACTCAGACCAGCAATTGCGTCAGCTTGGATGTGCAGTGCTGCCGCTGCATGGTCAGATAACCTGTCAGAAAATATTGACACACTAGACAGAGACACGATCCTGTTAACAATTGACCATATCAAAGACTCAGTCTTATACATGAGAGATGCACAGAGGGAAATCTGCCGGCTGGCATCTAAAGTAAGTGCACTATCTATCTCTGCTAGGAGATGCTTATGGACTCGCCAGTGGACTGGAGATGCAGATTCCAAAAGGCACATGGAAGTTTTGCCTTATAAAGGGGAGGAATTATTTGGGGATGGTCTCTCCGACCTAGTTTCCACAGCAACGTCTGGGAAGTCAGCATTTTTACCCCATGTCCCCTCACAGCCTAAGAAGGCGCCATTTTATCAGGTTCAGTCCTTTCGATCCCAGAAAAACAAGCGGGGGAAAAGGAGGGTCTTTTCTGTCAAGAGGCAGAGGCAGGGGAAAAAGGCTGCAGCAAACAGCAGGTTCCCAGGAACAAAAGTCCTCCCCCGCTTCCTCTTCCAAGTCCGCCGCATGACGGTGGGGCTTCACAAGCGGAGCCAGGTACGGTGGGGGCCCGCCTCAGGAATTTCAGCGATCAGTGGGTTCGCTCACAGGTGGATCCCTGGATCCTTCAAATAGTATCTCAGGGATACAGGCTGGAATTCGAGGCGATTCCACCCCGCCGTTTCCTAAAATCCGCCTTGCCGATTGCTCCCTCAGACAGGGAGGCAGTGCTAGCGGCAATTCACAAGCTGTATTCCCAGCAGGTGATAATCAAGGTACCCCTACTTCAACAAGGCCGGGGTTACTATTCCACACTATTTGTGGTACCGAAACCGGACGGTTCGGTGAGACCCATTTTAAATTTGAAGTCCTTGAACACATACATAAAAAAATTCAAGTTCAAGATGGAATCGCTCAGGGCGGTTATTGCAAGCCTGGACGAGGGGGATTACATGGTATCCCTGGACATCAAGGATGCTTACCTGCATGTCCCCATTTACAATTCTCACCAGGAGTACCTCAGATTTGTGGTACAGGTTTGCCATTACCAATTCCAGACGCTGCCGTTTGGACTCTCCACGGCACCGAGGGTATTTACCAAGGTTATGGCGGAAATGATGATACTCCTTCGAAAAAAGGGAGTTTTAATTATCCCATACTTGGACGATCTCCTAATAAAGGCACGATCCAAGGAACAGTTGTTAGTGGGAGTAGCACTATCTCAGGAAGTGCTGAGCCAGCACGGTTGGATTCTGAATATCCCAAAGTCACAGCTGGTCCCCACGACACGTCTAATGTTCCTGGGAATGATTCTGGACACGGCCCAGAAAAAAGTGTTTCTCCCGGAGGAGAAAGCCAGGGAGTTGTCTTCTCTAGTCAGAGACCTCCTAAAACCAAAACAGGTATCGGTGCATCACTGCACGCGGGTCCTGGGAAAGATGGTAGCTTCTTACGAAGCAATTCCATTCGGCAGGTTCCATGCCAGAATCTTTCAGTGGGACCTGTTGGACAAGTGGTCCGGATCGCATCTTCAGATGCATCGTTTAATAACCCTGTCTCCACGAACCAGGGTGTCTCTTCTGTGGTGGCTGCACAGTGCTCATCTTCTGGAGGGCCGCAGATTCGGCATACAGGACTGGGTCCTGGTGACCACGGATGCCAGCCTACGAGGCTGGGGGGCAGTCACAAAGGGAAGAAATTTCCAAGGACTATGGTCAAGTCAGGAGACTGCCCTTCACATAAATATTCTGGAACTAAGGGCCATTTACAATGCCCTAAGTCAAGCAAAATCCCTGCTCCTACACCAGCCGGTGCTGATCCAGTCAGACAACATCACGGCAGTCGCCCATGTGAATCGACAGGGCGGCACAAGAAGCAGGACGGCGATGGCAGAAGCCACAAAAATTCTCCGATGGGCGGAGAATCATGTACTAGCACTGTCAGCAGTGTTCATCCCGGGAGTGGACAACTGGGAAGCAGACTTTCTCAGCAGGCACGACCTCCACCCGGGAGAGTGGGGACTTCATCCAGAAGTCTTCCAAATGATTGTAAATCAATGGGGTCGTCCACAGGTGGACATGATGGCGTCCCGCATAAACAAAAAACTAGAGAAGTATTGCGCCAGGTCAAGAGACCCTCAGGCGATAGCGGTGGACGCCCTAGTGACACCGTGGGTGTACCGGTCAGTGTATGTGTTCCCTCCTCTACCTCTCATACCAAAGGTACTGAGAATAATAAGCGAGGAGTAAACACAATTCTCGTGGTTCCGGATTGGCCAAGAAGAGCGTGGTACCCGGAACTTCAAGAGATGATCTCAGAGGACCCTTGGTCCCTGCCGCTCAGACAGGACCTGCTACAGCAGGGCCCCTGTCTGTTCCAAGACTTACCGCGGCTGCGTTTGACGGCATGGCGGTTGAACGCCGGATCCTGAAGGAAAAGGGCATTCCGGAGGAAGTCATTCCTACGCTTATTAAAGCCAGGAAAGATGTTACGGCAAAACATTATCACCGCATATGGCGGAAATATGTTGCATGGTGCGAGGCCAAAAAGGCCCCAACAGAGGAATTTCAACTGGGTCGATTTCTGCATTTCCTGCAAGCAGGAGTGAATATGGGCCTAAAACTAGGCTCCATTAAAGTACAGATCTCGGCTCTGTCGATTTTCTTTCAAAAGGAACTTGCTTCAGTACCTGAAGTTCAGACATTTGTGAAAGGAGTGCTGCATATTCAGCCCCCATTTGTGCCTCCTGTGGCACCTTGGGATCTCAACGTGATGTTGAATTTCTTGAAATCACATTGGTTTGAGCCACTAAAAACCGTGGATCTGAAATATCTCACGTGGAAAGTGGTCATGTTATTGGCCCTGGCATCAGCCAGGCGAGTGTCAGAATTGGCGGCTTTATCATGTAAAAGCCCTTATCTGATTTTTCATATGGATAGGGCAGAATTGAGGACTCGTCCCCAGTTTCTCCCTAAGGTGGTGTCAGCGTTTCACCTGAACCAGCCTATTGTGGTGCCTGCGGCTACTAAGGATTTGGAGGACTCCAAGTTGCTAGACGTTGTCAGGGCCCTGAAAATATATGTTTCCAGGACGGCTGGAGTCAGAAAATCTGACTCGCTGTTTATCCTATATGCACCCAACAAGCTGGGTGCTCCTGCTTCTAAGCAGACTATTGCTCGTTGGATTTGTAGTACAATTCAGCTTGCACATACTGTGGCAGGCCTGCCACAGCCTAAATCTGTCAATGCCCATTCCACAAGGAAGGTGGGCTCATTTTGGGCGGCTGCCCGAGGGGTCTCGGCTTTACAACTTTGCCGAGCAGCTACTTGGTCAGGGGCAAACACGTTTGCAAAATTCTATAAATTTGATACCCTGGCTGAGGAGGACCTGGAGTTCTCTCATTCGGTGCTGCAGAGTCATCCGCACTCTCCCGCCCGTTTGGGAGCTTTGGTATAATCCCCATGGTCCTTACGGAGTTCCCAGCATCCACTAGGACGTTAGAGAAAATAAGAATTTACTCACCGGTAATTCTGTTTCTCGTAGTCCGTAGTGGATGCTGGGCGCCCATCCCAAGTGCGGTCTATCTGCAATACTTGTACATAGTTATTGTTAACTAAATCGGGTTATTGTTGAGCCATCTGTTGAGAGGCTCTATCGTTTCATACTGTTAACTGTGTTTCATATCACGAGTTGTTCGGTGTGATTGGTGTGGCTGGTATGAGTCTTACCCGGGATTCAAAATCCTTCCTTATTGTGTACGCTCGTCCGGGCACAGTACCTAACTGAGGCTTGGAGGAGGGTCATAGTGGGAGGAGCCAGTGCACACCAGGTAGTCTAAGATCTTTCTAGAGTGCCCAGCCTCCTTCGGAGCCCGCTATTCCCCATGGTCCTTACGGAGTTCCCAGCATCCACTACGGACTACGAGAAACAGAATTACCGGTGAGTAAATTCTTATTTTTCAGAGTTTTACCTGTATATTTCTATTGCTCAATACACTTAAAATAACCAGTATAAATGGTTGACAGAAGTTTTAACACTGTGCAAAGGGTGTATTATATGCTACTGGTTAGACCAAAAATAAATAAAAGTACTATAAATGGGGAGGATATTAATCGCTACTTATTCTTATCACAACTCTTTCTCCCAGTCTGGAGCAATCATGACGATCTTGGCGATGGTGTGTACCAAGATGCCTGAAGCTAAATTAGCCATTATTTTCCTCCCCATGCTCACATTTACTGCAGGAAATGTAAGTATCATTCTAAATACTCTTCTTACTGTGTTGTTTTACCTAGTAGATAAATGTGTATATAGAAATTTTTGTACAAGATGCATTTTAAAACATTAAAAACTACTGCACTATGCAGGGGTTAAATAACGTGATGTATATAGATGTGCACCAGCTGGACAGTGTATATTAGCAATTACAACATTTGTTCAGCTATTTTGCTGCTTCTAATGTGGGTGATTCAGACCTGATCGTAGATGTGTTAATTTAGCACATCTACGAACAGTTTCTCTGATATGTGGGGGGATGTCACACAGCCGCCGTGGCCCGCCCCGCTACGGTCTAACATTGTTGGCACGCACCCTCCCGCCCCGCAATTGTAAATCAAGCAGAGGCGATCGCAGCCCTGAGATGCTTTCACATCTCACTGGGCTTCACGTGGTGCGCACGCGCAGTGCACTCCCCAAAGGGCTTCATACTGCGATCATTGCCGTTGCAGTGATCGGATATGAATTAGGCCCAATGTTATGCTTGATGACCGACCCGCCTACTGTTTCGTCAGGTTCATGCACAAACAGTCTTGTGCATACACACTTACCGATCGTCCGCCTGATATGTCTGGCCAGCAGACCTATTTTGAATATACACACCCACTTATCCTATATAATGGATTCTGAGGCAGATATATCAATTGATCAGTCGGACACCTGTAACACCCGCAGATGTAATGATATACCTTCATCTACTATGCTGCATGGCCGACGTGATATGTGTGAATGACGGGGTTCACGGATAAATCTGGAGGGATGCAATCACTATCCCAGAATCTCGATATGCCGGTGAAATGCTGGCGCACACAATCCCGGCACAACCCCCCTATTTCCCCTCGGGTGGTGGTTCACGTCACCCCTGGAGGGGGAATAAACCCCTGTCTCGCCACTGGGCCCGAAGCGTGATGAGCCCTCACTGCCTGGATTCTGACTGGTGGGTTCCCGGCGTCGGTCTCCTGACTGCTGGGATCCTGACAGCCGGGATCATATACTGATTCCATCTGGTGTATAGTACACACTGGCTGCTGGTATAGCCGATCTATCATTCGTAGGCTCTTGTCCACTTGTCCAATCCTCGATAGATCAGACTCCAGATCAGTCTGTTTAGACAATCCTACTGCAGACCTGGTTGCAGATTCTACATCCAATCCTCACTACACACTTGTCCAATTGTTCAGCAGCCCTCCAATCTGCGTTTGCCGAATCAATTTGCTGAAAAAATAAATTATGCTGGGGGAGTTTTATTAATGATAATGTGGTGGAGAAAGGGTCGAATTAATTAATTACAATGGTGAAGGTGGGGTTGAGTATTAACATCATGGGGTATGGGGAAAGGGGCATTAATGTTTCCCATATTATAAATAATCTAATTAAAGTGGATGCCACCCAAAAAAAACAACCTCTGAGCCTGATCTGTTAATGGATATTAGGGGGAAAAACCTACCACAGGGTTTTCCCTATTTACCAACACCCAGCACCAGGCTAAGCCAGCAGAAAATGCCATAGCAGGAGAATACTCAGTGTGGGGTCCCCCTCCCATCACAATAACCCCCCCCCCCCCTTCCCCGGAACACCCCTGGTGGAAGTGGGTGGGAGGTTCGTGGTAGGTTAGTATTGTTCTTTACAGGCAACCTTCGGCTCCCAGCAAGCCTGCCTCAGCATGCCGACACACAAGTGCCAGCATGCACGGAAAAGGGCCTTCTGGCACCTGTAGTCCATCTGTTAAGAAATGATTAAAATAAAGACGAGACACTTAATGATTTAGTTCATTTATTAGACAGCACCTTTACCTAGGGAGTGGCGGCCTGTAAGCTCTTTTGCATGGTTGCGTTGTCATCTTCACCAGGGGGACAGCAGCCTTTAAGCTTTGCATGGCCTCCCCTGTGCTTCTGACGTCTTTAAGAGCTCTTGCTTGCTCCTCCGCCATTGGACTGACAGCTGCTGGCCAATATTAGCCAGTACAAGGAGACAGAGCTGTTGGCCCAGGGCACCATTTTTGAACAGGGAAACGGCACCATTGTGCCCTTATGCCCGCTGCCAAACTCTTCAGTAATGGCTGACGGGGGCGGGATCCCCCAGGATCCAGGACTGACTCTGCTGGGTCCCACAGCATTGGTGGAAAGTGTTGGGATCCCTCCTTATTCAGCACCAACACACTGCATGCCTGTAGTGGTTGGTCGGCGGTTGGGTCTCCTGGTTATTAAGCATATTTAAAATTAGGAGACCCAACGGGTGACAGGGATTTGATGAATGGTCCAGTCAGCGAAGCATACACACGTGTTCAAACAGTCGTTCATACAAATTAGTTAAATCCGTGATTTAACCAGTTGTCTGAGTGACCGGTTTTGTCCATTTTCCAGTGTGTGGGAGCAAATAGTAGATTGTCATTTGCTCCCATCCATTACCAAATTTTCATGTGAACCAGTCAGATCTGGCAGAGGATCTGCCAGATAATTGTGTAGTGCATGCCCAGCTTAAGGTTTGATATGTCTCATCCATAGACACTGTGGGGCAAATTCAGACCTGATCGCTAGGCTGCATTTTCGTACAGCCTGCGATCAGGTCTGAACTGCGTATGCACCGCAATGCGCAGGCGCGTCGGTTCTCAGCGACTGGGATCAGCGGGCAGCGATGGGATTACGAGAAAAGCGATCGCACGGTGATTGACCGGAAGAGGGCGTTTGTGGGTGGCAACTGACCGTTTTCAGGGACTGTCCGGAAAAATGCAGGCATGTCCAAGCGTTTAAAAGGAGGGTTTCTGACGTCCGCTCAGGTCCAGATTATCGTACTGGAAGAGTAAGTCCTGGGCTGTGCAGAGACTGCACAAACTTCTGTTTGTGCAGCTCTCCTGCACATGCGATCGCACCCCTGCACAGCGATTTCCCCCTCCCCTGTAGGCGGCGACTACCTGATCGCAGGGATGCAAAAAACGCACCCTAGCCATCAGGTCTGAATTAGGCCCTGTGCATCTACAGCAGGGAAGGGGGAAGTTGACTATTTACCCGGGCCCAGGCCTGTTGGGAGGGGCCCAAGCCCCCTCCCCTTATATATCTCCCAATATAGCCCATTCCAGGAGGGTCAAAATACTCTATTCCTGCACTTCCCTCTTAATTTATGATTGCCATCACCTGAGTTGAAACACCTTTCTCATCAATTAACTAGTTCAACACAGGTGATCAGGTGATGGCAATCATAAAGTAAGATGGAAGTCCAGGAATAGAACATTTTGTCCCTCCCTGAAATGGGTCTGGTTGGGAAGTATACCCTTGCCTGGCAGCAGCACTTGCCGCTCATCTCCTCAGTCAAGCACACACTGCTGTAGTGTGGCCAGGGAATCTTTTAAAGTATGATTAAATGTATGTGCTTTTCGCATATTTCTACTCTGTATGTATGTTACCTATGTATAGCACTCATTTACGAACATTGCATCTAGATGAAAATTTTAACTTCACATAAACAAGGAGAGTATATGCCCTTTAAAGGACAAGAGGGGAGTCTTAATCAAAATTGATAATGACATAGCAAACAAACTAAACAAGTTTTTTTTCAACGGTATTTACCAGAGAGGATCAAATGCTGGGTCTAACACAAAATCTCAAAAATAATGGCCCACTGCTAAATGCTTATTTATGTGAGGAGGTAGTCTGTGACTGATTAAAAAAGTTAAAGATTAATAAGTCACCTGGTCCAGATGGAATTCACCCGAGAGTTCTTATCGAGTTGCACGCTGAACTAGCAAGACCTCTATTTTTGATCTTCATGGATTCGGTTAAATCGGGTATGGTTCCCAAAGACTGGTGTATAGCAGAGGTAGTGCCGATATTCAAAAAGGGAAGTAAAGCTGAACCGGGTAACTATAGACCAGTTAGTCTTACATCTATAGTGGGGAAAGTATTGGAAGGTATTCTAAGGGACAGTATTCAAGAGTTCCTTGAAGCCAATAAGGCAGTGGTTCTCAAACTCGGTCCTCAGGACCCCACACAGTGCATGTTTTGCAGGTAACCCAGCAGGTGCACAGGTGTATTAATTACTCACTGACACATTTTAAAAGGTCCACAGGTGGAGCTAATTATTTCACTTGCGATTCTGTGAGGAGACCTGCAAAACATGCACTGTGTGGGGTCCTGAGGACCGAGTTTGAGAAACTGTGCAATAAGGTCATTAAAAGGAACCAACATGGATTTGTGAAGGACAGATCATGTCAAACCAACTTACTTGGCTTTTATGAAACGGTAAGTGCGAACCTTGATCAGGGTAAGGAGGTGGATGTAATCTTTTTAGACTTTGCCAAAGCTTTCGACACTGTACCACACATGCGTCTTATTTACAAGCTACAAGAAATAGGGCTAGAGAGCACAATATGCTCCTGGGTCAGTAATTGGTTACATAATAGGGAGCAGCGCATTGTGGTCAATGGATCATTTTCAAATTGGACTAAAGTACTAAGTGGTGTGCCACAAGGGTCTGTACTTGGACCACTTTTGTTCAACATTTTCATCAACGACCTAACAGTAGGTCTAGAGAGCATGGTGTCAATTTTCGCAGACGATACCAATCAATAGTGAGGCCACATCTTGAATACTGTGTGCAATTTTGGGCACCATATTACAAAAAAGATATCCTGAAGCTAAAAAAGGTTCAGAGGCGGGCGACCAAACTAATCAAGGGCATGGAGACGCTGGAATACGAGGAAAGGCTTGCAAGGCTAGGCATGTTTACATTGGAAAAGAGGGAGACTAAGAGGGGACAAATATATAAGGGGTCAATAAAGAGAGCTCGGGAGGGACCTGTTTTCTATAAGATCAGCACAGAGGACACATGGTCACTCGCTTAGGTTAGAGGAGAGGAGTTTCCGCACATTGAGGCGAAAAGGTTTTTTCACAGTAAGGACAATACGTGTTTTGAATTCCCTGCCTGAGACAGTAGTAACAGCGGACTCCGTCAACACCTTTAAGAATGGGTTAGATAAATTCCTATTGGATATAGATATTCAGGGTTATGGTGCGTAGGCACGCATTATAGTCAATATAACTAGTCCTAACATAAAAATAACTAGTCCTATATTAAGACTGCATAGGAGACCACAAATAGGTTGAACTAGATGGACAATTGTCTTTTTTCAACCTTAGTTACTATGTAAACAGCAGTTAGGTATTCTTTGTTTAGCAAAAGGTAAAGCAGGTTGTTAGCTATGGTTGACTTCAAATGGTATTTGGATGATAGGTTGATAGTTAAAAGGTCTACAGTCAATGTGTCGAGACCAAATGGTTGACAAGTTGAAATGGTCCACATGACAATGTTCGACACAGCATATGTCGACATTAGGTTTTTTTAAAAAATTGTTTTACTTTTTCTTATTTTACCATCCACGCAGTTTGGAATAGTAACCTTTCCTAAAGTATGGCGAGTCATGCCAGGGCACGCAGTTTGCTAATTGAGGTCCACATGTAAAATTTGACACAAAAAAAACATGAAAAATCTTAGGTCGGCCTTTAAATGTGTTGACCGTTTGTTTCGACCTTTTGAACCTGTCGACCTTGTGCATGTTGACCATTTAGTGTTGACCGTTTGACCCATTATACCAGAACCACTTCAAACAGTGCACCTAAAGGGATTGTCGGTATTTACAGGATATAGGTAAATTACCATATGCCTGAAATGATCTTGCTTTGTCTCCTATAGGCTCTGAAAGTTATTATTGCTTTGGATTCTGCTGGTCTGCTCCTGGGATGGAAATTGTTTGACCATGCAGCTCATCTAGGAGGGGCTCTCTTTGGAATGTAAGAAATCTTCTTTTTTCCCCCCTGAATTGTACAATTTTCTCAATGCTAAATTAGCTTTATTGGGTTTCTTAATTATGATCTAAATCCTAAATGTTGATAAATCTAGTTTCATTTAACCAAAACCCATAACAGAAATTATTGACTATTGATTTGAAAATAATAAAATCAGACATAAAGATATGAAAAATTACGTATATTTGTTCCAGTATATATTGTAGTTGGAAATTTGTGGTGATTTGACCGCAACTGGAGCATGTCTAAAATTGGATAATACCAGAGGTTCCCAAACGCGATCCTCAAGGCACCCTGACTTCATCAGTACCTCAGTCAATTTGATTTAACCATCTGTGCTCAGCCATGGATATTCTTAAAACTTGGACTGTTAGCGTGCCTTGAGGACTAAGTTTGGGAAGCACTGTATTATGCAACAGGACAATGATCCTTAAACCACACCTGCAAATATACAACTGAATGCGTTAAAAGGGTTTTGTAATAACCAAGTCAAATTGCAGACCTCAATCCATTTGATATTCTGTGGTAGTACCTTTAAGATAATGCATCATACTCAGTGGCGCACATGTCCCAAATACTATGTAATGACACCAAGTTAGAAATTCAATCTAATTCTGGACAAAATTTTCCTACAATATAGTTTTGATTATAGTATACACCTTACCTCTTGGCTACCAAACAGCCTTCAGGTTGTCGGGAACCTTTATAGCCTACCAGGGCTAGATGAACAAACAAATAATACAGTGTACACAAGAAATGTATTTGGTCCAGGTGAAAGCTTCTATACATCTTGCTGCAGATGGACAGATTAAGTACCTAAAATGTTCTGTGTTGTGTTAGCTTGATTATGAAGATTGCCTGATGATTTTTTTTCATTGTGAACATTTAAAAATATATATATTGTTCACTTTAAATTGCTAAACTATAGTTTAATTTATAACTTAAATTTGTAACTGAAGTTGATAGAACATAGGGAATATTTACAAAAGATCGATTTTCATCAATTTCAAATCTATGACAATCGATTTAAATCGGTGTTGTGCTTCCAGGGCTAAAACTAATGAAGCAATATAAACTGAAGTACCAAAAGTCATGGGATATGTACCTAGTGGGGCCCCCGTGAATTTCTGCAACTCGACATGGCATTGATTTCACAAGTTAACAGAGGAACTCCGGAGAGATGTTTACCCATGCCATCTGGATAGCTTCCACAGCTCACTGATATTTGTAGATGCAGAATCTTGTGTGTGAATAGACTTCTCCATCGGGATGCAGTTCGAATCCCGGTGGTTGGAATTCCGACTGTGAAAATACAGACACCGGAATACCGACCGCGCCGCCACAGCTATTCCCACTCCTGGGTGTTCACAACACCCATGGAGTGGGAATAGAATTTGGTGTGAGCCACCGAGCCCGTAGCATAGCGAGCCTGCTACGGGCTTTGTTCTGCTCGCTCCCCTACCGGCATTCCGACTATAGGGATTCCAGCGTCGGGATTCTGACCGCCGGGATCCTGTACCCAACCCGTCTCCATCACATACCATAAATGGTCGATTAGGTTCATGTCGGGCAAAAGTGGTGGCCACACCATTCATCTGAATTCTCCAGAATGCTTCTCGTAACCAATCCTGGACAATTTGAGTATTAAGTATATTCCATCATTGTGGGGGTACATGAAGTTCATGAAGGACTGCAAATGGGGGGGGTCAAGCAGTGGGACGTAGCGATATCCAGTCAGTGACGTGTTCAGTTGGACTAACCCATGCCACGTGAACACACCCCATACAAGTCTGCACGGCGGCTTGTTGACAATTGGGGTCCATGGCCCAATGGGGTCTGCCTCAGTCCGAAACAACTGGAACAATGGCTCATCAGACTATGCCACATATTGCCAGTCCTCCGGGGTCCAATTGTCATTCTAACAAGCCCAGGTGAGGCGCTGTGTCCGGTGTTTTAGTGTTAACAGGGACACTCGGGTGGGTCTTCTGCTCCCATATCCCATGGGAGCTAAAGAATGTTGCACTGACCTCCTGGATATCTGTCTAGTACCTCCTGCATTCATTGTGGATGTGATTTTAGGCCAGTGTCGCTTGTCTATTACCACGGGCAATTCTGCTGTCCAGGAGCCATTGGTCACGATCATTAAGCACCTGCATTCAGCCACTGCGCTGCCCACGTGGGTCGTAATGCCTTCCATGAGGTATTCTGGGAACACAAGTGACACCATAGATCGAGGAGTGTTGAATGGCCGCACAACTTTGAAAATGGAATGTCACATCCGACGGCCACCCACTGTCATGCCCTATTCGAACTTATGTAATGTACGTTCAAACTGACTCATGAGCTATCAGATTACAACTGACCAGGTCTGGACATTTCTAAGATGTCACCGTATGGCTGCACCACCTACCATAACCTTTACATACTGCTATCCCATGACTTTTGGCACTTGAGTGCAAGCTAACATTGAATCAGTCATACATTTTAAAGTAAACTTTTCACCATTTGCTTAATTGTTTAATAAGCTCGAAACCTCATATAACCAAAACGTGACTTCCGAAACTTCTTAGACTTTGAAATTGACTAAGGCAAATATCCCATCTGAAAATGATACTACTGGACTATAGCAATAGGTTGTAGTTTTGCACTTGTGACTTTTGTTCTACAAACTGTACATTTAAGTTGAAATATAAATAATTATTCCTGGTAGATTTTAAGCCTGAGTAATAATTATTAACATTTTCATTTTGCTTAAAAATACAAGTACAGCACCTATTATAACATGCATGTTTTCTACTGAATGTGTTGCAGTTGGTATGCCTTGTATGGTCACGAACTTATATGGAAAAAGAGGGAACCTTTAGTGAAATTGTGGCACGATTTCCGGAGCAACCCCCCAAGGACTGGAGGATCTTGACATCAACCATTAGAGAAGAACAATAATACAGTCACAGTAGCTTTTAGCTGGTACTATCAGCTCATAAAGATACTCCACATACAATTTTCTGATGTATTTTGACATTTTGTTTAATATATATATATGTATAAAGTAAATCCAATCATACTTTTGAGAATGCTTTAATGTCTGTAGTATGTGTTTATTGTTTGTTACCCTGATGACAGTAGGAGCTGCTGATGTTTTGCGTGTTGCAAAGAAAGTGGACATGTTATGATGCTACATAATATATTTGAGCCTTGCTTTTAGTGGAAAATGGCAAAAGAACCTGAGCAGCAGGAGGCATAGAACTTTTTTACATTAACACCATTTCCTTTTCCTAGTGATTTGTACCGTAACGAATAGTGCCTGTTTACATATTTGTAATTAATTGCATAAAATGCTTACCTTTGGTCTATCCTGTAGTATGTTTGAATATTTTTTTTTAATACAGATAGGATTTTTGTTAGTATATGTACTAAATACATTTTTATTGTCTGCACTAGACAACTTCTAGTATGGCTTTCAGGTGAGATGTGGTCCAGTTTGCATCACATGTATAACCAAGGTTTCCTTATCTATGGTTACTTGCATGGCAGTATAAGCAAAGATCATCATTAGTTTCCTAAAAATAGGGCTACCAAATATGTAATTGATAAATGCTCTGACAGATAAGGTGACCAAAAACTTTACAAACAAAATCACCATTGATCGTATGTTGCCACTGTAAATGTATATACAAACTTTTGGTGGGTATTAGAAAACCGATGTAACACTGTAGTCATTTGATGTTTTGTGGTTACATTTATGCAGAATTTATCTTTTTTTGTGTTTGGGTATTCACTATTTAATTATAATTTTTAGATTTAACAATATGAATAAGGTAAAGGACAGATCTGCTCTTTGTGAACATGTTTTCTTTCTGTGTGCTTAGGTCACAGAAATACAAAGTCCCCATTCTGGTTATTATGGGTATAAGAAATTGAATTGACTCCTTCATACCTCTTCTTTGTCCATTGATTTGCTATTGTTCGTGTTATAGGGCGTACACGTTGCAAATTCTTTTGTATGCAGAGTATTTCTTTTGATACATAACCACTGAGTGCCCTGGTCCGTCTGATAGATATATATATATATATATATATATATATATATATACACACATACATACACACATACATACACACATACACACACACACATTAATCCAGAGCACTACACAGACATGGCGTACTTCATCGGCTATGTGCTGCTGATGTCACATGTAGGAAGTGGTCATAATAATACTGTGATTTGAATGTGTATATGGTATTGCATTAAGTAAGTTGTTTATATACTAGGGAAGCCAATCCCAACCCATTTTTGTGTTACTGGGGATTCAGGATTGAAAATAACTAAATCTCGGGATTCTATTGTACAAAGAAATCCTTCTTCCCCCTTCCCCTGCTTTTCTTCTCCCTCCTTACTCTCTGGCATCCCTCTCCCTCCTCCACTTACCATAGGCACACAGCAGTGGTCAGAAGGGGCTTCTCTTGTTGACGGGCACATTGTCCGATCCTCTCAAAGGCTCAGCTGCAGCGAAAGACCTGGAGTCCTGTAATGCGGCTGCTCTTAGACACTGATTGGCTGGGAGCGTGCTGCACAGTGATGTTTCCGAGCAGTGCACGCCAAGCCTGTAACTGAAAGCAACTGCATCATGGTACTACATCCATTCTATGGGCAGCTTGATAGGATTGGATAATGCAGTCAACACCAAGGAGTTAAGTATTTTCCAACTGCCCCTGGCCCAATCCATAGTGTGTTTTGAATCCCATAATACTCGATATTTAATAATAAGAATTATGACACCAGGTATTTTTGGATTCAAAAACATTCAGGATTCCTTAGTAAAGGAGTAGCTGAATTTAAAGTCAATAGCCAGGAAACATTTTGTATGAGATACATCCCGCTACTCATCATAGCCATATTGGTGTTTATTAAAGCCATATATATGAAGATTTCAGCAAAGGACAGCTCTCCTGATGAATCTTTTATGATGTTAGGACTTTGTGTCCCGGGAGTCCTGTTGTTCGCTCGTTGACGTTTTTCGCAGCGCAGCGATCAAGTGAAAAATCAGCAATCATGCGCATGGTACGCAACGTACTTTCACACAAAACTTTGTCGTTTTACCCAAGCTCCAGCGATGTTTTTCAGTCGCTCAAGTGTTCGTAGTTTGATTGACAGGAAGTGGATGTTTCTGGGCGGCAACTTGGCGTTTCAGGGAGTGTGCTAAAAAACGCAGGCGTGCCAGGCAAAAATGCAGGAATGGCTGGCCGAACGCAGGGCGTGTTTGTGACGTGAAACCATGAACTAAACGGACTGAGGTGATCGCAATCAAGGAGTAGGTCTGGAGCTACTCAGAAACTGCATGAATTTTTTTAGTAGCAATTTTGCTACTCTTTCGTTCGCAATACTGCTAAGCTAAGATATGCTCCCAGAGGGTGGCGGCCTAGCGTGTGCAATGCTGCTAAAAGCAGCTAGCGAGCAAACAACTCGGAATGACCACCATTGACAACAACCATTCTTCTTGCTTTGAATGCCATTGAAAACTCTCATCTGTTGGGTAATGTCAGAATGGACCGTTCAGTCCCTAATATTTTTACCTCTCTTGTAGAAGAGCATTATTCTGGTCTTTCTCAGACTTTTGAGGTCCTTATCTCCTTGTATAATTGGACAAAGTGACTTGGTTGTATTCTGTATAGTTCTTTGTCCAGTGTTGAATTTTTGGACCCAATGTACGACGTCCTTTTCTTGTGAAGAGGCTTTTGGTTTCAACGTCTCAATTCTAGTAATGGAGTCTACCTTCTTTTCTCTTTCATCCACTAGGGGACACTGGAGTCCTATACAGTAGGGGTGTGAAGCCTTGAACCGGAGGTGTGGCACAATCTTAAATTAGCATTGTCTGCACAGTCGGCTCCTCCCCCTTCACATCCCTCGTCCCTCCGTTTGAAAAATTGTGCTGGAGGCACAGCACTTGGAGCTCTGAGCTCCTGACTAAAATCTAACAGAAGTGTGCTGCGTCCACCTAATAAAAGGGAGACAAAGCCACATATCTATTGGAGAGACAAAGATCCCTATTGAAGGGACCTGCCTCTCTCCACAGGAGATCCTCCAGAGTCCTTCTAACAGTGAGTACTGGTGAAGGAAGAAATAGCTTAGACTAGGTTACTTCATGTAAATGTTGTTTCTCTAACGTCCTAAGTGGATGCTGGGGACTCCGTAAGGACCATGGGGATTAGCGGCTCCGCAGGAGACTGGGCACAACTACAAAGAAAGCTTTTAGACTACTGGTGTGCACTGGCTCCTCCCACTAAAACCCTCCTCCAGACCTCAGTTAGATTCTTGTGCCCGGCCGAGCTGGATGCACACTAGGGGCTCTCCTGAGCACCTAGAAAGAAAGTATATTTAGGTTTTTTATTTTCAGTGAGATCTGCTGGCAACAGACTCACTGCAGCGAGGGACTAAGGGGAGAAGAAGCGAACCTACCTAACAGGTGGTAGTTTGGGCTTCTTAGGCTACTGGACACCATTAGCTCCAGAGGGATCGACCGCAGGACCCGACCTTGGTGTTCGTTCCCGGAGCCGCGCCGCCGTCCCCCTTACAGAGCCAGAAGCACGAAGAAGGTCCGGAAAATCGGCGGCAGAAGACTTCAGTCTTCACCAAGGTAGCGCACAGCACTGCAGCTGTGCGCCATTGCTCCTCATGTACACCTTACACTTCGGTCACTGATGGGTGCAGGGCGCTGGGGGGGGGGCGCCCTGAGGGCAATAGATAACACCTTGGCTGGCACAATATACATCATATATAGTCCCAGAGGCTATATAGATGTAAAATTACCCCTGCCAGTATCACAGAAAAAGCGGGAGAAAGTCCGCCGAAAAGGGTGGCGGGGCTTCTCCCTCAGCACACTGGCGCCATTTTTCCCTCACAGTTCCGCTGGAAGGAAGCTCCCTGGCTCTCCCCTGCAGTCTGAGAAACTACAGAAGGGTAAAAAAGAGAGGGGGGGCACTAAATTTAGGCGCAGTATAGATATATATTTATGTAATATATATAAAAAAAAGCAGCTATAGTGAAAACACTCATTGATAGTGGGATCCCAGTGTTATATAGCGCTCTGGTGTGTGCTGGCATACTCTCTCTCTGTCTCCCCAAAGGGCTTTGTGGGGTCCTGTCCTCTGTCAGAGCATTCCCTGTGTGTTTGCGGTGTGTCGGTACGGCTGTGTCGACATGTTTGATGAGGAGGCTTATGTGGAGGCGGAGCAGATGCCTGTAAATGTGATGTCACCCCCTGCGGGGTCGACACCTGAGTGGATGGTGCTGTGGAAGGAATTACGTGATAGTGTCGACTCCTTACATAAAAGGTTTGACGACATACCTAATGTGGGACAGCCCGCTTCTCAGCCTGTGCCTGCCCAGGCGTCTCAAAAACCATCAGGGGCTCTAAAACGCCCGCTACCTCAGATGGTTGACACAGATGTCGACACGGATACTGACTCCAGTGTCGACGACGAAGAGACTAATGTAACTTCCAGTAGGGCCACACGTTACATGATTGAGGCAATGAAAAATGTGTTGCACATTTCTGATGTTACCCCCGGTACCACAAAAAAGGGTATAATGTTTGGAGAGAAAAAACTACCAGTAGCTTTTCCTCCATCTGAAGAGTTAAATGAAGTGTGTGAAGAAGCGTGGGCTTCCCCTGATAAAAAGATGGTAATTTCTAAGAGGTTACTAATGGCGTACCCTTTCCCGCCAGAGGATAGGTCACGCTGGGAAACATCCCCTAGGGTGGATAAAGCGCTCACACGCTTGTCGAAGAAGGTGGCACTACCGTCTCCGGATACGGCCGCCCTGAAGGAATCTGCTGATAGAAAGCAGGAGGCTATCCTGAAATCTATATATACACACACAGGTGTGATACTGAGGCCGGCTATAGCTTCAGCCTGGATGTGCAGCGCTGCTGCTGCGTGGTCAGATTCCCTGTCAGAAAATATAGATACCTAGATAGGGACACTATTTTGCTGAACGTAGAGCATATAAAAGACGCACTTTTATACATGAGGGATGCACAGAGGGATATTTGCCGGCTGGCATCCAAAATTAGTGCAATGTCCATTTCTGCCAGGAGAGGGTTATGGACTCGGCAGTGGACAGGTGATGCAGATTCCAAACGACACATGGAAGTTCTGCCTTATAAGGGTGAGGAATTGTTCGGGGACGGTCTCTCGGACCTCGTTTCCACAGCAACAGCTGGGAAGTCTACATTTTTGCCCCATGTTCCCTCACAACCAAAGAAAGCACCGTATTATCAGGTACAGTCCTTTCGGCCCAATAGGGGCAAGCGGGTTAAAGGCGCGTCCTTTCTGCCCAGAGGCAGAGGTAGAGGGAAAAAGCTGCAGCATACAGCCAGTTCCCAGGAGCAAAAGTCCTCCCCCGCTTCCTCTAAGTCCACAGCATGACGCTGGGGCTCCACAGGCGGAGCCAGGTACGGTGGGGGCCCGTCTCAAGCATTTCAGCAAGCAGTGGGCTCGCTCACGGGTGGATCCCTGGATCCTTCAAATAGTATCTCAGGGGTACAAGCTGGAATTCGAGACGTCTCCCCCCCGCCGTTTCCTCAAATCTGCCTTGCCAACCACTGCCTCAGGCAGGGAGGCAGTGTTACAGGCAATTCAAAAGCTGTATTCACAACAAGTGATAGTAAAGGTGCCCCTACTTCAACAAGGAAGGGGTTACTATTCCACAATGTTTGTGGTACCGAAACCGGACGGTTCGGTGAGACCCATTTTAAATTTGAAATCCTTGAACACATATATCAAAAAAATCAAGTACAAGATGGAATCGCTCAGGGCGGTTATTGCGAGCCTGGACGAGGGAGATTACATGGTATCGCTGGACATCAAGGATGCCTACCTACATGTCCCCATTTACCATCCTCACCAGGAGTACCTCAGGTTTGTGGTACAAGATTGTCATTACCAATTCCAGACGTTGCCGTTCGGTCTCTCCACGGCTCCGAGGGTCTTTACCGAGGTAATGGCGGAAATGATGATACTCCTTCGAAGGAAGGGAGTTTTAATTATCCCGTACTTGGACGATCTCCTGATAAAGGCGAGGTCCAGAGAGCAGTTGTTGGTAGGGGTAGCACTATCTCGGGAAGTGCTACAACAGCACGGCTGGATTCTAAACATTCCAAAGTAACAGCTGGTCCCTACGACACGCCTGCTGTTCCTAGGGATGGTTCTGGACACAGAACAGAGAAAAGTGTTTCTCCCGGAGGAGAAGGCCAAGGAGCTGTCATCTCTAGTCAGAGGCCTCCTAAAACCAAAACAGGTGTCGGTGCATCACTGCACGCGGATCCTGGGAAAAATGGTAGCTTCCTACGAAGCGATTCCATTCGGCAGGTTTCATGCAAGAACCTTTCAGTGGGACCTGTTGGACAAGTGGTCCGGATCGCATCTTCAGATGCATCGTCTGATAACCCTGTCTCCAAGGACAAGGGTGTCGCTGCTGTGGTGGCTGCAGAGTGCTCATCTTCAAGAGGGCCGCAGATTCGGCATACAGGACTGGGTCCTGGTGACCACGGATGCCAGCCTTCGAGGCTGGGGAGCAGTCACGCAGGGAAGAAACTTCCAAGGACTATGGTCAAGTCAGGAGACTTCCCTGCACATAAATATTCTGGAACTAAGGGCCATTTACAATGCCTTAAGTCAGGCAAAACCCCTGCTTCAAAACCAGCCGGTACTGATCCAGTCAGACAACATCACGGCGGTCGCCCATGTAAATCGACAGGGCGGCACGAGAAGCAGGACGGCAATGGCAGAAGCCACAAGGATTCTCCGATGGGCGGAAAATCACGTGTTAGCACTGTCAGCAGTGTTCATTCCGGGAGTGGACAACTGGGAAGCAGACTTCCTCAGCAGGCACGACCTCCACCCGGGAGAGTGGGGACTTATCCAGAAGTCTTTCAAATTATTGTAAACCAGTGGGAAAAACCACAGGTGGACATGATGGCGTCCCGCCTAAACAAAAAGCTAGAAAAATATTGCGCCAGGTCAAGAGACCCGCAGGCAATAGCTGTGGACGCTCTGGTAACACCGTGGGTGTACCGATCGTTTTCTGTGTTCCCTCCTCTTCCTCTCATACCAAAGGTACTGAGGATAATAAGGAGAAGAGGAGTAAGAACTATACTCATTGTTCCGGATTGGCCAAGAAGGGCGTGGTATCCGGAACTTCAAGAAATTATGTCAGAGGACCCATGGCCTCTACCGCTCAGGCAGGACCTGCTGCAGCAGGGGCCCTGTCTGTTCCAAGACTTACCGCGGCTGCGTTTGACGGCATGGCGGTTGAACACCGGATCCTGAAGGAAAAGGGCATTCCGGAGGAAGTCATTCCTACGCTGATAAAAGCTAGGAAAGAAGTAACCGCGAACCATTATCACCGCATATGGCGAAAATATGTTGCGTGGTGTGAGGCCAGGAAGGCCCCGACGGAAGAATTTCAGCTGGGCCGGTTCCTGCACTTCCTACAGTCAGGGGTGACTATGGGCCTTAAATTGGGTTCCATTAAGGTCCAGATTTCGGCTCTATCGATTTTCTTCCAGAGAGAATTGGCTTCACTACCTGAAGTTCAGACTTTTGTTAAGGGAGTGCTGCATATTCAGCCCCCTTTTGTGCCTCCAGTGGCACCTTGGGATCTCAACGTGGTGTTGGATTTCCTAAAGTCACATTGGTTTGAGCCACTGAAAAACCGTGGATTTAAAATATCTTACGTGGAAAGTGGTCATGTTGTTGGCCTTGGCTTCGGCCAGGCGGGTTTCAGAATTGGCGGCTTTGTCATGTAAAAGCCCTTATCTGATTTTCCATATGGATAGGGCAGAATTGAGGACTCGTCCCCAGTTTCTCCCCATAGTGGTATCAGCTTTTCATCTGAAC
This sequence comes from Pseudophryne corroboree, assembly GCF_028390025.1. NCBI lineage: Eukaryota > Metazoa > Chordata > Amphibia > Anura > Myobatrachidae > Pseudophryne > Pseudophryne corroboree. The sequence continues at coordinate 637,399,396 of NC_086445.1, read as the reverse complement.
CAACCTATCGTGGTGCCTGCGGCTACGAATGACTTGGAGGCTTCCAAGTTGTTGGATGTAGTCAGGGCCCTAAAAATTTATGTTTCCAGGACAGCTGGAGTCAGGAAAACTGACTCTCTTTTTATCCTGTATGCGCCCAACAAGTTGGGTGCACCTGCTTCTAAGCAGACTATTGCTCGCTGGATCTGTAGTACGATTCAGCTTGCACATTCTGCGGCTGGACTGCCGCATCCTAAATCAGTAAAAGCCCATTCCACAAGGAAAGTGGGCTCTTCTTGGGCGGCTGCCCGAGGGGTCTCGGCTCTTCAACTTTGCCGAGCTGCTACTTGGTCAGGGGCAAACACGTTTGCTAAATTCTACAAATTTGATACCCTGGCTGAGGAGGACCTTGAGTTCTCTCATTTGGTGCTGCAGAGTCATCCGCACTCTCCCGCCCGTTTGGGAGCTTTGGTATAATCCCCATGGTCCTTACGGAGTCCCCAGCATCCACTTAGGACGTTAGAGAAAATAAGAATTTACTCACCGGTAATTCTATTTCTCATAGTCCGTAGTGGATGCTGGGCGCCCATCCCAAGTGCGAATTGTCTGCAATACTTGTATATAGTTATTGCTTAACTAAAGGGTTATTGTTGTGAGCCATCTGTTGAGAGGCTCAGTTGTTATCATGCTGTTAACTGGGTATTGTATCACGAGTTATACGGTGTGATTGGTGTGGCTGGTATGAGTCTTACCCGGGATTCAAAATCCTTCCTAATTGTGTCAGCTCTTCCGGGCACAGTATCCTAACTGAGGTCTGGAGGAGGGTCTTAGTGGGAGGAGCCAGTGCACACCAGTAGTCTAAAAGCTTTCTTTGTAATTGTGCCCAGTCTCTTGCGGAGCCGCTAATCCCCATGGTCCTTACGGAGTCCCCAGCATCCACTACGGACTATGAGAAATAGAATTACCGGTGAGTAAATTCTTATTTTTTTTTTTTCTTCTTTTCTTGGATTCCTTATTTCATATCACTGCTGCCTCCTTATGAAACTCCCTTCTTGCAGAATACAGCGGCGGGCGCGGGACAGAGTGCGGCGCGGGACTCAGCCCTTCCTCCCTGTGAGCAGGGAGCGACGGCAGAGAGGCGCGCTACACAACAGACGCGCGCCAGCCGAAGCGGAGCACAGACGCCGCTACGGGACTGTCCAGGCGCGCGCCGGCCAGCGGGTCCGGAGCGCGCCATATAGAGGGGAAAGCACAAGCGCCGATAGCAACTCAGTGCGCGCCAGCCAGCGGGCAGCAGGAGGGGACCAAACAAACAAGCAGCAAGTGAAAAATTAAAAACAAACTAGATGTAATAGAAATATATATGGGACAGACCATAGAATATTACACATTTAGTGAGGGCCATATATAATAAGTATGGCGCCAGAATGTGATATGGGATGGGTCCTCCCCCTCCCCCCAGTAAAGTAAATAGCAGAAGGTTACTTATTAAAGCATTAGCTCCCTCTGCTGCACTACCTGCATAGTGCATAGTATAATGGAGCAGTAGGATCGTGAGGTAACAGCTCCCTCTGCTGCTGTAAAATATATTTACAGTATATGAGGATCTCCTGAAAAGTAATCAAACTTTACAATTTATATTTTCAAGGGACTTCTGTTTCAAAGATCCTGCAGAAAATTCACGGAAGCAAGCGAATACCAACTCTAACATCGCAGCTTTACAGTTGGGGTGTGAGGATTGCGAGTCGGCTGGTGTTTTATTTTTTTATTTAATTTTTTTTGTTTTTGTTTAATTAAGTAAAGATATTGGCCTGCTCCTTTTTATATACGAAAAGGACAGGTAATTCCAGCCGGATCCAATACCTTCGCTTCCATCATCTCCCAGCCTTTCTCTTCCTAGTTTAAAGGGTGAAAGCGTGGCGGGTTACCCTGGTACAGGGTTTTCAAAACAACATGTCTAAGGCAACCAAGACCTCCAAGACCTGTTATGTTTGTACGAAATGTAACAAGAAGAGTACGCGGGTTGGCAGCTCCAGGGTGTGCGACTCCTGCTTAGACAAGGACGCCCCACCTGGGAGCAGTGCTCTGGCTAAGGCATGGGAAGACAACCTTGCTAATAGAATCTCCATGGAGATGGCAGAATCGCGCAAGCAACAATCAGAATGGGCTGCGGTATTCTCCAAGACGATGGAGGAATTCCTCATCAGGTTAACGCCGCCCGCACACGCAGAAACAAGTGTGCGCAAGGCTGTTAAAAGAACTCTCCCTATGATACCAGAATCAGAAGAGGAAGAGGGTTTTCTTCTTGATACGGAGGAAGGTGAGTTAATTGAACCTAACCTAGACGGCGACTTTCCAGAAGAGGACTCGGCAATCTCAGGTCTAGACTCCTTAATTGACGCGGTAAAAGAGATCCTAAGCTTTAAAGACGAGGAAATACGGGAGCCGGAGGATTTCGATTTGTTCGAATCCCAGAAGCCGCATTCAGCAGTGTTTCCCATTCCCAAATCCCTCCAATCTCAGAGGAAGCTTGGAAACAGCCTGACAAACGGTTTCAATTTCCGAAACGGTTTCAGGTAACTTATCCCCTACCTAAGGGTGTAATGGACAAGTGGGAGACTCCGCCGGTAGTGGATGCTTCACTGGGAAGGTTGTCAAAAAAGACAATTTTACCAATTCCTAACGTAACTACTCTAAAGGATGCGTCAGACCGTAAGGTTGACACTGCGTTAAAGTCAATTTTTGTGGCAGCTGGTGCAGCGCAGAGACCTGCGATCGTCTGTGCTTGGGTCAACAAGGCCATGGGTGCATGGTCCAGCCGTATTGTACAAGCTATTGAGGAGGAAAATAGCTTAGAAGAGATTACCCAACTGGCGGAACATATTCGGGAATCTGCATCGTACTTATGCCAAGCTTGTAAGGATATTAGCAGAATAGCATCGCGCATATCTGCTAGACGGATTTTATGGCTCAGAGAATGGCAGGGAGACTCTGAGACCAAAAAGGCAGTAGAATCCATCCCCTTTGGGGGGGAAATGCTGTTCGGACCAGAATTAGACAAGTGGATTTCGCAGGCTACAGCGGGGAAGTCCACTTTTCTGCCTACTCCTTATACGAGAACCACTCCACAGACTAAGAGAGGCTATTCGGGACCTGCGTTTACTTCATTTCGATCACAGTCCTTTCGAGCCCGAGGAAGGGGTTTCGGTACACACGCACGTGGAGGCAGAGGTAGAGGCCGCTCACAGGCAGCAATCAGAAAGCAGGATAAACCTGCTGACAAGACCGTGGCATGACGGCCTCCCCCTTGGTGGGCGGCCGACTGGAAGGTTTTCAGGACATCTGGGCCAAGACCTCACCAGAACTTTGGGTGAACAGCTTAATCTCTCAGGGATACAAACTGGATTTTAAACAGAGGCCTCACAGTCAGTTTTTTACGACAGGACTGCCTCAGTGCCCTCACAAAGCAAGGGCACTACGGGCAGCAATTCAAAAGTTGCTACAGGCAGAGGTCATTATTCCGGTTCCCGCTTCTCAGAGAGGAACGGGGTTCTATTCCAATCTTTTTGTCGTGCCAAAGCCAGACGGGACGGTCAGACCAATACTCAATTTAAAAGTTTTCAACCAGTTCTTAAGGGTCTACAAATTCAAGATGGAATCAATCCAATCGGTCATTGCAGGCCTAGAACAGGGCGAGTTCATGGTATCCATGGACATAAAGGATGCATATCTGCATATTCCAATCTGGACTCCTCATCAGGCTTACTTAAGGTTCACACTGCTGGCGGATCACTACCAATTCCGGGCATTGCCGTTCGGTCTATCATCAGCCCCAAGAATCTTCACAAAGATCATGGCAATCATGGTTGCAGGACTGAGACTGTTGGGGGTCACAATTATACCTTATCTGGACGATTTACTGATCAAAGCACCATCTCAAGATCGACTGCTCAGGGATGTTCAGACATCCCATCAATTTCTTTTTTTATATAAACTGTTATTATTAGGGCAGCAGACAAATCATTAGAACAGTATAATCCCAAGAATAGGAGACAAAATCATCGCATAACATGTAGGTCAGTACAATACACTGTACAATACGCTGTAAGCACCTAAGGGGTGAGTAAAAAGTAGTCTGCCAATTTTTCCAACATCAAAACATATAAAAAGAAAACCTCATAAACATACAGCTGAGGAAAATATAGAAAAGAAGAGAAAAAGAGGAACGGAAAAGAAGAAAAGAAAAGGGAAGGAGAAGCTGTGAGATGTAGGGGAAGGTGAGAGTATCTGCATAGAAAGAATGAGTCTTGTGGGAGAGAAAGGGGAGGGCTTTTTCAATTAGAGACCAAAACATATTAAGGAGATATCAGAATAGACAACGGGAGACAAACTAAGTAGCTATAAAGGACCGGTATACAGGTGACTCCTTGAACTCAAACCAGGGGAACCAGGTGGTCGTAAAGTTAATGGTCTTTCCCGTTGAGAAGGAGATAAGGTCTTCCATATCCAAAAAGTAATCGATCTTTTTAAACCATAGCTTAATCGAGGGCGGTGATGTGGATCTCCAAAGACTCGGGATAACCTCCTTAGCAGCGTTGCTAAGATGTCGTAATAGGGAGCATTTGTAGGAATGAGCACCTGCAGGGGTGTAGTTGAGAAGCCAAAATTCTGGGCCTTTAGGGACTACGTCCCCCATTATCAACTCAGAGCATTTGAATACTTCTATCCAAAATGGGGTTATGAGAGGGCATTCCCACCATATGTGCCTAAAGCTCCCTGGGGCTCCTTTACATCTCCAACAAAGGTTTGAGAGAGAGGGAAACATCTTATTAAGGACAAGGGGAGTCCTATACCACCTATAAATGAGTTTGTAAAAAGTCTCCATTGTCGATAGACCTAAGGAGCTCGCTTGGGTGTTACGAAATATGGATTCCCAATTGGCCTGCATTACTAGCCCTGGCAAATCCCTCTCCCAGGAAGACATAAAGGCAGGGGGTTGCGGAAACAGGTCTTCAATAATAAGCGCATACATTTGAGAGATCGTATGTGTAGGAGATCTAGGAGAGAGACACAGTTTTTCGAAAGTGGTGAGATCTCTAGTTATGTCAGAGAAGTTCCTAGAAGAAATTATGAAATGATGAGCTTGAAGGAACTTCCAAAAGTCTGAGCTGGATATATTCCAGAGAGACTGAATATCTGAAAATGATCGCACCCTGCCCGAACTCACCAGCTGACCGACCCTGAAAAACCCAGCCTCCGCCCACTGAGCAAAGGCTGTCGCATGAAGACCTGGAGCAAATTCAGGATTGTAAAGAAAGGAAGTTAAGGGGGACCATTTAGAGGATATATGGCTCTTAGCCCTCAGCTTGGACCACAATTTAAGCGTGGGGGAGACCATGGGGTGAGTAACTCTTGGAAGGATAGGTAGCCATGGCACAATTTCGATATAATGTGGGAGACAACCCTCCTCCAGCAAAACCCACTGTTTGCAATCTTTGGCTCGTGACCATTCCAAAATCCTATTCAAATGTACTGCATGGTAATAGCTAGAAATATGTGGGAGCTGTTGTCCACCTTGATGTTTTCTCCTAAATAGAATGTCATGTTTAAATCTAGGCGTGTTGCAACCCCAAACAAACGCACGGATAAGATTCTGGACATCTCGGAACCAAAGTAGAGGGATGTGTATAGGGAGGGTTTGGAGGAAGAATAATATCCTAGGGAGGGCATTCATTTTGACTACATTGATTCTGCCAAACCACGATAATCGTAGTTTCTTCCACCTCTGGAAGTCCATGCGGAGTCTCGTCAATAAGGGGGTAAAGTTTAAGGAGAATAGTTTGTATAAATCATTGGAGAGTAGTATCCCCAAATATTTTAATTTGTGGTCGTGCCAAGCAAAGGGGAAGGAGCTTTTCAAACCTTCTACCACAGCAGGAGAAGTAGTCAGGTTCATTGCAATAGATTTAGAATAATTTATCTTAAAATTAGAGAGGGCTCCGAACCTATCGAATTCTGCCATCAGATTTGGTAGCGAAGTGACCCGGTTTGAGATTAAAGCGAGTAAGTCATCGGCATAGAGAGCCAATTTGTATTCGGTCCCCTTCAACACCAAACCCGAAATATTAGGATTAACCCTGATACCTCGGGCCAAAGCTTCCATACATAAAACAAAGAGAAGTGGGGATAGTGGGCATCCCTGTCTTGTGCCGTTGGATATCAAAAAGGAATCAGAAAGGGAGCCATTAATTCTAATTTTGGCGGATGGAGAAGTATAAATAGATAAGATTCTATGGAGACAGGCATTACCAAGCCCTAGATGTTTCAGGATGCCAGATAAGAAGTCCCAGTCCACCCTGTCGAACGCTTTTTCAGCATCGGTCGACAACATGATTGAGGGGGACGTAACCTGGCCAGCATAATGAATCATATTAAGCACTTTAGTGGTGTTATCCCTGGCCTCTCGGCCTAAGACAAAGCCGGCCTGGTCTCCATGAATCAAACTGGACAATAATAGTTTAAGGCGATTCGCGATCAGTTTGGCAAAACGTTTTATGTCTATGTTTAATAGTGAGATTGGTCTATAGCTAGAGCAGAGACTGGGGTCTTTGCCCTCCTTAGGTATAACCGTAATATGGGCTTCAAGGGACTGAGGGGAGAAATATGAGTTTTCTGATATAGTGTTAAAGGCTCTCGTAAGAAGAGGGGTCAATTTCTCCTTGAACGCTTTATAGTAGGCAATCGTGTATCCATCAGGGCCCGGACTTTTGCCATTGGGAGAGGAATCAATAACTTTCATAACCTCCTCAGTAGAGAAGGGGGCATCTAGACCTTCCGCCTTTGTTGTGGACAGACTAGGGAAGTCTAGGGACTTTAAGTAATCTGATATAGCCGCGCGGTGGGATAGCTTATCTGCCCTTCCTGATGGACCAGAAAGGTTGTATAACGTGGAATAATATGCCCGAAAGGCCTTAGCAATTTGAAGTGTCTCGTGTTGGGGTTGACCATGACCATCTTTAATTGAATGGCTAAAAGTGAGTGCACGTTGTTCTCTGAGAGCTTTGGCCAACAATTTCCCTGGTTTGTTGCCCCATTGATAATACCTACTACGGCATTTCCGATATGAAAATTTAACTCTATCAGAGAGTAGTTTATTCAGATCAGCCCTAACGATCTCAAGATCAGAATAATGTTGTGGGGTTTGGTATTTCTTATGTAAGAGTTCGAGGGTTTTTATCTTAGATAATAGATCATCTCTAATTTTTTCCCTTTGTTTTTTACGAAAAGAGCCTAATTGAATACATACCCCCCGTATGACACATTTATGTGCTTCCCAGACCGAGACCTTAGAAGTATCGTCTAAGTCATTAGTACAGATGTAAGAGTCTAAGGCGGAGTCAATTTGAGATCGGCACTCCGTGTCTTGTAATAAGGTGTCGTTAAAACGCCAAGACCATTGACGACGTGTACATGACGGCAGGCGTATTGTAAGGTTAACAGGAGCATGGTCTGACCATACAATTTGTCCTATAGAGGTCTCGGCTAAAAGATGTAGGTGTCGGTGGCTCAGAAATAGATAATCAATCCTGGAGTATGTCTGATGTGGGTGCAAAAAAAAAGAATAATCTACTTCAGCAGGGTGTTGCAATCTCCATGTATCAATCAGCTGGTGTTCGAGCAAGGCACGCCTCATCCTCCTATACTCCTTCTCCGGTCTATAGGAAATCTTTTTAGAGGTGTCGTGGAGAGGATCAAGGGTCCAGTTTAAGTCGCCTCCCATCACTACTACGCCCTCAAGGAGAGGCTCAGCAGTTTCCAAGACTGAGGTCAGAAAGGAAGGCTGCTTAGTATTGGGAACGTAAACATTCATAAAGGAAAAGCGTTGGCCGTATATATCACATTTAACCAGCAACCCCCTACCTTCAGCTAGTCTATGGGAAGTAACATTAAGGATAGGCAGATGGCGAGCCAATAAGACAGCCACACCTAATGTCTTGCCAGAGGGATTATTAGACAGGAAAACATGAGGAAAATAGTGACATTTCAGAGACGGCACCTGCACCATCTTAAAATGGGTTTCCTGAATAAAAGCAACATCGACTTTCTCATCTCTAAGCCACTTAAGGAGTTTAGACCTCTTCTCAGGAACATTTAAACCCTTTACGTTAAGGGTAGTGACGTGTAAATCAGTCAGCCCCATTTACATAGCAGTTTAAAGAGAATTGCAACAGTCACTTCTACAACAGCTAAAGGGAGGGAGAAGGACACAGCAGCAGAGGAGAGAGATAGAGCGAGAAGAAAAGCAAAGAACAGTAAAAAGGAAAGTGCAGAGTGGAGAGTCACACTGCAAAGTACATCAATAACTAACAATGCTAATAGCAATATTAGAAAAAGAACCGCTGCAAAAGGGGCAGGAGCGGATTCCTGCCGACTCCCAACCCCAAGAGACAGGGGATGCAGCATAGTGGGGGTCCTATGGGGGGCCAAGGACAGCGATCACCCACAGTATAGAAATCAATTAAATATAAAGAATCACCAAGGAGTGCAAACGTGCACAAAATGAACATATAGGAAAAATATTTTCTGTAAACCTTTCTGCAAATCTTCTTAAAAAACTGTAAGATTATATAAAGGGATATTATCACGGAAATATATATGCAGCTTAAACACAATCAAAAATACATTCCAACGATAACCTATCACTAAACTATGAAACCGTTACAAAACCGATCTCACATGGGAGCAACATATTGCAACAGTAAGGAGAAAAACCAAGGATGCAACAGCATTCACCAGAGAATTCGCATCAATACAAGACATCGTCACTCAATCATGGAGGCTCCAGGGATCATGAGCTCGCAGAATGACTTCCTCGTGACCGAGGGGAACGAACTTGTTGCCACCCATCGTCTGGAGGAATAACAACAGGCAAATCCGGCTGGTGGTGAAAAGCTTTCCAATCAGGTAAAGTCACTGGGGGCAAACCCAAAGATGAGGAGAAGGCCTGTAGATCCGAGGGTCTGGAGAGAGTAGCAACCTTGCCATTATGAGAAACCTGAAGAGAAAAAGGGAAGCCCCATCTGTATTTCAGTTCAAGTTTCCTCAGGGAATCGGTGAGGGGTTTCAAGGCCCGACGCTGTTGTAGGGTCGACCATGCAAGATCCGGAAATAACTGAATCCTGGTGCCTTGAAAGTCAATGCCATCCAGTTGGCGGGCCTTTCTCATTATCTCCTCCTTTTGAACATAATAGTGAAGCCTGCAAATCACATCTCGCGGCCTGTCAGACGGTATGCCACGGGGACGGAGAGCACGGTGCGCCCTGTCAAATACAATGTCCTTGTTCGAATCTAGGTCAATAAGTTCTCCAAATATCGCGGTTAAAGCATTCGTCAGATCAGCCTGTTGGACGCTCTCGGGGAGACCTCTGACCCTGATATTATTCCGCCGGCCGTGGTTATCCATATCCTCAATACGAGATTTGAGAAAGGAGATATCACTCCTCTGAAGCGAAAGGACCTCCCGAAATTTGATAAGGGTATTGATGTCAGATGACTCGTGTCGCTCCAGCACGTCTACACGGGACGCGATTTGAGACATATCCTGTCGAATCGCTGTCACTTCCTGCTTGATGGTGGAAAGTAAGCGAGTCTCCAAAGCCGAAAAGTCTTGTTTCGTGGGAAGTGATCTAACATGAGACAGAATCTCGCTGATCTCTGCAGACGAAGAGGAGGCCATTGAGGGCTACGTGTCCCCTGGGGACGACATGCCGTCCATCAAGGAATGTAGAATCGGAGAGGCCGGAGCATCAAAGGTACCGGCTGGGCCAGCGGTAGGCGGAGTTAAGAACTGACAGAGATCGGACGAATGGCGGTCCGCAGGAGACGGAGCTGCGTCTGGCTTGGTCTTGGCCTTCTTTTTCTTCGTGCTTCTCACCATGAAATCGGTTTGCAAGCAGGTGGAGTGATGTCACACGTTCACATGACCTTGGCAATGTACAAACACAAACACGTGGGCCATCGCTGTGCAGTAGCCCCCTCCATGGCCTTAGGGTGACATCAGGCAGGCAGACACATAGCTTGGGGGCTGCGCTGTCGACCTCAGCAGCACTACCTCAGGGCACGGTCCAGGCGGTACGTAATCATATAATTATAATTATATAAGGCACTGTGCGCCAGCCTCCGGAGTCCCGAGTCCCCCCAGATCAGAGGGGCCGGGCTGGTTATAATAGCAGTGGTAGGATAGGCAGCTCATTGAAGGAGTGCAGCTCAGTGTCTGTCCCTTCCTTCCCCCCTCCGCTGGAGCCCCTTATATCCCAGATCCAGTAGATCTAATTACACTGGGGCCCAGCAGGAGAGAAGCAGAAGGGAGCCGGAAGTGCGCCTGAAAGACGGCCGCCGGGCGTCTCGCAGCCCGTCTGGATGCTGCTGGTCCCAGCGTCTCCGGGCAGCAAAGTGAGGCAGAGGGCAGCAGGGCGCGCCTCCTAGCCGCGGCTGACGGCAGCAGGAGTAGCGCGGGTCTGGGTAACAATCGCGGCCGGACTCTGAGGTCTCTGGAAGCGCCGCCGGGTCGGGGAGTAACTCGAGGCCCCGGCTTGTGGGAGCCCTGAAGGCCGCAATCCGCGGGAACAGCAGGTACTGTTCCCCGATTCCGCGGCACAAACAGGGGCACTGCAGGGAGTACAGGGGGGACAGAGAGGCCACTGAGGGCGTCCAGGGAGCACAGTAAGGGGCTAATAGGAGGAGAATAAGCCCCAGAACTCAGGAGCCTACCGAAGAGTTGTCTGCTCCCATCAGCAGCCAGGCCACGCCCCGACATCCCATCAATTTCTAATTCAACATGGATGGATTATCAATTTCCAAAAGTCCAACCTCATACCGACTCAACGGATTCAATTCCTCGGTCTCATCTTGGACACGGTACTATTACGTGTGTTCCTGCCAGAGAACAAGGTCCAGGACCTACAGAGATTAGTGGCTCAGGTACTGAGGACGCAAACTGTTTCTCTGCACCTCTGTGTGCAACTTCTCGGGAAGATGGTGGCGTCGTTCGAAGCTCTCCAGTACGGCAGACTTCATTCCCGACCATTCCAAATAAACCTCATTGCTCAGGGAGCAGGCTCGCACTGGCTTCTCCATCGGAGAATCAGACTTCAACCGCAGGTACGAGTCTCCTTGATATGATGGTCGTTACACAAGAACCTTGCAGCCGGCAAGAAATTCGGCATTTGGGATTGGAGGATTCTGACAACGGACGCCAGTCTCAGAGGTTGGGGAGCCGTCCTAGAGGACCATCAGTTTCAAGGACGGTGGACGTTACAGGAGAGCAAACTACCCATAAATATCCTCGAACTAAGAGCAGTTTACAATGCACTTCTCTTAGCAGAAGACCTAGTCGTGAATCAACACATCAGGGTTCAGTCAGACAATGTCACGACGACGGCTTATATAAACCGTCAAGGAGGAACAAAGAGCAGGATGGCGTTAAAAGAAGCCACAAAGATCTTGTTGTGGGCGGAAAGAAGAGACATCATTCTCTCGGCAGTGTTCATTCCAGGTGTGGAGAACTGGGAAGCAGATTACCTCAGTCGCCAGGACATGCATCCGGGAGAGTGGTGCCTTCACCCACGGATTTTCAACATGATTGTGAGAAGATGGGGTCTACCTCAGGTGGACCTAATGGCGTCTCGACAAAACCATCAGCTGCCCAGATATGTGTCAAGGACACGAGATCCAGAGGAATAAGGAGTGGACGCATTAACACTTCCTTGGGGTTACAGGAGGGTTTCCATATTTCCACCATTCCCACTCATACCCAGGGTTCGGAAAAGGGTAAATCGGGAACGAGTGTGGGCCATTCTAATCGCACCGGATTGGCCCCGGAGGAGTTGGTACTCCGATCTGCGGGGGTTACTTGCGGAAGATCCTTGGAGGTTACCTCAGAGAGAGGACCTGCTATCTCAGGGACCGTTCCTACACCCCGACCTGAACAGGCTGTGTTTGACGGCGTGGCTATTGAAACCCGGATCTTAAGAAACAGAGGGATCCCACGAACGGCCATTCCTACAATGATTGCCGCTAGGAAGCCGGTCACAGCCAGGCACTACTACAGGATTTGGAGACGGTACATGGCCTGGTGTCAGGAACGGGGATGGGATTCAACGAACTTCCATTTATCTCGACTTCTACTTTTCCTTCATGCCGGTCTAGAGGGAGGGCTCAGGCTGGGCTCTCTGAAGGTTCAGATTTCTGCTCTCTCCATCCTTTTTCAACAGCGGTTAGCATCCTTGCCAGAGATTCAAACCTTTTTACAGGGGGTTCTGAGGATTCAACCCCCTTTTCGTCCTCCCACGGCACCATGGGACTTAGGTTTGGTGTGTGTTAGAATATTTGAAGTCACCGACTTTTGAGCCGTTGACAAGAACAGACCTGAAATATCTCTCTTGGAAGGTCATGTTATTACTTGCCTTGGCTTCGGCTAGGCAGGTTTCTGAGTTGGGAGCCTTATCCTGAGTCCTTTCTTAGTTTTTCATGAGGATAGGGCGGAACTCCGTACAAGAGCAGACTTCCTTCCGAAGGTGGTTTCGGGTTTTCACGTAAACCAGCCAATAGTGGTCCCATCTTTCCAGGGTCTCACAGATGAGGACGTGTCATTGCATGTTGTCCGAGCTTTAAGGGTATACGTACAGGTTACGTTGTCTTTCAGAAAGTCGGACCATTTGTTTGTTCTGTATGATGGGCCAAGGAAGGGTTGGCCGGCATCTAAGCAGACTTTGTCCAGATGGATTAGACTTGCCATTCGGCAAGCTTATATTTCCTGTGGCAAACAGGTTCCGGTTCAGACGGGTGCTCATACTACCCGATCAGTGGGTGCCTCGTGGGTGGCTGACAGGGGTGCTTCCACTACTCAACTTTGCAGAGCGGCAACGTGGTCTTCAGCCCACATGTTCGCAAAATTTTACAAGTTTGATACTTTTGCGTCCGGAGAATCTAAGTTCGGACGTTTAGTTTTGCAGGCCACCGACAGCACTCCCTCCCTGGGGGGGAAACTTTGGGACGTCCCCTACTGTATAGGACTCCAGTGTCCCCTAGTGGATGAAAGAGAAAAGAGGATTTTGGTACTTACCGATAAATCCATTTCTCTGAATCCTCTAGGGGACACTGGACGCCCGCCTCGGTGCTGTCAACCTGCTGTGTTCAAAGTTCTTGTTTTAAACAGTTCGTGCAAACAGCGTTAGTTATTCGGTTAAGAGTCCTTGGCCGCTGTTTGATATGTTGTACGGTTCGGTTCCTCGCCATGGGCTATAGTGTCATGTCCTATTCTCTCAGTCAAATTTTTCAAACTGAGGGGCGAGGGATGTGAAGGGGGAGGAGCCGGCTGTGCAGACAATGCTAATTTAAGATTGTGCCACACCTCCGGTTCAAGGCTTCACACCCCTACTGTATAGGACTCCAGTGTCCCCTAGAGGATTCAGAGAAATGGATTTATCGGTAAGTACCAAAATCCTCTTTTTTGCTGTTTGGAGCAGCGTATTGTGATATCCTCTATTACGAAATTTGGCTACTATTGTCTCCTTATCTGTTTCAAGTTCTTCATCATTACTGGTAATTCTTTTTACTCTAAGTAGCTGCGAGAAGGGTAAACTTTTGATGGTAGCTTGCGGATGAAAGCGATCAGCTCAGAGGATAGTGTTTGTCTGTTGGCTTGGTGTAAATGTTTGTGGCTATTCTGCCATCTTTTAAGCTCAATGTAACGTCCAGAAACTGTAATTCCTCAAGGCTCATCTGGAAGGTAAATTTGATAGGCATGTCTTGAGCGTTAATATGTTCCATGGGTAGATGAAATTCCTCATGACTCCCCTTCCATAACAATAGGACGTCGTCTATATATCTCGTGTAATACAACACTTTGTCACGAACATCTCTGGTAAATAAATAATTCTTTTTCTAGAAGGGCCATGTATGTATTCGCGTATATGCCGGTGCGACAGGTGACCCCATTGCACATCCCAGCAACTGTACATAGTACTGATTATTGAAATAGAAATAGTTTCTATGGATAACCAATTCTAGTAATTTTAAGTACAAGGACAAATCTGGGCCCTTGTAGAGATCGTTGTCAGTCAAAAGGGCTGAAACTGCGGCAAGTCCTCCCCTGTGTTGTATATTAGTATAGAGACTTATAGAGTATATGGCTAAGTTACATAACCAGGTGTTTGGGAGCAAGTCATCCAGTTATAATAATTGATCAGTGGTGTCTTTTAAGATACGTTTTTCCAGCTTGTACACATGGCTGTAGGTAATAGTCGAGGTAGGTCGAGATGTTACTGTACAATGAATCAGGGGCTGATATGATTGGTCTACTCGGAGGATCTGTACGGTGCTATATACAGTATGTGTGTGTGTGTATGTGTATGTATGTATATATATATATATATATATATATATATATATAGTGTGCACGATAGGCTGTCTGCACACACACAGATGGCGCTGCACTCATCTGATGTGGCTCCATCCCAAAAGCGCATTCCCGGCGTGACTAGGCGATCTTGCGCCTAGCCACACTACAGGAGTGCACAGAGACGCTCCCATTGCAGTAAATGGGGTGGCTGTGCATCTCACAAGCACACACGCCCCAGGTGCGGTGATAGGCGCGCCTCGGCGGGCGCGCAGTGGAACAGATGGAGCCACGATTAGCGTGGCTCCATCTGCAGCACACATTGCTGTCATGGGTAAAAGGCGATTTATCAGTGTTGCAAAAAGGGATGATTATCTGCCTTTGGGCAAAGGGTGGCAGTATTTCTGAAACAGCGCAGTCTGAGAACGGTTCGCATGCTGCTGTGGTGAAGGTGTATCAAGACTGGACAAATGGCACCATTGCCATGTGAGAGGTGAACGTAGTCTACGAAGGTGCGTGAGGGGCGACTGGCACGCTACAGTGGAGCAGCTCACCATCAAAATTAACCGGGGGGGGGGGCTACCAGACGTGTGTCTGAAACGACAGTTGAGCGGACCAGCTGCACATGGGGCTCCGATGCGGTTACTCTATTAGCTGGTGGCCTTAATAATGTTGTGACTTGACATTGTATGTATGTCACTATAAACATCAATGAAAACGAACAACACAAGAGTACAGTAACAACACAGGGCCAGTTTAATGTCCACAAAATTTTTATGGTATCCAGACAATTGTCACAAGTTCCAAACCTGTTTAAAACAATAAGGGCAGTTATGGTAGACTTACCATTGTTAACTGTCTTTCTGCGAGGTACATTGGGTTCCACAGGGAAACATCGGAGGTAGAGTGGCTCTTGATCGAGAGGCACCAACATGCTAAAGCTTTAGGCTATCCCAGGATGCATTGGGGCCTCCTCTATAACACCATCTCCAGGCACAGCGAGCTCCGTTTTGTTAACCAGTCAAATGCAGGAGCAGGTAAGAGAAGGTAGATGTTCGTCACATAGAACCACATTCTCACGACAGGAGAAGGGACCAGTGGCTAATGCCATACAAACCCATAGAAGCTAGGTGCGTCAGGGCAGGCGCCCTGTGGAACCCAATATATCTCGCAGAAAGAGTTAACAATGGTAAGTCTACCATAACTCTCCTTTTATGCAGTAGGTTACATCGGTTTCCACAGGGAAACCACGGATGTCGTAAAGCAGTTCCTCAAGGGAGGGGACGCGCCATAGCGGGTATGCGAATCCGGCGTCTAAAGGAAGCATTCTGGGAGGCGAAAGTATCAAAGGCATAGAACCTAATAGACGTGTTCAGAGGACCACGTAGCCGCCTTGCACAATTGTTCTGCGGGCGAGCCACCCAAGAAGGTCCAACAGAGTAGAATGGGCATTAATAGCAGCAGGACCTGGGAGACCAGCCTGCGTATAAGCTTGTGCAATCACCATTCTAATCCATCTGGCCAAGGTTTGCTTATTCGCAGGCCAGCCACTTTTGTGAAAACCAAACATGACAAATAGGGAGTCTGACCTCCAGATTGAGGCCGTCCTTGCTACATATATACGGAAAGCCTGTACCACATCAAAAGACCGCTCTTTGGAGGACAAATCAGAAGAGAGAAAGGCCGGATCAACAATCTCTTGGTTAAGGTGAAAAGATGACACCACTTTACTTAAATAACCTGGGTGAGTTGTAAGAACTGCCCGGTTACAATGAAATATTAGAAAGGATGGACGACAAGACAATGAGCTAAAGTCCGACATCCATCTTTCAGAGGCAATAG
Source organism: Pseudophryne corroboree (assembly GCF_028390025.1). Lineage (NCBI taxonomy): Eukaryota > Metazoa > Chordata > Amphibia > Anura > Myobatrachidae > Pseudophryne > Pseudophryne corroboree. The sequence goes on along the minus strand of NC_086445.1, from coordinate 637,383,177 downwards.
CCAGTAAAAACAAGACCTTGGCCGTGAGCCATTTAAAGTCCACCATCTCAAGACGTTTAAATGGAGACTCTTGCAGGGCATTCAGGACAACCAACAGATCCCATGGAGCCACATTAGGGACATAGGGAGGCTGAATCTTTAAGACATTCTGAGTGAATGTATGAACGTGGGGTATCGGTGCAATTTTTCTCTGAAACCATACTGACATGGCAAATATGTGAACCTTGAGGGAGGCCAGACGAAAGCCTAAGTCCAGGCCTCTTTGCAGAATTCTGGAAGTTCTGAATCTATGCATCATAATTCTTATCAGCACACCAGGTGAAGTAAGAATTCCAGACCCTGTAATAAATCAGAGCTTAAGCCGGTTTACGGGCTTTTAACATAGTTTGGATGACCGTCTCGGAGAATCCTTTGGCTCTCAGGAGTGATGCTTCAAGAGCCATGCTGTCAAAGCCAGTCTGGCCACGTCCAGATAAAGGGGGTAATTCAGAGTTGATCGTAGATGTGCTAAATTAAGCACATCTATGATCAGTTACTCTGACATGCGGGGGGACGCCCAGCACACCCGGGTTGCAGCGGCTTCGTGTGAAGTCATGCAGCCACCGTGGCCCGCCCAACGGTCTGGACACGCCTCCGCTGTCCGGACTGCGCCCCGCCAATGGTGTTCTATCGTCGTTGGCACGCCCTGTCCTGCCCCGCGACCGCCTCTGCCTGTCAATCAAGCAGAGGCGATCGCAGCCCAGAGATACCCATTGCATCTCACTGGGCTCCGAGGGTGAACACTCCACAAAAAGATTCAGACTGCGATCTCTGCCACTGCAGCGATCCAGTCTGAATTAGCCCCAAAGATAAGGGCCCTGTACGAGGAGGTCTTGGGCGCTGAGGAAGTAAAAGAATATGCTCTGTCGATAGACCCTGCAGGTCTGAGAACCAATGCTGTCAAGGCCACGCTGGAGCGACTAAAAGTAGAAATCCTCCTTCTGGTTTGAACTTCTGCAGGACCCTGGGCAGGAGTGACACTGGATAGAGCATGTAAGGCAGCCAAAAGTTCCATGGAATTGCCAGTGCGTCCACGAATGTTGCTTAAGGGTCCCTGGTCCTTTATCTGAAGACCGGAACCTTGTTCTTGTGTCGAGACACCATCAGGTCTACGTCTGTTAGGCCCCACTTGTCCACTAAGAGTTGAAAGACTTCTGGATAAAGACTCCACTCTCTGGCGTGAACGTCCTGACGACTGAGGAAGTCTGCTTCCCAGTTGAGGACTCCCGGAATGAACACTGCCGATATGGCTGGCAGATGGCGTTCCGCCCAATGAAGAATCTTTGGCCCTTCCATCATTGCCATGCGGCTTCGAGTGCCGCCCTGATTTATGTACGCCACCGTGGTGGCGTTGTCTGACTGTACTTGAACAGGCCTGTTCTGTACCAGAGGCAGGGCGAGAGATAGCACATTGAACACCACCCACAACTCCAGAATTTTTATTGGAAGGAGTGACTCTTCCTTGGTCCAGCGACCCGAAAGAGTGTTGCACAATAGCTACAACAAAGGGCAGGGACATCAATTTGCAATGGAGAATCCTCGTCAGAAACACCTGATTCAGTGTCTGACAGGACAGTATGCTCCTACTCCTCTTCAGATGAAACATCTGAGAGATTAGTGGATTGTGTGGAGGAATTGGCCCGCTTAGATGATCCAGAGACACGAGAGTGACCTGGAGTAGATTTTTGCCTGACCAAGGAATGAGTTAATTGCTGCAACTGGTTAGACAAAATTTTCCGCCCAAGACGGATTAACCATAAAAGCAATTTATAGCTGTAATGGCACAGGTAGTCCCATAGGTGGCGTAAGGTGTTCCACTAGAGTACCCAGTAGGTTTGTGAACGCAGCCCAGGGTGGCTCCTGATTGGTTACAGGACCTGCGGACTGACTGGGAGATGTATGACACATAGTACACAGACCACCATACACAGCTTCCCCCTTTGGTAAATCTTTGGCGCATGCTCTGCATAATGCAGGAGCGTCCACAGACTTACTGCCCTTATTGTTAGACATTGTACACAAAAGCAACAGAGCGATTTAGTACGATAAAGCCAGACAGGAGTACAATACCTACAATTACAACAGTTAGTATGTGCCTGTAGAGACAATACACAACACCAGCGATTAAATCTTGCATTATGTGACTGAGTACACAGTAGAATTCACGTAATGCGTAAATACTGTGACGCACTAATACATATAATATATGACCCTGATGCACGTAGTCCCTTAGAGTACAGAATATGGTGATAGGTATATCTGTGAAACACTGAAAAGTGAAACCACACAGCAGATACAGTCACGCAGTCACAGGCAATGCAGATACTTATTATGACAAAACTGCACTGGACTAGTATATATACACACACACATATATACACACACACACATACATACATATTTCTCTAACGTCCTTGAGGATGCTGGGACTCCGTAAGGACCATGGGGAATAGACGGGCTCCGCAGGAGATAGGGCACTTTAAGAAAGCTTTGGACTCTGGGTGTGCACTAGCTCCTCCCTCTATGCCCCTCCTCCAGACCTCAGTTTTTACACTGTGCCCAGAGCAGGATGGGTGCACTGCAGAGAGCTCTCCAGAGTTCTCTGCCTAGAAGCATTTTTGTTTGGATTTTTTTCTACCTTTTACTACTTTTTCACAGGGAGCACTGCTGGCAACAGGCTCCCTGCATCGAGGGACTGAGGAGAGAGGAGCAGACCTTCTTGTCAAAGATAGGCTCTACTTCCTCGGCTACTGGACACCATTAGCTCCAGAGGGGGTGAACACAGGTTCTTACTGGGCGTCCACCCCCGGAGCCGCGCCGCCGTTCTCCTCACAGAGCTAGAAGTACAGAAGACAGAAGTCGTCAGGCGGCAGAAGCCTTCAGCTTCACTGAGGTAACGCACAGCACTGCAGCTGTACGTCATTGCTCCCATACACCTCACATACTCCGGTCACTGTAAGGGTGCAGGGCGCAGGGGGGGGCGCCCTGGGCAGCAATATAAACCTCTGCATGGCAAAAAGACTATATACATGTACAGGTGGGCTCTGTACATGTATATAAAAGAGCCCCCTCCATATTTTACTAAGTTTGAGCGGGACAGAAGCCCGCCGCCGAGGGGGCGGGGCTTCTCCCTCAGCACTCACCAGCGCCATTTTCTCTCCACAGCACTGCTGAGAGGAAGCTCCCCGGACTCTCCCCTGCTAACACACGGTGAAAGGGTGCTTAAAAGAGAGGGGGGGGGGGGGCACATAATTGGCGGTTTACATATTATACAGCGCTGCTGGGGAAAAACATTTTGTGTTGGTCTCCGGGGTCATTGTGCTGGGGTGTGTGCTGGCATACTCTCTCTCTGTCTCTCCAAAGGGCCTTGACAGGGTTACTGTCTTCAGGAAAGGGGTTCCCTGTGTGTGTGTGAAGGGTGTCTGTACGCGTGTGACGAGGAAGGCTCGCTTAATGTGGAGGGGGAGTGCTTGAATGTATGTCGGCGTCGGCAACGCCGACACCGGAATGGGTGGATATGCTGAATGTCTTGAATGCAAAGGTCAATCTATTGCATAAAAGGTTAGACAAGGCAGAAGCTAGGGATCAGTCAGGTAGCCAGTCCATGCCTCTCCCTGGGGCGCCAGGTCCTTCGGGGTCTCAGAAGCGCACCATATCCCAGATCGATAACATAGATACCGACACAGATACTGACTATAGTGTCGACTATGAAGATGTTAAATTACAGCCGAAGGTGGCATAGGGTATACGGTACATGATTATTGCCATAAAAGAGGTTTTGCATATTACTGAGGAACCCCCTGTCCCTGACACGAGGGTACACATGTATATAGGGAAAAAGCCTGAAGTCACTTTTCCATCCTAATTTGAATTAAGTGACGTGTGCGAAAAGGCTTGGGAATCTCCGTATAGGAGACCACAAGTTCCCAAAAGGATTCTCATGGCGTATCCTTTTCCACAAACTGATAGGATACGCTGGGAATCTTCGCCAAAAGTTGACAAGGCGCTGACACGTTTGTCCAAAAAGGTGGCACTGCCTTCTCAGGATACGGCTTCCCTCAAGGAACCTGCTGATCGCAGGCAGGAAATTACCTTAAAGCACATTTACAATCATTCCGGTACTATTGCTCGACCGGCTGTGGCGTCGGCCTGGGTTTGTAGTGCGGTTGTGGCATGGGCAGATTCCTTATCTACGGAAATTGACACCTTAGATAGGGATGCCATTCAAATGACCATAGAGCATATCAGAGATGCTGCCTGGTATATGAGGGATGCTCAGAGAGACATTTGTTTATTAAGCTCCAGAATAAATGCTATGTCTATTTCTGCTAGGCGGCTCTTGTGGACCCGACAGTGGACGGGAGATGCCGATTCAAAGCGGCATATGGAATCCTTGCCTTACAAAGGGGTGGAGTTGTTTGGAGACGGCCTCTCGGATCTTGTCTCTACGGCTGGTAAGTCAAATTTCTTACCTTATGTCCCCCCGCAGCATACAAAAAAGGCACCTCATTATCAAATGCAGTCCTTTCGTTCCAATAAAAACAAGAAGGTACGTGGATCATCCTTTGTTGCCAGAGGGAAAGGCAGGGGAAAAAAGCTGCACACAGCTAGTTCCCAAGAGCAGAAGTCCTCCCCTGCGTCTGCAAAGTCCACCGCATGACGCTGGGGTTTCCCGGGGGGAGGCAGATCTGGTGGGGGCTCATTTACGGTTTTTCAGCCACGTCTGGGCTCACTCGCAGGTGGATCCCTGGGCATTAGAGATTGTTTCTCAGGGATACAGGCTGGAATTCGAAGACTTGCCTCCTCGCCGATTTTTCAAATTGGCTCTGCCAGCTTCCCCGTCAGAGAGGGAGCTAGTGTTGGCGGCAATCCAAAAATTGTATATTTAACAGGTGATTTTCACAGTTACTCATCTCCAGCAAGGAGACCCTGTTTGTGGTCCCGAAACCAGACGGTTCGGTCAGACCCATTTTAAACCTGAAATCTCTGAACCTGTACTTGAAGAGGTTCAAGTTCAAAATGGAATCACTCAGGGCAGTCATCGCCAGCCTGGAGGGGGGGGGGGATTGGATGGTGTCCCTGGACATAAAGGATGCTTACCTTCATGTTCCGATATTCCCCCCGCATCAGGCGTTCCTGAGATTTGCAGTGCAGGACTGTCACTGCCAATTTCAGACGTTGCCGTTTGGGATTTCCACGGCCCCTGAGAATTTTCACCAAGGTAATGGCGGAAATGATGGTGCTCCTGCGCAGGCAGGGGGTCACAATTATCCCATACTTGGACGATCTCCTCATAAAGGCGAGATCTCGGGAGAGGTTGCTGGACAGCGTGTCTCTGTCCATGAAGACGTTGCGGATACACGGCTGGATTCTCGATATACCGAAGTCCCAGCTAGTCCCTACAACACGTCTGACCTTTTTGGGGCTGATTCTAGACACAGACCAGAAAAAGGTTTTTCTTCCGATCGAAAAGGTTCAGGAACTCAGAGCCATGGTCAGGAACCTATTAAAACCAAAAAAGGTTTCAGTGCATCATTGCACGCGGGTCCAGGGGAAGATGGTGGCTTCCTACGAGGCCATCCCTTTCGGCAGGTTCCATGCGAGGACTTTTCAATGGGATCTCTCAAGTGGTCCGGGTCCCATTTACAAATGCATCAAAGGATCACCCTGTCTCCCAGGACCAGGGTATCTCTCCTGTGGTGGCTGAACAGTGCTCACCTACTAGAAGGTTGCAGGGTCGGCATTCAGAACTGGTCCTGGTGACCACGGACGCAAGCCTCCGAGGCTGGGGAGCAGTGAAACTGGGAAAAAATTTCCAAGGTCTCTGGTCAAGCCTAGAGTCTTGTCTCCACATCAACGTCCTGGAGTTGAGGGCCATATACAACGCCCTGCGTCAAGCGGAGGAATTGCTTCTGAGAAAACCGGTTCTGATTCAGCAGACAATGTCACGGCAGTGGCTCATATAAACTGCCAAGGCGGAACAAGGAGCAGAATGGCCATGGCAGAAGCGACCAGGATTCTACGCTGGGCGGAAGGCCATGTAAGCGCGCTATCAGCGGTGTTCATCTGGACAACTGGGAGGCGGACTTCCTCAGCAGGCACGACCTGCATCCGGGAGAGTGGGGACTTCATCAAGAAGTCTTCGCACAGTCTTCGCACAGATCACGGATCGTTGGGGACTGCCTCAAATCGACATGATGGCATCCCGTCTCAACAAAAAGCTAAAGCGGTATTGCGCAAGGTCAAGGGACCCTCAGGCGGTAGCGGTAGACGCTCTGGTGACACCTTGGGTGTTCAGATCGGTCTATGTATTTCCTCCTCTTCCTCTCATACCCAAGGTGTTGAGAATAATACGAAGAAGCAGGGTCAGAACAATCCTCATTGTTCCGGATTGGCCACGGAGGACTTGGTATCCGGAGCTGCAAGAGCTGCTCGCAGGGGATCCGTGGCCTCTTCCTCTAAGGCAGGACCTGCTGCGGCAGGGGCCCTGTCTGTTCCAAGACTTACCGCGGCTGCGTTTGACGGCATGGCGGTTGAACGCCGGATCCTAGCGGAAAAAGGGATTCCAGAGGAAGTCATTCCTACCCTGATCAAGGCTAGGAAAGATGTGACATTAAAACATTATCACCGTATATGGCGGAAATATGTTTCTTGGTGTGAGGCCAGAGCTGCTCCTACGGAGGAGTTCCATTTGGACCGTCTACTTCACTTCCTTCAAACAGGAGTGACTTTGGGCCTAAAATTAGGGTCCATAAAGGTCCAGATTTCGGCCTTATCCATTTTCTTTCAAAGAGAATTGGCCTCTATTCCTGAAGTACAGACCTTTGTGAAGGGTGTGCTGCATATTCAGCCTCCCTTTGTGCCTCCGGTGGTGCCTTGGGATCTTAACGTGGTGTTACGCTTCCTCAAGTCACCTTGTTTTGAACCACTCAAAACTGTGGAGTTGAAATACCTCACGTGGAAAGTGGTCATATTGTTGGCGTTAGCTTCGGCAAGACGTGTTTCCGAATTGGCGGCTTTATCACATAAAAGCCCATACTTGGTTTTTCACGTGGATAGGGCAGAGTTGAGGACTCGTCCTCAATTTCTGCCAAAGGTGGTCTCATCTTTTCATATGAACCAACCTATTGTCGTGCCTGTGGCTACACGGGACTTGGAGGATTCCGAGTCCCTGGATGTGGTCAGGGCTTTGAAGATTTATGTGACCAGAACGGCTAGAATCAGGAAGACTGAAGCTCTGTTTGTTCTGTATGCGGCCAACAAGGTTGGCGCTCCTGCTTCAAAGCAGACTATTGCTCGCTGGATCTGTAACACAATTCAGCAGGCGCATTCTATGGCAGGATTGCCGTTACCAAAATCGTTTAAGGCCCACTCCACTAGGAAAGTGGGCTCTTCTTGGGCAGCTGCCCGAGGGGTCTCGGCATTACAGTTGTGCCGAGCAGCTACTTGGTCGGGGACAAACACCTTTGCAAAGTTCTATAAGTTTGATACCCTGGCTGAGGAGGACCTCCTGTTTGCTCAATCGGTGCTGTAGAGTCATCCGCTCTCTCCCGCCCATTTGGGAGCTTTGGTATAATCCCCATAGTCCTTACGGAGTCCCAGCATCCTCAAGGACGTTAGAGAAAATAAGATTTTACTTACCGGTAAATCTATTTCTCCTAGTCCGTAGAGGATGCTGGGCGCCCGTCCCAAGTGCGGACTTCTTCTGCAAGACTTGTATATAGTTATTGCCTACATAAGGGTTATGTTATAGTTTTTCGGTTGAACCGTGGCTATGTTGTTGTTCATACTGTTAACTGGGTAAGTTTATCACAAGTTATACGGTGTGATTGGTGTGGCTGGTATGGATCTCGCCCTTAGATTTACAAAAATCCTTCCTCGTACTGTCCATCTCCTCTGGGCACAGTTTCCCTAACTGAGGTCTGGAGGAGGGGCATAGAGGGAGGAGCCAGTGCCACCCAGAGTACAAAGCTTTCTTAAAGTGCCCTATCTCCTGCGGAGCCTGTCTATTCCCCATGGTCCTTACGGAGTCCCAGCATCCTCTACGGACTACGAGAAATAGACTTACCGGTAAGTAAAATCTTATTATTTATTGACAGCGCGGTCCTAGTCCAGAGATATGGTCCACAGAATACTCTCGTACAATATATCCTGTAATAGATATACTTTTTCTTAACTAACGCTGTCTGTATAAAGACATGTAGAATACTCCAGTGTTTGTGAAGACACACCACTGTATACAGGCGGCTTTACAAAGGAGTCCTTGCCCTGCAGTCCCGGAGGCCAGCCGCAACTATGCTTGGAAAATGGCGCCCTGCGTCTCAGTCAGGGAGAGTTTGAGGAAGCTCCATGGCGGGAAAATCTGCAGCAGATGACACCCTGGGCCGGGGAGTGTCAGTAACCGTAGTCGTACCTCCGTCCGGGAGTCTCGGGGATCGCCGCTCCGACGGGTGGCGGGGCTGTGGCGCTGGGATGTTATTGCGGCGCAGACCCCTGGTATGTGCCTGAGCGCTGTGGCAGGGAGCTGCTGAAGCAGAGGGCTCTGGCAGTGAGCGCAGCTTCTGGGAGGCAGGGAGTCCAGTGTGCATACTGGTTCCCTGTGTGTCCTCTCTGCTGGGGGCCGCCATGTTGGAGACCAAGCAGAGCCAATTGGTTCCCACTCTGTGTCCAGCCAGTCCAGGGTAGGATTCCCTAACAAAAAGGGACTGGTTCAGAGCAAGGCTGCCAGTGCTTCAAGTTACTTACTTGTGTAAGGTTCTCTAGCTCTGTGCTCCCAGGTTGCTGGTTCTGGTTAATATCTGTTGCTGCAGCAGTCGTTTGTCATCAGCCCGCCTTCTCTCGTAGATTGCCCACTGGGACCCTAAGCCGTAGAGGAATCCCAGGTGCTACAGTGACCTCCTCAGTCTTCAATTCTTTAAAAGGCAGAGTTCTTCAGCCTCGTCTTTCAAGCTACAATTCACAAATTCGCAGTTCATTATCTTCAGCCTCGTCTTTCAAGCAACAGTTCATAAATACGCAATTCATTATCTTCAGCCTTGTCTTTCATGCCACAGTTCACAAGTCTGCAGTTCATTATCTTCAGCCACATCTTTGAGCCACCATTCACAAGTCACAGTTCTTTATCCTCAGTCTCGTTTTTTAAAACTACAATTCACTGACTCCTAGCTCCGCCTACGTCTTTCATTGATCTCTTGTCTCATGAGAAGGAACTATGGCCCTCATTCCGAGTTGATCGCTCACTAGCTGCTTTCAGCAGTAGTGCACATGCTAAGCTTCCGCCCTCTGGGAGTGTATCTTAGCAGAACTGCTCGGAAAAAAAATTTCATGCCGTTTCTGAGTAGCTCCAAACCTACTCCTATCTTGCGATCACTGCAGTCTGTTTAGTTCCTGCTTTGACGTCACAAACACGCCCTGCGTTCGGCCAGCCACACCCCCGTTACCCGAGGCACGCCTGCGTTTTTTAGCACACTACCGGAAAACGCTCAGTTACCACCCAGAAACACCCACTTCCTGTCAATCACTCAACGATCAGCAGAGCGACTGAAAAGCGTCGTTCAACCTTGTGTAAAACTGCATAGTTTTGTGTGAAAGTACTTTGCGCGTGCGTACTGCGGCCCGTACACATGCGCAGAAATGCTGATTTTTAGCCTGATCGCTATGCTGCGAACAACGGTAGCTAGCGATCAACTCGGAATGACCCCCTATATCCAGCCCCCTCGTCTTCTTCATCCACAGACAGTCGCTTCCTTGAGCAAATCTAAGCCGCCGGATTCCCAAATCCAGCTGAGCGTGACAGTTAGAGGCTACAGGTCAAGCGCCGGCTCTCTTATACTGGACTTTCACCCAAGGTACTAGCGAGCCTTATTAAATGGGGCGTTAGTACACCCGATCTGTGCTCTATTGCCCTGGTGGTCTTGTGGGGTTTCTTCTCGGTGACAGTGTCCATGCCAGCGCCGCGACCCGTCTCCCTAGGTAACGGACGGAACGCGATTTAATGCGGGTCCCACCTAGGAGACCCTCTTACCTCCGCCCTGTAGCAGCCATTTGAACCAGGAGTGCGACTGTGTGCCTAAAGCCGAAGCGTCTCCGCCGCAAGCATCGGGAAACAGGCCGCGGGAGTATGCAATGCCGCTTGGGAGGTGATGGAGCCGCAGTGCTGCAGTGTCACCATGACATACAGTGCTGACAGCCCAGTTTTGAAGACATTTTCTGCCAGAAAAAGCTTTTTTAGTGGACAATATGAAGTATATTTTTACAAAATAGTTTTAAAATTTAAAATTTTTTCCTTCCATAATGAGTGCGCCAACAAAGGGTTTTTTCTTTCTTGTCTCTAGCTCATTGACTATGCAGTAGTATTCTACTGTAACCAGGGCCGTCTTTTCGTATGGGCTCAATGGGCTCTTGCCCAAGGGCCCCAGGAGTAAAAGGGCCCTAGGCTGATAGCTGAGGGTCCCCTCTTTCCAGGGGTACCAGATTTTTGAAAATCGGCCCTGGGGAACCGGAGATATCCGACTTCAAAGCAGTGGTCCCCATCCAAGCCTGTTAATTATTCTTCCCAGCCAGATATCTAGGGTTCTATCTGACTTAGAGTTTTCCTGAGGTATTCTCCAAAAGCTGGGACTCTCCCCTTTCAGTGGACACTGACAGCTTGTCTCTACTATGCCCAGAACCAGAGATATCAGCCTTCAAGCAGTTGGTCTCTGCTCCAGCTCCACACGCCTGGTATGCAGTTTTATATTTTTGTTGGTGGATTGCTCTGGCTCCTGAAGTCTGATCCCCAAGTCCCCAGTACCTCCTGAAAGGTGGGAATCTCTAGTTTTTTTTATCCCATTAAAGCTAAGAAATCTAATTCCAGGAACTGTAGATATCTGCAGTAAAGCAAGCTGCCCTAACTCCCAGAAATTATGAATATTAAGCCCTCTCCACTAACCACCCCTCCCCTGTGTATTAAACACCCCCCTACCACCCTGGAAGCCATGTACCAGGGCCCCTTCATTCAGCACAGTGTCCCCTTCTACAGTTTAGTGTTCTCCTTCCCGCCCCATTTGTGCAGTAAAGGAGTAATTAGCAGAAATTATTTCTCCAGGTCCTACATGATGAGCGAAAGATAGAACCCCCCTACCCCCCGCGGAACATCAAAGCTGCCGCTGACAGCACCCCCAACCACTACCGCTGATGGGTGGGTAGAGGGGCCCCAGTGCATTGCTGTGCCCAGGGGCCTACACTGCTGTTAAGACAGCTCTGACTGTAACCCGGGTGCACCACCGACTAATTATAACTGGCAATTCCAGCATATAACATTATAAGTTGGTTTTATTAGATGCACTGATATACTCTTTGTTAAAATGTATTGTCTTTTTGTGCAGACACACAACTGTATTACTATATCTGATAAAGGTAGAACTGCTGGAAACAGATCCTATTTAGGGTGGCGTACAAAGGATGAGGTGACAGCAATTAAATAATACCCCTAAGGTAAGTGGGTTCATAGATAGGCTGCTCTTGTGGAACTACTAGTCCCAGCATGCAATGGTCCTCGAAGGAACTCTTGCAATTTAACTGGCTTATCTTGTGAAACACTAGGTCAATATCGTGTACGAATAAACGATATCGACGCACCAATCGCCCCATCGTATGCACATTGTGCATTTTTTAGGTGCAATTCCGATGCACAGTCAATCCCGGCAGCACTGATTTGCGGAGGTTTGACCGATCATGTGGTGCAAAGTCACCATACGATCTATCATCTGCTGGGGGGAGTGGTGGAACGGCTCGCATCTAATGCGAATCGTCCTAGTGTATGATAGCTATTAGTCCCCTTTGCTGAGAAAACCAATGTTTAAAGGGCACCATACACTATAACGATATGTCTGAGGCTGAAATTGGATGCAATTTCCCTTGAACTACCCCGGGACCTTCCAGGGAGTGAGTCCATACGATTTTGTACTTTTGTGCTATTTTTGCATAAGATATATCTCATGAGATTTATTAAGCTGCTATAAATAGCATGAGATATATACTATGGCATACAAATGTTCCATAAAGATCTATCTGAAGGGCTGGATTAGAGGGTTAGGGGGCTGGCCCAAATAGGGCACACTGCTGCTTTGTGATTAGTGAGGCTGGTTTATACTAGGGATGGACATCGGAAGGCCACCATCAAATGATGGCTGGATTTCCGCCGTTGAATCTTTTGATGCGATGGTAACTAACCATTGCATCAAAAGTATTCAATTTAAAAAAAATCATATGATTTGCGCATGCTCAAAAAGCCTTGTTTGCGCATGTGCAAATCTATTCAGCGCGGAAGCGCATGCGAAGACTCTGAATCGTGGCCAGTCAGGGATGGGACTGGTGGCGGGACCATCACAACACCATCAAATGTTTCCCATTTGATGGCAACAAACATTGGAACGCCACCATCGAATGGTAAAAACATTACCTGAAGTTCGGGACTCTCATCTCTCCCCAGGTTTTGGGTCGGATCATCCCACCTGGGGCCACAGAAACAAATGGTACACTATTGGGGTACAGTGGCGGGTAAAACACATGGCCATTAGGGGGTTAAAAACACTGGGGCCACAGAAACTCACGTTGGGGCCACAGTGTGATTATACATTGGTGGTCAGTGTGCTTATTATGTACATTGGTGGCCAGTGTACCTTGGTGGACAGTGTGATAAATACATTAGTGGACAGTGTTGATTGATTAAATACATACTTGGGGGTGCCATACAATCCGATATATAGAGGATTCTTCAGCGCTGTGGCTTGCCTGCTGCTTCGTGCTGCTGCTGATGGGAGTGTCCTGGAGAATGCCAGTCAAACTGAGATACATCACATGTGATATATCGTATGCACAAAAAAGGATACCATTTTCCATCCAATTCCGATTTATCATGAGTGCAGCACTTGCTATCTAGGGGATCCTATCCGACAGTCACGGGGCCGCACATCGGATCCGATCTAAAACATATACGATTTGCCACTTTTCATAAGATATATTGGACAGCTATATCTGAATTGTATGAAATCGTGTAAAATTGTAGTAGTGTATGGGGCCTTAAGATTCCTTACACTTTATAAAATGTAACTGTACTCCTAGTACATTACAGATTGTCACGATCCGGGTATCGGGACGCCATTATTTGCCATTTAGATGTCTCCTGAGGCTGGCTCAGCGTTCCAGGACCGGATCTCACCTGTGTTACTGATGTCCATGTTCTACAACTCCCTCCTGTCATTCTGAGACGCTGTCACAAGCGGCATCACGTTCGGCGTCTCCAGCCTCTGCGGCCTCCACCGCCGCTCCTGTGTTTCCAGTTATTGATTGTCAGTGTGGCGTTACATGTCTGCCGCGATCCCCGCTGTATCCATGTGGTTACCAGTGTGACGTCTCCTGCCCTCCGCGGTCTGCGCCGCCATTGCTGCTGAGTCTCCACATGGTTACTCAAACTACTTTCCCTCCAAGTGCTAACATGGGCGCAGCCATGTTGGTTTCAGTCACATGCCTCAGTTTCCTCCAATACGCTGCTCCTGGAATCTGCATAATTGCCCAGCCAATGCCTGCCTTGCTGCAGGTATAAGTATCCTGTGCCTGGGCCAGGAAGGCGTCAGTGCTTTGGTTGTCAAACCTTGTTCCAATCTCTCTCTCTTCTGTGATTGTTTCTCCAGGTTTCCAGCTCCTGTTACCAGCAGCTACTAGAGACCCGCATCTGCTTTCCATCCTGCGGTGCAGCCTGACTCTGCAGTCCTCCGTGACTACTCCAGCTTCCAGCTACCAACTATCTGCTTCCAGCGGTCAGCTTTCAGCAGTATCAAGTTTTCCTTAAAGTGCCGGTGTTGTTCCAGTGGATACCCATATACCAGCAGTGTCCACAAACCATCGGTAACCACCGTTCATATTTCCAAGTTCCACGCTCTCTAGCTTCATCACCTGGCTGGTTCCATCCAGCATCCACTCCGTGTCTTCATCACCTGGCTGGTTGCATCCAGCATCCACTCCGTGTCTTCATCACCTGGCTGGTTCCATCCAGCATCCACTCCGTGTCTTCATCACCTGGCTGGTTCCATCCAGCATCCACTCCGTGTCTTCATCACCTGGCTGGTTCCATCCAGCATCCACTCCGTGTTTTCGTCATCTAGCTGGTCCCATCCAGCATACACAGCAGTCCTTCTAGCTACAGTGATCCAGCTCCAAGAACTACATCTGCTGACGTGTTCCTCGGCTACCTTCACTACTACAGACAGGCCTGGTAAGGACAATCCACCTATGGGACTTTAACATCAGATCCATATCCTACCAGTGCTCTGTGGCTCCAGCCAAGTTCATAGTTATCCAGGAACTGTACCATCTTTTCACTGTTCATTCTTTAACCACTGCTGTGTAAAATACGGAACTTGTTAATAAATCTTTTATTGACTTTTAAAACCCTGGTTGTCATGGTCACACCTTCGGGTGATCCTTCTTCATTACACTTACATGTCCAGGGGTCTGATTAAACCTCCCAGGTTTAAGTTTATCCCAGCCCTTACAACTGAGGCTTCCTCCTGTCAGCCCAGACCCTCAGTTGGAACACAGATGTGTCTACTTACTGTACATCTAGCCTCCCTGCACATTAAACAGCCCGTCTAGTCACGCCATGCTGTGGCGTAACTAGGTAGCGCCGGGTGTCTTTTTTTGCTACTTCTTCCCTTAAAATGAGTCTTATTATAGAAGAGGTGTGTGTCTGTATCAAGGTAGAAATTCAAGGAACTGACTGGTTGCATTCTAGGACAGCGACATGTTGAAAGTCAATGAGCTCTTCAATACAACCCATTTTGACTGTAGATTGTTTGGATGAATGCTTGATTGCATGCACATATTAGCAATAACACTATTTAGAGTGAATTATACACTTACCAGATACAGAGGTGTCCCAATACATCTTGCCTCAATACACCATGCAGCAGTAAATGCCTGGTGTGAGTGAGCTGATAGGTCCCGTACAACTCAGTTAGCATCGGGCGTCTTTTTTTTTTTAACCGAAAATGTGTCTTATTCGCATTGCTATGCGAATAGGACGCACAAGCAGCGTATGCTGATTAAAATGATATGCGGCATGCCAGCATCCAGAGCGGCATGATGCCAGCTGCATCCTCTGGATAGCACAAGTCAAGTTCAGAAACCCTCCCCCAACAGATCTCACAAGATGTCTGCAAGGACACAGATTCCTGCCCATGCCCGAGGAAGAAGGTCCCAAACTGGTCTCTGTTCCCCCATTGGAGGAAAATGGACTCAAACTGCCCCAATGCAACATTCCTGTCCACTCTCCCTGCTGAATTGATCTACTGGTGCTAGAAGGTAGTAAAAAATTGTAAATATCACTGCTGCACTGCAGTGTACTGGGGCACATCATTGTGGCTTCAGACAGGGACGTAGCCAGAACTTTGTGGGCCACATAGCAAATATTTTAAGGGGCCTCTGTCCCAATGCTTCTAGAGAGACCCCTCTACGCAGTAGTTAATTTTATGCCCCATAATAGTGTCCTAGTTTATTTTCTGAACCACAGTAGTGCCCTAGTTCATGTTATGTTACAATGTAGGGCTGCCAGTACACATTATGCAACACAGTATCCCAATTCCCATTATTACATACAGTGCTCCCTAGTTCATATTATGCCACACTATAGTGCCTCCACTTCATATGGTGCCACAGAACAGTTTCTAAGTCAGTGATCTCTAACCCGTAGCTCGCAAGCTACCAGTAGCTCGCCATAGTATTTTCTCTTACGTCCTAGAGGATGCTGGGGACTCCGTAAGGACCATGGGGATAGACGGGCTCCACAGGAGACATGGGCACTTTAAGAAAGACTTTAGGATTTGGGTGTGCACTGGCTCCTCCCTCTATGCCCCTCCTCCAGACCTCAGTTGATTACTGTGCCCAGAGGAGACTGGGTGCTTTTCAGAGGCTCTCCTGAGTTTCTGACAGATATTTTGTTAAGTTTTTTATTTTCAAGGAGCCTGCTGGCAACAGACTCCCTGCATCGTGGGACTGAGGGGAGAGAAGCAGACCTACTTCTGTGAGTTGAAAGGCTCTGCTTCTTAGGCTACTGGACACCATTAGCTCCAGAGGGATCGGTACGCAGGTCTCATCCTCGCCATCCGTCCCGGAGCCGTGCCGCCGTCCTCCTCACAGAGCCTGAAGGTAGAAGCCACGTGAGTATGAGAAGTTAGAAGACATCAGAGGCGGCAGAAGACTTCACTGAGGTAACGCACAGCACTGCAGCTGTGCGCCATTGCTCCCATTCACCTCACATACTGTGTCACTGTAAGGGTGCAGGGCGCAAATAAACCTCTCCTGGCAAAAGATGGGTATATAGAGCCGGCCAATGTATATACCTACGAGCCCCCGCCAAAGTTTTGTATTTTAGAGCAGGACAGAAGCCCGAGCACTAATGAGAGGAAACTCCCCGGACTCTCCCCTGCTTAGATCACGGTGACAAGAGGGTTTTAAAGTAGAGGGGGGGCACATAATTGGCGAATTGAGTATAAAAGCGCTATCTGGGTAAACATAAATATTGTGTTTTTGTCCTGGGTTATTATAGCGCTGGGTGTGTGCTGGCATACTCTCTCTCTGTCTCTCATAAGGGCCTTGTGGGGGAACTGTCCTCAGATAAGAGGGTTCCCTGAGTGTGTGGTGTGTCGGTACGTGTGTGTCGACATGTCTGAGGTAGAAGGCTTTTCGAGGGAGGAGGAGGAGGAGGAGCAAATGAATGTGGTGTCGCCATTGACGGCGCCGACACCTGACTGGATGGATATGTGGAATGTTTTAAGTGCCAATGTAAATTTATTGCACAAAAGATTGGATAAAGCTGAAGCTAGGGAACAGTCAGGGAGTCAACCCATGCCTGTACCTATGTCGCAGGGACCTTCGGGGTCCCAAAAGCGCCCACTATCCCAAATAGTTGACACGGATACCGACACGGATTCTGACTCCAGTGTCGAATATGATGATGCAAAATTACAGCAAAAGGTGGCTAAATGTATTCGATATATGATTATTGCAATCAAAGATGTTTTGCATATCACAGAGGAACCCCCTGTCCCTGACACGTGGGTACACATGTATAAGGGAAAGAAAACTGAGATACATTTTCCCCCCTCATATGAGCTGAACGAGTTATGTGAAAAAGCTTGGGAATCTCCAGACAAGAAACTGCAGATTCCCAAAAGGATTCTTATGGCGTATCCTTTCCCACCAACGGACAGGATACAGTGGGAATCATCCCCTAGGGTGGACAAAGCTTTGACACGCTTATCCAAAAAGGTAGTGCTGCCTTCCCAATATACAGCTACCCTCAGGGATCCTGCTGATCGCAAGCAGGAGGTTACCCTGAAGTCCATTTATACACATTCAGGTACCTTACTCAGACCGGCTATTGCGTCGGCATGGGTGTGTAGTGCTGTAGCAGCATGGACAGATACCTTATCAGCGGAAATTGATACCCTGGATAAGGATCCCATCCTATTGACCCTAGGACATATAAAAGATGCTGTCTTATATATGAGAGATGCACAAAGAGACATTGGTCTATTGGGTTCGAGAATCAACGCTATGTCGATCTCGGCTAGAAGAGTCCTTTGGACCCGACAATGGACAGGTGATGCCGACTCAAAAAGGCATATGGAGGTTTTACCTTACAAGGGTGAGGAATTGTTTGGGGAAGGTCTCTCGGACCTGGTCTCCACTGCTACGGCAGGCAAATCTAATTTTTTACCTTATATTCCCTCACAACCTAAAAATGCACTGCATTATCAAATGCAGTCCTTTCGATCAAATAGAAACAAGAAAGGCCGTGGATCGTCCTTTCTTGCCAGAGGTAAGGGCAGAGGGAAAAAGCTGCACAACACAGCTAGTTCCCAGGAACAGAAGTCCTCCCCGGCCTCTGCAAAATCCACCGCATGACGCTGGGGCTCCACTAAGGGAGTCCACCCCAGTGGGGGCACATCTTCGAATTTTCAGCCACATATGGGCCCACTCACAGGTGGATACCTGGGCAATAGAAATTGTTTCCCTAGGTTACAAACTGGAATTTGAAGAGGTGCCTCCTCGCCGGTTTTTCAAATCTGCTCTGCCAACGTCTCATCAAGAACGGGAGATAGTGTTAAATGCAATCGACAAATTGTATCTTCAACAGGTGGTGGTCAAGGTTCCCCCGCTTCAACAGGGCAGGGGATATTACTCAACCCTGTTTGTGGTCCCGAAACCGGACGGTTCGGTCAGACCCATTTTAAATTTAATATCCCTGAACCTATACTTGAAAAGGTTTAAATTCAAGATGGAATCGCTCAGGGCAGTCATCGCCAGCCTGGAAGGGGGAGATTTTATGGTATCTCTGGACATAAAGGATGCATACCTTCATGTTCCCATATATCCACCTCATCAGGCGTACCTGAGATTTGCGGTACAGGATTGTCATTACCAATTTCAGACGTTGCCGTTTGGGCTTTCCACGGCCCCGAGAATTTTCACCAAGGTGATGGCGGAAATGATGGTGCTCCTGCGCAAGCAAGGTGTCACAATTATCCCGTACTTGGACGATCTCCTCATAAAAGCGAGATCAAGAGAATAATTACTGAACAGCGTGTCACTTTCACTGAAGGTGTTACAGCAACACGTCTGGATTCTCAATATCCCGAAGTCGCAGCTGGTTCCTACGACTCGTCTACCCTTCTTGGGCATGATTCTGGATACGGACCAGAAAAGGGTGTATCTGCCGATAGAAAAGGCTCAAGAACCTATTGAAACCAAAACAGGTGTCAGTGCATCACTGCACGCGAGTCCTGCGAAAGATGGTGGCATCTTACGAGGCCATTCCATTCGGCAGGTTCCATGCACGGACCTTCCAATGGGACCTACTATACAAATGGTCCGGGTCGCATCTACAAATGCATCAGTTGATCATCTCTCCTGTGGTGGCTGCAGAGTGCTCACCTTCAAGAAGGCTGCAGATTCGGCATTCAGGATTGGGTCCTGGTGACCACGGACGCGAGCCTCCGAGGTTGAGGTGCAGTCACACAAGGAAGGAACTTCCAGGGTCTTTGGTCAAGTCAGGAGACTTGTCTTCACATCAACGTCCTGGAGCTAAGAGCCATATTCAACGCCCTTCGTCAAGCGGAGACTTTGCTTCGCGACTTACCAGTTCTGATCCAGTCAGACAACATCACCGCAGTAGCTCATGTAAACCGCCAGGGCGGCACAAAGAGCAGAGTGGCAATGGCGGAAGCCACAAAGATTCTACGCTGGGCGGAAAACCATGTAAGCGCCCTATCAGCAGTGTTCATTCCGGGAGTGGACAACTGGGAAGCAGACTTCCTCAGCAGGCACAACCTGCATCCGGGAGAGTGGGGACTTCATCAGGAAGTCTTCACACAGATTGCAAGCCAGTGGGGCTTGCCCCAGATAGACATGATGGCATCCCGCCTAAACAAAAAACTGCAAAGGTATTGCGCCAGGTCAAGAGACCCTCAGGCGGTAGCGGTGGACGCACTAGTGACACCGTGGGTGTTCCACTCAGTACATGTTTTTCCTCCTCTTCCTCTCATCCCAAAGGTGTTGAGAAGAAAAGGAGGAGTTCGGACAATTCTCATTGTTCCAGATTGGCTACGAAGGGCCTGGTACCCGGAATTGCAGGAGATGCTCACAGAAGATCCGTGGCCTTTTCCTCTAAGACAGGACCTGTTGCAACAGGGGCCCTGTCTGTTCCAAGACTTACCGCGGCTGCGTTTGATGGCATGGCGGTTAAACGCCGGATCCTAGCGGAAAAGGGCATTCCGGATGAGGTCATTCCTACTCTGATAAAGGCTAGGAAGGATGTGACAGCTAAACATTATCACTGTATATGGCGTAAATATGTTGCTTGGTGTGAGGCCAGGAATGCTCCTACGGAAGAATTCTATCTGGGCCGTTTCCTTCACTTTCTACAAACTGGAGTGAATTTGGGCCTAAAATTAGGCTCCATTAAGGTTCAGATTTCGGCATTATCCATTTTCTTTCAAAAAGAATTGGCTTCACTTCCAGAAATACAAACTTTTGTAAAGGGAGTGCTTCATATTCTGCCTCCTTTTGTACCTCCGGTGGCGCCTTGGGACCTTAACGTGGTTTTGAGTTTCCTTAAGTCGCACTGTTTTGAACCACTTCAGACAGTAGAGTTAAAATATCTCACTTGGAAGGTGGTCATGTTGTTGGCCTTAGCTTCGGCTAGGCGAGTGTCAGAATTGGCGGCTTTGTCTCACAAAAGCCCCTATCTATTTTTCCGTATGGATAGGGCGGAATTTTGGACCCGTCCTCAATTCTTGCCTAAGGTGGTGTCATCCTTTCATATGAACCAACCTATTGTGGTGCCGGTGGCTACACGAGACTTGGAGGATTCCGAGTATCTGGATGTAGTCAGGGCTTTGAAAATTTACATGGCCAGGACGGCCAAAGTCAGAAAAACTGAAGCGCTGTTTATCCTGTATGCAGCCAACAAGGTTGGCGCTCCTGCTTCAAAGCAGACTATTGCTCGCTGGATCTGTACCACGATTCAGCAGGCGCATATGACGGCTAGATTGCCGTTACCTAAATCAGTCAAGGCCCATTCCACTAGGAAAGTGGGCTCTTCTTGGACGGCTGCCCGAGGGGTCTCGGCACTACAGCTACTTGGTCAGGGGCAAACACGTTTGCGAAATTCTACAAATTTGATACCCTGGCTGAGGAGGACCTCCTGTTTGCTCAATCGGTGCTGCAAAGTCATCCGCACTCTCCCGCCCGTTTGGGAGCTTTGGTATAATCACCATGGTCCTTACGGAGTCCCCAGCATCCTCTAGTACGTAAGAGAAAATAAGATTTTAAACCTACCGGTAAATCTTTTTCTTGTAGTCCGTAAAGGATGCTGGGCGCTCGTCCCAAGTGCGGACTACTTCTGCAAGACTTGTATATAGTTTTGCTTACATAAGGGTTATGTTATGGTTGCTTTCAGTTTCCGACTGAAGCTATGTTGAATTTCATACTGTTAACTGGTTAGTTTATCACAAGTTATACGGTGTGATTGGTGTGGGCTGGTATGAATCTTGCCCTTGGTTTAACAAAAATCCTTTCCTTGTACTGTCCGTCTCCTCTGGGCACAGTTTCTCTGAGGTCTGGAGGAGGGGCATAGAGGGAGGAGCCAGTGCACACCCAAATCCTAAAGTCTTTCTTAAAGTGCCCATGTCTCCTGCGGAGCCCGTCTATCCCCATGGTCCTTACGGAGTCCCCAGCATCCTCTACGGACTACGAGAAAAAGATTTACCAGTAGGTTTAAAAATAAGATTTTACTTACCGGTAAATCTATTTCTCGTAGTCCGTAGTGGATGCTGGGGACTCCGCAAGGACCATGGGGAATAGACGGGCTCTGCAGGAGACAGGGCACTCTAAGAAAGAATTTGGATACTGGTGTGCTCTGGCTCCTCCCTCTATGTCCCTCCTCCAGACCTCAGTTAGAGAAACTGTGCCCGGAAGAGCTGACAGTACAAGGAAAGGATTTTGGAATCCAGGGCAAGACTCATACCAGTCACACCAATCACACCGTATAACTTGTGATAAACTTACCCAGTTAACAGTATGAACAACAACGGAGCATCAGATCAACCCTGATGCAACCATAACATAACCCTTATTTTAAGCAATAACTATATACAAGTATTGCAGAAGAAGTCCGCACTTGGGACGGGCGCCCAGCATCCACTACGGACTACGAGAAATAGATTTACCGGTAAGTAAAATCTTATTTTCTCTAACGTCCTAGTGGAATGCTGGGGACTCCGCAAGGACCATGGGGATTATACCAAAGCTCCCAAACGGACGGGAGAGTGCGGATGACTCTGCAGCACCGAATGAGCAAACGCAAGGTCCTCCTCAGCCAGGGTATCAAACTTGTAAAACTTTGCAAAAGTGTTTGAACCTGACCAAGTAGCTGCTCGGCAAAGCTGTAATGCCGAGACCCCTCGGGCAGCCGCCCAAGAAGAACCCACCTTCCTTGTGGAGTGGGCTTTTGCTGATTTTGGCAGCGGCAAACCAGCCGCAGAATGAGCCTGCTGAATCATGTTACAGATCCAGCGAGCAATAGTTTGCTTTGAAGCAGGAGCACCCAGCTTGTTGGATGCATACAGGATAAACAGCGACTCAGTTTTCCTGACCCTAGCCGTTCTGGCTACATAAACCTTCAAAGCCCTGACCACATCTAGTCACTCGGAATCCTCCAAGTCACGAGTAGCCACAGGCACCACAATAGGTTGGTTCATATGAGAAGATGACACCACCTTTGGCAGAAATTGTGGACGGGTCCGCAATTCCGCCCTGTCCATATGGAAAACCAGATAGGGGCTTTTATGTGACAAAGCCGCCAATTCTGACACATGCCTAGCTGAAGCCAAGGCTAATAGCATGACCACCTTCCACGTGAGAAATTTTAACTCCACGGTTTTGAGTGGCTCAAACCAGTGTGACTTCAGGAAACTCAACACCACGTTAAGATCCCAAGGTGCCACTGGAGGCACAAAAGGGGGCTGAATGTGCAGCACTCCCTTTACAAACGTCTGAACTTCAGGAAGAGAAGCCAGTTCCTTTTGAAAGAAAATGGATAGGGACGAAATCTGGACCTTAATGGAACCCAATTTCAGACCCAAAGTCACTCCCGACTGTAGGAAGTGAAGGAAACGGCCCAGCTGGAATTCCTCCGTAGGGGCATTCCTGGCCTCACACCAAGCAACATATTTTCGCCATATACGGTGATAATGTTTAGCCGTCACGTCCTTCCTAGCCTTTATCAGCGTAGAAATAACCTCATCCGGAATGCCTTTTTCTGCTAGGATCCGGCGTTCAACCGCCATGCCGTCAAACGCAGCCACGGTAAGTCTTGGAACAGACAGGGCCCCTGCTGCAACAGGTCCTGTCTTAGAGGCAGAGGCCATGGGTCCTCTGTGAGCATTTCTTGCAGATCTGGATACCAAGTCCTTCTTGGCCAATCCGGAACAATGAGTATTGTTCTCACTCCTCTTTTTCTTATGATTCTCAGCACCTTTGGTATGAGAGGAAGAGGAGGAAATACATAAACCGACTGGAACACCCACGGTGTCACTAGTGCGTCTACAGCTATCGCCTGAGGGTCTCTTGACCTAGCACAATACCTCTGTAGCTTTTTGTTGAGGCGGGATGCCATCATGTACACCTGTGGCAGTTCCCACTGCCTTGCAATCTGCGTGAAGACTTCTTGATGAAGTCCCCACTCTCCCGAGTGGAGGTCGTGCCTGCTGAGGAAGTCTGCTTCCCAGTTGTCCACTCACGGAATGAACACTGCTGACAGTGCTCTTACGTGATTCTCCGCCCAGCGAAGAATTCTGGTGGCTTCCTCCATCGCCACCCTGCTCCTTGTGCCGCCTTGGCGGTTTACATGAGCCACTGCGGTGATGTTGTCTGACTGAATCAGCACCGATTGGTCGCGAAGCAGGTTCTCCTACAGTTGGATACCAAACACTACCTTATAACCTAATGCTGTCCCCTCATATCCTGTAAAGGTGAATCCCTTTGTTGTTGTACCTTTTAAACAAGTATAACTTGCTGGTGTGGTGCGTGTGGGCTATGTGTACATTGTGCACTATGTGGATTAAATATGAGATATGTCTTTGTGGCTTTTCCATGCGAGTACCAATGCTACCGTAATCACTCATACCACGCGCTAATACGCAGGACCGCGTGAGCGGTCATATGCAACTTGCGAATAGCCTAGTGGGATAGTAAAAGCATGTATGTATGAATCAATGTCTGAGGGGCGTGTATCATCGTCCTGTATATGTTCTAAGTAAGCTTCAAGGTATTGCGAAGTATACATTAAATCCTACTCATCCCGTATTAAGGGTCTGTAAATGGGCAAACAAACACTACCGAGCTCTTTTCGGCTTCTTGTTCCAACAAATGGGGAGCACATTTAGTTGATGATACATGGAGGGGGCACATATGTGAATGCTACTATATGTGTATAACACCTGTCGACTATGTGTGCCATTAACTGAGGGTTGCAGAGATGAAGATAAGACACATATATATATATATAAAAATAAATTTACATAAACATTGGGTAGGGTTGACGTCTTTTCCGTTTGGATGTTTTCTGGGTAAAGGGGGAGACAGAGAAAAATGGTGAAAGAAACAGGCCATGAAATTAATTTGCAATCCTTATCATAACACTGTTTCTATCGATGCGTCATAAACCAAATCTGCTGCTGTGACAACACCCTCGCTCCTTAGACTCATCAAATTTGTGCCGTGCTTGCGCCACGTTAGAATTCGAACACACCTGAATATCAGACCAATAATTATGATGACTCCCAGGATACAAAGGAGAAACTTCCCCACACTCATAATAACATTCTGTTCCCACTCTCCTAACCCTGAGAACCATTTGCGTGGATTCAACCATGAGACCCAGCCAGTCAGTTTATTACCCACAGCCGTCAAGGTAAGATTGTGCTTCCTCCTGAACTCCCACTTCAACTGTAAGATCTCATCCATCTTTTGATCGATGATCTCCGTGGGGTTCTCAGTGCTATTCGTGATATACGTACAATACTTCACGCCATATTGAGTTGCCAGGGTAACACAGTACCCACCCGTCACAGCTGTAACGTAATTAAGGACCATTCTGTGCTGGATCAGCTCTTTCTTGTGAGCTTGTAACTCCCTTCCTGTATACCTGAAGGTGTCATCATACATCTCAGTGATATTATCTATCAAGTTCGCTAGCGCATGGATGTACCTATAATTTATAGTTCCTCTGGCACTACGGGTGATATCTAATGCGAGAAGGAACTGAATCCCGGTGGATTCATGGATCAAGTCAGAGGCTTCGTGCTCTGCCCTATCTATGAGGTGTCTCTTGATGATGTGTTCATAGTGGGTATGAGTATAAGGAGTCTGAGCGCTGCGGTGAACGTCTTTCATTTTATCATGGGTTATGGCCATGACCTCTGGTAGTACTTTCCCAATATAACACAATCCCTCAGAGCTCGGAGTAAGCCACTTGTACGCTTTCCTCCCACATATGAAATAGGCATCATCTGGGAGAACATAGGGGACAAAATGTAACATCACCATATTGCAAATCTTCCAGGTAAAGAAACCAATCCCTAGTTCTCTCATTTGCTCAGTACAAGTATCGGGCTGGATGATATGGGCACAATACCCCTGCGATACCTTTCCAACCCACATGGTTTTGCTTCCATGTGTATACCGGTACCGAAAATACTTCTCACTGTTGGTTATCTTGCGTACAAGTTCAGAGTCGATAGGAATCCTATCAGCTCTGTGTGAAAAGGTCATTGGTTATTCCAAGTCACTTCCCAATTTCATGGTTTTCGGAAATTGGAAATATTAAAACACAACAGGGACCTATCTATGTTGTACTGGTGGAGATTCAAGCTAGGGAGCCTAGATATATTGAATTTCTTGTCCACCGGTCTCCCACCCCATAATTCGAGTACCTCATCTATTGCTAAAGGGTACGGCACTAATCCTGACTTACTCTGTCCTTGAGGTACTTGTGAGCACACCCAACATTCTGTCTGGTTTAAGACATTACCCACTGAGTGGTAATCACTCAACGGATGTCGGTCTATGTCGATATTAATGTTGGAATGACATCTCTGGATGCACCCATCTTCGACTATGTTCTCACAATTCCTACAAATACAGTATTCATCGGACAATAACCCCTCACATTGCCTCCGAGCTCCATGACTACCAGGGCGCTTACTGATACCAGCCTTTACTCGAGTGATGTGCTGCTCCTGAGATCCTCCACATCCGTACTTGCCATCAGATCCTTGCTCGACTTCTCTGGGATCCTCACCAAAACAAATTGTCCTGAGCAAAAACAAAATTACTAGCAGAACCCGAAATGCAGTCTCTTGGAGTAGATCCATTTCGTTAAGGGAAGAAGGGAGATAAGAAGGGGGAGAAAGAGAAAAAGGGCAGTGGGAGGTGAAAAAAAAAGAAACTGGTATGACAACCGCCTTTGATCTTGTTGCTCTCCATGCTCAGGTGCCATTTCAACAGTCCTGCCTCTCAGCTTTCCCGGAACAAACACTCTAGTGATACAAGGTTCTCTTCGTCTTGCTCTTTGTCACGAGTTTTCTCCGGGTCAGCGACCTTCTTGCAGTGGGACGAGTGGACCCAAGTCTCTCTTTCGACGACTTTTAGTGCTGTTGTGCTGGTTAACAAGACTTGGTACGGTCCTTCCCACCTGTCAATGAGGCAGCCTGAGCGTAGAAAATTTTGTATCATCACATAATCCCCAGGCTCAATGTCATGACAATTACTGTTCGGTAGGTCAGGAATCACCAGCTTTAGATTTCTTTGTTGATTTCTCAGCTGCTGGCTCATCATAACCAAATATTTCACAGATATTTCGTTATTGCATTTCAAATCATCCTGGGGATCTATCATTACATAAGGTTGTCGACCAAAAAGAATTTCAAAGGGTGATAAGTTAAGCGGTGACCTGGGAGTGGTTCTGATGCTGTACAACACTAGTGGCAAAGCTTCTGGCCACAACAATCCAGGTTCAGCCATCACTTTGCTCAGCTTATTCTTAATAGTGCTGTTCATTCTCTCCACCTTCGCACTCGCCTGTGGTCGGTATGGAGTGTGCAGCTTGCTATTAATTCCCATCAGTTTGCACATGACCTGAAAGACTTCACCTGTAAAGTGGGTACCCCTATCACTTTCAATCATTCTAGGGATACCATATCTGCACACAAATTCCTGCACGATTTTCTTTGCAGTGAACACAGCAGTATTTGTGGCAGTGGGGAATGCTTCTACCCAGTTGGAAAACACATCAGTACATACTAACACATATTTCAAATTCCTACAGGGTGGTAACTGTATGAAGTCGATTTGTATTACATGAAAATGTCCGTCTGTAGGAGGGATATGGGATGGCTCTGTTCGTATTGCCTTACCAATATTCTTCCTCAAGCAAGTAAGACATGTCATTGCTTTCTTACCTGCATGAGAAGAGAATCCTGATGCACTCCAGTAGGTTCTTACCAGCTTGCACATACCCTCCTTGCCCAGATGAATCAGACCATGTGCAGCCTCAGCTAGACTTGGGAGATATGTTCTGGGGGCCACTGGCTTACCGTGTCCATCTGTCCAAAGTCCTGAGGACTCCTTACCATATCCCTTTGCCTTCCAGACTGCCTTTTCATGTAGGGAACACAAATTTTGCATTTCAATTAACTGTTGCATGTTAACTGTTTCAAATGTCATTAGTGATGTGATGTTCGTTTGTATGGTTGTGCTTGCTGCTGATTTAGCAGCTTCATCTGCCCTGCTGTTACCAAGTGAGACTGGGTCTTGGTTGTAAGTGTGTGCTTTACACTTGATAACAGCCACTCTATCTGGTTCCTGTATTGCTGTCAGGAGCCTTTTGATGTGAGATGCATGTGCTACAGGTGTGCCAGCTGCCGTCATGAAATTTCTGAGGCACCACAGGGCCCAAAATCATGCACCACTCCAAAGGCGTACCTAGAGTCCGTGTATATATTAGCTGACTTACCTTTGGCCAACTCGCATGCTCTGGTCAGAGCGACCAGCTCAGCAACTTGTGCTGAGTGTGGTGGGCCAAGGGGTTCAGTTTCTATGAAATCTTCGTCATCTACAACTGCATATCCGGTGCACAAGTCTCCCGATTCCGTCTGTCTGTGGCAACTACCGTCAGTGTAGAAGGTAAAGTCTACTCCTTCCAGTGGGTTGTCACTGATATCAGGTCTCACTGTAAAAGTTTGGTTCAGGTATTCCATACAATCATGCATATCAGTATCTGCACTAAATCCTCCTTCACCATCATTCTCATCCTCCATCCTTTGTGCCTGTCCAGGCACACTTGGCAAGTAAGTTGCAGGATTTAGTGCGCTGCATCTCCTAATGTTGATGTTTAAAGGGGCCATCAGTGATAATTTCCACTTTGTAAACCGAGCAGATGAGACATGTCTGGTTTGGGCGGAGTTCAGCAAGGCTGACACTGCATGAGGTGTATGGATGGTCAAGTCGTGTCCTAACACTATGTCCTCACTTTTACTTACCAGCAAAGCTATCGCTGCAACACTTCACAAGCAAGTGGGGAGAGACCGCGCTACAGTGTCCAACTGTGCACTGTAGTAAGCTACTGGTCTGCTGGCTTCACCATGTCTCTGTGTTAAGACTCCTGCCGCGCACCCAGCACTTTCAATACCGTACAATTCAAAGGGCTTTTCATAATCTGGCATACCCAATGCAGGTGCTTGTGATAAACACTGTTTTAGTCTCTCAAACGCCAGTTCGGACTCATCTGTGTGTGAGACCTGTTCTGGTTTGTTCGAAGAGACCATCTCCTGTAAGAGTAGTGCTAGTATGGAAAACCCTGGAATCCAGTTCCGACAGTACCCACACATTCCGAAGAGAGCGCAAACCTGTTGCTGAGTTTGCGGCAAGGTCATGTCGCGAATCGCCTGTATCCTATCAGCGGTCAGGTGCCTAAGTCCTTGTGTCAAGCAGTGTCCCAAGTATTTGACCCTGGTCTGACACACTGCAACTTATCCTTTGAAACCTTGTGTCCTGTCTTGGAAAGATGAAACAGAAGCTGTTTAGTATCTTTCAAGGACGACTCGAGTGAGTCAGAACACAACAACAAGCCATCAACATACTGTATTAGCACTGATCCACTCTCAGGTTGAAAGGATTGTAAACAGTCATGCAAGGCCTGGGAGAAAATACTCGGGCTGTCAATGAAACCTTGGGGAATACAAGTCCAGGTGTACTGTACTCCCCTGTACGTAAAGGCAAAGAGGAATTGGCTGTCAGAGTGAAGAGGGTCAGAAAAGAAAGCAGAACAGAGGTCAATGACAGTGAAGAATTTTGCGGTAGAGGGAATCTGCATGAGGATGACAGCTGGATTGGGCACTACGGGGAATTGGCTCTCAACAATTTTGTTTATCCTGCATTAGCCTGTAACCCCTCCCCCCACTCTTTTTCACAGGGAAGATGGGACTATTGGCTGTGCTGGATGTCCTGACTAGGATGCCCTGCTGTAGCAGCCGCTCTATGACAGGGTACACTCCTAACTCTACCTCTGGCTTCAGAGGATATTGAGGGATTTTTGGAGCTATCCTGCCATCTTTTACTTGTACTGTTACTGGAGCTACAATCGCCATCAATCCAGTGTCCTGTCCATCTTTGGTCCAAAGGGAACCAGGTATTTGCGAGATAATTTCCTCTACCTTTGATGGACACGTGTCTATAACAGTAGATTGCGACATGAGGGGTGTCTAGTATATCTTGCACTTCTTGTGCGTGGTTCTCAGGTATAGCCAAGAAAACACCCTCAGGAGTACAATATATGACACACCTCATTTTACACAATAAATCTCTGCTGAGTAGATTAGTCGGAGCCGATGCAGCCAGCAGGAAGGAATGTTTTGTTTGCAAGGGCCCTATCGTAATCTCTGCAGGTCTACTCAAAGGGTATTGTTGCACCATTCCTATTACTCCCATTGCCAAAATCGTTTTACCCGTGGTTTTTACACCTGATGTGTAATTCAACACTGACCTGGCCGCCCCTGTATCTACAAGAAAAGGTAATGGTACACCAGCTACATCAACCATGACCTCAGGTTTACTACCAATGCTAGCATTCAACTTCACTGGCTGCAGACTACAGGTGTGGCCCAACCCCTATTGTGCAGTGGGACCCTCCTGCATCGCGTTGGCAGCTACAATATGTGAGGGGGTTAGCCATGAGTTTTCAGAGGCCTGCCAGTCTCTCCTGGGTGGGTACCTCCTTGTTTCCCCTCTATGTGGCTCGTAATCCCTTCTATATGGTCCCTGATCCCAATTATGTGAATTGTAGTGTGGTTCATATTCAGGTCTAGGGGGTCGTATACGTTGTGTGTCCCTTTACTCCTACAATCCCTTGCAAAATGTCCTTCCTTCTTACAATTGAAACATACTATTGACCGTGACTTACCATCAGGGGTCTGGGGTCTTAGCTGATGTGGTTTTGCTGTAAGAGCCTGTATACTTACCGTCATCAGCCTATCCCCTTGCGACTCCCTGTGTTTACTGATGTTCCGATCGTGCTCGATAGCGGACTCTCTCAATGCAGCCACCGAGATACCTCTCCAGTTAGGTAGAGAGGTTTGCACCCTTGTCCTAAGTGATTCCTTTAAAACGTCCATCAACACAGAAACAGCTACCTCCCTGTGGTGTGCATTATCCTTAATATCCTCGATCCCAGTGTATCTAGCTATTTCCTGCAGTGCTCGATGGAAATATTCAGATGCCATTTCACCTTCCTTTTGTCTTATGGAGAAGATTTTATTCCATTTAACAACAGTAGGAAAATATACTCCTAATTGCAGATTGATTTGCTTTACGTTCTCCTGATTGTACTCATCAGTGAGAGGTACCTCTGCATCTAACTTACAATCCGTTATGAATTTCGTGATGTCAAAATTTGAGGGTAAACACACCCGTAGCACTGTTCGCCAATCTTTATTTGTGGGTTCATGGGCGTTACCTAACTCTTTAATGAATTTCTAGCATCTGACTAGATTTTTTCTGGGATCGGGGAATTCTGACATAATTGACCTTAACTCTGCTCGGGACCAAGGACAATGCATGGCAATGTTCCTGATGGGAGTTAGTCCCTGACTATCAGTTCTCCCATTGGGAACTGCAATCACTCTGACAGGATTTAGTTCAACTATATCATATTTGTTTGATTCTATAATGCGGGGAGCTATCGTCTCTGCATAGTGTATAGTACCGTACTTACTAGTGGACACAACCTCACTCACCCCTCCCCTGGGGGGTATCGCTACTACTCTTGGTGGTTGGGCCGTGCCCACCTGGGTGTCGCTTATGGTGGCTGCTAGAGAGAGTGCAGATATCGTGCTGGGCTCATCTTCTTGTTCACAATCCTGGGGAAAATTTAAGATGGGATACAACTGGCATGGGTTAGGGTTAACACATTGATCAATCACTTTCCTATCCTTTGTAAAGAAAAAAATTACCAAGTTAATAGGCCCGGCGCTGTTTCCTATCCTTTACCAATGTACCATTGCTTGTAGCCAATTTCTCCCCATCAACATATGGTGGTGGTGGTGCACTCGCAATCGCTTTCCCGCTAGGTTTGGAACCTGCTGTGCGAGCTAGTTCTTTCTGCACCTCCCGCTCTTGCTGCCATAGGTTTAAACAATCGGTATGTCTGACCCTTTATTTTCTAGATTTAATCAGACATATTTTAATCCTTATGTTCTGCAGTACCTCTGATTCAAAGCTACCCACCCAGGGAATGATGCCCTATCTTTAGCAGTCATACGTACCCATTCATTGCAAAAAGCCTCCGTGTGTGAACCATATTTCTCACACATAATAAACCTTGCTGACCCCCTGGAACGCAATTCTCCAGCCTGAACCCTAGCTACCAAACGTCCACTGCTTGTGCAATTGGATCCCATCGCAGACTTTTTGCCTGTAAACGCAATCCCCAAATGCACAACACAATAGACGGTGAAAGACACCTAACGCTTTCACTCGCTTCTTCTCCGCTAATGTACCACAACTCACTCCAATAGTGACCACCGCGTACCCAGTGAGGCCCTAACTGGCTTCTATTCACTGGAAGTTTTAGGAGTAACTTACCTTTTCCAGTGAATATCTACCATTGAAGATTTTCCTGAGAGAGACCAGCGAAAACTTCCCTTTTGACGTACACAAATCACGCTTGCGTGTGCTCTACACAGCGCTAATGATACCGTGATTTTATGCAAAGCTCGTAAAGGGGTATCAAGTTGCGCTACGTATCGCACCCACAAACATGCGGTCCAATCACACAGCGTATATGTACTTGTTACCTATCCGCCCTACGATCACTGGAGTCGAATATACAAGCTGCGCTCCTCAGCCGGAGCGTAATACAAAACCTTTAAACTTCAATTCACAATTTCTAAACTTCACAATGCACAATTCTATATCACGCTCCTCTGCAAATCTCCTCACGATTTGCGTATTATCTCTATCTGTATTAACGTAAGTCAGCCGCCTCACGCCACCAAGCCTCCTTATTTGGTGTACCACGGGACCCGAATTTCCGGGGATCAACTCCACTCACTCCGCTTTCACTTACTCAAATACACCTTGTTTTTCTTTTCTGTACAGAAAATTTCCACTCCCTTAGGTTGGTTACTTTACCCCAGAGGCACTTACAGTTTTAAACTAATTTTTTTTAAGATAAACTGTTTTTGAAATCGGATAGTTATGTGCTATTGTATTAAATGTATACTATCCCGCCTTTTAATTGAACAAACTATCGTGTGATTTGTACTTAGCGTCCGTACTCCTACGCAACCTTGCGTACACACGCTACCGTGAGTGCCTTTTATGCCGCGTGTGCGACCCTGTACTTTGTCCGGACCACGTATACAAACGTACATCCGCAATAAAACAAACCACACAATCTCTATAAATGTGAGCAATACAAACTATAATCGCTCACAAACACAACCCACACTTTGTCACGATCCGGGTATCTGGACGCCATTTCTTACCCATCAGATGCCTCCTAAGGCTGGCTCAGCGCTCCAGGACCGGATCCCATCTGTTATCCTGATGTTTACATTCCTGTATCCTCTCCTGTCACTCTGAGACGCTGTCACAGTAAACGCCATATTACACCTGGCATGGCGTCTCCCGCGGCCTCCGCCGCCGTCCCTGAGCTTCTGCATGCAGAGTGTCTGAGTGGCGATTACGTCAGCCGCGGCCTCCGCTGTGTCCGCGTGGTTGGATGTGCACCTGTCAGCTTGGCGCCTCCTGTCTCCGGTGGCCGGCGCCGCCATTACTGTTTTCATTACCACATGGATTACAAACCAAACTTCCCTCCAAGTGTCTGCATGGGCGCAGCCATCTTGGATTCTGTCAGCTGATCATTTCCACCAATCTGTTCTCAGTATTGATAATCTGCATAATTGCCTAGCCAATCCCTTCCTTGCTGCAGGTATAAATACACTGTGCCTGAGCAAGGAAGGCGTCAGTGCTTTGGTTGTCAAACCTAGTTCCTGTTTGTCTCTCTCCTGTGATTGTCTTCCAGGTTCCAGCTCCTGTCTCAAGACTTCCACCATAGAGACCCGCACCAGCATTCCACCTGCGGTGTAGCCTGACTCTCCGATCCATTGTGGATTCATCTGTTTCCAGCTACAACATTACCTGCTTCCAGCCCAGCTTCCAGCAGAGTACAGCTTCTCTTAAAGGGCCGGTGTCCTTTCTACAGTTTACCACTCTCCACCGGTATTATTATTTCTCCGCTCTCAAACTCTACATTTCATTCATATTGCATCGCTCTCAAGCTTCATTTATTATTTAACTGGTTCCAGCCAGTATCCACTCCGTGCCAACATCTGTCTGGTTCCAACCAGAACCCACAGCAGCTATTTTATTTACAGCAGTCCAGCTTTCCCTGGAACACCAGCTGGTACGATCCTGGGCTTTCTTCATTGCTACAGTCAGGCCTGGTAAGGACTTTCCAACTCGCAGATAATAAGAACTGTCTCATACTACCAGAGCTCTGTGGCCCCTGCCACCCTGTAGTACCCAGGAACTGTATTATTTCTCTGCTGATTTTATGTTTCTTTTACTGCTACTGTGATGCATGGAGTTTGTCATAAATAAACATCATTGACTTTTATTCAAGTTGTCGTGGTCACGCCTTCGGGCGGTTCTTCTTCATGTTACTTACATGTCCAGGGGTCTGATACAACCTCCCAGGTTCCAGTACATCTCAGCCCCTACAACTGAGGCTGCCTCCCGTCAGCTCAGGCCCTCAGTTGTGACACACTTGTTCTGTGTAAACCTATACAACCAGGCCAGAACTGCGTTTTGTGTCTTTATAATTACTCCCTTAATACACTTATTTCAAATTTATCTATATAGCAAACAAATGTATCCGATTTCACACAGGTCTAAAATGACTAATAACCTATTGCAACACTATGTTGGAGAGTATGCAAAATATCGGTACGCTTTGTATATGCTTTTGGTGCCAACAAAAAAATTACAGATTTTTAAATAGCTTTTTTCCTGGTTACCTCCAGGTTCTATAAGCACCTCTGCAGACCAGACAGAGCAGATGCAATCTAACAGCACAAAATAGAGTTTTAAAACATCCAAGCAACCAGAAAAAGGTTTAACTTAAAGATGTATTTCCACCCTTTGCTGATAGATTAAAGTCTGCTATGAACTACTAGCCTTTGAGCGTGTGAAAAACCGGATCAAGCCCCCAGTTGTAAATGCTGATTTACTTACAGGACTAAAAGCAATACTTTAATACACTCAATACACTTTAAAATCGAGCCGCTGCGGCCGCTGTATTCAATCCTTACCCTATATACTTTTTACTCAGTTAGCGTACAAAGCCCCGTACCGTGTACGCACTTTGCGTACACACGCCGCGACGGACGTACAAAGTACACGAGGTGCATACACACACACCGACACACCGTGAGCACTATGCAGCTACACGTGTGCCTGAAATACACTTATATCTTTAGCAGGGAAAGAGACACGACACCAATTGTATTTAAGCTATTGGGATCCGTCCCGCCAACATATAATTGATAAAAGGGGGTTACAACAAATATACAATTACAATAATAGAAAAGAGGCTACAATACAATGGTACATACGTTTGGTTTCGCCAGCGCCACACGGTCCGGTGCTCAGATCAATCAGGCAAGATGACCTTCAGAGAGAGAGAGTGACCGGCTAGGCAGCTTTGGCTTTTATACAGTAGGTAAAAACACAATACAATGGAAACTGTAACCTCTTCATCCATAGGTCAAAGGGCTTGTCATTTGCAGTAAAGGAGAGGTCATAGGTTGGTTTGAATAGGTGGGCGATGTCTGTTCCAGGTGTGCTTGCAGTTGGTCTCCACTGGGTTCCCGCCGAATATCAGAGTACAGTAAACACAGTATAATATTAATATCCTTTTCCTATGTATAACTATGCGCTGGAGCGTACTATCTTCTGCAAACTGCTACCGGAATGTTGCTCTTAAAATACCCTACAGTTGGATACCAAACACCACCTTATAACCTAATGCTGTCCCCTCATATCCTGTAAAGGTGAATCCCTTTGTTGTTGTACCTTTTAAACAAGTATAACTTGCTGGTGTGGTGCGTGTGAGCTATGTGTACATTGTGCACTGTGTGGATTAAATATGAGATATGTCTTTGTGGCTTTTCCATGCGAGTACCAATGCTACCGTAATTACTCATACCACGCGCTAATATGCAGGACTTGCGAATATGCGCACGCACAGCAGAACAAGTACGCGCACGGAGGCAATCTGTGTGGAGTTTGTCCGTGATGTGTGTACTGTAATATTTACCGACTTCGACAAGTTAGATTCAGGGAGTGCACACAGCGAGAAGGAACCAGAAGATACTTCAAAACACTAACTTTTACACAACTGGCAGGAGAACTTTCTCTTAAGCATTTCTCTCAGTTAATCACAGCTAGATCCCTTGTTACATGTTGCTTAAAGCAACAGTAACCATTATTCGTTATATCACTTAAGATCGTTTCCAGCTATTTTGTTACCTACTGCAGATATTTGTAACAGTATTGCTAATATAGCTCAAAACTGCTAGCAGACACAGAAAGACTGATCTGTATCATTCTGGCCTCAAGGGTGTCAGTAATATAAACTATATGTCCCGAGTAGCAGCTGTCACAATCAAGGGGAACAGAGAAAATATCAGGTAGCTAGATTAGACATAAAGGTACTAGTAATAATAAAGAGTAAAATGATGGAGACAGAAAAAATAGCAGAACGAACAGAGGAATTTGTCAATGACTACCAAATCGTGTATTGATAATTCTGCAGTACAGTGATAGGAATTTTCTTCATATTTTTCTCTCTACCCCTATATTCTCATATAGGAGTACTAGAAGCAGGGGGAGAGTAACTGTCCAATTATTTAACCCTACCACGCTTATCTCTGTCTGATGAATGGGGTGATCTCATATGTTTCATTTAACCACTTAGGAATCAGAGTGTCTAGAGACAGGATCCGGAAAGTTTCTCGTCTTAGCAATTGTTCCTCCCTGTTTCCTCCGTCCTTATTTTGAGCAACATGTTCAATCCCCATAAACTTCAATGAACTAGGGTCAGCATTGTGGCATTCTGTAAAGTGTCGGGGGACACTATGATTTAGAACCCTGTTTTTTATGTTCCGGGTATGCTCTAAAATTCTAATCTTCAAAACTGTTTTGGTTTTTCCCACGTATCTTAGTCCACATGGGCAACTCAATACATATATGCAAAAAGGTGTATTGCAGTTAATAAAAGACCTGACGTTATTGGGAGAACTCTGCTTATTATTTCCAGAAAACGTCTTTTTTCCATTTTCTGCATAATAACATACCTTACATTTCCCACAACTAAAGAAGCCTTTTGGACCATCCAGGAATTTTTTTTCCGTATTTCCATGAGCCTTTTTAAGTTTGCTCTTAGATATCATGGATTTGATGGTTTTAGCCTTTTTTGTAAATGATCTCTGGTTTACTGGTAAGTTCAGGTCCCAGGACTGGGTCTAGCTGGAGGATATGCCAATTTTTTGGGACTATCTTTTCCAGCTCTCGAATCCTGCACTGAATTGTGTGACTAGGGGGCAAAATAATTTCTTTTGATTCTCCCTTTTCTTATACTGAAGTAGGCCAGTTCTTTCTTTTAGCCTAGCTTTTTCTCTAGCTGTTGACACAAGTTTTTCTGGGTAGCCCCTTTCAGTAAATCTATCAGTATACACCTGAGCTTGTTCTTCAAACTTTGATACATGGGTGCAGTTCCTACGATGTCTAGTGTATTAGGACAGGGGAATGTTTTCCTTCCATTGCGGAAGGTGACAGCTAGTGTATTCTAAGTAGCTGTTACTGTCTACCTCTTTGAAATGTGTGGAGGTTTCAATAACCCCAGAGCTTTGAAAATTTTCTGTTGATAATACCAGGTCAAGGAACTGAAGACGATTTCTACTAACAGTACCTGTCAATTTTAAAATTTATGAATTAATATTAATCTCTTTTAGAAAATCATTCCACTCTGGCTCAGTACCCTTCCAGACTATTAGTACATCATCTATGTACCTTTTGTACATGATGATATTTTCCTTAAGCCTCCCCTGGATTATTTCCTGTTCCCATTCAGCCATAAATAATTTGGCTAGGCTTGGAGCACAAATACTGCCCATTGCTGAGCCACAGACTTGTTTATACCAGTCATCTTGAAATGTAAAGTAATTATATCCAAGTACAAAATATAAACATTTAGAAATAAATTCAAGCTTCACATCATTGATTTCAGGTTCTTGCCTAAGTTTGTTCTCAACTGCATGTACACCTTTGTCGTGAGGAATAGAGGTGTACAGGGACTGCACATCCACAGAACACCATTTATATGTATCTTGCCACTTAAGATCGCTTATCAGTTGTAGCACATATGTGGAGTCTTGAATATATGACTCAAGAAGGGGAACAGACTTCTTTATATAGCTATCAACATATTCAGATATACTCGGTCAGGGAACCAATTCCACTAATAATTAGTGATGAGCGGGTTCGGTTCCTCAGAAACCGAACCCCCCCGAACTTCACCCATTTTACACGGGTCCGAGGCATACTTGGATTCTCCCGTATGGCTCGGTTAACCCGAGCGCGCCTGAACGTCATCATCCCGCTGTCGGATTCTCACGAGATTCGGATTCTATATAAGCAGCCGCGCGTCGCCGCCATTTTCACTTGTGCATTGGAAATGTTAGGGAGAGGACGTGGCTGGTGTCCTCTCCGTTTATTGTTGATTGTGCTTATTGTTTTGTGGGGACTGGGGAGCTGCTGTATAATATAGGAGGAGTACAGTGCAGAGTTTTGCTGATCAGTGACCACCAGTTTTATCCGTTCTCTGCCTGAAAAACGCTCCTTATCTGTGCTCAGTGTGCTGCATATATCTGTGCTCACACTGCTTAATTGTGGGGACTGGGGAGCAGCTGTATTATACAGGAGGAGTACAGTGCAGAGTTTTGCTGACAGTGACCACCAGTATACGTTGTCTGCCTGAAAAACACTCCATATCTGTGCTCAGTGTGCTGCATATATCTGTGCTCACACTGCTTTATTGTGGGGACTGGGGACCACCAGTATATTATATAGGAGGAGTACAGTGCAGAGTTTTGCTGACCAGTGACCACCAGTATACGTTGTCTGCCTGAAAAACACTCCATATCTGTGCTGCATTATAGTATATAGTAGGAGTACAGTGCATAATTTTGCTGACTACCAGTATATAATATATAGCATTACGGTACAGTAGGCCACTGCTGTACCTACCTCTGTGTCGTCATGTATACTATCCATCCATACCTGTGGTGCATTTCAGTTTTGCACAGTTTGCTGACCACCAGTATATAATATATAGTATTACGGTACAGTAGGCCACTGCTGTACCTACCTCTGTGTCGTCAAGTATACTATCCATCCATACCTGTGGTGCATTTCAGTTTTGCACAGTTTGCTGACCACCAGTATATAATATATAGCATTACGGTACAGTAGGCCACTGCTGTACCTACCTCTGTGTCGTCAAGTATACTATCCATCCATACCTGTGGTGCATTTCAGTTTTGCACAGTTTGCTGACCACCAGTATATAATATATAGCATTACGGTACAGTAGGCCACTGCTGTACCTACCTCTGTGTCGTCAAGTATACTATCCATCCATACCTGTGGTGCATTTCAGTTTTGCACAGTTTGCTGACCACCAGTATATAATATATAGCATTACGGTACAGTAGGCCACTGCTGTACCTACCTCTGTGTCATCAAGTATACTATCCATCCATACCTGTGGTGCATTTCAGTTTTGCACAGTTTGCTGACCACCAGTATATAATATATAGCAGTACGGTACAGTATGCCACTGCTCTACCTACCTCTGTGTCGTCAAGTATACTATCCATCCATACCTGTGGTGCATTTCAGTTGTGCGCAGTATATATAGTAGTAGGCCATTGCTATTGATATATTACTGGCATATAATTCCACACATTAAAAAATGGAGAACAAAAATGTGGAGGGTAAAATAGGGAAAGATCAAGATCCACTTCCACCTCGTGCTGAAGCTGCCAAGGCCGATGCCCAATGTCATAGTAGAGAGCATGTAAAATCCCAAAAAATAAAGCTCAGTAAAATGACCCAAAAATCTACATCAAAATCGTCTGAGGAGAAGCGTAAACTTGCCAATGTGCCATTTACGACACGGAGTGGCAAGGAACGGCTGAGGCCCTGGCCTATGTTCAAGGCTAGTGATTCAGCTTCACCTGAGGATGGAAGCACTCATCCTCCTGCTAGAAAACTTAAAAGAGTTAAGATGCCAAAAGCACAACAAAGAACTGTGCCACTCCTAGATGGGCCAGGTGTTTGTGTCGGCCACTTGTGTCGCTTAGCTTAGTCACACAGCGACCTTGGTGCGCCTCTTTTTTTCTTTGCATCATGTGCTGTTTGGGGACAATTTTTTTAAGTGTCATCCTAGCTGACACTGCAGTGCCACTCCTAGATGGGCCAGGTGTTTGTGTCGGCCACTTGTTTCGCTTAGCTTAGTCACACAGCGACCTTGGTGCGCCTCTTTTTTTCTTTGCATCATGTACTGTTTGGGGACAATTTTTTTAATCTGCCATCCTGTCTGACACTGCAGTGCCACTCCTAGATGGGCCAGGTGTTTGTGTCGGCTACTTGTGTCGCTTAGCTTAGTCACACAGCGACCTTGGTGCGCCTCTTTATTTCTTTGCATCATGTGCTGTTTGGGGACAATTTTTTTAATCTGCCATCCTGTCTGACACTGCAGTGCCACTCCTAGATGGGCCCGGTGTTTGTGTCGGCCACTTGGGTCGCTTAGCTTAGTCACACAGCTACCTCATTGCGCCTCTTTTTTTCTTTGCATCATGTGCTGTTTGGGGACATTTTTTTTAATCTGCCATCCTGTCTGACACTGCAGTGCCACTCCTAGATGGGCCAGGTGTTTGTGTCGGCCACTTGTGTCGCTTAGCTTAGTCACACAGCGACCTTGGTGCGCCTCTTTTTTTCTTTGCATCATGTGCTGTTTGGGGACAATTTTTTTGAAGTGCCATCCTGCCTGACACTGCACTGCCACTCCTAGATGGGCCAGGTGTTTGTGTCGGCCACTTGTGTCGCTTAGCTTAGCTATCCGGCGACCTCGGTGCAAATTTTAGGACTAAAAATAATATTGTGAGGTGTGAGGTGTTCAGAATAGACTGGAAATGAGTGGAAATTATGGTTATTGAGGTTAATAATACTATGGGATCAAAATGACCCCCAAATTCTATGATTTAAGCTGTTTTTTAGGGTTTTTTGAAAAAAACACCCGAATCCAAAACACACCCGAATCCGACAAAAAAATTTCGGTGAGGTTTTGCCAAAACGCGTCCGAATCCAAAACACGGCCGCGGAACCGAATCCAAAACCAAAACCCGAAAAATTTCCGGTGCACATCACTACTAATAATGGGTCTTCCAGGGGGGTGAGACAGACTCTTATGGATTTTTGGGATATGATAAAATGTAGCAATTCGAGGATGCCTATTGAGGAGATAGTTCTCATTTAGTGAAATAGATTTAGAAGAAAGACCATCTTTTAGGATGATCTCTAGATCTTGCAAGAAATTCTTGGTGGGATCTTCTTTTAATTTTACATATGAATTCGTGTCCCCCAATAATCTATATGCCTCCTCCACATAATATTCCCTATCCATAAGAACTATCCCAGCCCCCTTGTCAGCATTCTTAATCACAACTTCAGAATTTTCAGATAATTTTTTCAGTGCCTCTCGTTCTGCTCTTGTTAGATTGCCCCACTTGTGGTTATTCTTCACTGATACATCAAGTTTCTCAATATCGTTTTTCATCATTTGACTAAACATCTGAATGTATGAGCCTTTTGATTCTAGAGGGTAGAAAGTTGATTTTAATTTTAGACCTGTTTTCTCACTATTGGAATCCCAGTTCCTTATTGGGGCATCACTTTTTCTGAGAAAATGCCTTTTTAATGTTAAGTTCCTTACATAGAGATTGAGGTCAATATAGGTGTTTACTTTATTTAAAGCACACGTGGGAGCATAAGACATCCCCTTTTTCAATACTTTTTCCTCAATGGGGCTAAGTTGTATCTTGGATATATTAAAAATACCCCTATCAGAATCCTTCAATCTAGGTTCCTCAGCTTTGCTTCCCTTCTTGGAAGCTCGCTTGCCTCTTTTTCCCCTAGTCTTCTTTTGGTACCTGACGGGGTTACTTGTGGATCGGGTCTCTGTCTCGGGGTCTCGATCTGCCAGGTTGCGTCGCCACCTGGGCTCTAAAAAATGGTGGTCTCTTTCATGAGTGTACCTTAAACTTTCATATTTGTTCGGTTGTGCAAATCTTTTATAATCCCCTGTGTTAGAGGACTGTTTTCTGAATCTTGCAGTCCGCTTGGGGGTCACCCAGTTGGAGTGCTGTGTACTCGGCCTAGTCACTGGAGATCGTCTCTCCTGGAACTGTTCTTTTATGGGCCTATTCTGTGTGTAGTGGTTTCTTCTAACTGGCGTGTATATATTCCTTTCTTTTCTATTGGTGGACCTTTCCACATTCCAAGTTCGTACCTGATTATTTAGATAGTCATTTCTATCTCTTCGATATTTCTTAGATTTAGTGTCCTTCACTTTCTGTTCTAGAGTGGATACTTTGATTTGATGGAATTTATCACTGTCCTTTATGGACTCAAATTCCTTATTCAAAACCTATAATTCACTTTCCACCTCTTTTAAACACTTTTTCTTTTCCTCTACCAGTAGTCTCATTAGTGCCAGGGAAAACTCATCCTGGATTCTGAACCATTCTTTCAAGAATTCTTCATTATCTGCATTTATGATGGAATGTTTATTGAATCTTAGGCCCCTAGGGACCCGTCCACATTTTATATAGTTCTCTAGGCTCATAATGTCCCACCATGTCTTTGTTTACTTGATGTGTCTGCTAGCAGTTTTGAGCAATATTAGCAATACTGTTACAAATATGTGCAGTAGGTAACAAAATAGCTTGAAACGATCTTAAGTGATATAACTAATAATGGTTACTGTTGCTTTAACCACTTAACTGACGATTTATTCAGCAAAAAACGCTCCGAAATTGTCGGGTTTTTTTTTATGAGTGAATTAGGTGAAGAACATGAATTTAACCCTATCCCAAATGATTTTAGTAAAAAAAAAAAAGGAAAAAAGAAAAATGTAAAAAATATTTTCCCCAAACATCGAAACATCGATCGGGAACATAACGACCATCGGAACATCGGGAACATCGCGACCATCACGGCTTTCATTTTGAAAGCCGAGACAGCCTTGAGGTATGCAGGGGGGGCTGGGGGCAGCTAGGGAGGGTTTATTTACACTCCCCAGCGGCTGCCATTGTCTGCAGCCGCTGGAGGGGACAGATCCTGCCGTGCTGACTGATCAGCAGTGATCGGCAGCACGGCAGACACGGGGAGAGTGCAGGGAGGCAGAGGGACCTTCCGGTCCCTCTGACAGCAGCAGCGGAGGGAAGTTTCTCTTCCCTGCCGCTGCTAACACTATCTGACTGGTCGCATCCCGTGCGACCAGGTCAGATAGAGCACTTGCAGGCATGGTGGCATCTGATGTTAAGGTTAAGCAACATGTAACAAGGGATCTAGCTGTGATTAACTGAGAGAAATGCTTAAGAGAAAGTTCTCCTGCCAGTTGTGTAGAAGTTAGTGTTTTGAAGTATCTTCTGGTTCCTTCTCGCTGTGTGCACTCCCTGAATCTAACTACTGTGATCTCACTCCTATAAGTAAAGAGTTTTTAATAGATATACTTTATATTGCATTATATGTATGTGTTTTGTGTACATGTCATGAAATGGTAATTAGTATTTGCTATTCATTGCTTGTGATCTATGTATGGTCTTTTAAGCTAAAAGTTGCTGCTATTAGGCTAAAAAGTGGTAAAAATGTTCTATTGTTATGTTTTTAGAAAAAAAGTGCTTTACTGGCATGTCTTAAACACTTTTACCTGAAGCCATAATAGTGCTCAGCTGTGCTTGCCACTA
Organism: Pseudophryne corroboree; assembly: GCF_028390025.1. Taxonomy (NCBI): domain Eukaryota; kingdom Metazoa; phylum Chordata; class Amphibia; order Anura; family Myobatrachidae; genus Pseudophryne; species Pseudophryne corroboree. The sequence goes on along the minus strand of NC_086445.1, from coordinate 637,339,885 downwards.
ATTGAGCAGTGTGGGCTGATGCGCACACACAGCCCAGGGACATAAAACATGAGCTCAGCGTCAGACAGGCCAGCCTCCTGACGAAGTGTGGTACGAAATGCGTTGGGTCATGGCCTGTCTGACACGCTGTGTCCACCTGTGCAGCTGCTCCCACTGTCTGATCCAGAGAGGTTTCCTGACGAGTCAAGGCTATATCATAGCCGGCGGCGCGGTGTGTGGTCCCAGGCGGCGGCCACCGGGTATACAGTTTGTGCCAGTGGATTTTTTTTGAACCGTGTGGCAACCAGCCCACAGCGTGTGCTATATGATACGAGTCCAATACAATTTGTCCGTGGACCTGTTACTGATTTTAAATTTAATAAACAGTCTGCACTATGAGCGCCTTTTCCATTATGTTTTATTCTCTCTCTCTCTCTCTCTCTCTCTCTCTCTCTATATATATATATATATATAACAGTACTGTAGTCCCCTGGGTGCAGCTATACAAACTCCTCCACCCTCCAGGGACCAGGCGGCACTCCACGGATTTTTTGAGCAAAGCAGCTTTTATAAAGATTTAAAAGTTCAATACATAGGCGTTGAAACGTCGGTTTGTTTTTGCACTAACAGGCGTTTTTATCAAGGTGCACAGTGCTGAAAAAATAAAGTAACACAAAACAAAGAACAGAAACCACAAGTCTACTTACCTAAATAGACACCTCGTGTAAGGTCTCACCTCCTCCCGCTTCCGGACGCCAGTGGCGAGCCGCATGCGCGCTCCGGGGCTGTGTCAGCGGCGCCCACTAGTGACGTCATACCGTTTCCAAGCAACCAGACGCGGTGTACACTCTAGCCGTGGCTCCAGGAAGCTAAACGGAGAAGAGGGACAATTAAATGTACAGTATATAGAAAGTGCATAAGTGCTTCAGAGAGGTGTAGAATACCAAAGATTAAAAACAAGAGACACAGGAGAACGTGTCAATAAAAAAATGCAGCAATAGGACAGACATCAAGTAAGTAATCAAATGAATGCAGTGAACGTCCATAAAGAGATTAGTTATCCTCATCACCACTATAAATATTAATAAAGAAGAAGGAACGGTCACTATCACCCCTGTACATAGGCACAAGCAACAGAGATAGAATATTCACAATGCATAGTAAAAATTTAAAGTCACACCAAAAATTAAATATGGCTAAGTACAAGACTACTGGACAAGATATAAACATAATTGGGATTTATAGAAAAACATTCCAGGGCATCTGTTCATTCAAGCCATTTGGAGTAAGTGAATTCAAAGTAAAGATCCATCTGGCTTCCTTTTGTGCCAGCGCTTTTGCTCTATCACCCCCTCGTGTAAATACCGGTACATGGTCCAGAATTTCATATTTCAAATCAGATAACTTATGATTCGCCATTTTAAAATGGCGAGCGACAGGTTGGTCACTTTTCTTTCCATCAATGGCCCCCCTGATCACGGAGCGATCTAGTGCCATACGTTCCCTAAATGTCCTTATAGTCTGGCCTACATAGACAAGTCTACAAGGACAGAAGATGGCGTAAATTACAAACTGGGTCGTGCATGTCACATAATGTTGGATCCGATGAGATCTCCGGGTGATTGGATGTATAAATGTGGGCCCCGTTTCCATATAGCAGCATGTCTCACAAGATAGACACTTAAAGCATCCTTTGGTATTGATGATCATTCGTTTAGGGGTCACGTCAGTTTTTACCAATAAATCACAAAGATTTTTTCCCCTTTTATAACTTGGCATGATGGTCTTATGCTTAAAGCAAGGTAAGTCCCTGTCAGAGGTGACAATGAGCCATAGGGCCTTAGTTGCCCTGGGGAGGACCCCGCTCGCGGTAGAATACTCAGTGACAAATGGATGCTTGTTGGTCATTTGTTTTGTACATGGTTTCAAAAGTTGATCCCTGGGGATTCCCATCACCTCATGTTTGAGCCTTATAAGGTTCTTTCTGTCATACCCTCGTGCCAGGAATCTCTGCACCACCTCATCCAAGGCCGATTCCAATTTAGATCTGTCATTAGTAATACGTGCCGCCCTTATCAGCTGTGATTTTGGAAGGCCTCTTTTTAAAGAGGGTGGGTGGAAACTATTGTGTATTAACAGAGTATTTCGATCTGTTGGTTTATAGAACACTCCCGTAGTGATGCCATTATGTTCAATACCAATCACCACGTCCAAATAGTTAATACTACTGGAGCTGAAACAGACCGTTAATTTGGCCGTTAAAATTGTGGACCATGGCCCTCATTCCGAGTTGTTCGCTCGGTATTTTTCATCGCATCGCAATGAAAATCCGCTTAGTACGCATGCGCAATGTTCGCACTGCGACTGCGCCAAGTAACTTTGCTATGTAGAAAGTAATTTTACTCACGGCTTTTTCATCGCTCCGGCGATCGTAATGTGATTGACAGGAAATGGGTGTTACTGGGCGGAAACACGGCGTTTCAGGGGCGTGTGGCTGAAAACGCTACCGTTTCCGGAAAAAACGCAGGAGTGGCCGGAGAAACGGTGGGAGTGCCTGGGCGAACGCTGGGTGTGTTTGTGACGTCAACCAGGAACGACAAGCACTGAACTGATCGCACAGGCAGAGTAAGTCTGAAGCTACTCCAAAACTGCTACGAGGTTTGTGATCGCAATATTGCGATTACTTCGGTCGCACTTTTAAGAAGCTAAGATACACTCCCAGTAGGCGGCGGCTTAGCGTGTGTAACTCTGCTACATTCGCATTGCGACCGATCAACTCGGAATGAGGGCCCATGTACCGGTATTTACACGAGGGGGTGATAGAGCAAAAGCGCTGGCACAGAAGGAAGCCAGATGGATCTTTACTTTGAATTCACTTACTCCAAATGGCTTGAATGAACAGATGCCCTGGAATGTTTTTCTATAAATCCCAATTATGTTTATATCTTGTCCAGTAGTCTTGTACTTAGCCATATTTAATTTTTGGTGTGACTTTAAATTTTTACTATGCATTGTGAATATTCTATCTCTGTTGCTTGTGCCTATGTACAGGGGTGATAGTGACCGTTCCTTCTTCTTTATTAATATTTATAGTGGTGATGAGGATAACTAATCTCTTTATGGACGTTCACTGCATTCATTTGATTACTTACTTGATGTCTGTCCTATTGCTGCATTTTTTTTATTGATACGTTCTCCCGTGTCTCTTGTTTTTAATCTTTGGTATTCTACACCTCTCTGAAGCACTTATGCACTTTCTATATACTGTAAATTTAATTGTCCCTCTTCTCCGTTTAGCTTCCTGGAGCCGCGGCTAGAGTCTACACTGTGTCTGGTTGCTTGGCAGTGGTATGACGTCACTAGCGGGTGCCGCTGACACAGCCCCGGAGCGCGCGTGCGGCTCGCCACTGGCGTCCGGAAGCGGGAGGAGGTGAGACCTTACACGAGGTGTCTATTTAGGTAAGTAGACTTGTGGTTTCTGTTCTTTGTTTTGTGTTACTTTATTTTTTCAGCACTGTGCACCTTGATAAAAACGCCTGTTAGGCGTTGAAACGTCGGTTTGTTTTTGCACATGTATTGAACTTTTAAATCTTTATAAAAGCTGCTTTGCTCAAAAAATCCGTGGAGTGCCGCCTGGTCCCTGGAGGGTGGAGGAGTTTGTATAGCTGCACCCAGGGGACTACAGTACTGTTATTCCTTGATAGGAAGGCACCCCGGTGGCTGATTATACTGCGAGTGCCTGCTACCTTGCTTCTTGTTATGTATCGGACTTTTATGCATTGGAGTCCATAGAAGTGTGGCACCTTATTCATTGATTGACTGTTTTGATTATTCAGTATCTACTTCAGCATTTACAAAACAAATATTTAACCACGTGGAGAATGTCGACCACCAATTCTGGGGCGATTCCCAAATACGCTATGACTTTGGCAGTGCCAGATTAAGGTCTACATTGGCCTGGAGCTGAAATTTATGAAGGGCCTGTTGTTGACATGCAGTGGTTGTGATTACCGCCACAGAGAATTGTTCCCTGTGTGGGCAGGAGGTGTTGTGGCATACATCACTGAACTTCCTCACCTACACTACATCACTACTACACTACGGAGGTCATTCCGAGTTATTCGCTAGCTGCATTCGTTCGCTGTGCAGCGATTAGGGGAAAAAATGGCACTTCTGCGCATGCGGCGCAATGCACGCGCGCAACATACTATTACAACGGCCGATGTGGTTTCACACAGGGTCTAGCGAAGCTTTTCAGTCGCACTGCTGGCCGCAGGGTGATTGACATGAAGTGGGCATTTCTGGGTGTCAACTGATCGTTTTCAGGGAGTGTTCGGAAAAACGCAGGCGTGGCAGAAAAAATGCAGGCGTGGCTGGGCGAACGCAGGGCGTGTTTGTGACATCAAAACAGGAACTGAACAGTCTGAAGTGATCGCAAGTGCTGAGTAGGTTTTGAGCTACTCAGAAACTGCACAAAAAAACTTTGTAGCCGCTCTGCGATCCTTTCGTTCGCACTTCTGCTAAGCTAAAATACACTCCCAGTGGGAGGCGGCATAGCGTTTGCACGTCTGCTAAAAACTGCTAGTGAGCGAACAACTCGGAATGACCACCTACATCTCCACACTATGGGGCATATTTATCACAATCTGCATCCAAGGATGTATCAATTATTACATACAGAGACAGCTTCCGAGAAATCTCTGTCCCTGCAAATCCAAATTTTACAAAAAATTTTTGTGAAAAATACCCTGAGATTGTACAGTGCATGCACTGCCACCGACAATAAAGACTCTATGTGGACAAAACACGTGTCAGTATAAATGTGAATGAAAAATGTATAAATATGAATATTACAGTATTTATTAAACAAAGCTAGAGCGCATGCCTCTCAGCAAACACAGCCAGCTGCAAAAGTGCAGGAACACAGATACATGCTCATATCTCCTTCAGGTACAAGTGAGACCACACGCCGCTTCCAGTATAGTGTCCACTTTCCCTACCTCTCCGTGCTGACAATTCTGCACAGTCACTCCAGTAGCATAATACAGTGGGAATACTTCCTTCACTGAAGCCGGAGATCTCCTTAAGCTGATAATTGATGCTCCATATAGCACTGCGTCACTCGGTATTGGTGGATGGTTGTGCAGCTTTTCTGCTGACACAGCTGCACACTCCCTCCTGCATCTTGAGATGGGAGCACTTCTTTCATTTTAGCCGGCAATCTCCTTCAGCCGCTACTTCATTTTCTGGATGCTCCGTATAGCGCTGTCAGTCTTTGTGGGTGGGCAGGTATGCCTCATGTGCCTAGTGGGAAATCCGCCACTGGGTGGGCAGAGACACAGGTGGAAAGGCTGGCAGAATCACACATGGTGAAGGGGGCAGAGCTACAGGTGGGGAGGGGGCAGAGCTACAGGTAGGGAGGGGGCAGATACACAGATAGGAGGGGGCATAGATACAGCTGGAAAGGCTGGCAGAAACACACATGGTGAAGGGGATAGAGATACAGGTGGGGAGGGGGCAGAGATACAGGTGGGGAGGGAGCATAGATACAGGTGGGAAGGGTGCAGAGAGACAAGTGGACAGGGGGCAGAGATACAGGTGGAAAGGCTGGCAGTAGCCAACGTGGTGAAGGGGGCAGAGCTACAAGTGGGGAGGGGGCAGAGACACAGGTGAGGACGGTGCAGAGACATGGGTGAGGAGGGGGCAGAGATACAGATGGGAGGGGGCAGAGATACACGTGGAAAGGCTGGCAGTAACCAAAGTGGTGAAGGGGGCAGAGATACAGGTGGGGAGGGGGCAGAGAAACAGGTGAGGAGGGTGCAGAGACACGGGTGAGTAGGGTGCAGAGATACCAGTGAGGAGGGGGCACAGATATGGGTGGGAAGGGGGCAGAGATAAAGGTGGGGAGGGGGCTCAGATACGGATGGGGCAGATATATGGCTGGGGAGGGCAGAGATACGGGTGGGGAGGGGGCAGAGACATGGGTGGGGAGGGGGAACAGATACAGGTGGGGAGGGGCACAGATACGGAGGGGGCAGAGATATGGGTGGGGAGGGGGCAGAGATACAGGTGGGGAGGGGGCACAGACACGGGTGGGGAGGGGGCAGAGGCACAAGTGAGGAGGGAGGTGGAGGCACCAATGGTAAAAGAAGCAGTGGCACAGGTGTGAAGGGGCAGAAACACAGGTTGGGTGGGGTGAAAGACACAGGTAATAAAAAGGTAGCAGTGGGACAGATTCTAAGGAGCAGTAGCATGAATGATGCAGTCTGACAGAGGCAGCTGCAGCCATATCTAATGTCCCTGGCCATTTAGGGGAATTGGGGAACCTTAACTTGATACTACATAATCCTCACCACCTGGTCCAGTCACAGTGCTTCTGTGATTGGCACCGAGGTAGGGAGCATCGGGCAGGAAGAAGAGCAGCAGAGGATAAGGGAGGACCATAAATGGGGACAGGTGGTGCACGGCTAAAGCCCCCCCACGGCGTCCACACTGGTTACCAGATCTTAAGCCCCTGCTGCCGATTCAGCTGCTAAGAGAGAAGAAGCAGTGAATGCACTGCAAAAGTACTAGCAGCATGTGGGCTGGGCTTCGGTTGGGAGGCGGGGCTTCAGACAGGTCTCGGAGGCGGAGATGCTGATGGGTCCGGGAGCCGGAGCTTCAGTCGGGAGGCGGTGCTTCGGACAAGTTAGCGATCAGGAGATTTGGACGGGTCCTGAAGGCGGAGCTTCTGACATCACGGGGATGGAGCATCTGACAGGTCAGGACAAGGGATCGTGCTTCTGGCATAGGAGGGGCTTCTGTGGTCCGGCTGGGTTCAATGGTGACGTTTTTCAGGTGGTCGAGAGGTGAGTGAGCTGCGCTGGTGGTGACAGGAATTTTCTTTTCCTGCCAACACTGGCTGCATTGCAGGAGAGCCTGTGGGCCTATTTTCAATGGGGGGCCTGGAGCTGCAGCTCCATCCGCCCCATTGTTAATCCGGCCCTGGACTTTGGATGTAACAGCAGCATTGGAGGACACTTTTTGTTATACAGAGGCACAAGCAGCAGAGATTTTATTCAATGAGGATCTACTTAGTGGACAGGCTAGTGCTACTACGGATGAAATATACCATAATTTGTTAAGATTAAAGAAGAAAGAAATTGATTACTTGTTATTACATGGAACATCGTTATCAGACTACTATAGAGCGAAAAAGATACCGAGGGGGTTCCGGATCAGGAATACCCCGACCATCGGATGGAATAATCCGGAATTTTGCTACCGATGGATCTCTATTTTAAACAAATGTAGTATGGACTTGATCTTACTCGTTACTGAAGAAGCTGGAAAAGAGTTAAAGAAATTTTGCACGAAAATTGCGTCCTTTACTTTGGAACATAAAGAGATGTTGGATGACTCCAAATTTTTGCCAACCTGGGAGAAACTGGAAGCTCAAGTAAACAAATACAAACAGGAACTCATTAACTTTAAGAAGGCCAAACTCCATACAGTTAATATGGACTATGAAGACCATAGAGTCTACCGGTGGCTCCAAGGTATGGAAGCGGACCCCTCACGCTATATGAGGAAACGACCATCCTGGAGGGACAGACAGGGTAGATTTCAAAAAAATCCTAATTCTTCCAATAGTGACAGTGATTTCTGTGTGAATGACTCTGATGAGCCTGAACCCCTGGTTCAGCCCCTTTAGGGGTTACGACACGGGCCCGTTTGGACAACCCAGGATCTAACAAACAAGACGCAGGGGGCAAAACCAAAGGCTCTGTTAGGCCTCCAACAAATCAAAAGGAAAAGAAAAAGAACTAATCTTTAATCTGTCTGATCGGATATTGTCTGAGACTGAGATACAAGTTTTAAATAAGGGTCTTTCTTTTATCCCCACCAATAAACATGACCAGTTCAAGTGGAAGGTGGAGGAATATCGATTTGCCAGGAATCTTCGATTAAAATAATTTTTTTTAACATAAACCTGATATACCTATAACTGGACCAGGCCCAGTCAAGAAAAAATCTAAATTTGATCCCGTCTCCACTAATCCGGCATTAAAAACCTTTTAAAGACTACTTGACGAGTCTGTGACGAAATGTTCTGCAGCACAACCAAAAATCTTCAAAAATATTACTGAGCAGGAAATTCAAGCCATTAAAGATCTACAATCCTATTCCGATATTATCATCCGCCCGGCGGTCAAGGGCGGGCAAATTGTGGTCCAGAACAAGGCTGAGTATATTGATGAAATTGATAAACAACTATCAGATGTGGCGACATATAAAAAGTTACATAACAACCCCACGGACCTAAACAACTGGATACCATCTTGGAGACAGCGGAAAGGAATGGTCTTATTGACAAACATTTGAGAACATCATTGACACAGGTGATGCCGGTCACCCGTTTTATATATGTTGCCGAAAGTGCACAAAGATCCTATATCTCCCCCAGGTAGACCGATCATATCGGCCAGAGGATCATTGACGCAACCAGTCTCACAAAATCTTGATAGGTTACTACAACCTTTAGTTATGTCACAGGGTACTTTTTTGAAGGACACCACACATTTACTTAATTTGTTGGATGAGATAACATACTGTACTTACCGCCAGACACTATTATGTGCACTATGGACGTAAAAAGTCTATACACTATTATCCCACACGAAGCAGTTGAGGAATTCCTTTACACGAATCACTTTGAACAAATGGATATCCCCTTGTTTATACAACTTTTGGAATTTATTTTGACTCCCAATTATTTTATTCATAACGGTGATTATTATTTACAGCTCAATGGGTGTGCTATGGGGTCACCGGTAGCCCCCATGTATGCCAATGTTTATATGTTTTCACGAGAACAAGCTTTCTTTTTTTCATCTCCTGTGATAACGTCTAAGATCATTTTGTATCGACGCTACATCGATGATTTTATTCTATTTTGGGGGGGAACACAGGTTGCATTAGAGACTTTAATTGAATCAATTAACAACAGTGATACACCTGTCAAATTAACGGTCTGTTTCAGCTCCAGTAGTATTAACTATTTGGACGTGGTGATTGGTATTGAACATAATGGCATCACTACGGGAGTGTTCTATAAACCAACAGATAGAAATACTCTGTTAATACACAATAGTTTCCACCCACCCTCTTTAAAAAGAGGCCTTTCAAAATCACAGCTGATAAGGGCGGCACGTATTACTAATGACAGATCTAAATTGGAATCGGCCTTGGATGAGGTGGTGCAGAGATTCCTGGCACGAGGGTATGACAGAAAGAACCTTGGCCCTCATTCCGAGTTGATCGGTCGCAAGGCGAATTTAGCAGAGTTACACACGCTAAGCCGCCGCCTACTGGGAGTGAATCTTAGCTTCTTAAAATTGCGACCGATGTATTCGCAATATTGCGATTACTAACTACTTAGCAGTTTCAGAGTAGCTCCAGACTTACTCTGCCTGTGCGATCAGTTCAGTGCTTGTCGTTCCTGGTTGACGTCACAAACACACCCAGCGTTCGCCCAGGCACTCCCACCGTTTCTCCGGCCACTCCTGCGTTTTTTCCGGAAACGGTAGCGTTTTCAGCCACACGCCCCTGAAACGCCGTGTTTCCGCCCAGTAACACCCATTTCCTGTCAATCACATTACGATCGCCGGAGCGATGAAAAAGCCGTGAGTAAAATTACTTTCTACATAGCAAAGTTACTTGGCGCAGTCGCAGTGCGAACATTGCGCATGCGTACTAAGCGGATTTTCATTGCGATGCGATGAAAAATACCGAGCGAACAACTCGGAATGAGGGCCCTTGTAAGGCTCAAACATGAGGTGATGGGAATCCCCAGGGATCAACTTTTGAAACCATGTACGAAACAAATGACCAACAAGCATCCATTTGTCACTGAGTATTCTACCGCGAGCGGGGTCCTCCCCAGGGCAACTAAGGCCCTATGGCTCATTGTCACCTCTGACAGGGACTTACCTTGCTTTAAGCATAAGACCATCATGCCAAGTTATAAAAGGGAAAAAATCTTCGTGATTTATTGGTAAAAACTGACGTGACCCCTAAACGAATAATCATCAATACCAAAGGATGCTTTAAGTGTCTATCTTGTGAGACATGCTGCTATATGGAAACGGGGCCCACATTTATACATCCAATCACCCGGAGATCTCATTGGATCCAACATTATGTGACATGCACGACCCAGTTTGTAATTTACGCCATCTTCTGTCCTTGTGGACTTGTCTATGTAGGCCAGACTATAAGGACATTTAGGGAACGTATGGCACTACATCGCTCCGCGATCAGGGGGGCCATTGATGGAAAAAAAAGTGACCAACCTGTATGTACAGGGGTGATAGTGACCATTCCTTCTCCTTTATTAATATTTAAAGTGGTGATGAGGATAACTAATCACTTTATGGACGTTCACTGCATTCATTTGATTACTTACTTGATGTCTGTCCTATTGCTGCATTTTTTTATTGATACGTTCTCCTGTGTCTCTTGTTTTTAATCTTTGGTATTCTACACCTCTCTGAAGCACTTATGCACTTTCTATATACTGTAAATTTAATTGTCCCTCTTCTCCGTTTAGCTTCCTGGAGCAGCGGCTAGAGTGTACACTGCGTCTGGTTGCTTGGCAACGGTATAACGTCACTAGCGGGCGCCGCTGACACAGCCCCAGAGTGCGAGTGCGGCTCGCCACTGGCGTCCGGAAGCGGGAGGAGGTGAGACCTTACACAAGGTGTCTATTTAGGTAAGTAAACTTGTGGTTTCTGTTCTTTGTTTTGTGTTACTTTATTTTTTCAGCACTGTGCACCTTGATAAAAATGCCTGTTAGGCGTTGAAACGTCGGTTTGTTTTTGCACATGTATTGAACTTTTAAATCTTTATAAAAGCTGCTTTGCTCAAAAATCCGTGGAGTGCCGCCTGGTCCTTGGAGGGTGGAGGAGTTTGTATAGCTGCACCCAGGGGACTACAGTACTGTTATTCCTTGATAGGAAGGCACCCCGGTGGCTGATTATACTTGCTTCTTGTTTATATATATATATATATATATATATGCACATCAAAATGACGGCCCCCAGGGCCAGATTATAGGGGGGAAGGTCGCTACTCAGACAGAAGCTGCCAGGTTTCTGGAAGGCCTGCTGCTGTCATGCTCTTTGATGCTGAGGGTATAGCGTCAGCCTTTTATAAATATAGATGCTGTATATCTTTAATGGGCAGGCTGTAATGATGTTGCACTGTATACACCAGTACTGGCACGTGTAAGCTCACCAGTCCCCGCACAGCTCTTACCCAGTCTGGGGGGGAGAGGACACAAGTAGCCACCAGCAGCTGGCCGGAGGGATCTGGGCATGGGCTGTGCAGGGTGTGAGAGGGGCAAGCACAGGACTCCGCCTCTGTGCAGTATATATAAGGCAGTTGAGCCGATTATCTACTTCCTCACCCGCATCATCTGCAGCCCCAGCACTGACCCCTCCTCTGGTCACCACACTGCTCACCCCAGAGGGTCTCACCTCTTCCTGGCTGACCGATACACCTTCTCCCCTGCCGGTAAGTGGCCACACAAGTTCCCGATGCCTTCACTCTGAGTGTTGCGGAACACATCCATTTCCTGGTTACTGCTACTTGTTGCCGAGTCCAGGGATGGCAAGTAACCTGGGGTTGCAGCATAGTATATGGAGGAGGGGGTGCAGAGTATGCGGTATATGGCAGGAGCAGTATATGGAGGAGGGAGGCACCCTGTACCTCCCAACATGACCCTCTCCAGGAGGGACAGAATGCTCTGCTCCTGGTCTTCCCTCTTAATTTATGATTGCCATCACCTGTGGTGAATCACCTCTTTCTCCATTAACCTGTTCAAAACAAGTGTTCAAAACAAGTGCTGGCAATCATAAATTAAGAGGAAAGTCCAGGAGCACATTCTATCCCTCCTGGAGAGGGTCATGTTGGGAGGTATGATATAGGGGCACTACATGGAGGGGTATGAAAGTGCAGAGAATATATAGGGGCAGTATATGGTGGTGGGTGCAGGGTACATAGGGTGTGTGTCCTTGCCCCCCAGTGGCTGCCAGCGTCACCACAGAGGTGAGGAGCAGCGTTAGATTAATGTAACCATAAGTGGAAATCAAACAAAAGGATAGAAATTCCAGCCAACTTTGAATATGAAAGGTTGTTATGAATGGCAACTGCCACACCAAAAACTACCCCTACCCCCACTCTCTCCCCACCCCCAGCACCCTCTCTCCATTTTCAGCAAATGTGAAACAGATCAGTGTTTTTACGTAATTATCAGCAGGCGGTAATATCTCCCTGCATGATCACTTTCATTTTCATTTGGTCTGTGTGGCAGGCCTCTAGTGGCTACTGGCGTGTCACAACTGAGGAGGCCTCGGTTGTAGGGGCTAAGGTGTACTTGAACCTGGGAGGCCGTATAGGATTCTTGGACATGCAGGGAACCTTTAGCACTGATGCCCGAAGGTGTGACCAAGACAACTATGTAAAAAGTTAAGTTGTTTATTAAACACAGTTCAACTTATACATCGACAGTTCAGGAGAATCAGTAGTACTCAGCAATATGAAATTGTAGCATAGAAGTAGTAACACAGTTCCTTAGACACAGCAGTAGTTAGGATGCTGTTGGGAGTGGTGTAAACACAATACAGTCTTGGAAGAACCGGAGGTGGTAACACCTGAGAGCTAACAGCTATCCGCTGTATCGATGGTGTGAGTAGGAACTGGCCAGCAGATGACACACTGGGAGCAGGAGATGCTGGTACAATGCTGAATAGGGTGAGCACTCGTGAACTTCCGGGGATGCCGGGTGGAACCGGCCCAGGTGGTGAGGGTGCTGCTGAACTCACTGATGAGAGTTCGCTGGAAGGAGCACCAATGGAGAACTGTGGAATGATGTTTAAAACGCCAGTGTAACAGGAGATCAAATGAAGAAACACTAGTGAAGCTGGGGATCGATGAAGGAACACCGATGGTGATTGGAGATCGATGATGGAACACCGATGGTGACTGGAGATCGATGATGGAACACCGATGGTGACTGGAGATCGATTATGGAACACCGATGATGACTGGAGATCGATGATGGAACACCGATGATGACTGGATATCGATGATGGAACACCAATGATGACTGGCAGGGCTGAGCACCGCTGGAAGCTGGAAGCCGATATTGAACCACTGGCAATTGCAGAATGCAATGCTGGAACACCGCAGAGTCAGGCTGCACCGCCAGATGGTAGGTGGTGCAGGTCTCTAGTGGAGCTGGACACAGGAGCTGGAATACCTGGAACAATAGCAGAATAACCACAGGCAGGAGAGACTTGTATCACTGGGTTTGACAACCAAAGCACTGACATCTTTCCAGCCCAGGAACAGGATATTTATACCTGCTGGGAAGCAGGCATTGGCTGGTTGATTAAGCAGAGTCCAGAGTGCAGCGGATAGGTTGAAACAATGACGTGACTGGAAAAACATGGCTGCGCCCATGTTAGCATTTGGAGGGAAAGTCTGTAATTCCATGTGGGAAACAGCAGCAATGGCGGCGGAGGCTGCGGAGGACAGGAGACGCCAGTCTTGAATATTTCATATTGGAAACAGTAGTAATGGCGGCGGAGGCCGCGGAGGGCAGGAGACGCCATTCTTGGAACTAATAAACTAAACTTGTGAGGCTGCCGTGACAGCGCTGCGGGATCACAGGGAGGAGATGTGAAATGAAGACATCAGCGTACTACATGCTGACAACGCAGATGGGATCCCGCCCTGGAACGCTGGGCCAGTCTCAGGAGACACTTGAAAGGTAAATAATGATGTCCAGTTACCCGGATCGTGACAGCACCCCCCCCCCCTTCCTTTAGGAGTGGCCCCAGGACACTTCTTAGGCTTAAGAGGAAATCTGGTGTGGAAATCCCGGACCAATTTAGGAGCATGGACATCCAGTGCATTAGTCTAGGAGCATTCCTCAGGGTCATAGCCCTTCCAATCAATCAGGTACTGGAGATGACCGTACCGGAGGCGTGAATCCAGAATCTTGGCGACCTCATACTCAACACCATGTTGAGTCTGAACTTTAGGTGCGGTGGGGAGCGCAGAATGAAAACGATTCAGGATAACTGGCTTAAGGAGAAAAATATGAAATGTCCTGGGAATCTTCAGGAATGGAGGTAACTTGAGCTTATAAGCAATTGGATTGACGACTTGCTCAATCTGGGAAGGACCGATATAGCGTGGAGCAAACTTCATACTTGGGACTTTCAGTCTTAGATTTCTGGTGGACAGCCAGACATGATCACCAGGCTTAAGAGCAGAAATTGCCCTATGCTTTTTATCCGCAAACTTCTTGTACCTTGAGGATGCTTTTAGGAGAGCTGCCCGAACATTCTTCCAGTTTTTGGAAAACTGATGAAGGGTGATATCAGCTGCAGGCACAGATGTTGCAGAAAGCGGTTGAAATTCTGGAACCTTTGGATGGAACCCGAAGTTGGTGAAGAATGGCGTAGAAGAAGATGAAGAATGGTACTGATTGTTGTGACAAAATTCGGCCCATGGAAGAAGATGAACCCAGTCGTCTTGAGAAGAGGATACATAAATCCGGAGGAAGGCCTCCGTCCTGATTCACCCTCTTGGTTTGCCCATTGGTTTGGGGGTAATAAGCAGTAGAGAATTTTAACTTGACTTGGAGTGCCAAACATAGACTTCGCCAGAATTTGGCTATAAATTGGACACCTCGGTCGGAAATTATCTCTTCAGGGAGACCATGTAGTCTGAAGATCTCCTGGATGAAGACTTGAGCCAACTTGGAAGCTGATGGAAGACCGGTGAGAGTAATAAAGTGAGCCATCTTGGTTAACCGGTCAACTACCACCCAGATGGTATTCTACTTGTTACATTCAGGAAGATCTGTAATAAAGTCCATTGATAAATGGGTCCAAGGATGGTGAGGGACAGACAGAGGAACCAGTTGCCCAGCGGGCGACTGGCGAGGTACCTTGTGCTGGGCACACTTAGGGCAGGATGCAATAAATTCTGTAATGTCCTTTTTTAGGGTCGGCCACCAGTATGATCTAGAAATGAATTCTAAGGTCTTCTGAATACTCTCATGTCCAGCAAAGCGAGAGGAATGTGCCCATTGCAAGAGCTTCCTTCTGAGAGCCAGTTTTACGAGGCTTTTTCCTGGCGGGGGCATAGAGTCCATCACTGTGAAGAATGCCACTGGGTCAATAATGAGATGCTTGTCAGTAGATTCAGACTCATTTTCTTGCTCCCAGGAGCGGGAAAGAGCATCAGCCTTATGATTCTGTGACCCTGGACAAAACTGAAGTTTAAAGTCAAACCTGGAAAAGAAGAGTGTCCACCTGGCTTGACGAGGATTGAGGCATTGGGCGCCTTTCAAATACAGGAGGTTCTTGTGATCCGTCAGAATAGTGATAGTATGAGAAGCTCCTTCCAGCAAATATCTCCACTCTTCTAGAGCGGGTTTGATAGCCAAAAGTTCTTGATCGCCAATGGCGTAATTGCGCTCAGCAGGAGAGAACTTTCGTGAGAAGAAGCTCCAAGGATGTAAGTGGCCATCATTGGCTCTTTGAGACAGGACTGCGCCCACTCCAACGAAGAGGCATCCACCTCCAGGGTGAAGGTCGAGCTGGTATCTGGCTGTTTCAGAACTGGAGCAGAGACAAACTTATGTTTCAGTAGATAGAAAGCTTGAGTAGCTTCTTCCAACCACTTGGAAGGATTGGCACCCTTTTTGGTAAGGGCAGTGACAGATGCCACAATAGTAGAAAAGTCCCGAATAAATTTCCTGTAGTAATTGGCGAACCCTAGGAATCTCTGAACACCCTTGAGTGTTGTGGGTATTAGCCAATCACGGATAGCTTGGAGTTTCTCAGGATCCATCTCTAGTCCGATACCGGGCCCAATGTAACCTAGAACCGGAATGAATTTGACCTCAAAGACACATTTCTCCAACTTACAATAAAGATGGTTGGCACGGAGACAAGACAGGACTTCCTTGACCCAGAAGCGATGTTCCTCTAGATCATTAGCGAAGATGAGAATATCATCGAGGTAGACCACAACATGTCGGTAGAGGATATCTCGGAAGATCTCATTCACGAAGTGTTAAAATACAGCTGGAGCATTACTGAGTCCGAAAGGCATGACGAGGTACTCGTAATGTCCGTCACGGGTGTTAAATGCGGTCTTCCACTCGTCACCCTTCCGGATCCAGATGAGGTTGTATGCACCCCTCAGATCTAGCTTAGAAAACATAGTGGCTCCACTGACACGGTCAAACAACTCGGTGATAAGAGGCAGAGGGTACCGGTTTTTCACAGTGATGACGTTCAACCCACGTTAGTCAATACAGGGTCGCAGGCCACCATATTTCTTCTTTACGAAGAAGAAGCCTGCGCCAGCTGGAGAGGAGGAAGGCCGGATAAACCCTTTAGCAAGATTCTCTTTGATGTATTCCTCCATTGAGTGGGTTTCAGGTAGAGACAACGGATACATGCGTCCCCGAGGTGGTGTCTTCCCTGGAATGAGATCAATAGGACAATCCCACTCCCTATGAAGGGGAAGAATATCTGCGGACGACTTACTAAAAACGTCTGTGAAATCTCGGTATGGAGGAGGCGGAACATCAGAGGACTTAGAAGAAGATGTACACACTGGAAGTACTTTTTGAAGACAAATCTCGGAGCAGGAAGGACTCCATGCCAGGATATGCGTAGTTCTCCAATCAATTTGAGGATTATGGAGATGAAGCCATGGAAGGCCTAGAACCACAGGATGTGTGGCTTTTGGAATCACCAGGAAAGAAATCAGTTCGGAGAGAAGAGCTCCTACCTCCAGACGGATAGGCAGGGTCTTGGAGACAATGACTGCATCGGAAATCCTGCTGCCATCCACGGCAGTCAAGGATATGGAAGATGAAAGTCTCTTGGTGGGTAGGGACCACCGCTTAACGTATTCCTTAGTCATGAAGTTCCCAGCTGCTCCAGAGTCTAACAGAGCAATGAGATTCCTGAAGCGCTGAGCAACTTGAAGCGAAACTAGAAGATTACAATCATATGAAGATCGAGAGGAGTTCATTACTCCTAGCCGGCCCTTTCCTTGACGGGCTAGGACTTAGAGTTTCCCGGACGCTTTGGGCAAGCGTTGATGACATGAGAAGGAGCAGCACAGTACAGACATAAATGTTCTGATAGACGTCTTCTACACTCTGCAAGCGACAGACGAGCGTGATTAACCTGCATGGGCTCATCTTTAGGTGGAGATGACTGACGAGGAGGAGGAGCAGTAGAATTCTAAGGAAATGAGGACCTTCCTCACTCAATTGCCCTTTCACAGAACCGAAGATCAACTTTGGTGCAGAGAGATATGAGCTCGTTTAATTTTGGAGGTAAGTCTCTAGTAGTGAGCTCATCCTTGATTCGTTCGGATAACCCATGCCAGAAGGCTGCATAAAGAGCGTCATCATTCCAGGAAAGTTCAGACGCTAGGATATGGAACTGTACCAGATACTGACCGGCTGTTCGTGTCCCCTGACGTAGGCGGAGGATAACAGAAGAGGCTGATGTCACACGTCCTGGTTCGTCAAAGATGCGCCTAAAGGTTGCCACGAAATCCGCATATGAAGAGAGCAGGGCATCAGACTTCTCCCATAGAGGTGATGCCCAATCTAGGGTGGAGCCACTGAGGAGGGAGATGATGTAGGCAACCTTGGTGCGGTCAGTTGGGAAATTGCCAGGCTGTAACTCGAAATGTATCTCACACTGATTTAGGAAACCCCGACAGGCTTTTGGGGAACCATCGGCATTGGCAGGTGTCGGCAAATGGAGACGAGGAGCAGAAATGGGAATGGTGGATGGGGTTACCACTAAAGGTACTGCAGTCGGCACACTGGACGCCCCTGAACCACGAAGGGTTGTTTGTATCCCATCCAGTCGAGAGGAGAGGTCCTCGAGACAGCGAATCACATGGCCCTGTGCAGCCTCCTGATGTTCAAGGCGGGCTGCAAGTTCTTTCATCGGCCTGGTCGCTTGGACCTGATCTCCAGCTGGATCCATTAAGTCAGTGCTTACTGTCACAACTGAGGGCTGGTGCTGACCGGAGGAGGCCTCCGTTTTGGGGCTAAGGTGTACTTGAACCTGGGAGGCCGTATAGGATTCTTGGACATGCAGGGAACCTTAGCACTGATGCCCGAAGGCGTGACCAAGACAACTATGTAAAAAGTCAAGTTGTTTATTAAACACAGTTCAACTTATACATCGACAGTTCAGGAGAATCAGTAGTACGCAGCAATATGAAATTGTAGCATAGAAGTAGTAATACAGTTCCTTAGACACAGCAGTAGTTAGGATGCTGTTGGGAGTAGTGTAAACACAATACAGTCTTGGAAGACTCGGAGATGGTAACTCCTGAGAGCTAACAGCTATCTGCTGTATTGATGGTGTGAGTAGGAACTGGCCAGCAGATGGCACACTGGGAGCAGGAGATGCTGGTGCAATGCTGAATAGGGTGAGCACTCGTGAACCTCTCGGGATGCCAGGTGGAACCGGCCCAGGTGGTGAGGGTGCTGCTGAACTCACTGATGAGAGTTTGCTGGAAGGAGCACCAATGGAGAACTAAGGAATGATGTTTAAAACGCCAGTGTAACAGGAGATCACATGAAGAAACACTGGTGAAGCTGGGGATCGATGAAGGAACACCGATGGTGATTGGAGATCGATGATGGAACACCGATGGTGACTGGAGATCGATGATGGAACACCGATGATGACTGGAGATCGATAACAGACCCTCCAACATGACCCGCCCCACTAGGTACAAAATGCTCTGTTTCTGGACTTCCCTCTTAATTTATGATTTCCATCACCTGTGTTGAACTAGTTAAATGGTAAGAAAGCTGTTTCTTCACAGGTGATGGCAATCATAAATCAAGAGGGAAGTCCAGAAACAGAGCATTTTGTACCTAGTGGGGCGGGTCATGTTGGAGGGTATGCGATGATGGAACACCGATGATGACTGGAGATCGATGATGGAACACCGATGATGACTGGCAGGGCTGAGCACCGCTGGAAGCCGATATTGAACCACTGGCAATTGCAGAATGCAATGCTGGAACACCGCAGAGTCAGGGTGCACCGCCAAATGGTAGCTGGTGCGGGTCTCTAGTGGAGCTGGACACAGGAGCTGGAATAGCTGGAACAATAGCAGAATAACCACAGACAGGAGAGACTTGTATCACTGGGTTTGACAACCAAAGCACTGACATCTTTCCAGCCCAGGAACAGGATATTTATACCTGCTGGGAAGCAGGCATTGGCTGGCTGATTAAGCAGAGTCCAGAGTGCAGGGGATAAGTTGAAGCAATGACATGTGACTGGAAAAACATGGCTGCGCCCATGTTAGCATTTGGAGGGAAAGTCTGTTTGTTATTCTATGTGGGAAACAGCAGCAATGGTGGCAGAGGCCGCGGAGGGCAGGAGACGCCAGTCTTGAATATTTCACATAGGAAACAGCAGTAATGACGGCGGAGGCCGTGGATGTTATGATTCCAGCACTCTGGTCTGAGGAGATCTTTTTGCGAGGACCGGAGCACTGGAACGAAATGCTGGGGAAGGGAGCGGGAATGGAAAATAGCCCCTGGCACCCTAACTCCGTTGTCTCACCCGTGCTGTCGGAAATTCCCTGCGAGACTATGGTTGCTTGAGCCCATGGCAGCCGCGTTTGAAGGGCGGATTATGTCTGCCCAACTCCGATGCCCCCCCAGGTCTTAATGAGAGACAAAGGGAAATCCGAGACAGGGTGATAACAAGGGGCCCTCTGACTAAACAACCAGACCAGGGGCTACAAGCTAACTTAAAACTAGAATATGTGCGGAAACACCGCCAGGGAAAAGGACAACCAAAATATCCACTTGTCCACTTCTCCTACTCTGCACCGCCGAGTTCCAGAGAGGACTTGTGGGAGCGGAACCCTCCGCAAATGCTCCAAAAACAGAATATATAAAGATAAAGCGGCTGAGCCGCAACACACGGCAGAGCCGCAACTAGTAGAAGTAGTGCCTATATTCAAAAAGGGAAGTAAAGCTGAACCAGGTAATTATAGACCAGTTAGTCTTACATTTATAGTGGGGAAAGTATTGGAAGGTATTCTAAGAGATAGTATTCAGAAGTTCCTTGAAACCAATAAGGTCATTAAAAGGAATCAACATGGGTTTATGAAGGACAGATCCTGTCAAACCAACTTACTTGGCTTTTATGAAACAGTAAGCGCAAACCTAGATCAGGGTAAAGACGTGGATGTAATCTTTTTAGACTTTGCCAAAGCGTTCGATACTGTACCACACATGAGACTTATATACAAGCTACAAGAATCAGGGCTAGGAAGCACAATATGCACTTGGGTCAAAAACTGGTTAGATAATAGGAAGCAGCGCGTTGTGGTTAATGGATCTTTTTCAACTTGGACTGAAGTGCTAAGTGGTGTGCCGCAAGGCTCAGTATTAGGACCGCTATTGTTCAATATTTTCATTAACGACCTAACAGAAGGTCTAGAGAGCATGGTGTCAATTTTTGCAGATGATACCAAATTGTGTAAGGCTATAAATACAGAGGAGGATGCTGAGTCTCTTCAGAACGACTTAGTTAAATTAGAAGCATGGGCAGCCAAATGGAGAATGCGCTTCAACACAGACAAGTGTAAGGTAATGCACTGTGGTAACAAGAACAAAAATTACACCTACCTACTAAATGGGGTAAAATTAGGGGATTCTGTACTGGAAAAGGACTTAGGTGTCCTCATAGATAGCAAGCTAAGAAGTAGTATCCAAAGTAGGACTGCAGCAAAGAAGGCTAATAAGATATTAGCATGCATAAAACGGGGTATTGATGCTAGGGACGAGAGTATTATACTCCCGTTATATAAATCACTAGTGAGGCCACACCTTGAATACTGTGTACAGTTCTGGGCACCGTACTACAAAAAAGATATCCTGGAGCTTGAAAAGGTACAGAGGAGGGCGACCAAACTAATTAAGGGCATGGAGACGATGGAATACAAGGAAAGGCTTGAAAGACTAGGCATGTTTACATTGGAAAAGCGGAGACTAAGAGGGGATATGATCAACATCTACAAATATATAAGGGGACAATACACAGAGCTTGCGCGAGACCTGTTTTTGGTTAGATCAACACAGAGGACTCGTGGACACTCGCTCAGGTTAGAGGAGAGGAGATTCCGCACAATACGGCGTAAAGGCTTTTTCACGGTAAGGACAATACGCGTTTGGAATTCCCTGCCCGAGGGAGTTGTAATGGCGGAATCTGTCAACACCTTTAAGAATGGGTTAGATAAATTCCTATTGGAAAAGGATATCCAGGGGTATGGTGCATAGTCATGCATTATAGTTACTATAAATAGGGATTAAATGCAATGGCTGACAGCAGCATCAGTCAGAAATTTTAGTCAAGTCATCATGCATAGGACACCACAAATAGGTTGAACTCGATGGACAATTGTCTTTTTTCAACCTCAGATACTATGTTACTATGTTACTATGTAACTCATGGAACACCACTCGATATACAAAGGTGATCAGTCAGGACAACTGGGGACCAAACGACTTCCTGGGATGAGATGACAACTCCCGAATACAGGACTTCTGAGGACAGGAATGACCGGATACAGCAGGACTGGAACAGACTCTCAGCAAACCAAGGCAGCATGCAGGAAGCTATTACCGGCGTCTGTGAGAAGTACTGGGAAGGTATTTAACAGGGAGTCCTCCAATCAGCTGCTTAGAGCCTGATTGGGAATAAATGCCGTGCAGCTGCCTTGCTGCACGGCCAGAGAACAAGTGTGTGTTTGTTAATTAGGCCCTGCAACGGGGAACGCGGTCCGCCCGTGGCGTCCCCGTTGCTAGGGTCCGTGCGGCTCAGCGCGCCCGGCGTCTAGCGTTGCTAGGGAGCCGGTGGCTGAACGCGCACGGCGTCCCTAGTTGCTAGGCGCCGGGCCGCGCGGACATGCACCTAACAGTACCCCCCCCCCTTGAGGAGGGGTCAAGGAACCCCTAAAGCCAGGCTTCTGAGGAAATTCCCGAAAAAATGCCCTCTTGAGCCTAGGGGCATGAAGATCCTTATCTAGGACCCAAGACCTTTCCTCCGGACCATAGCCTTTCCAGTGAACTAAAAAATAAAGCCGACCCCGGGACAATTTGGAATCAAGAACTTTCTCTACCAAGAACTCCTGTTGTCCCTGTACATCCACTGGAGATCTACCCTGAGAGATCCTCCGAGGAAATCTACTGGAAGAAACGTATTGTTTCAACAGGGAACAATGAAACGTATTTCCAATCTTGAGAGATCTTGGTAAACGTAGCCGAAAGGCAACTGGGTTGACTCTTTTAATAATAAGAAATGGTCCAATAAATTTGGGTCCCAGTCTAGCCGAGGATTGTCGAAGCCTGATGTTGCGAGTTGACAACCACACCTTGTCTCCCACCTTAAAAGTGCAAGGACATCAGAAAATTTATTTTCTCGAAAGGCCGCTTTTCTGAGAGCAAGGTGCACTTTTTTCCAAATTGCTCTGAGATGGGAGGTCAATGCCAGCGAGGAGACTGGAGAATGATAAAAAAAAAGAATTAGCTCTGGGGTGAAAACCAAAAACTGAAAAGAATGGAGACTCTTTAGTGGAGGAATGACAGGAATTATTGTAAGCAAATTCAGCCAAAGGAAGAAACTCGGACCAATCATTCTGGAGTTTGGCTGAATACAAGCGCAGATATTGTTTTAATGACTGGTTAACTCGTTCGGTTTGCCCGTTGGATTGTGGATGATAACCGGATGTTAATGACAGTTTCATTTTTAATGAAGCACAAAAACATCTCCAGAATTGTGCGATGAATTGTGGACCCCGATCAGAAACAATATCAGTGGGTAACCCATGAAGCCTAAACACATGGCGGAGGAACAAAACTGCCAACCCTTGAGCAGAAGGCAATTGGGGAAGAGCAATAAAATGAGCCATTTTACTAAAACGGTCCACTACCACCCATATGACTCGGAATCCGGCTGAAAGGGGAAGGTCAACCACAAAATCCATGGAAATATGAGACCATGGCCTGAGAGGGACACTTAAGGGCATAAGTTGCCCGATAGGCAAGGAACGGGGAACCTTATGCTGTGCACAAACCTGACATGAAAAAACAAATTCCCTAATGTCTTTAGACATACTAGGCCACCATACTGAGCGATAGACTAACTCCAATGTCTTAGTGATTCCCGGATGCCCTGAAACCTTGTTGTCATGGAATTCAGTTAAAACAGTAGCTCTCAAAAATTCAGGAACGTAAAGACGACCAGCAGGAGTAAATCTAGGAGCTTGGTGTTGAAGCTGGTTTAACTGGGTAAATAAATCCTGTGTGAGGCCTGCCCGGATGACCGAAGATGGAAGTATTGGGGTAACAACAGGATTGTTATTGTGAACCGGAAGAAAACTACGTGACAGGGCATCAGCTTTAGTATTCTTGGAACCAGGCCTGAAAGTGATTATGAATTTGAAACGAGTAAAAAATAATGCCCAACGTGCCTGCCGGGCATTAAGCCGTTTAGCTGATTCAATGTATTGCAGGTTCTTATGGTCAGTCAATATCGAAATAGTATGCTTTGCTCCTTCCAGCCAATGCCTCCACTCCTCAAAAGCCCACTTTACCGCCAGTAACTCCCGATTACCAACGTCATAATTGGATTCAGCGGAGGAGAACTTCCTGGACATAAAGGCACAAGGATGTAAGTCCAAAGACACTGGATCCTTTTGAGAAAGGACAGCCCCCACTCCAACCTCCGAGGCATCAACCTCCACAACAAAGGACAATTCCGGATTAGGATATCTGAGGACTGGAGCTGAGACAAAGGCTTGTTTCAGGGCCCGGAAGGACAACTCAGCTTCATGCGACCAGTTGGTAGGATCCGCTCCTTTCTTTGTCAGAGCCACAATGGGAGCAACCAGGTCAGAAAAAGAATGAATGAACCTCCTATAATAATTCGCAAACCCTAAAAAGCGCTGAATTGCTTTTAAATTGGTGGGTTGCGCCCAATTAAGGATGGCCTGAAGCTTCTTAGGTTCCATGGAAAATCCCTGAGGGGAAATTATGTACCCTAAAAAAGATACTTTCGTGACGTGAAATTCACACTTCTCCAGTTTGGCATATAAATGATTCTCACGTAACTTTTGAAGAACCAGACGCACCTGGGTGATATGTTGCTCCATCGATTCAGAAAAAATCAAGATGTCGTCTAAATAAACGACCACGAATTTCCCTAGGAAGTCACGGAGCACATCGTTAATGAGGTCTTGAAAAACTGCTGGAGCATTAGACAGGCCGAATGGCATCACCAGGTATTCGTAGTGACCCGACTGAGTACTGAAAGCCATCTTCCACTCATCTCCAGATTTAATTCGGATGAGGTTGTAAACTCCTCTCAGGTCAATTTTAGAAAAAATCACAGCAGAACGTAACTGATCAAAGAGTACAGAAATCAACGGCAAAGGATAGGTGTTTTTGACTGAGATTTTATTCAAGGCTCTAAAATCTATGCATGGTCTAAGCGAGCCATCCTTTTTCTCCACAAAGAAAAAACCAGCACTTAAAGGGGATTTTGATGGTCTAATAAAACCTTTCTGTAAGCTCTCCTGAACATAGTCATTCATAGCCGAAGTTTCTAGCCCGGACAATGCATATAATCTCCCCTTTGGCAATGCGGCACCAGGGATTAGCTCAATAGCACAATCATTAGGCCGATGGGGAGGCAGAATGTCCGCATTGCCTTTGTGTCACGATCCGGGTATCTGGACGCCATTTCTTACCCATCAGATGCCTCCTAAGGCTGGCTCAGCGCTCCAGGACCGGATCCCATCTGTTATCCTAATGTTCACATTCCTGCATCCTCTCCTGTCTCTCTGAGACGCTGTCACAGTAACGCCTTAATACATCTGGCATGGCGTCTCCCGCGGCCTCCGCCGCCGTCCCTGAGCTTCTGCATGCAGAGTGTCAGAGTGGCGATTACGTCAGCCGTGGCCTCCGCTGTGTTCGCGTGGTTGGATGTGCAGTTGTCAGCCTGGCGTCTCCTGTCTCCAGTGGCCGGCGCCGCCATTACTGTTTTCATTACCACATGGATTACAAACCAAACTTCCCTCCAAGTGTCTGCATGGGCGCAGCCATCTTGGATTCTGTCAGCTGATCATTTCCTCCAATCTGTTGTCAGTATTGTTAATCTGCATAATTGCCTAGCCAATCCCTTCCTTGCTGCAGGTATAAATACACTGTGCCTGAGCAAGGAAGGCGTCAGTGCTTTGGTTGTCAAACCTAGTTCCTGTTTGTCTCTCTCCTGTGATTGTCTTCCAGGTTCCAGCTCCTGTCTCAAGACTTCCACCATAGAGACCCGCACCAGCATTCCACCTGCGGTGTAGCCTGACTCTCCAATCCATTGTGGATTCATCTGTTTCCAGCTACAACATTACCTGCTTCCAGCTCAGCTTCCAGCAGAGTACAGCTTCCCTTAAAGGGCCGGTGTCCTTTCTACACTTTACCACTCTCCACCGGTATTATTATTTCTCCGCTCTCAAGTTCTACATTTCAGTTCATATTTCATCGCTCCCAAGTTCATTTATTATTTAACTGGTTCCAGCCAGTATCCACTCCGTGCTAACAACAGTCTGGTTCCAGCCAGTATCCACAGCAGCTGTTTTATCTTCAGCAACCCAGCTTTTCCTGGAACACCAGCTGGCACAATCCTGGGTTATCTCCATTGCTACAGTCGGGCCTGGTAAGGACTTTCCATCTAGAAGATCATAAGAACTATCTCACACTACCAGTGCCCTGTGGCTCCTGCCATCCTGTAGTACCCAGGAACTGTATTTATTCTTTGCTGACTTTTACGTTTTCTTTTACTGCTGCTGTGTTGCGGAGTTGTCATAATAAACATCATTGACTTTTATCCAAGTTGTCGTGGTCACGCCTTCGGGCAGTTATTATTCATGTTACTTACATGTCCAGGGGTCTGATACAACCTCCCAGGTTCCGGTACATCTCAGCCCCTACAACTGAGGCTGCCTCCCGTCAGCTCAGGCCCTCAGTTGTGACACTTTGGAGAATACATCGGCAAACTCCTGGTATTCCACAGGAATGAGTTCTGGAATGATAGCTGCCACTCTAGCTGGAAACGAAATACATTCCTTAGCACAAAAAGTACCCCATTGTGAAATCTCCCCGGACCGCCAATCAATGGTGGGATTATGAAAGGCCAGCCAAGGGTGACCCAGAACAACTGGAACTGCTGGGCAATGTGTTAGATAGAACTCGATCTTTTCGGAATGTAAAGCTCCTACTGTAAGTACTACGGGAGGTGTACGGTGAGTAATAACCCCGTTGGAAAGCGGACTCCCATCTAAGCCATGCATGGTGACACACCTACCCAATGGTAACTGAGGAATGCCTAAGGCCTTAGCCCAAGTTAAATCCATAAAGTTTCCTGCAGCTCCACTGTCAACAAAAGCCGACACCAAAGAACTGAGGCTGCCAAAGGAAACCTTAACTGGGACTAAAAGAGAGTTATTCGAGGAGATAAGCTGCAGACCTAGGTGAACCCCCTCACAATTCACCTGGTCAAAGCGTTTCCCGACTTGTTCGGACAGTTACGAGCAAAATGTCCCTTACCACCACAGTACAAACAAAGACCGGAATTTTGCCTTCTGGCCCTTTCCTCAGGAGACAGCCGGGAGAGACCCATCTGCATGGGCTCCTCTACGTCTTCTTGAATGGAATAAACACAAGGACTTGACCTTACAGGTGTTCCTCTTTCAGCCCTCCGCTCTCTGAGACGACGATCAATCTTAATAGAAAGCTCCATGAGTTTATCGAGAGTCTCAGGAGCGGGGTACTGGAGGAGACTGTCTTTAATAGACTCTGATAAGCCGAGGCGAAACTGACTGCGCAGGGCTGGGTCATTCCAGCCACAGTCGTTCGACCAACGGCGAAACTCAGTACAATAAACCTCTGCAGGATTTCTTCCTTGTTTGAGAGCGCGCAGCTGGCTTTCAGCGGACGCCTCTCTATCTGGGTCATCATACAAAAGCCCTAAAGACTTAAAGAAAGCGTCTACTGACAACAACGCAGGATCCTCTGCCCTTAAACCGAACGCCCAGGTCTGAGGATCCCCCTGGAGTAAAGAAATAATAATCCCAACCCGCTGAGATTCAGAACCAGAGGAAGTAGGTCTTAAACGGAAATAAAGTTTACAGGATTCTTTAAAACTAAAAAAATATTTTCTATCGCCAGAAAAACGGTCAGGCAAATGCATCTTTGGTTCAGGGACTACCTTTGGGGAGGCTCGCAAAAGATCTTCCTGCGACCTCACCCGAAGGGAAAGATCCTGAACCATCTGAGTAAGTTCTTGAATCTGATTGACTAAGAGCTGGCCAGGGTTTGGCCCTAAACCTGTCGGATTCATGAGGCCAAAAATTTTTAACAAAAACTGAATGAGAGGAAAAAATTAAAGCCCTGTTTAATTTTAATTTTTTGGTATGGCCGGTAATAATGTTATGATTCCAGCACTCTGGTCTGAGGAGATCTTTTTGCGAGGACCGGAGCACTGGAACGAAATGCTGGGGAAGGGAGCGAGAATGGAAAATAGCCCCTGGCACCCTAACTCCGTTGTCTCACCCGTGCTGTCGGAAATCCCCTGCGAGACTATGGTTGCTTGAGCCCATGGCAGCCGCGTTTGAAGGGCGGATTATGTCTGCCCAACTCCGATGCCCCCCCAGGTCTTAATGAGAGACAAAGGGAAATCCGAGACAGGGTGATAACAAGGGGCCCTCTGACTAAACAACCAGGCCAGGGGCTACAAGCTTAAAACTAGAATATGTGCGGAAACACCGCCAGGGAAAAGGACAACCAAAATATCCACTTGTCCACTTCTCCTACCCGGCACCGCCGAGTTCCAGAGAGGACTTGTGGGAGCGGAACCCTCCGCAAATGCTCCAAAAACAGAATATATAAAGATAAAGCGGCTGAGCCACAACACACGGCAGAGCCGCAACTCACGGAACACCACTCGATATACAAAGGTGATCAGTCAGGACAACTGGGGACCAAACGACTTCCTGGGATGAGATGACAACTCCCGAATACAGGACTTCTGAGGACAGGAATGACCGGATACAGCAGGACTGGAACAGACTCTCAGCTAACCAAGGCAGCATGCAGGAAGCTATTACCGGCGTCTGTGAGAAGTACTGGGAAGGTATTTAACAGGGAGTCCTCCAATCAGCTGCTTAGAGCCTGATTGGGAATAAATGCCGTGCAGCTGCCTTACTGCACGGCCAGAGAACAAGTGTGTGTGTTTGTTAATTAGGCCCTGCAACGGGGAACGCGGTCCGCCCGTGGCGTCCCCATTGCTAGGGTCCGTGCGGCTCAGCGCGCCCGGCGTCTAGCGTTGCTAGGGAGCCGGCGGCTGAACGCGCACGGCATCCCTAGTTGCTAGGCGCCGGGCCGCGCGGACATGCGGACCCCGGCGCCTAACAGCGGAGGGCAGTAGACGCCATTCTTGGAACTAATAAACTAAACTTGTGACTGTGAGGCTGCTGTGACAGTGCTGCGGGATCACAGGGAGGAGATGTAAAATGAAGACATCAGCGTACTACATGCTGACAACGCAGATGGGATACTATCCTGGAATGCTGGGCCAGTCTCAGGAGTCACTTGAAAGGTAAATAATGATGTCCAGTTACCCGGATCGTGACATGGCGCACATAACAGAAGGTGAGGAGCAGTTAGCCATTTATTATATAAGATATATGTCCCAAAGGGTGGCACTCCAAATAAAGAAGACAATGGAGACAAGAAATCCTGCAATGTTGACTTGTATTCGTTTTCTTTTTATTTGGAGTGCCGCCTTTGGGACATGGGGCCTAATTCAGACCTGATCGTAGATGTGCTAAATTTAGCACATCCACGATCAGCTTCCCTGACATGCGAGAGGACGCTCAGCACAGGGCAAGTCCGCCCCGCATGTCAGGCCCTACTCCGCCACACAATTACAAAAGCATTGCATGGCGGCAATGCTTTTGTAGTTGAAGAGTAGCTCCCAGCCAGCGCAGCTCCTGCACGCTGGCAGGGAGCTACTCATCGCTGTGAGGGTCGCAGCGGATGCGTGTGATGTTACACAGCCACCGCGGCCTGCACCCCATGCCCCTAAAACGGCGACCAAATGCCGCCAGCCCGCCCCCTCCCGCCCAGCGGCGTCAATCAGGCAGAGGCGATCGCAGGGCTGAGACGGTCGTCGGCTGTCTGGCATGCGCCGGCGCACTGCGGTGCCAGCGCATGCGCAGTTCCGACCTGATTAGCTGCTGTGCGAAAACGCACAGCAGCGATCAGTTCTGAATTAGGCCCATAATGCTAAGGCACTCTGGAAAAACACAACATAAAACAAGCCTGGTAGTGTCACCAACGTTTCAATGCCAGAATAATTTTCGTCAGGTCAGTAACGATGTGTCCACTTACTGTACAGCTTTGCTATTTTGCTCAATTTGGCACAACATGCAAAACACGGCTAAGCTGTTTTTCACGAGTAGCGAGTGGATGGATTTTAATTTTTTTGTTTGCAATAATAGAATATGTATAAAGTAACATATTAAAGAAGCAAATTAAAAAAAAATCATAAGGCATGGCTAAATCTCTGAGTACGTCATGCAAAATCGTGCCATACATGGCGGGATATAGCAATGATGTATTTGGACACATCTGTATATATAAAATATATTGTATGTGAAATAAGGTGGTGTACTCACCAGGAACTTCTCATCTTCAAGTGCAAAGCAATGTTTATTACTCACAAGTCACCACATAGACGTTTCAGTCATCAAACGTGACCTTCTTCAAGACATATCCACAAACAGAAACAGACATGTTTATTTCTTCATGATAACAGGGTATTGACCTTGAAACGTTAAAGGAATAAATTACTTTTATTGCAATGCAGTGCCATGCTGTTTGAGGCTGCATCCACATGGCTCATACCCCGCATGTACAGTATACTTAATATAGCAAGTGTACGCTGCCAGCTGTTCACCTACAGGGAGTATACTGTATATAAATGAGAACATCTTGTTGTCTGATTGCGATAAACTCCGAAACCACTTAACCAATTGCATTTTTCAACATTGTGTAGCTAGTTTTAGGCTAAGTATTATCGTGATTGTCAGTGGGCTGTAGGCAGTGCTCCGCGTAGAGGAACAGAGCTGGCCCTAACCAATATAATACCCTAGGCAAAATTTGGGCTTGTGCCCCCTAGCACCGCCGGTAGTTCTGCCTCTGACCCTGCACCCCTTTCCCTGCACCATCACCCCTTAGCCATTGCAGTCCACATTCGGCGCACAGACCAAAAAGAGGCATGTTCTTGCTGGGAAGGGGCATTGCCACACAATAGTACCCCCAATTCAAATTACGCCACATAGTTGTGCAACTTTATTCACATTTTATCATACGATAGTGTCCCTAATTCATGTTACATCACACAGTAGTACCACTTTACCATATATATTTTACTCCTCATAGTAGTGCCCTTATTCACATTACAGCACACTGAATTGCTCCTTTTTCACATTACACCACACCATAGTTCTCTTTATTCACATCAGACCACACAGTAGTGCCCTTTCTTTACATTATGCCACACAGAAGAGCACCTTATACACATAATGCCACACATTAGTAATGCATTTATATACATAATACCACACAGTAATGCCCCTTAAACATTTGACACACATTATAAATGTCCTTATAAACATAATGTACCTTACACATTATGCTAAACTTTATTAATGCACTTATACACATAATGCCCCTTACATATATGCCACACATTATTAATACCCTTATACACATAATGACACACATAATGTCTTACACAAACGCTTCACATTATTAATGCCATTATACACATAATGTCCCTTACACATATGCCTCACCTTATCAATGCATTTATACACATGACAAACATAATGCCCCTTACACATATGCCGAACACTATTGCACAGCCAACCCACCTGTACACAGCACTCACACAGCTGCTAACACCGTGACCTCTGCCTCTGCTTGGATACAGATGTGTCCTCATACATCTTGCCTCAATACGCCGTGCAGCAGGAGATGCCTGGCATGAGTCAGCTGGCAGCTCTGCTAACGTTGTGCACCTTTTTTTTTTTTTTACAGAAAATGCATCTTATTTGCATTGCTACAGTATGTGACTAGGATACACAAGCAGCTTCTGATGATTAAAATGATGTGCAATGCCTATGTTCTGTGTGCGACTGTGGCTGTATCTGCATACGAAATGCTTTGTTACAGTGATTTCTAGGAATACACTCTAACTTAGCATTTCATATACAGATACAGCCACAGTCACACACATAATATAGGCATGCCGCATATCATTTTAATCAGCAGAAGCTGCTTGTGCTCCATGGCATTACAAATAGTAGTTTGCCTATACCTAGGGCCGGCTCTGGAGAGGAGTCCCCTGCACTGTTCTCGGCAAGTTGATAACCACCGATCAGAACATTGCGGCACATATGTAGGGCTGGATTGTAGACGGGATGGTGGCCCAAGGACCCCTACATATTGGGGCCCCCACACTGCAGTAAACATTGCCCCGGCCCACTGTGCCCCTACTTGGCCGGCTCCCAACAGCAGTGCAGTGCCATGACTTGTGGGTGTATGGGGAAGAGGGTAGGGTCTAACGTCATAAAGTGCCTGCCCCATCAGATACCTGGGCTGTAGCCTTTGACAGGTAGTGTTTTCCGCTCACTCTCCCTCTCTCCCTTTCTCTCCCTGACAGGCAATCTCCCTTTCTCTTTTGCTCAACCCTTTCTCTTCCTCCCTGACACCATCTCTACTGCTTGCTCCACATCCCTCTCTATCCTTTCTTGCCCTGACACCCTCCATCTTGCTTCTCCCTGACACCCTTTCTCTTGCTCCCTTCTCGCTCTCTCTCCTTCCATCCCTGACACCCTCTCTCTTTCCGCTGACTCGCCCTCCCTCTCTCTCTTGCTCCCCCTCTTTCCTTTATACCCTCTTTCTCTCCCTTTTGCTCCCCTACCTTCTCCCTGACATCCTGTCTCTCTTGCCTCTTGCTCCCCTCTTTCTGTCTTGCTCAATGTCCTCGACACCCTCTCTTGCTCTCTCCCTGGCACCCTATCTCTCTCCACTCTCATCCCTCTGTCTTTCTGCCTGACACACTCTCTTTCTTGCTCCTCTCTCTACCTCTCCCTGACAATACATTTTTATTTAACTGGTTCATTTACATCCTAGGTAGATGACTATAGTTATCACCCATCTCCACTCGAGATACATATATATATATATATATATATATACAAACACAAACTGGACCCCGGCACTCCGGGCTAACGTGGTTACTGCTCAGGTGCCTTCCCTTCAGGGTTTACCACCACTGCTAGCATACACTTCCTTGGAGAGGGCGGCACTCAGAGACTTGGCAAACGCTTGTAAGTAAGCAAACCCCGCAGGGCAACCTTTTATTGTGACGTTTCGGGGATTCTCCCCTTCCTCAGACAACTCGTGCTAACAAACAACAGTGCTTAAATAGACCACATAATAAGACATCTTACCCTCCTCTCCAGTGTGTTCCCAGGCGTGCACGGCCGCGGTCCCGCAGCGGCACTTCCGGCCACGGAGCTCCCGTCGCGCCGGAAGTGACATCACCCGTCCGGCCCGGTCGCCATAGAAACACACTGAAAAGTAAACAGAGCAACATGAACAGTGTGCACACTTTCAAAACATCATAAACCTGTGTCAGACCTGTAACATTTCATAACAGTGCAATATGCAAATACAATACAATCAATAGTGCATAAAATTATTCTTTACTAAAAAGTGCTACCTTCATGTGCCTTGTACAATTGTGCCTAGCTCTCCATTGACCCTTTTAAATACGTCTCCTCATTATAGGGACTACGGTGTAAAGTGCATGTGCTAACATCCTTTTTTAGCATATAAAACTCATTTGTCTTAATTTAATTTGATTTCACTGCGCAGGTAAGTGGACAATCTCCTAGCTACTGTTGCCCCCTTGTGGTGAAAAATGAAAATTACACCAAGGAATGCTCAAAATATGCCTTTTGCATAAACGTAAGGAGACAATGGTTACAACCAATTTACAGGAAATGTGAAAGGCCCAAAGTTTCATTGAGCCCTTTTGGAGATAAACAATCCAGTCTGAAGATCCAGCGGGATTCCAGTTGTCGGAGTTTTCTCCCTCGATCCCCCCCACAACGTGATGGGGGTATGTGGTCGACAGCTTTGTACCTCAGACTTGCCAAATTGTGTTTAGACTGGGCAAAATGTCGGGCTACCGGTTGTTCGCTTGACCCCGACATTAATGCATTTCTAATGGCCGACCGGTGCTGGGTCAGCCTCACTTTTAACTGACACTCAGTCTTCCCCACATAGTAAAGGCCGCATGGGCACACTAGCACATAGATCACAAATCGACTGGTGCACGTTAGTGGCCAATTAATTTTAAATCGCTTCCCTGTATGGGGATGGGGTATGGTATCACCTGTGAGTAGAAAAGAGCATGTAGTACACCCCAGACATTTATAACAGCCGTTTTTGCGGCTAAGAAAGTTTTGGGGTGTAGGGGATGTTAAGAAACCAGTCACATCGGTTTTGAAGGTACAGGCTGATTATGCACAGCATCGAGTGTATAATTGGCTACACCAGACTCCTAATATCTTCCGGGGACGCCAGCATCCTCGGTGAGTGAATCCGAAGAGGTTAATCCAAGCTCCGCCGCAACCAATGCCAGCATGACCCCTTTAGGGGTGCGCACCCGGGCGGACGCGGGCGCCCGGGGAAGAAGCCAATGAGGCGGGGGGGACAGTCGCAAAGACAAACAAAAGGGAAGACAACGCAAGCACAAGTAGAGACTATTTTCAATTTGTCCAACCACGTGCTCACGGAATCTGAGAAAAGTCTCCTGAATAAAGGGTTAACCTTTATTCCAACAAACAGAGTGGACAAGTTTAGATGGAAACTGGAAGCCTTTAAATTTAAAAGGATTTTGAAACTGAAGGAGTACTACACTAAACAGCCAGTCAAGAACAGTTCTGTTGCTTTACCGGCGCGTATACGGAGATTGGGTCCACGCTCACATTTTGACCCACAATCTTCAAATCCAACTCTGAAAACCTTTCATCGGCTCTTGGAGGAGAGCTTGGAGACACCAGAAAGCCCAATCAGACACAATTTATCCCGGGATGAGAGGAAAGCACTAAAAGGTCTATAAATACGGACGGACATCATAATACGGGCAGCTGACAAGGGGGGCTCCATTGTCGTCCAAGAGACAGCAGCTTACATACAGGAGTGTGAACGTTTACTAAGTGATACCTCGACTTACACAAAATTGGATCACGACCCCACCATGTAGTTCAAGCGAGAACTGGACGTTATTTTGAAACAGGCGATGGAACAGGGACTGTTATCTCAGGTAATGGTGGATAAATTGTCCAGTCCGTTTCCTGTTACACCTATATTTTACACATTGCCAAAGATCCACAAGGACGCACAGAGGCCACCGGGCAGACCCATCATCTCAGCCCGTGGCTCTCTGTGCGAACCAGTGGCAATCTTTTTAGACTCGTACCTACAACCCTGTATTCAAAATACCTTTACACACCTGAAAGACTCCAGCACTTTATGAAAAATTTTTGCACAGATACAGGTGGTTCCCGAAGAGGATATGCTGGTGACACTTGATGTCACCAGCTTATATACCTGCATCCCGCACAGAGTAGGAGTGGAGGCTGTTCGTAAGATTATTTATGGTAACACATTGTATAATGTTCCCGATGTTGACTTGTTTTTAACACTATTGCTTTTTACCCTAGAACACAACTAATTAATTTTTAATGGGGAGTTTTATAAACAGGTCACGGGCTGTGCAATGGGGTCCTCGGTGGCTCCGTCCTTTGCAAATTGTTTTATGTGGGAGACGGAAAAAGGTATCTTTTTTGAAAATCAAGGTATTGCTGATGCACTTTTTATGTACCATCGCTATATAGATGGTTTATTGATTTTTTGGCAGGCTGACCTTTCAATTTTAACCTCCATCATAGAGAAACAGAATGCATCCAGTAGTCCAATTAAGTTTACTATGACGAGCAATGCCAGTACAATCTGTTTTTTGGACATATGTATACAGATTAGGGACCAACAAATCCATACCTCGCTATATGCAAAGCCCACTGACCGCAATACCATTCAACACGCTGACAGTTTCCACCCCAAACCCACAATCCGAGGGCTCCCATACTCGCAATTTCTGCGCATATGCAGAACCAACAGCGATCGGAATCAGGCCACGAGCCAACTGGACGCTATGGTAAAAAAATTCAGCGATAGGGGATATTGTGTCAAGGAATTGCGAAAAGCTAGAGATAGGGCCATCCAGGTGTCACAACAACCATCAAAAAAAAACCTGGAAAGTAGAATCAATAATAAGAAAAAACTGGAGGTGGTAAATGAATTCAACACGCAAAGCCCAAGAACCACACAACAGGCTAAGAAATTATGGCAAATGGTCAGCACAGACCCAGATCTCAAGTGCTTCCAGAAAACCAGGTTAAGACCCAGCTACTCACGGGGCAGGAACCTGAAAGATTTGTTAGTCAAAACCGATGTGACTGGTTTCTTAACATCCCCTACACCCCAAAACTTTCTTAGCCGCAAAAACGGCTGTTATAAATGTCTGGGGTGTACTACATGCTCTTTTCTACTCACAGGTGATACCATACCCCATCCCCATACAGGGAAGCGATTTAAAATTAATTGGCCACTAACGTGCACCAGTCGATTTGTGATCTATGTGCTAGTGTGCCCATGCGGCCTTTACTATGTGGGGAAGACTGAGTGTCAGTTAAAAGCAGGGACGTGCAGTCAGGGGAGGCAGTGCCTCCCCTGTCATAATCATTAAAATAATATAAAAGAAATACTTATGACACAGATTCTGTGTCATAAGTATATGCATTAGGCTTTATATTATTTTAATGATCTTGGGGTCTACATATTCTTTATAAATGAGTTTAGGAGGCACCGCTGTCGGTGCCTCCCGCTGTCAGTGTAAAGGGAAGGAAGCGGAGAGGCGGGACCAAGAATTGGGCAGTAAAAGCCCATTAGAAAATGCAGCTGAAGCGGCACTTAGTGGAAGTGCCGCTTCGACAGGGGAGTGACAGGGGCGTGCTTTCAACCCATAGCACGCCCCTGTAAGAGTGACCAGCAGCGGCAGCGGTGGAGCAAGAAGCTGCTGGCTGCCCGTCAGCCCGGAATCAGCAGAGCGGGAGGGGAGCTGTCCCGGAGCGCAAGTCTCTGTCCTGGCACTGCAAGGGGTGTGAGCGAGGCGCGCCTTCTCCTTGTCCCGCCGCCGCCGTCCCTTCTCAGCCCCAGAGAGCAGCTTCCTGCTGCCGCCGGCTATCTTCTGCTCTAAGGGGCTCCGAAGCGTCGCCGCAGCTGTCCTGTGGATGGTGGTCCCCCCCAAGGTGAGTAACACACTCTCACTCTCACTCACTCACTCACTCTCACACACTCACTCTCTCACTGTATTGTGTAGGAAAAATAAAAAAAGGGGACTTCTGCCGTAATGTGTAAAAAACAGGGACACTGTCTGCCGTAATGTGTAAAAAACGGGGACGCTGTCTGCCGTAATGTGTAAAAAACAAGGCTGCTGTCTGCCGTAATGTGCAAAAAATGGGGACACTGGGGTATATTTACTAAGGTCCCGATTTTGACCGAGATGACGTTTTTTCATCAAAGTGTCATCTCGGTAATTTACTAAACTCAAATCACGGCAGTGATGAGGGCATTTGTATTTTTTGGGTAGTCCATGTAAATAATTACGAATGAATACACCATCGGTCAAAACGCGGCTGTTTAAGTATGAATCTCGGTCATTTACTAAGAAGTGCAAAGCAAAGAAAAATAAAACACTGCCGTGAAAAATTACAACTCGTAAAAAAGTGCTAAAAAAAACCAGACCTGCTTTTTTAATCCGTGATTGTATAGGCATGCAGGGATCCATGAGATCCGTGCATGTATATCAGTGGGAAGGTGTGGGAAAGTGTTTTTTTTCTTTAAAAAAATTGCGTGGGGTCCCCCCTCCTAAGCATAACCAGCCTCGGGCTCTTTGAGTCGATCCTGGTTGCAGAAATATGGGGAAAAAATTGACAGGGGTTCCCCCATATTTAAGCAACCAGCATCGGGCTCTGCGCCTGGTCCTGGTTCCAAAAATACGGGGGACAAAAAGAGTAGGGGTCCCCCGTATTTTTAAAACCAGCACCGGGCTCCACTAGCTGGACAGATAATGCCACAGCCGGGGGTCACTTTTATATAGTGCCCTGCGGCCGTGGCATCAAATATCCAACTAGTCACCCCTGGCCGGGGTACCCTGGGGGAGTGGGGACCCCTTCAATCAAGGGGTCCCCCCATCCCAGCCACCCAAGGGCCAGGGGTGAAGCCCGAGGCTGTCCCCCCCATCCAATTGGCTGCGGATGGGGGGCTGATAGCCTTTTGTGAAAATGAAAAGATATTGTTTTTAGTAGCAGTACTACAAGGCCCAGCAAGCCTCCCCTGCATGCTGGTACTTGGAGAACCACAAGTACCAGCATGCGGCGGAAAAACGGGCCCGCTGGTACCTGTAGTACTACTACTAAAAAAATACCCAAAAAAAGACAAGACACACACACCTTGAAAGTAAAGATTTATTACATACATCCACACAAACATATACACATACTTACCTTATGTTCACACACGCAGGTCGATCCTCTTGTCCAGTAGAATCCATGGGGTACCTGTTGAAAAAAATTATACTCACAAAATCCAGTGTAGATCGGTCCTCTTCAAATCCATTTGTAATCCACGTACTTGAGAAAATAACAAAACGGAGTCCCGACCACGAACTGAAAGGGGCCCCATGTTTTCACATGGGACCCCTTTCCCCGAATGCCAGAAACCCACTCTGACTTCTGTCTAAGTGGGTTTCTTCAGCCAATCAGGGAGCGCCACGTTGTAGCACCCTCCTGATCGGCTGTGTGCTCCTGTACTGACTGACAGGCGGCACACGGCAGTGTTACAATGTAGCGCCTATGCGCTCCATTGTAACCAATGGTGGGAACTTTCTGCTCAGCGGTGAGGTCACTTTCGGTCAACCGCAGGTACCCCATGGATTCTACTGGACAAGAGGACCGACCTGCGTGTGAACATAAGGTAAGTATGTGCAGTGGCGTAACTAGAAATTTTTCTCCCCCAAGCCAAAAAATTCTTCGGCGCCCCCCCCCCCCCCCCCTTCATGCTCCATAATTGGGAGCAAGAAAGGGATAAATGTGCGCGCGCCAAAAGCGCGCGCGCCAAAAAAGGGGCGTGGTTTTGTTGGAGTGGGCGTGGTTTCGCATAAAGGGGCGTGGCATTGCAGGAAAAGACTACCTTATACCCCAGTTTCGCAACCTGCACGCCCAGACGTTAGCCACCACTGGAAATAAAAATAATCCTGA
This sequence comes from Pseudophryne corroboree, assembly GCF_028390025.1. Taxonomy (NCBI): domain Eukaryota; kingdom Metazoa; phylum Chordata; class Amphibia; order Anura; family Myobatrachidae; genus Pseudophryne; species Pseudophryne corroboree. The sequence continues at coordinate 637,301,254 of NC_086445.1, read as the reverse complement.
TTCATGCCCCTTACATTATTTGTCATTTTTCCTCCTTATAGTAATGCCCAGTATACATTATGCCACATACTGCAATGGCCCTTAGACATTATGCTGCACACAATAATGCACGACACAATATGCACACACTGTAATGCCCCCGACACATTATGCCACACACCGTAATGTCTGTGACACATTATGCCACACACCGTAATGCCTGTGACACATTATGACAGGAATCGCAATGCCCGTTATACATTATGCTACACACTGCAATGCCCCTGATACATTATAGCACATACAATGTCTGTGACACATTATGACACACACCGCAATGTCCGTGATACATTATGCCACACACTGCAATGCCCGATACATTATAGCACATACAATGCCTGTGACACATTATGCCACACACTGCAATGACCTTGAGACATTATACCACAATGCCCGTGATATAGTATACCATACACCGTAATGCCTGTGACACATACCGCAATGCCCTGCCCGTTATACCCTATGCCACACATCGCAATGCCCGTTATGTATTATGCCACACTGCAATGACCCTGAGACATTATACCACATACCACAATGCCCGTGATATAGTATACCACACACCGTAATGCCTGACACATTATGACACACACCGCAATGTCCGTGATACATTATGCCACACACTGCAATGACCCTGAGACATTATACCACATATCACAATGCCCGCGATATAGTATACCATACACCGTAATGCCTGTGACACATTATGACACACACCGCAATGTCCGTGATACATTATGCCACACACCGTAATGCCCATTACACATTAAGTCCTACAGTAAGGCTTCTAATTACTTTTCAATTACCTGCTCGTTGTCAGGGGTTTCATGCACTGGGTGTCATGCTCGTTGCCAGGGGTTTCATGCTCTTGGTTCCATGCACGGTGCCAGGGGTTTTCATGCTCAGGGTGTCATGCTCGTTGCCAGGGGTTTCATGCACTGGGTGTCATGCTCGTTGCCAGGTGTTTCATGCACTGGGTGTCATGCTCGTTGCCAGGTGTTTCATGCACTGGGTGTCATGCTCGTTGCTAGGAGGTAGTCCTTGTTGCTAGGGCTGTGCTCCCAGTGCCACATATGTCCCCAGTGCCAGATATTCCCCCACGGTGCCAGGTACTTACATGCCCCAGTGCCAAATATAGTCGTCCCCCCCCATGTGCCAGGTACACATATACCCCCCCAGTGCCACATATGCCCCCAGTGCCACATATGCCCCCAGTGCCAGATATGCCCCCAGTGCCATATATTCCCCCCCAGTGCCAAATATGCCCCCAGTGCCAGATATTCCCCCCCAGTGCCAGATATTCCCCCGTGCCATATATGCCCCCAGTGCCAGATATTCCCCCCCAGTGCCAGATATTCCCCCCGTGCCATATATGCCCCCAGTGCCAGATATTCCCCCCCCAGTGCCATATATGCCCCCAGTGCCAGATATTCCCCCCCAGTGCCATATATGCCCCAATGCCAGATATCCCCCCCCCCAGTGCCAGATATTCCCCCCCAGTGCCATATATGCCCCCAGTGCCAGATATTCCCCCCCAGTGCCATATATGCCCCAGTGCCAGATATTCCCCCCAGTGCCAGATATTCCCCCCAGTGCCATATATGCCCCAGTGCCAGATATCCCCCCCCAGTGCCAGATATTCCCCCCAGTGCCATATATGCCCCAGTGCCAGATATCCCCCCCCAGTGCCATATATGCCCCCAGTGCCAGATATCCCCCCCCCAGTGCCATATATGCCCCCAGTGCCAGATATTCCCCCCAGTGCCATATATGCCCCCCGTGCCATATATGCCCCCCGTGCCATATATCCCCCCCCCAGTGCCATATATGCCCCCAGTGCCAGATATTACCCCCCAGTGCCATATATGCCCCAGTGCCAGATATCCCCCCCCCAGTGCAAGATATGCCCCCAGTGCCAGATATTCCCCCCAGTGCCAGAAATGCCCCAGTGCCAGATATTCCTCCCTCCCCCCCCGTGCCATATATGCCCCCCAGTGCCAGATATTTACCCCCCCCCCTCCCCCCCGCCGTCGCTTTTTGGAGGGACACGGAGGGCACAGCTCGTCTCTCCTGTGTCCCTCCTGCTGCATCATCTCCGGCGGCCGCGGGTCTAATAGGGGGAAGTGCCGGTTCGCGAGCCAATTAGAGCTCACGGACGGCACTTCCCCCTATTAGACCCGCGGCCGCCGGAGATGATGCAGCAGGAGGGACACAGGGAGGCGCGCTGTGTGCCCTCCGTGTCCCTCCAAAAAGCGGCGGAGGGAAGGAGACTGCAGACTGACATGCGGACGCTCGTCCGCATGTCAGTCTGCTGTAAATCAGTGGCGCCCCCGCAGCCCCTCGCCCCCAAGCCACCGCGAGGACTGCGGGGGCAGTAGTTACGCCACTGAGTATGTGTATATGTTTGTGTGGATGTATGTAATAAATCTTTACTTTCAAGGTGTGTGTGTCTTGTCTTTTTTTGGGTATTTTTTTAGTAGTAGTACTACTACAGGTACCAGCGGGCCCGTTTTTCCGCCGCATGCTGGTACTTGTGGTTCTCCAAGTACCAGCATGCGGGGGAGGCTTGCTGGGCCTTGTAGTACTGCTACTAAAAACAATATCTTTTCATTTTCACAAAAGGCTATCAGCCCCCCATCCGCAGCCAATTGGATGGGGGGGACAGCCTCGGGCTTCACCCCTGGCCCTTGGGTGGCTGGGGGGATGGGACCCCTTGATTGAAGGGGTCCCCACTCCCCCAGGGTACCCCGGCCAGGGGTGACTAGTTGGATATTTGATGCCACGGCCGCAGGGCACTATATAAAAGTGACCCCCGGCTGTGGCATTATCTGTCCAGCTAGTGGAGCCCGGTGCTGGTTTTAAAAATACGGGGGACCCCTACTCTTTTTGTCCCCCGTATTTTTGGAACCAGGACCAGGCGCAGAGCCCGATGCTGGTTGCTTAAATATGGGGGAACCCCTGTCAATTTTTTCCCCATATTTCTGCAACCAGGATCGGCTCAAAGAGCCCGAGGCTGGTTATGCTTAGGAGGGGGGACCCCACGCAATTTTTTTTAAAGTTTTACAGTGTTTATTTAAAAAAAAAAAAAAAAAATGAACCCCAGCACGGATCACACAGATCCGGCCGAGATTCATTTTGAAAAAGTCGGCAGTGTTTTGCTAATCACTGCCGTAAAAAACAGAAAAAAAAAACGAATGACATCGACATCGGAAAACCCGAAAAGGCAAAATACGGCAGCTTAGTAAATTAGTCGTAATAAATTCAAAAAGTTGCAATTTTACACTGTCGATGTCATACGTGATTGAACTTTGACCTTTTTCCGAAAATTACGAATGTTAGTAAATATACCCCACTGTCTGCCGTAATGTGTAAAAAACGGGGACGCTGTCGGCCGTAATGTGTAAAAAACGGGGACGCTGTCTGCCGTAATGTGTAAAAACTAGAGATGAGCGCCTGAAATTTTTCGGGTTTTGTGTTTTGGTTTTGGGTTCGGTTCCGCGGCCGTGTTTTGGGTTCGACCGCGTTTTGGCAAAACCTCACCGAATTTTTTTTGTCGGATTCGGGTGTGTTTTGGATTCGGGTGTTTTTTTCAAAAAACCCTAAAAAACAGCTTAAATCATAGAATTTGGGGGTCATTGTGATCCCATATTATTATTAACCTCAAAAACCATAATTTCCACTCATTTTCAGTCTATTCTGAATACCTCACACCTCACAATATTATTTTTAGTCCTAAAATTTGCACCGAGGTCGCTGGATGACTAAGCTAAGCGACCCTAGTGGCCGACACAAACACCTGGCCCATCTAGGAGTGGCACTGCAGTGTCACGCAGGATGTCCCTTCCAAAAAACCCTCCCCAAACAGCACATGACGCAAAGAAAAAAAGAGGCGCAATGAGGTAGCTGACTGTGTGAGTAAGATAAGCGACCCTAGTGGCCGACACAAACACCGGGCCCATCTAGGAGTGGCACTGCAGTGTCACGCAGGATGTCCCTTCCAAAAAACCCTCCCCAAACAGCACATGACGCAAAGAAAATAAGAGGCGCAATGAGGTAGCTGTGTGAGTAAGATTAGCGACCCTAGTGGCCGACACAAACACCGGGCCCATCTAGGAGTGGCACTGCAGTGTCACGCAGGATGTCCCTTCCAAAAAACCCTCCCCAAACAGCACATGACGCAAAGAAAAAAAGAGGCGCAATGAGGTAGCTGTGTGAGTAAGATTAGCGACCCTAGTGGCCGACACAAACACCGGGCCCATTTAGGAGTGTCACTGCAGTGTCACGCAGGATGTCCCTTCCAAAAAACCCTCCCCAAACAGCACATGACGCAAAGAAAATAAGAGGCGCAATGAGGTAGCTGTGTGAGTAAGATTAGCGACCCTAGTGGCCAACACAAACACCGGGCCCATCTAGGAGTGGCACTGCAGTGTCACGCAGGATGGCCCTTCCAAAAAACACTCCCCAAACAGCACATGACGCAAAGAAAAAAAGAGGCGCAATGAGGTAGCTGTGTGAGTAAGATTAGCGACCCTAGTGGCCGACACAAACACCGGGCCCATCTAGGAGTGGCACTGCAGTGTCACGCAGGATGGCCCTTCCAAAAAACACTCCCCAAACAGCACATGACGCAAAGAAAAAAAGAGGCGCAATGAGGTAGCTGACTGTGTGAGTAAGATAAGCGACCCTAGTGGCCGACACAAACACCGGGCCCATCTAGGAGTGGCACTGCAGTGTCACGCAGGATGGCCCTTCCAAAAAACACTCCCCAAACAGCACATGACGCAAAGAAAAAAAGAGGCGCAATGAGGTAGCTGACTGTGTGAGTAAGATAAGCGACCCTAGTGGCCGACACAAACACCGGGCCCATCTAGGAGTGGCACTGCAGTGTCACGCAGGATGGCCCTTCCAAAAAACCCTCCCCAAACAGCACATGACGCAAAGAAAAATAAAAGAAAAAAGAGGTGCAAGATGGAATTGTCCTTGGGCCCTCCCACCCACCCTTATGTTGTATAAACAAAACAGGACATGCACACTTTAACCAACCCATCATTTCAGTGACAGGGTCTGCCACACGACTGTGACTGATATGACGGGTTGGTTTGGACCCCCCCCAAAAAATAAGCAATTAATCTCTCCTTGCACAAACTGGCTCTACAGAGGCAAGATGTCCACCTCATCATCATCCTCCGATATATCACCGTGTACATCCCCCTCCTCACAGATTATCAATTCGTCCCCACTGGAATCCACCATCTCAGCTCCCTGTGTACTTTGTGGAGGCAATTGCTGCTGGTCAATGTCTCCGCGGAGGAATTGATTATAATTCATTTTAATGAACATCATCTTCTCCACATTTTCTGGATGTAACCTCGTACGCCGATTGCTGACAAGGTGAGCGGCGGCACTAAACACTCTTTCGGAGTACACACTTGTGGGAGGGCAACTTAGGTAGAATAAAGCCAGTTTGTGCAATGGCCTCCAAATTGCCTCTTTTTCCTGCCAGTATAAGTATGGACTGTGTGACGTGCCTACTTGGATGCGGTCACTCATATAATCCTCCACCATTCTTTCAATGGTGAGAGAATCATATGCAGTGACAGTAGACGACATGTCCGTAATCGTTGTCAGGTCCTTCAGTCCGGACCAGATGTCAGCATCAGCAGTCGCTCCAGACTGCCCTGCATCACCGCCAGCGGGTGGGCTCGGAATTCTGAGCCTTTTCCTCGCACCCCCAGTTGCGGGAGAATGTGAAGGAGGAGATGTTGACAGGTCGCGTTCCGCTTGACTTGACAATTTTCTCACCAGCAGGTCTTTCAACCCCAGCAGACTTGTGTCTGCCGGAAAGAGAGATCCAAGGTAGGCTTTAAATCTAGGATCGAGCACGGTGGCCAAAATGTAGTGCTCTGATTTCAACAGATTGACCACCCGTGAATCCTTGTTAAGCGAATTAAGGGCTCCATCCACAAGTCCCACATGCCTAGCGGAATCGCTCTGTGTTAGCTCCTCCTTCAATGTCTCCAGCTTCTTCTGCAAAAGCCTGATGAGGGGAATGACCTGACTCAGGCTGGCAGTGTCTGAACTGACTTCACGTGTGGCAAGTTCAAAGGGCAGCAGAACCTTGCACAACGTTGAAATCATTCTCCACTGCGCTTGAGACAGGTGCATTCCACCTCCTATATCGTGCTCAATTGTATAGGCTTGAATGGCCTTTTGCTGCTCCTCCAACCTCTGAAGCATATAGAGGGTTGAATTCCACCTCGTTACCACTTCTTGCTTCAGATGATGGCAGGGCAGGTTCAGTAGTTTTTGGTGGTGCTCCAGTCTTCTGTACGTGGTGCCTGTACGCCGAAAGTGTCCCGCAATTCTTCTGGCCACCGACAGCATCTCTTGCACGCCCCTGTCGTTTTTTAAATAATTCTGCACCACCAAATTCAAGGTATGTGCAAAACATGGGACGTGCTGGAATTTGCCCATATTTAATGCACACACAATATTGCTGGCGTTGTCCGATGCCACAAATCCACAGGAGAGTCCAATTGGGGTAAGCCATTCCGCGATTATCTTCCTCAGTTGCCGTAAGAGGTTTTCAGCTGTGTGCGTATTCTGGAAACCGGTGATACAAAGCGTAGCCTGCCTAGGAAAGAGTTGGCGTTTGCGAGATGCTGCTACTGGTGCCGCCGCTGCTGTTCTTGCGGCGGGAGTCCATACATCTACCCAGTGGGCTGTCACAGTCATATAGTCCTGACCCTGCCCTGCTCCACTTGTCCACATGTCCGTGGTTAAGTGGACATTGGGTACAGCTGCATTTTTTAGGACACTGGTGACTCTTTTTCTGAGGTCTGTGTAAATTTTCGGTATCGCCTGCCTAGAGAAATGGAACCTAGATGGTATTTGGTACCGGGGACACAGTACCTCCAACAAGTCTCTAGTTGGCTCTGCAGTAATGATGGATACCGGAACCACGGTTCTCACTACCCAGGATGCCAAGGCCTCAGTTATCCGCTTTGCAGTAGGATGACTGCTGTGATATTTCATCTTCCTCGCAAAGGACTGTTGGACAGTCAATTGCTTGGTGGAAGTAGTAAAAGTGGTCTTACGACTTCCCCTCTGGGATGACCATCGACTCCCAGCAGCAACAACAGCAGCGCCAGCAGCAGTAGGCGTTACACGCAAGGATGCATCGGAGGAATCCCAGGCAGGAGAGGAATCGTCAGAATTGCCAGTGACATGGCCTGCAGGACTATTGGCATTCCTGGGGAAGGAGGAAATTGACACTGAGGGAGTTGGTGGGGTGGTTTGCGTGAGCTTGGTTACAAGAGGAAGGGATTTACTGGTCAGTGGACTGCTTCCGCTGTCACCCAAAGTTTTTGAACTTGTCACTGACTTATTATGAATGCGCTGCAGGTGACGTATAAGGGAGGATGTTCCGAGGTGGTTAACGTCCTTACCCCTACTTATTACAGCTTGACAATGGGAACACACGGCTTGACACCTGTTGTCCGCATTTCTGTTGAAATACCTCCACACCGAAGAGCTGATTTTTTTGGTATTTTCACCAGGCATGTCAACGGCCATATTCCTCCCACGGACAACAGGTGTCTCCCCGGGTGCCCGACTTAAACAAACCACCTCACCATCAGAATCCTCCTGGTCAATTTCCTCCCCAGCACCAGCAACACCCATATCCTCCTCATCCTGGTGTACTTCAACACTGACATCTTCAATCTGACTATCAGGAACTGGACTGCGGGTGCTCCTTCCAGCACTTGCAGGGGGCGTGCAAATGGTGGAAGGCGCATGCTCTTCACGTCCAGTGTTGGGAAGGTCAGGCATCGCAACCGACACAATTGGACTCTCCTTGTGGATTTGGGATTTCGAAGAACGCACAGTTCTTTGCGGTGCTACTGCTTTTGCCAGCTTGAGTCTTTTCATTTTTCTAGCGAGAGGCTGAGTGCCTCCATCCTCATGTGAAGCTGAACCACCAGCCATGAACATAGGCCAGGGCCTCAGCCGTTCCTTGCCACTCCGTGTGGTAAATGGCATATTGGCAAGTTTACGCTTCTCCACCGACAATTTTATTTTAGGTTTTGGAGTCCTTTTTTTACTGATATTTGGTGTTTTGGATTTGACATGCTCTGTACTATGACATTGGGCATCGGCCTTGGCAGACGACGTTGCTGGCATTTCATCGTCTCGGCCATGACTAGTGGCAGCAGCTTCAGCACGAGGTGGAAGTGGATCTTGATCTTTCCCTAATTTTGGAACCTCAACATTTTTGTTCTCCATATTTTAATAGGCACAACTAAAAGGCACCTCACGTAAACAATGGAGATGGATGGATACTAGTATACAATTATGGACGGACTGCCGAGTGCCGACACAGAGGTAGCTACAGCCGTGAACTACCGTACTGTACTGTGTCTGCTGCTAATATAGACTGGTTGATAAAGAGATGTAGTAGTATGTATGTATAAAGAAGAAAGAAAAAAAAACCACGGGTAGGTGGTATACAATTATGGACGGACTGCCGAGTGCCGACACAGAGGTAGCTACAGCCGTGAACTACCGTACTGTACTGTGTCTGCTGCTAATATAGACTGGTTGATAAAGAGATGTAGTAGTATGTATGTATAAAGAAGAAAGAAAAAAAAACCACGGGTAGGTGGTATACAATTATGGACGGACTGCCGAGTGCCGACACAGAGGTAGCTACAGCCGTGAACTACCGTACTGTGTCTGCTGCTAATATAGACTGGTTGATAAAGAGATGTAGTAGTATGTATGTATAAAGAAGAAAGAAAAAAAAAACCACGGGTAGGTGGTATACAATTATGGACGGACTGCCGAGTGCCGACACAGAGGTAGCTACAGCCGTGAACTACCGTACTGTACTGTGTCTGCTGCTAATATAGACTGGTTGATAAAGAGATGTAGTAGTATGTATGTATAAAGAAGAAAGAAAAAAAAACCACGGGTAGGTGGTATACAATTATGGACGGACTGCCGAGTGCCGACACAGAGGTAGCTACAGCCATGAACTACCGTACTGTACTGTGTCTGCTGCTAATATAGACTGGTTGATAAAGAGATGTAGTAGTATGTATGTATAAAGAAGAAAGAAAAAAAAACCACGGGTAGGTGGTATACAATTATGGACGGACTGCCGAGTGCCGACTCAGAGGTAGCTACAGCCGTGAACTACCGTACTGTGTCTGCTGCTAATATAGACTGGTTGATAAAGAGATGTAGTAGTATGTATGTATAAAGAAGAAAGAAAAAAAAACCACGGGTAGGTGGTATACAATTATGGACGGACTGCCGAGTGCCGACACAGAGGTAGCTACAGCCGTGAACTACCGTACTGTACTGTGTCTGCTGCTAATATAGACTGGTTGATAAAGAGATGTAGTAGTATGTATGTATAAAGAAGAAAGAAAAAAAAACCACGGGTAGGTGGTATACAATTATGGACGGACTGCCGAGTGCCGACACAGAGGTAGCTACAGCCGTGAACTACCGTACTGTGTCTGCTGCTAATATAGACTGGTTGATAAAGAGATGTAGTAGTATGTATGTATAAAGAAGAAAGAAAAAAAAACCTCGGGTAGGTGGTATACAATTATGGACGGACTGCCGAGTGCCGACACAGAGGTAGCTACAGCCGTGAACTACCGTACTGTGTCTGCTGCGACTGGATGATAAATAATGATATAAAAAATATATATATATCACTACTGCAGCCGGACAGGTATATATTATATAATGACGGACCTGCTGGACACTGTCTGTCAGCAGAATGAGTTTTTTATAGAATAAAAAAAAAAACACCACACAAGTGAAGTCACACGACGAGTGTTTAACTTTTTCAGGCAATCACACAATATAGTATACTACTAACTATACTGGTGGTCAGTGTGGTCAGGTCACTGGTCAGTCACACTGGCAGTGGCACTCCTGCAGCAAAAGTGTGCACTGTTTAATTTTAATATAATATGTACTCCTGGCTCCTGCTATAACCTATAACTATTAACTGGCACTGCAGTGCTCCCCAGTCTCCCCCACAATTATAAGCTGTGTGAGCTGAGCACAGTCAGATATATATACATAGATGATGCAGCACACTGGGCTGAGCAGTGCACACAGATATGGTATGTGACTGAGTCACTGTGTGTATCGTTTTTTTCAGGCAGAGAACGGATATATTAAATAAAACTGCACTGTCTGGTGGTCACTGTGGTCAGTCACTAGTAAACTCTGCACTCTCTACACTTCTACAGTACTCCTAAGCTCCAGTAAATCAGGTCAATCACTCTCTCTCTCTCTCTCTCTTCTAATCTAAATGGAGAGGACGCCAGCCACGTCCTCTCCCTATCAATCTCAATGCACGTGTGAAAATGGCGGCGACGCGCGGCTCCTTATATAGAATCCGAGTCTCGCGAGAATCCGACAGCGTCATGATGACGTTCGGGCGCGCTCGGGTTAACCGAGCAAGGCGGGAAGATCCGAGTCGCTCGGACCCGTGAAAAAAAACATGAAGTTCGTGCGGGTTCGGATTCAGAGAAACCGAACCCGCTCATCTCTAGTAAAAACGGGACGTTGTCTGCCGTAATGTGTAAAAACGGGACGATGTCTGCCGTAATGTGTAAAAACGGGACGATGTCTGCCGTAATGTGTAAAAACGGGACTTTGTCTGCCGTAATGTGTAAAAAAACGGGGACGCTGTCTGCCGTAATGTGTAAAAAACGGGGACGCTGTCTGCCGTAATGTGTAAAAAACGGGGACGCTGTCTGCCGTAATGTGTAAAAACGGGACGTTGTCTGCCGTAATGTGTAAAAACGGAACGTTGTCTGCCGTAATGTGTAAAAAATGGGGACACTGTCTGCCGTAATGTGTAAAAAACGGGGACGCTGTCTGCCGTAAGGTGTAAAAATGGGACGTTGTCTGCCGTAATGTGTAAAAAAAGGGGACGTTGTCTGCCGTAATGTGTAAAAAGGGGACGTTGTCTGCCGTAATGTGTAAAAAGGGGACGCTGTCTGCCGTAATGTGTAAAAAAGGGGGACTGTCTCCTGTAATGTGTAAAAACGGGACGTTGTCTGCCGTAATGTGTAAAAACGGGACGTTGTCTGCCGTAATGTGTAAAAAACGGGGACACTGTCTGCCGTAATGTGTAAAAAACGGGGACGCTGTCTACCGTAAGGTGTAAAAACGGGACGTTGTCTGCCGTAATGTGTAAAAAACGGTGACGCTGTCTGCCGTAAGGTGTAAAAACGGGACGTGTAAATTGGGGTACTGTCTCCTGTAAGGTATAAAAAGAGGTACCTAACTCTGATCCCAAATCTTCCAACTATTTCAACTCAAGGGCTACCTAAAACACATATTTGTAAAAAATAAATATATGTTTAAATAAAAAAATAGAAGTAGGCAGGCACTGTCAGCCTACTTCCATGACATCACAAGTGGCGGTAAGGTTCATCGCCGGACTTTGCGGATCATTATGGCTGCAGTGCCTCACCAGCCAATGACCTCACCGCACGCCACTGGTTAAAAGTGAGGCTGACCCAGCACCGGTCGGCCATTAGAAATGCATTAATGTCGGGGTCAAGCGAACAACTGGTAGCCCGACATTTTGCCCAGTCTAAACACAATTTGGCAAGTCTGAGGTACAAAGCTGTCGACCACATACCCCCATCACGTCGTGGGGGGGATCGAGGGAGAAAACTCCGACTACTGGAATCCCGCTGGATCTTCAGACTGGATTGTTTATCTCCAAAAAGGCTCAATGAAACTTTGGGCCTTTCACATTTCCTGTAAATTGGTTGTAACCATTGTCTCCTTACATTTATGCAAAAGGCATATTTTGAGCATTCCTTGGTGTAATTTTAATTTTTCACCACAAGGGGGCAACAGTAGCTAGGAGATTGTCCACTTACCTGCGCAGTGAAGTCAAATTAAATTAAGACAAATGAGTTTTATATGCTAAAAAAGGATGTTAGCACATGCACTTTACACCGTAGTCCCTATAATGAGGAGACGTATTTAAAAGGGTCAATGGAGAGCTAGGCACAATTGTACAAGGCACATGAAGGTAGCACTTTTTAGTAAAGAATAATTTTATGCACTATTGATTGTATTGTATTTGCATATTGCACTGTTATGAAATGTTACAGGTCTGACACAGGTTTATGATGTTTTGAAAGTGTGCACACTGTTCATGTTGCTCTGTTTACTTTTCAGTGTGTTTCTATGGCGACCGGGCCGGACGGGTGATGTCACTTCCGGCGCGACGGGAGCTCCGTGGCCGGAAGTGCCGCTGCGGGACCGGGGCCGTGCACGCCTGGGAACACACTGGAGAGGAGGGTAAGATGTCTTATTATGTGGTCTATTTAAGCACTGTTGTTTGTTAGCACGAGTTGTCTGAGGAAGGGGAGATTCCCCGAAACGTCACAATAAAAGGTTGCCCTGCGGGGTTTGCTTACTTACAAGCGTTTGCCAAGTCTCTGAGTGCCGCCCTCTCCAAGGAAGTATATATATATATATATATATATATATATGTGTGTAGATATATACACACAGTGATCAAAGTGGGATTTAAACAAGAAAACAAAATAAATAGAATAAGTCAAAATGTAGGAATAGTGACAATTGCAAAAACAGAAGTTATAGGTTGCGGGGCTGTGGTCCAGGAGACAGCAGAGAGACATGCAAAATTATTCCACAAAACAGTTGCATAAGAAAAAATGAAGAAGGAGGAGGAAGGGGAAGGAATAAGTAAAGAGAAAGGATAGGTGTGTGGTGAGGATAACAGACAATTACATAGAGAGTGCAGGGGGAAGTAAACAGAACTTCGCAAGGGAGACCATATTTTTTCAAATTTAGAACTGGCATTAGTGCGCACATATACATAGCATTCTTTAGAAACAGTATCATTGCCTAGAGCTGTGAAGGATGAGAATGTAGGACTGTTACGATCCATTCACAGTCTAGCAATACATACTTTGACCACAGCACAAATATTATGGACTTATAGCTTCTCCTATCTGGATAGAGAGTCATTACCCTCCATTCCTAAAGCACATAACCGTGGTGAGAGCACACCCGGAGGGGAGGCATTTGATATGCCAGCTCTCAGGGTCCCGGCGCTCACCATACCAACACTGGAATCCCCACAGCCAGCATACCAACAACTATTCTCCCTCTTATGGTGTCCACGACACCCCTAGAGGGAGAATAAATAGTGTGGTGCGCATAGCGCGCCACCGTGCCCGCAGCGTGGCGAGCATAGCAAGCCCGCAAGCAGAGCCGGCCATAGGCAAACTAGGCAATTGCCTAGGGCATTTGATATGCCTAGGGGCATCAGCAGCTTCTGCTGATTAAAATGATATGCGGCATGCCTATATTCTGTGTGTAGCATTTCATATGCAGATACAGCCACAGTCTCACATAGTATATAGGCATGCCGCATATCATTTTAATCAGCAGAAGCTGCTTGTGCATCCTAGCCACATAGCAATGCAAATAATTTTCATTAAAAAAAAGGTGTGCCCGACGTTAGCATTGAGGCAAGATTTATGAGGACACATCTGTATCCAAGCAGAGGCAGAGGTCAGTGTTAGCGGCAGTGTGAGTGCTGTGTGCATGTGAGTGGGTTGGTTGTGCAGTAGTGTTCGGCATATGTGTAAGGGGCATTATGTGTGTCATGTAAAAATGCATTAATAATGTGCAACATATGTGTAAGTGGCACTATGTGTGTCATTATGTGTATAAGGGCACCAATAATGTGCGGCATATGTGTAACAGGGTACTACTGTATGTGTGTCATTATGTGTATAGGGGCACTAATAATGTGCAGCAAATGTGTAGGGGGCACTGTGTGTGTCATTATGTGTATAAGAGCATTAATAATGTGCGGCATATGTGTAAGGGACATTATGTGCAAAAGGGCATTAATAAAGGTTGTCATAATGTGTAAGGCGCATTATATTTATAAGGACATTAATAAGGTGTCTCATATGTGTAAGGAGCATTACTGTGTGGAATGTGTATAAATGCATTACTAATGTGTGGCATTATGTGTATAAGGTGCTCTACTATGTGGCGTTGCGTATAGAAAGGGCACTACTGTGTCATCTAATGTGAATAAAGAGCAATAGGGTGTGGTGTAATGTGAATAAAGAGCAATTCAGTGTGATGTAATGTGAATAAGGGGCTCTACTGTGAGGAGTAACATTTATAAGGTAAAGTGATACTACTGTGGGATGTAATATGAATTATGGACACTATCACATGATCAAATGTGAATAAAGTTGCAGTACTGTGTGGCATAATTGGAATTGGGGTTACTATTGTGTGGCCATGCCCATTGCCAGCAAAAACACAGCCATTTTTGGGCTGTGCGCCAAATGTGAGAGATGTTCCTAATTAAAATATAGGGGGCGCAAACACCAAAATAAGGACTACTACCGGTGAGGGGTGATAGTGCTGGGAAAGAGTTGCAAGGTCAGAGGCGGAACCAGCGGTGGTGCTAGGGGGCACCAGCCAAAATCTTGCCTAGGGCATCATATTGGTTAGGGCCGGCTCTGCCCGCAAGGGTCTCTTTTGCGCTCACCCCGCTGCCTGCATGCCGTCGATCGGGATCCCAAGTGCCGGCATAACATTCTACACCCCATCCAGAGGTATCCCTATGTTTTCCAGAATCGACCTGACCCAGGACCAAAAGCTTGTACGCTGGGACACTCACATAAAAGATGCCAGAAAGTGCCTTGGGCAATGGTACATTTAGGGCAGGCATCAGAGTGCCAGCTCCAAAACTTTACCAGCCTGGCCGGAGTCATATAGGCCCTGTGAAAAATAATGTAAAAATAAGGAATATTACTGCGCTGTTAATGAATTATCAAATAGCAGCTCCTATTTAGTAGATGATATGAATAAATAAATATTTGTAGCGAGCGCTTAAATAACTAAATGAGATGTACTAAGTGTAATATTTATAATAATATGTTTACTATGCAATACCTGTAAAGGTAAAAAGGTTAATTTAACTTTTAAATGTTTAAGCTCCATTTGGAGTGCTTTGTGATAGATAGCAGTCCATGCGGGTGAGACAGCGGCGGGTCCCGTTAATTGCCGGCGGCTGGAGCTGCAAAGGTAATTACTTTGAACAGCGTTCTCTATCTGTTCCTAGCTAACCGACCTTTGGCAGATGGTCTTCTCCTTGCTGGCCGGCTGGTTCCCTTGATGGTTATCCTCGGGCAGTGCTTCACCGCTCGCTCCTTCAGAGCTGCGGAGCTGGTCTTTGAAGTCACTTCCCTCTCTGTCTCCACAACGGATACAGCTTTCTGAGTGAAAAATAAAAAACTGAATCTGCTGATATTTAATGGATTTAGTGACAGTGCATGGATATTCTATAACAAGTTCCCATTCCTCCTCATCAATTGGGCCCAAGTCGTTCTCCCACTTTTCATGAAGACAAGAAAGTGGGTCGTTGTGAAATATAGAAAGAAGATATAAGTAGGCAAGGGAGATTGTCTTATCGCGACCTAAATTATTAATAAAAGTCTTAATAGAGAATGGAAGGAAGACAGGCGGTGACTCCCTAAACTGTGCCTGCAGTGCATGTCTGAGGGGCCCTATACACTAGCCGATCCGCCGCCGAGCTGCCCGACGGCGGATACGGCCGACGAGCGACCCGGCGGCAGGGGGGCAGTGACGGGGGGAGTGAAGTATTCTTCACTCCCCCCGTCACGCGGCTGCATTGAAGTGCAGGCAAATATGGACGAGATCGTCCATATTGGCCTGCATGCACAGCCGACGGGAGACCAGCGATGAACGAGCGCGGGGCCGCGCATCGTTCATCGCTGGAGTCTCCACACTGAAAGATATGAACGAGTTCTCATTCATTTATGAACGAGATCGTTCATATCTTTCAGAAAATCGGCCAGTGTGTAGGGCCTATAAGTTGGAGAAAACGATAAAAGTATGAGTTAGGCAGATTGAACTTATCTTTCAATTGCTGGAAAGATTTCAATGTACCACCACAGTATAAGTGGGACAGAGACACAACAGACCTGGGAGTCCACACTTCACGTCCAGCAAGAGACCTCAGTTCAGGAAGCAAACAAGAGTACCAGAGGGGAGTGTCCGGGTCCAGACCATCAAATTTCGTCAAAACCCATAGTGCTTGCCAGATTTAACAGCTTGAAAAATAATGGGGGAG
Source organism: Pseudophryne corroboree (assembly GCF_028390025.1). Lineage (NCBI taxonomy): Eukaryota > Metazoa > Chordata > Amphibia > Anura > Myobatrachidae > Pseudophryne > Pseudophryne corroboree. Next base: position 637,285,002 of record NC_086445.1, on the reverse strand, counting down.
AAAACCTTGAGCTGTTGCTACTTAGAAAAACCTGCAGAGGCGTAAAGCCAGGGAAATAACATCTAAAAAATACATGTCATAGAGACCCTTCATCAGTATTCTGGAGCCATGTCCTGATGTGCGTCATTTGAGCAGCGTAATAGTACAGTTGGAAATTAGGGAGCACCAGTCCACCATTAGTTCTTAGGGAGTCATTCCGAGTTGTTCGCTCGCTAGCTGCTTTTAGCAGCATTGCACACGCTAGGCCGCCGCCCTCTGGGAGTGTATCTTAGCTTAGCAGAATTGTGAACGAAAGAGTAGCAGAATTGCTACTAAATATTTTCTTGCAGTTTCTGAGTTGCTCCAGACCTACTCCTAGATTGCGATCAGCTCAGTCCGTTTAGTTCCTGGTTTGACGTCACAAACACGCCCTGCGTTCGGTCAGCCACTCCCCCGTTTCTCCAGACATTCCTGCGTTTTTCCCTGACACGCCTGCATTTTTTAGCACACTCCCAGAAAATGCTCAGTTACCACCCAGAAACGCCCCTTTCCTGACAATCCTTCACCGATCAGCAGTGCGACTGAAAAGCGTCGCTCGAACAGCAGCAAATCTACTAAGTTTTGTGTTAAATAACTTAGCGCATGCGCTCTGCGTACCATGCGCATGCGCAGTTAGCAATAAATCGCAGCATAGCGAAAATCGGCAACGAGCGAACAACTCGGAATGACCCCCTTAGTCTGGTAAGAATATTTAACTGAAGCCTAGGACGCCCAGCAGCCCAGATTAAAGAGGATAAAATACTATTTAACTTCCTGAAGAATGAGGGAAATATATAAACTGGAGACTGAAAAAGGATATATAAAATTTTAGGCAATAATAGCATTTTAATAAGATTGACCCTGCCAGACACCGTCAGTGGAAGTTTACACCATGATTTAGATTTACGTATAATATGTTGCATCAATGGTTCCATATATAAGGGAATAAAATCTGATGGATCATTTGTAATTTGAACCCCTAAGTACTTAAATTGGTTGGTCCAGCACAAAGGCAGGGAAATTTTAAGGGTAGTAGGAGGAGGGCTGATCACTGGCATTATAAAGGACTTGGTCCAATTTATGCGAAGGCCAAATAATCTGCCAAACTCATCAATCACTTGTAAAAGCAAAGGCATAGACATAGACATAACATAGTCTGGTAAAAACAATAATAAATGATCCGCATAAAGAGCAACCTTATCAGACCTAGAGCCTTTGCCTATACCAATTATGCCTCGGTGCGACCTAATAATGCATGCCAGAGGCTCAATGGCAATAGCAAATAGTGTATGGGAGAGAGGGCACACCTGCCTGGTACCACGGGATAAAGAAAAGTAAGAGGAAATGTACCCATTTACTGAGATCCTGGCACTTGGTTGTTGATAAAGCAGTTTGGTCCACTGTATATAATTAGGACCAAAGCCCATAAGGGTCATAACCTCCCAAAGGTAAAGCCATTCCACACTATCAAAAGCTTTGGCTGTGTCTAAAGAGACTACGACCGAGTCGGACAGGAATTCACGCGGGGCTTGAAGGAGAATACAGTCAACGTTAGTTAATGGAGGTGGACATGCCAGGCTGGAGGTGGACTGGTCCGAGTGAATTATAGTTGTAATAACAGTATTGAGCCTCATGGCCAATATTTTTGCCAGGATCTTGGCATCAGTGGGAATGAGAGATATTGGCCTATATGAATCTGGAAACCTGGGGTCCTTACTAGGTTTCGGTAGCACGATAATAATGGCCTCGGACATAGAGGGGGGAAGTTTATTCGCTGCAAATATATCTAAATATAAGGTATGCAACATGGGAGCAAAAGTGTTAATATGCTGTTTATAGAGTTCAATAGGGAGCCCATCACTTCCAGGGTCTTTTCCACCCGGAAAGGAGCCGATTGCTGCGGTTACCTCATCTACAGTCAGGGGCTCCTCCAAAAAAGTACAGGACTCAGAGGAAAGTTAAGGAAGATCAATAAGTGATAAATATTGGCATATGTCCTCACCCGAGCAGGTTAAGTGGGATGTATAGAGTTCACTATAAAATTACAGGAATGTCTGCGCAATTTCTAGTGTTGTATTAACGGTAGAACCAGCAAAGTCAATCATTTGCGTGACAGCTGTCCCAGGGTGATCATATTGTACAAAATGGGCTAAAAGACTACCAGGTCTATCTGATTGCACATAGATATTATTATCCTGAAACATAAGAGATGGGAAGTTTTTATCCGATAAGTGAGCTAACCAGGCCAACGGGCTTTAGTAGTGAGTAGTGGACACACCATCTCTTAAATATTCAGATTCCAGTGCACTCTCATTCGTATCCGTTTAATAAGCGTGCCGTGCATATAGGGCTTAAATAATTCCTACTCTACAGTAACATGTGTAGACCCAGTGTTAATGTCAAAGTATCCATCCCATTGTTTTTCCAAATCAGGGCCAGCATCTAGTTGGGTCAACCAGGACGGGTGTAATTTCCAGTAGGACTGTCCCCTCTGACACTCCACAGTAAGCGACAACATCAGGGGTGAATGATCGGAAATCCTTCTTGACTCATAATGGACATCTGTTAATTTAGATAGGAGAGAAGGGGAAACTAAGGCCAAGTCGATTCTGGAAAAGGAACCATATGTAGTAGAGAAACATGAAAACTGTTGCAATATAGGGTGACTGTGTCTCCAAGCATCCACCCACCCCAAATTACCAATAAAATCAGAAAATTTCGAAGGACCATCGCTAGTCATGGGAGTGGAGGGCACTCTCCATTTGTCCAGGGAAGAGTCCAAAAGATTATTAAAGTCCCCTAAGCAAATGACAGGGGTATGGGGAGAGGAGACTATAAAGGTAGCAGCTTTTTGTAAGACGTCATAGGAAAAAGGAAGGGGAATGTAGACTACTAATATGAAAAAGGGCTGAGAACACAATTTACAGTTAATAAAAACAAAACGGCCATGTGGGTCAGTGTTAACTGAGAGTAATTCAAATTGTTCAGTCTTTTTTATCAGGACCGATACCCCTCTAGAGAAAGAGAAGTGAGAGGAATGATAAGCCCACCCAATCCATAGTCTACAGAGCAGGGACGTGCGGTGAGCTAAATGGCTCAGGAGGCACTGGCTAACCCCAGAGCCAGATTTACATGCAATATATGAGCCAAAGGGTACATCTGGGCATTATACACAGGTGCAGCAGTATAAACTCCTGGAAATCTGGTGAGTTTTGATTAGAGATGTGTGGAAAGGATACACAGGTGAGGCACTGCCTCACCTGCCATAGACTTTTTACTTCAGAGTTAGGGCTATAAAAATTAGAATAATGTAAAGGAGATATTTCAAACAAATTACCAGTATTTTTCATATATTTTATTCAGTCAAAACTCTGGTTTCAATGTAAGTATGACAGGAAAGGCTCTGCCTCACCTGCCTCACCCCACCGCACGTCACTGCTACAGAGTGACAATAACCTATTACCCTCCAAATGGGTCTCACTGAGACAAACAATGTGTGGTCCATGTTTCTGAATCATTTTTATTTTGTCGTTAAGGCCACGGGCATTCCAGGCCAAAAGTTTTGAATCAGGCATAGGCCGTGCAGATCAATATAAGGCCGGATAATAATAACAATACAGTTCCCCCTGAAAAAATTATTGGCTGCAGTCACCATATAATCATAAAAAGAGTAGGAAAGAAGAATACGAGCAACTATACTATTCAACATGGTACCCCAACATAGCAGTGTAGACAGGTAGGGTGGCAAGGGGCGTTGTGCAATATCACTAACAATATAAACCCTCCCCTTCACAGATTCCAAAAATACAATAAAACAAACTATGAATAGCATAAAACACAGTAAGCAATACATCAGGTAGTATTAGGGAGCAGCGAGCAGCAGCCCCACCAAAACAGTTACAACAGTGCCAACCTTCTCCATGTACCATCTGCGCAAAACATATACCACAATATGCAATCAATGTACAAGTAGCATCACATAAATATAAAAAACAAAAAATTAAAAAGGAAGGAAAACAGGAACAAGAAAATTCCCAACTTCCCCCCGCCCAGTATACCTCCCCACCCCTAACTAAACCCTACAATAGAGTAAACCTAACTGATATCTACGGGTGAGGCGATAAGTCTAAACCAGAACCACCAGAACATGGTGGCTCCCAGCAGTGGCGGAACTAGCGAGCGGTGGGCCCAGGTGCGACAAAATGCTTTGCCCCCCCCCCCCCCCCCCCATCCCATCCAAGTCCTCTCCCTCACCCCTGGAGAGGATCTGGTGAGGGGGACCTGCTCAGGGCCAGAGAAATGGATACCTAGCAACAGTGCTGTAACTAGACATTTTAGCACTGTGTGCAAGAAACGGCATCGGAGCCCCACCCCTGCATGCAATACAGGGGCAGTACGCGTCGTAGGCGCGCGCAAAAATACATAGGGGCGTGGCTTCGTGGGGAAGGGGTGTGGCCACAAAATAATACCAATTCATAAAACGGTGCACAGTAGTCTCCATTATTCAAATTACGCCGCACAGTAGCACCACTACACCAGGTAGAGACCCTTTTACACCTTACGGCGGACAGATTCCCCTTTTTACACATTACGGCAGACAGCGTGCCCTTTTTACACATTACGGCAGACAGCGTCCCCCTTTTTACACATTACGCCAGGCAGATTCCCCCTTTTTATACATTGCGGCAGACAGCGTCCCCTTTTACACATCACGGCAGGCAGATTCCCCCCTTTTACACATTACGGCAGACAGTCCCCCTTTTTGCACATGAAGAAAGAAAGAAAGAGAAAGAAAGAAAGAATTATACTTACCCTCTCCGCTGGCTCAGGCTCCTTGGTGCAGCTTCTGGCAGAGATCCTGGGCAGGAGAAAAGGAGGAGGAGGGAGGTGGAGGAGTGAGCCGAAGCAGCGCTGTTTCATTGGCTGAGGCGCTGCTGCTGCTGTCCCTCTGCTTCACTATAGGCTGTTCTCCGCTGCTGTGAATGCTGGGATGCGCTTCACAGCAGCGGAAGACAGCCTATAGTGAAGCAGAGGGACAGCAGCAGCAGCGCCTCAACCAATGAAACAGCGCTGCTGCGGCTCCCTCCTCCTCCTTCCCCCTGTACCGCTGCGCTCCTCTCCTCTCTCTCCGGGCGGCTGTGTGCTACGGGCAGCGGTTGCCCGCAGCACACAGCGGCATGTAATGAGTCAGTTTGACTTATTACATGCTTTGGGCCCCTGGACAGAGGCGGGCCCCAGTGCAACGCACTGGTTGCACCGACAGTAGTTCCGCCTCTGGCTCCCAGGGAAAATGCTTGCATGTCCAGGACACAGTAAAAAGGAGATAATAATGCAGGTTGTTAATCCGAGGCCAGCTGTCGGTCACCCGGTGTATAGTGGTCCAACCAGGCAGCTGCCTCACGAGGTGAGCCAAAAAACTTACATTCCCCCCTCCACCACGCGGAGTTTAGAAGGGAACATCATGGAATAGGAGAGGTTGAGATATCGGAGGCGACGTTTGATGGCCATAAATTGAGCTCCATATTTCTGAGCGTCCGCGGCAAAATCTGGGAATGCAGAAACTCTTACTCCATTTCTGGTGAGAGGGCCCTTAGTGCGCTCCAAATGAAGGACAGAGTCATGATCCTTGTAGTGAAGGAACTTAGCGATAAATGTGCGTGGAGGGGCACCAGGAAACAGAGGCCTGGAGGGTATCCTATGGGCACTCTCCACCGCAAAGTGAGGGGTAAAGGAGGCAGCACCAAATAACTCTTTGGGGTAAATTTACTAAGATTCGTATTTTCCCGTTTCAGGTCAAAGTTCAATCACGAATGACATCGAAAGTGTAAAACTGCAACTTTTTGAATTTATTACGACTAATTTGCTAAGCTGTCGTATTCGGATTTTTCTTTTGTTCCGATGTCGATGTCATTCGTGTTTTATTTTTTATTTTTACGGCAGTGATTAGCAAAACACTGCCGACTTTTTAAAAATGAATCTCGGCCGGATCTGTGTGATCCGTGCTCGGGTTCATTTTTTATTTTTTATTTTTAAATTAAACCCTGTAAAATCACAAAAAAAAAATGCGTGGGGTCCCCCCTCCTAAGCATAACCAGCCTCGGGCTCTTTGAGCCGATCCTGGTTGCAAAAATATGGGGGAAAAAATGACAGGGGTTCCCCCATATTTAAGCAACCAGCATCGGGCTCTGCGCCTGGTCCTGGTTCCAAAAATACGGGGGACAAAAAGAGTAGGGGTCCCCCGTATTTTTAAAACCAGCACCGGGCTCCACTAGCTGGACAGATAATGCCACAGCCGGGGGTCACTTTTATATAGTGCCCTGCGGCCGTGGCATCAAAAATCCAACTAGTCACCCCTGGCCGGGGTACCCTGGGGGAGTGGGGACCCCTTCAATCAAGGGGTCCCCCCCCCCAGCCACCCAAGGGCCAGGGGTGAAGCCCGAGGCTGTCCCCCCCATCCAATTGGCTGCGGATGGGGGGCTGATAGCCTTTTGTCAAAATGAAAAGATATTGTTTTTAGTAGCAGTACTACAAGTCCCAGCAAGCCTCCCCGCATGCTGGTACTTGGAGAACCACAAGTACCAGCATGCGGCGGAAAAAACGGGCCCGCTGGTACCTGTAGTACTACTACTAAAAAAATACCCAAATAAACACAAGACACACACACCTTGAAAGTAAAGATTTATTACATACATCCACACAAACATATACACATACTTACCTTATGTTCACACGCAGGTCGGTCCTCTTCTCCAGTAGAATCCAAGGGGTACCTGTTGAAAAAATTCTACTCACCAGCTCCAGGGTCCCAGGCTCCTCGTAGCATCCTTTTGTAATCCACGTACTTGAATAAAATAACAAAACGGAGACCCGAGCCACGAACTGAAAGGGGCCCCATGTTTTCACATGGGACTCCTTTCCCCGAATGCCAGAAACCCACTCTGACTTCTGTCTAAGTGGGTTTCTTCAGCCAATCAGGGAGCGCCACGTTGTAGCACTCTCCTGATCGGCTGTGTGCTCCTGTACTGAGTGACAGGCGGCACACGGCAGTGTTACAATGTAGCGCCTATGCGCTCCATTGTAACCAATGGTGGGAACTTTCTGCTCAGCGGTGACGTCACTTTAGGTCAACCGCAGGGCAGAAAGTTCCCACCATTGGTTACAATGGAGCGCATAGGCGCTACATTGTAACACTGCCGTGTGCCGCCTGTCACTCAGTACAGGAGCACACAGCCGATCAGGAGAGTGCTACAACGTGGCGCTCCCTGATTGGCTGAAGAAACCCACTTAGACAGAAGTCAGAGTGGGTTTCTGGCATTCGGGGAAAGGAGTCCCATGTGAAAACATGGGGCCCCTTTCAGTTCGTGGCTCGGGTCTCCGTTTTGTTATTTTATTCAAGTACGTGGATTACAAAAGGATGCTACGAGGAGCCTGGGACCCTGGATCTGGTGAGTAGAATTTTTTCAACAGGTACCCCTTGGATTCTACTGGAGAAGAGGACCGACCTGCGTGTGAACATAAGGTAAGTATGTGTATATGTTTGTGTGGATGTATGTAATAAATCTTTACTTTCAAGGTGTGTGTGTCTTGTGTTTTTTTGGGTATTTTTTTAGTAATAGTACTACAGGTACCAGCGGGCCCATTTTTCCGCCGCATGCTGGTACTTGTGGCTCTCCAAGTACCAGCATGCGGGGGAGGCTTGCTGGGACTTGTAGTACTGCTACTAAAAACAATATCTTTTCATTTTAAACAAAGGCTATCAGCCCCCCATCCGCAGCCCATTGGATGGGGGGGACAGCCTCGGGCTTCACCCCTGGCCCTTGGGTGGCTGGGGGGGGGGGACCCCTTGATTGAAGGGGTCCCCACTCCCCCAGGGTACCCCGGCCAGGGGTGACTAGTTGGATTTTTGATGCCACGGCCGCAGGGCACTATATAAAAGTGACCCCTGGCTGTGGCATTATCTGTCCAGCTAGTGGAGCCCGGTGCTGGTTTTAAAAATACGGGGGACCCCTACTCTTTTTGTCCCCCGTATTTTTGGAACCAGGACCAGGTGCAGAGCCCGATGCTGGTTGCTTAAATATGGGGGAACCCCTGTCAATTTTTTCCCCATATTTCTGCAACCAGGATCGGCTCAAAGAGCCCGAGGCTGGTTATGCTTAGGAGGGGGGACCCCACGCAATTTTTTTTTTAAAAATAACCACTTTCCCACCCCTTCCCACTGATATACATGCACGGATCTCATGGATCCCTGCATGCCTATCCAATCACGGATATAAAAAGCAGGTCTGTTTTTTTTTTGCACTTTTTTACGAGTTGTAATTTTTCACGGCAGTGTTTTTTTTTTTTTTGCTTTGCACTTCTTAGTAAATGACCGAGATTCATACTTAAACAGCCGCGTTTTGACCGATGGTGTATTCATTCGTATTTTTTTGGATGACCTTCCAAAAAAATACGAATGCCCTCATCACTGCCGTGATTTAAGTTTAGTAAATGACCGAGATGACACTTTGAAGAAAAAACGGCATCTCGGTCAAAATCGGGACCTTAGTAAATTTACCCCTTTGAGCTAAGTTTCAAAAAATTCCTCCGGATGCGAACTCTCTTCTTTCTACGGCAGGCCAACAAACCTGACATTATTCCGGTGCAGGCGTCCCTTCATCTCAAAGGAGCTTGGTTTGGATCGAGGAGACTTGTTGGGGCAGAGTAGAAACATTTTGTTTTAAGGGGCCACTTAAATCCTCCAGGGTAGAGACACGAGTCTCAACCTCACCAACACGATCACAGATTTGTTGCACATCTTGCCGTCGCAGTGAGAGATCACATTGCACTTTGTCAGTTTTGTCAGACAGGCGTTTTTCACTGCCCGCAATAGCTTTCAGCACCTGTTGAATAGATGGGGTCGGGGTGGGTGTGGAAGCACTAGAATCAGCCCCAGAAGGGGGGTCAGGTTGGACAGTCTGGTGAGACTAAGGAGGAGAATTAGAGACTTGGTTGGCAGGTTGTCTGGCAAACTTTTCCAGCTTGGCAGCAGCTTCACCATTATGATTAGAATTAGACAGCCAGGCCTATGCAGTGTTGTCATGCAATAGCACAGAGGGTAGGTGCAAGCACTCCAAATTATAAACGTAGCAGCTGGTGCACCACAATAATAAAACAGTTCAGGAGACCCACTGAATCCGGGGTATAATGTATAATATAAAAAGGACAGGATAAACAGTCAAATAGGGTGCACTCACTGTATATGTCCAGGCAGTGCCGTAACTAGGCATTTTAGCGCTGTGTGCAATAAACGGCATTGGCGCCCCCCCTATGCAAAATAGGGGCAGCAGCGTAGGCGTGCGAAAAATATATAGGAGCGTGGCTTCATGGGGAAGGGGCGTGACCACAAAATAATACCAATTCATACTACGGTGCACAGAGGTCTCCATTATTCAAATTACGCTGCACAGTGGCACCACTACACCAGGTAGAGCCCCTTTTACACATTACGGCAGACAGAATCCCCTTTTTACACATTACGGCAGACAGAATCCCACGTTTTACACATTACAGCAGACAGTCCCCCTTTTTACACATTACGGCAGACAGCGTCCCCTTTTTACACATTACAGCAGACAGAATCCCCTTTTTACACATTACGGCAGACAGCATCCCCCGTTTTACACATTACAGCAGCCAGTCCCCCTTTTTACACATTACGGCAGACAGAATCCCCTTTTTACACAATACGGCAGACAGCGTCCCCCTTTTTACACATTACGGCAGACAGCATCCCCCTTTTTACACATTATGGCAGCCAGTCCCCCTTTTTACACATTACGGCAGACAGCGTCCCCTTTTTACACATTACGGCAGACAGCGTCCCCCTTTTTACACATTACGGCAGACAGCGTCCCCTTTTTACACATTACGACAGACAGCATCCCCCTTTTTACACATTACGACAGCCAGTCCCCCTTTTTACACATTGCGGCAGACAGCGGCCCCCTTTTTACACAATACAGCAGACAGCGTCTCCCTTTTTTTTTTTTTTTTTTTAATTCAACATTTTTTATTGAAGTTTTTCAATTTTGCTTTAACACTTCACACAAACAACACACATAAACTGTCCACACACAACATGTGCAGGAGCAAGGGTACATGTATATAGTATATAATATAACCGGTAGTAATTCTTTCACATAGAACATATAACCACAGGGCATCGGTGTCCTAGTTCGACACATCCTTAACATAGCACGTCCATAGTACTCATAATCATAGCATAAATGGCATAATATGTTACCTATAACATAGCAAAGCAAGGCCAGCCGCGGGGGTGCATACTCCCTAGAAAATCCCATATTGATATCCGGGGAGGGATACAAATCTATTTATTCCCTATCTTTGTAATATTTAGAGTCTATCCATCTACCCCATATTGTGGACCATTTCCTCTCCGCCTTCCTAGCCAGAAATACAAATTTTTCGTGTGCAATTGTTTCGTTAACCAGGGATATCCATGCCCTAGGCGTCGGGGCCTCACCAGCCAGCCATAGCCGGGCAATACAAACCCTAGCTAGTGCGCATAAATTAAGAACATATCGCCTACCAGGCGGATCTAAGGCTTCCTCGTCTATAACCAGCAGTGCACTGAGTGCAGGAGTACAGACGAAGGATGGAATACCTGTATCACACATAATACGCAAAACAGCCGTCCAAAACAAAGACACGCCAGGACATAGCCACAGTAGGTGCCAAAAATCTGCATCCGTGGCTCCACACCTAGGGCATTGCGAGCTGTGGGAACCCCCAATGTGTGCTAACCTCACCGGGGTCATATACACTCTATGGAGGATATATAGTTGTATTTGCTGGTATCTAACAGAGGACGTTGAGATCCGATGGGCTCCCATAGCATTGTTCCATGCCTCGTCCGATAGCATACCCACATCTGTCTCCCATCTGCCCCTAAGAACTGTATGAGGGTCGCTGTGGTGCAGTTGCAGGATACGACCGTATATCCTTGAGACTAAATGCCCCGAATCTAGCGTCTACAACATTGATTTAACCGGGGAGTCAGCCAGGACTGGAGGGCCATTTGGGAACTGGGCTGCCAGCGCGTGTCTCAGCTGTAAGAAGTGAAAGAAGAACCTTGAGGGTATGTCGTGCGCATGCTGAAGTTGTTGGAATGAGTTAAGGATCCCATCACTATATAAGTGGCCTAAGGATGATACTCCCCATTTCCCCCAAACTTCTCGGACCTGAAGATGGCACAGTTCCGACAGCCCATATATGTTATCCAGTGGGGTATCAGGATCAACACCATGGCCCCGCATCACAGAGTGCACCATTTTCCATATAAGTATGGATTGCTTAATAATTGGTAATGTGGACATTTTGACGCTACCGCAAAGAAGTAGTTGCAGTGGGGAGCCCCCCGGGTAGTCATGGTGCAGCATCTGTGAGTGCAGAGCCAGAGCATCGAGGTCATTGACCCATTCCCAGATGTGCATCAGTTGTGCCGCGTAATAGTAGAAACGGAAGTTGGGGAGGGCCAGACCCCCCATTTCTCGTGATCTGGTCATGGTATCTAGTCTTAAACGTGCTCGTTTACTGGCCCATACCAGGGAGGAAAGCAACCCATCTATTTGTTTAAAAACCTTCTGTGGAATATAAACAGGAGATTGCTGCAATATATAGAGAAGTTTGGGCTGGAAGACCATTTTAACCATATTGACCCTTCCCGTGACCGTTAAAGGCAGCTTACCCCACGTTCGCACTCGGCCGCGGAGATACATTATTTGAGTGGTTATATTAAGAGAAGAAAATTTTTGAGGGTCATTAGAGACCCATATACCCAAATATTTAAAGGATTCCACCCACCTTAATGGGAGAGCCACCAACGGGGAGGCAGGGACTTCACCTCTAAGTGGGATAATAAAGGATTTCTCCCAGTTAATCAGGAGACCAGAATATCGCCCGAACCCAACAATAATTTCCAAGATTCTAGGCATAGACTCAGCATAACGATCCACAAACATCAGAACGTCATCAGCATATAGGGCCACCCTGTCCTCCCGGACGCCCACCTTAAGTCCATATATCCCCGCATCTGCCCTCAGAAGGCACGCAAGAGGCTCGATGGCCATAGCAAACAGGGTAGGGGACAAGGGACACCCCTGTCGCGTGCCTCTAGATAAGGGAAAGGAGTGAGATACGAAACCATTAACCGCCACCCTTGCCGAGGGAGAGGAATACATCAGTCGAACATACTTAATAAAGTTCGGGCCAATGCCAAATCTACGCATGACTTCCCATAAATATTCCCATTCCACAGAGTTGAAAGCCTTTGCGGCATCCAACGAAACGACTATGGAGGAGGAAGGCTCCGCACGGGGTATTTGTATGTGGGTAAACAGACGTCTGAGGTTTATGGAGGTCGATTTATTGGGCATAAATCCCGTCTGATCCGGGTGTATAATGTGAGAAATAACTGTATTTAGTCTGCCAGCCAACACCTTAGCCAAAATTTTAATGTCAGTGGGTAGGAGAGATATAGGGCGGTAGGACTCCACTCTCCTAAGATCCTTGTCAGGCTTAGGGAGAACCACAATCACTGCCTCCGCCATAGAAGGGGGGAGAGACTCCTGTGTAAATATCTGGCCGTATAACTCAAGTAGACGCGGGACAAAAAAGTCCAAATTATGGTTATAGACCTCGGAGGGTATTCCATCCAAGCCCGGGGCCTTGCCGCTAGGGGAGGCCTCAATCGCTGCCCTAACTTCATCGGAGGAAATAGGTGCCTCCAGAAGGTCGCGAGCCTCACTAGATAAGGTGGGGAAGCAGACCCCGTCTAAATAATCGTTCAATTGCGATGAGGTGCAGTCCATTTTAGATTCGTACAAGTGGCTGTAGAAGGATACGAATTCAGCCGTCATTTGTGGAGTCTGGGTTAGGGAAACGCCCTCAGCGCTCACAATCTCTACCACTACACTAGTAGGTCTGTCACCCCGAGCCAGAGAGGCCAGGTATGTCCCCAGCCTGTCCCCAGTAGCGTAAAAGGTGTGAGATGAAAAGAGGAGTCTATGCTGAGTCTTTTCCATTAGGTACTCTCTCCATTCCCTTTGAGCTGACAGCCAGGCCACCCTGGAACTGTCCAAAGAATCTTGCAAGTATTGCAACTCTGCTGCGACACTATGAACCTCTAACTCAGCCTCCCTTCGCTTATAGAAGGATTTCAAAGCAGACACCCGTTTAATCAAGCTCCCCCTTAAAAAGGCCTTAAATGTGTCCCATAAATTAGAGATAGCTTGGCTGGCACTATTCAGCTCAAAAAATTCCCGCCATGCAGCCACCAGGTCAGAGCCGTCCCCCATGTGAACCAGCCAAAATGGATTAAACTTCCACACAGCCTGGCCCCTGTCGCAATTAAAGTCTAAATTAAAGGTTAAAGGGGAATGATCTGATATACCCCTAGTCTCATATCTAATATTACAGACGCGGGGGACCATGTCGCTCGAGAGGAGGGCCAGGTCAATCCTAGAGAACGAGGAATGAGAGTGTGAGAAACACGAGTATTGTTTAAGAGAAGGGTGTCTCAGTCTCCACGGGTCGACCAGGCCCAGCCCCGAGACCACATTTGCAAAACCGTATCTCCCAGGACATGCAGCAGACGGGGACATAGAGAGCCTATCTTTTGCCACATCTAGCACATTATTGAAGTCCCCGAGACAGATGACAGACACCCCAGGGGATGAGGCCATGAACCCAGCAACCTTCTTAAGAACATCGGGAGAGTATGGAGGGGGCACATAAACAGCTAGTAGGAGGACAGGGACATAAAATAATCTACATTTCAAAAACACATATCTCCCCCAGGGGTCCGTCTGTATGGATTCCATTACAAAGGGGACGGTCCGCCTAATAAGGACCGAAACCCCCCTTGAGGCAGACGTGTGCATAGAGTGGTATGCCCATCCCACCCAGGGTCTCTTCAGTGAGAGAATCTTACCCCCCACCAAGTGTGTTTCCATAAGGCAGACAATATCAGCGGCATATTGTTTGATCTGTCGGAGTACAAGAGACCTCTTAATTTTATCATTGAGCCCTCTCACATTCCACGATAACACCTTAAGCCCCGCCATAATACAGCAAGAGTATAGTAGGTGCATCACCCCGCGGCCAGCCAATCCCACCACGCACAGATTTAGTAACCAGACACCGCTGCTTATACTGCACAGAAACATACCAGACACATTCATAACATACATTTCCCTTCAAAAACCAAATATAGCCTAACAACCTCCCCCACCCCCCTCCCCGTATACCACCCCCAACATGTAGCATACTTGGATCCCAGAACTGAGTGTACATACCTAAAAAAATAAGTAAACTAAACTTTGTCGCACCATCGAACTGTGCAACCACTCCTTGATAGGGGCCAAGAATATAATGACTCTTGGAAATGGAGAATAACTAGAGAAAAGAAAAAAAAAGAAAAATTAGGAGGCAGCTCCCAGCCACCAACTATTCCCCCTCGAAAACAAAAACAAGTGAGGGGAAATCATAAAGGCCCATCCTCTAGGTCCGTCTATTACCCAGATACGCCATACTCGGGTATCGTGAACCACCCACATTGGGCCAATTAAATAATAAACCTCCCCCCCGCCTCCCACACATAGGAAGAAAGGAGAGCAAAAACCCCCAAGGTATAATCATCAACAAAAGCATACCAAGTATATCATGACTGACTTACAGACTATACATATATCCTGTCTGAACTGCATGAACATTGTAGCGGGGGCTAAAGGAAGCATTGACAACACTCAAACAGGCCCGCATCCTATCGCCTCGCAATATCTAGCACATGTATCTTAAAACCGACAAAATAAGTAGCCATAAAAGAAGAACAGGAGAAAGTCAGCTTCCAGGGTCCGCCGGATATTCACTAATCCGCAAGAGCACGTCTCGCCGGGAATCGTCTGTCCAGCCACACCATGGCCTCACGAGGAGTCGTGAAAAACTTTGTTTCCCCATCCGCCACTACTCGCAGTCTGGATGGGAATAGCATGGCATACGGCAGGTCAAGTTCACGGAGTCTCCTCTTGACAGGTATAAACTGAGCCCTATCTTTTTGTACATCCACCGCAAAGTCCGGAAATACCGATATTGGCGATCCGTTCCATTTCAGAGGGCCCTTAGTACGAGCCAGCCTCAGAATTGTATCCCGATCACGGTAATGAAGGAACTTAGCAATAAAGGTACGGGGTGGAGCCCCCGGCGGCAGCGAGCGCATCGGAACTCTATGGGCCCGTTCAACAGTGAAATAAGGTGAGAATTCCTCAGATCCGAAAGAATCACGGAGCCATTTTACGAGAAACTCTTCTGGAGCGGAGCCTTCTTCTTTCTCAGGCAGGCCGATGAAGCGGACGTTATTGCGCCGCAGACGCCCCTCTACGTCCGTGAGCTTTTTGCGCACATCATTCATCTGAGACTCCAAAGCATCAGTGCGACGACCCAACGGGCCAACGGAGTCTTCAATATTGGAAATTCGGGTCTCCGCTTCTACCACTCTCTCTCTCACCCGCTGGAGGTCCTGATGAATAATGGAGAGGTCGGATTGCACCTGCCCAATTTTATCAGCCAGGCGCACTTCGCTGGCAGTTACCGCGTCCAGTACTCTCTGCAGTGCAGCATCTGGAGGGTCAGAGGAGACGGAACTATAAGCAGGAGATGGGGGCGATGCCTCGGATCTTGTAGTCTCCCCTCTCCGCTGTTGGGGGCCCTGTTCACGAACAAACTTATCCATCGCTCCTGCCGCCGCACCGGTCTGGCGACCCTTCACCATTTTGGACAGCACGGTGTTGGTTCTCCCGGTCCGCAGGACGTATCAAAGCAAATACAGGCAGAGAAAAAAAAAAAAAAAGGCCGGCAAACGGGCGTCAGGTAAACTATAGATATGTATAAATAGCCAGCAGGGCCACAACCTCTGGATGTAGTGCACCGTGACCAACCACTTCAGCAGGGGTGTAGGGATTATCACTCCCAACCAGAGCTGCAGGGCATATATTACTGGTTCCCGGCCCTTCCCTGTCAGCAAGCTTGAAAGTTATAGTAGAAGGAGGGAGAGGGTCATATGCCTCCCAGTGTCCAGCAACTTCCCCAGCGCCTTAGTCCCAGTATAATAGAGGGAATCCAGAAAATGGCCGCCAAGGTATTTTCCCCATAGAATACAGGGTACCCCACACTTCCTCCAGGCTTCCCCCACAGGAGTAAGGGTGCCTCACTTATATTTACTGGCCCCTCAAGTGTGTCCCGACAGGCTGGTGCAGGCTGCGGCGGACAGCGGAGCCGCACTTCCGGATTCGCGGGCAGCGCGTCCCCGCAGCAGAAGAGGCAGCGACAGAGAGGTTCACCCGCGGCTCCCCCTGGACCTCGCAGAGGATCAGCAGGGCTTCAGCTAAGAGCAGGCGCTCTCGATTCCCCGGAGCTCCGGCCGGCCGCAGCGAGCGGCAAGTGAAAGGACGCAAAGCCGAACTTCCGGTCCCCACACGAGGCAGCGGCTCCCGGCACGGATCAGGGCCCGCCGGCGTCCAGAGCTCCCAAAACTCCGGAGACAGCGGCAGCAGGTATAAAGTCACTCCAAGGGGAGGCAGGAAGCACTCATGTAACGGTGGCTGCAAAGTTGGACCCAGAGGGGGATACAGGATTTATTAGCAGGATAAAGTGGCTGGAGAGCTGCACACTATGAGTGTTACTCCATGCCCGTCCTGGCCACGCCCCCCCAGGTTCTCCCTTTTTACACATTACGGCAGCCAGTCCACCAGTTTTTACACATTACGGCAGACAGCAGCCCACTTTTTACACATTGCGGCAGACAGAATAGATAGAGAGATAGATAGAGAGAGAGATAGATACCATCTCTCCCCACTGGCAGACGGGCTCCTCGGTGCTGGCAGATCCCGGGCAGGGGAGAAGGAGGGAGGGGGACTGGAGCCGCAGCCGCGCACTGTAATTGGTGGTGGTGGCGCCGCTGCAGCAGTCTCTGTTTCCGCATTGGCTGCCCGTCGCCACAGTGAATGCTGGGATGGTCAAAGTGCATCCAGCATTCACAGCAGCGCCGGCCTGCCCATGCAGAAGAAGAGGGACTGCTGCAGCGGCGCCACTACCAATTACACATCGCTGCTGCGGCTCCAGTCCCCCTCCCTCCTCCTCCTCCCCTGCCTCCGGCGCTGCTGCTCTCCTCTCCTGCTTCCGGCTTCTCCACCGCGACGCAACCAGCACAGCGGAGGCGGCTTGTAATGAGTCAATTTGACTCATTACTGTGCTGTGTGCCAGGCACACCTGGCACACACATAGTTACGGCGCTGTGTCCAGGAGAAGTCACCAGTAGTCTCCGATGTCACAGCACCCCAGCAGCAAACGGAGCTGAAAAATGTGTTGCTCGTGGTGTAACCTTTCAAAATGGTCGCCGGTCATTCAGTAGTCACCATCCACCCCTCTGCAAACAGCACACAGGCTGGAGAGGTAAGCTGTTCAGGGCCACGTGGCAGCAGAAGTCCTGGATCTCAGTCCCAGCACTGAGGAAAGCCGGACACAGCCGCAGGTAGAGAGAGCAGGCTGCCGGGGGGGGGCACGACTGGAAACCCGACCGCGCCCCAGGGATCAGCAGGGCACACAGGCTGCAGGACAGAAAAGGCAGCCGCTGCGCACTGATAGGAAGTATCGCGGGTCCGGGAGTCACCAGCGGCCGCTCCACAGTATGTGTGTGCTGTGTGGCCGAGAATGTGGCAATGGAAATGGGTCAGGATGGGTAAAACGGATAGTAGGACTCCAGGAAACTGCGACCCACTCCCTTGCTGTTGTAGCCACGCCCCCAAAAAGAAACTATATTTAATATGATTTAAAGGTATCCAGCCTGTGTTCCCTACCTAGCCAGTGTCCATCCACCTCTTCCACATATCTTTTATTTCTACTTTCCTTAATGTCTCACATGTCACCCCTGCTCATTTTACTTTCTCCTTCCCTTACTTTCCCCCTGTACCTCCCTTTATCACCATGCATTTTTCACTCTCTCCTTTCATTTCCCTCATGCCTGCACCTCTCACTCCCTCCTGAAAACCACTCTCCAAGTCAACCATAAAGAGAAGACTTTGCAAAAGCAAATTCAGAAGGTTCATTACAAAATGTACTGAAAACCCATCAAAAGCCTCAAAAATAGAAAGGCCAGGAAAGACTTAGCAAAAAAAAAAAAAACTCTAAAAAAAGTCAACCCAGTTCTGGATCTTCATTCTTTGGACACACGAAACTGTACCAGAATGATATGAAGAAAAAAGTATGGAGAGGGCTTGGAATGATCATGATCCAAAGCATAAAAAAATATCCCTGCTGTTAGGCGCAGCGGTCCGTAGCCGGCCGCTGCACCTTCTCCTCTTTCTGCACGGCGCCTGGCAACGCTAGGGATGCCGTGCGCGCTGAGCCGCCGGGTCCCTAGCAATGCTAGGACGCCGTGCGCGCTGAGCCGCCAGGTCCCTAGCAATGCCAGGACGCGTGCGTGCAGAGCCGCCGGATTCCATAGCTACGGGGACGCCAGGGGCGGACCGCGTTCCCCGTTGCTGGTGTTTAATTAGTATGCTCTCACACATGTTCTCTGGTCGTGCAGCAAGGCAGCTGCACGACATTTTGGGTAATTAGGCTCTGGACTCTGATTGGAGGGTTCCCTGTTTTAAGCCTCCTCAGTGCCTCACACAGACGCCGGTGATAGCTTCCTGCATGCTGCTCATGTTTGGTGAACGTCTGTTCCTGGTCTGCTGTGCCCGGTCTTTCCAGTTCTCTGAGTTCCTGAGTCTTGGAGTAGCCATCTTATCCTAAGGAGTTCTTCTGGTCCTCGTTTACCTGTGGCAGTCGATAGAGGATCTTGCTTGGTTTCGTGAGTGGCGGCTCCGCCGCGAGTTGCGGCCTAAACCGCTTTATATTGTTTTCTGTTATTGGAGCATTTGCGGAGGTATCCGCTTCCACAGTCCTCTCCGGTACTCGGCGGTGCCGTGTAGGAGAGTGGACAAGTGGAGTATTTTGTTGTTCTTTTCCCTGGCGGAAATCCGCGCATACTTTAGTTTCAGCTTTGTTAGTAGCCCCTGGCTTTGTTGTTCAGTTAGAGGGCCCCTTGTTATCACCCTGTCTCGGTTCACTCTTTGTCTCTCATTAAGACCTGAGGGGGCATCGGAGTTGGGCAGACGTAATCCGCCCTTCAAACGCGGCTGCCATGGGCCCAAGCAACCATAGTCTCGCAATAGTGTACTGACAGCACGGGCGAGACAACGGAGATAGGGTGCCAGGGGCTATTCTCTTTCCATTCCCCTTTCCCAGCATTACGTTTTGGTATTCAGGTCCTACCGTATAAGATCACCCCTGACCTGAGTATCAGAATCATAACACCTGCATGGCTTCCAGTGGTACAGGGTTACCACTTACCAGTGTTTAATAATGATGGGACAGAAGACAGAAGCAGCCAGATGAATTCTGAGATGTATAGAGATACAGTATACTGCCTTCTTAGGTTCAGACAAAGTTAGCAAAGTTGATTGGACGCCGCTTCACAGATTGACAATGTCAAAAAAAGTACTGCGAAAGCAAACCAGAAGTTTTTTAATACAAAGAAGTGGAATAGTCTTAACCCGATCGACACTTGTTTCACCTGTTGAAGATAAAATTAATGGTAGGAAGACCCACAAACAAACAAGTGAAAACAGCTGCAGTAAAGGCCTGGCAAAGCATAACAGAAAAACCCAGCATTTGGTGATGTCAAGTGGACTGCAGCTTACATCACATTGAGCAGGGGAGAGCGGGTTAGCAGGGATGTTTGTAACATATAGGCTGGCTGCAGGTCTCCGGGGATCGCAAGTGCTGCGTGTCTTGCAGCCGCCACTGAACTGGAATGCTGAATTCGGCTCCACTCTCCTTCAAAGCCCGCCACCTGACTAGGAAATGGGAGTTTAGGGCGGGCTTACCAGGAGAGTGGATGACTTATGCTGAATGCTAAGTCCCGGATTCAGTGGCAGCAGTAAGACGACACGCAGTGATGCCTATCCCCGTAGACTTGCATGTAGGTTCATATGTGCTAACCCGCTCCCCGATGTGATGTGAGCTGCAGCCGCCACTGGTGATGTCCGTGGGTTCCAGCCTTCAGGCAGTCATTGCCTGCAAAGGATTCTAAACAAAGTATTAAAAATTAACATTTTATTTATGATTATGTTAAATTGTACAATTGCATTGTAGCGCCTGAAAATAGGGTATTATGTATAAAAATGGTTGCAATTCCTAAACGTTTCATAAAATATTTTTGTTCAGTCTGTTGAATTAATGCTGATAGTCTGCACTTCAACTGAATCTCCATTGTTTAATCTCAAATCAGTTTTAAGGTTTTACAGAGACAAATTAGGAAAATTGTGTCAGTGTCCAAATATTTATGGACCTAACTGGTTGGTTGGTATTATGAGGTCTGTTTACAAAGCCTTGGATGGAGATAAAGTCCCAGCCAATCAGCTCCTACCATGTCACAGGCTGGGTTTGAAAAAATTACAGGAGCTGATTTGCCGGTACTTTATCTCCGTCCACTTTGCCTCCATCCAAGGCTTAGTTAATAGCCCCTTTATCTCCATCCACTGTATCTCTCAACAAGGATTAGTGCATAGACCCCAAAGTCTTGTACAGATTGAGTATCCCATATCCAAAATGCTTGGGACCAGAGGTATTTTGGATATGGGATTTTTCCGTATTTTGGAATAATTGCTACCATACTGAGATATCATGGTGATGGGACCCAAGTCTAAGCACAGAATGCATTTATGTTACATATACACCTTATACACACAGCCTGAAGGTCACTGTAGCCAATATTTTTAATAACTTTGTGCAGTAAACAAAGTTTGTGTACATACACACAATTAATTTATGTTTCATATACACCTTATTGTTAGGTTCCTGGTGCTCAGAACAGGGGAGATGTTGCGTAGTGAGTCCTGAGCACCAGAACGTGACGCTGAAACGAGGTGTGGTGTGGAAATAGCCCCTAGCACCCTACCTCCATTGTTTCACCCGTGTGGTCCGTTCACGCCTGAGTGACTATGGTTTCTTGGGCCCACGGCAGCCGCGTTTGAAGGGCGGATTAGGTCTGCCCAACTCCGATGCCCCCAGGTCTTAGATTGAGACAAGGCGTGAACCGAGACAGGATAATAACAAGGGGACCTCTAGCTAAAACAAACAGAAGGCTAGGGGCTACTAACAACCCTAAACCTAAATATATGTGCGGCACGCCGCCAAAGGAAAAGAACAACAAAGGAAATGCTGTCCACCCGCCGACACAATACCGTTGTGTACCGGCGGTGACAGCACAAGCAGAACCCTCTGCAAAACACCAGAAACAAATTATAACCAAAGAATACTGCGGTCTGAGCCGACGGACGCGGCAAAGCCGCTACTCACGGAACTGGTACAAATACTGGCAAACGGACAGGAACCCCCAATGTAGCCGACACAGACTCTCAGAACTGGAGGACAGGCAGAATCCCAAACGACAGACCCGTGGACACCAAGAAGCCAGTTATTCGACCAGGCACAGACAAAGCCACAGGACTCCTGGACAGGAACGCTTCACGGCAGGACACAGGATCAGACACTGGAATCGACACAGGAACCGACACTCAAAGCAGCTAGACAGACACTGCTAGACAGGAGCTCAGGAACTGGCAGGGACTAGCTCAGAACTCAAGAACTCTGGAACCCAGGAAACCTGGAAATCTGGAAATATCACCAGCGTCTGTGAATTGCACTGAGCCAGCATATAACAGAGAATCTTAATTAATTATGTCGTGCAGCTGCCCTGCTGCACAACTGAGAGGTGCAATCAACAGACAGGTGAGGCTGAACACATGGGAACAAGCTGCAATCACAGACTCACCACTGGCAGCAAACAAGAATCTTCTTAAACCAGAGCAACGGGAAATCCTGGCCTGCAAGACTATTTATAAACATAAAATAGGAATGAACCACTACCTGTGGTTCATAACAGTACCCTCTCTTTAAGGGTGGGCTCCGAACACCCCATGACACCCACGGGGAACAGAAACAGAAGTATAACATAAAATACATAACCAAAAATGCAAAACAGGAATGAGCCACAGCCGTGGCTCATAACATTACCCCCCCCCCCCCTCCTTGAGGAGGGGTCAAAGGACCCCAAAATTCAGACTTTCCAAAACAAGGGATACAAAAACACTGGTCTAACAGAAACAAGCTGTGACAACAGCTTGTAATGGTGCCCCCCCCCCCCTTGACGGTGGCCACTGGACACAAGACAAGGAAAGAAAAAAAAAACTTCTTTTTTTTTTTAACAAGGCAAGAGTCAATAATCATTTCTTTTTCTTCTTCTTATTTTTACAAAGTTCTTGAGGTCTGACCAAGGTAATTCCCCAAACATTGTCTGAGCTGATGGTACCTCCCAGCAAGGCTGGGTTCAAATCAGAGATTGGTTTCTTAACCTTGGGAGCTGAACTTTCATGCAAAGTACTACTATTAGAAGAAGAGAGAAAAGCACATCCTGCAGTCAAAACAACGGGCTGAGACTCTTGTGCCGAATTTACAGAATACGGTGAACTCTCAGCAGATAAGATGGGTGACCTAGAGGAACCTGAACCAATTTCTTTGGAACCATATCTCTTAATAACTGCATCACTGAATGCCGGGGGATCCTGAAGAATGGGATCTTCAGCTTTCATTAGGCTGGTTGCCCACTCAAAAGGCTCTCCTCTAAAGGAATATATCAGATAGAGCACAAGGGGGGTGATGTATGAAAAAACGTCCTGATGGACGTTATGTGTCCAGGGGCGTATCACCACATTATCGTGGTGATACGCCCGCAGCTGCCGCCACAATGTATGATTAAGGCCCCCGCCGATGTGGGAGTGCGTTATCCTACCTTTCCCGCGGTAGCGCACCTTCCACATCGGCATGCACCCTTCTTCCTGTGTGCACCGCCAGAGGCCCCCGGCGCATGCGCAGTAGAGCTGTGTGGACCAGCAGAAGAATGTCCACGTTAAATAAAGTTTATTCAAAAAAAATAAAAAAAATAAGCCACTGCACATTTTGAACACATCGCCTGCCCGGGGGAGGCGTTCCGGACCGGCGGCTTCAGGAGACGAAAAGGAACAGCAGAGGCAATCATACATTGCCTCTGCTCTTCGTCTCCCATTCAGTACTGCGGGGAAGTGGTAAGTGGCGGGGGCGCGCGGCGGCCAGTGCATACGGCGTTAACACGCCGTTCATACATATGGGTGCAGCGCAAAATGCTGCCTTAAGGTGCGCTGTGGTCAGCGGGAACCACAGCACACTTTCATACATCTGGCCCCTTGTTCTCTGAAGTGATGCCCAGAAATGGTCTAAACAACAAAATGGTGTAATAGTGTTTGTAAAGCGCCAGAAATTGGACGAAGTCCCCATCAAAGATTATAGATGTTGAGATATCAACAGAGTCAGGATCTGCTTCCTTCCCATCTGACTGACTAGAGTGCTTTGCTAGGACCTGGTCACTATTGACCTTACTCGAGGCTAAGACTTTCTGAACCCCACCTGGGGCAGAGACCCTCGGAACCCCACCTGGGGCAGTGGCCCTCGGAACCCCACCTGGGGCAGTGGCCCTCGGAACCCCACCTGGGGCAGTGGCCCTCGGAACCCCACCCGGGGCAGTGGCCCTCGGAACCCCACCCGGGGCAGTGACTTTCTGAACCCCACCCGGGGCAGTGACTTTCTGAACCCCACCCGGGGCAGTGACTTTCTGAACCCCACCCGGGGCAGTGGCCTCCGGGAACCTCGCTGGGGCAGTGGCCTCCGGGAACCCCGCTGGGGCAGTGGCCTCCGGGAACCCCGCTGGGGCAGTGGCCTCCAGGGAACCCCGCTGGGGCAGTGGCCTCCAGGGAACCCCGCTGGGGCAGTGGCCTCCAGGGAACCCCGCTGGGGCCAGCACCTCGGATTCTTTTACTGGGACCGGGCCGTCGGCCTCCCTCACTGGGACCGGGCCGTCGGCCTCCCTCACTGGGACCGAGCCGACGGCCTCCATCACTGGGACCGAACCGTCGGCCTCCCTCACTGGGACCGAGCCGTCGGCCTCCCTCACTGGGACCGAGCCGTCGGCCTCCCTCACTGGGACCGAGCCGTCGGCCTCCCTCTCTGGGACCGAGCCGTCGGCCCCCCTCTCTGGGACCGAGCCGTCGGCCTCCCTCACTGGGACCGAGCCGTCGGCCTCCCTCTCTGGGACCGAGCCGTCGGCCTCCCTCTCTGGGTCCGAGCCGTCGGCCTCACTCTCTGGGACCGAGCCGTCGGCCTCCCTCTCTGAGTCGATAATTATCGAAACTTCTCCCGGGACTAAGACTTCCGGGACCTTTGCTGAAGCTATAACCTTCAGAACCTTTACTAACGCTATGCCTCTTGAGTCCTTTCCTGGGGAAGCGACCTCTAGACCCTTCTTTGGGGCTGCGTCTCTCGAGACCCCACTTGGGGATATTACTTCAAAGATTCCTTCTGGGGTTTTGCTTCTCGAGTTCCCTTCTAGAACTATGGTTTTAGACACCTTCTCTGGAGTTGCGCTTTTCAAGTCTCTACCTGGGGTAACAGCTTCTGAGACCCCTTCTGGTATTGACACCTGAGCAATAATATTCGATGTCCCTCTATAACCTAGAGCATCGGGTACCACTCCAGGACTCTGGGCATCGGGTACCGCTCCAGGACTCTGGGCATCGGGCACCACTCCAGGACCCTGGGCATCGGGCACCACTCCAGGACCCTGGGCATCGGGCACCACTCCAGGACCCTGGGCATCGGGCACCACTCCAGGACCCTGGGCATCGGGCACCACTCCAGGGGTTTGCAACTCTGCTTCCACAGGAAAATCAAGAGAGGAGAGAAACATTCTCCTTTGGTTCCTGAATCTATAATGGGGCTCCCTAGCCCAAGGACCCCAATTATAGGACAGAGTGCTTTTTAGTGTGGGTTGTGTGACAAGTACCTCTGCCACAGTAGAGACAGGAGTAGGTCTTGTATCCTGACTCAACTTGGCCAGAGGGCAGGACTTGTCGCCACACTTTGGCTTGCGCAACTCACAGGTCTGCAGATAGTGGCCTAAACCCCCACAATATAGGCATAAATCTAAGTTTCTGCGACACAGACGCTCCTCTTCTGAGAGCCTGGGCCGCAGAAAACTTTCAAACTTTTTCTCTCTAATTAAACCTGAGGATTCACTTGTCACCATACTGTGAACAAGAGTCTCTTTAGAGAATGAACTCTCAAGAACTTCTGGCAAAATAAGCAAAATTTTGGTCAGAAGGTTTTGCAGTTGCTTTAAGGATTGCTGCAAAACTTCCACCCGCTCAGGTTTCAAAGCACTGAAAGCAGAGTTCAGGGCTGAGAGAGACGCCTGCAGGGCTTGCATAGTTGGCATAGGAGGATTTTAAACTAGACTAGACTAGACTAGACAAGACAAGACTGGACTGGATTTTTAAACTAGACAAGACAAGACTGGATTTTTAAACACCGGACTGGATTCTGCACACTGAATTCTAGACAGGACTGGATTCTAAACACCGGACTGGATTCTGCACACTGAGTTTTAGACAGGACTGGATTCTAGACAAGACACTGCACTGGGCCAAAAAATAAAAAGTTTTATTTCTTTTTTGTTGTATGGCTGGTGATAATGTTAGGTTCCTGGTGCTCAGAACAGGGGAGATGTTGCGTAGTGAGTCCTGAGCACCAGAACGTGACGCTGAAACAAGGTGTGGTGTGGAAATAGCCCCTAGCACCCTACCTCCGTTGTTTCACCCGTGTGGTCCGTTCCCGCCTGAGTGACTATGGTTTCTTGGGCCCACGGCAGCCGCGTATGAAGGGCGGATTAGGTCTGCCCAACTCCGATGCCCCCAGGTCTTAGATTGAGACAAGGCGTGAACCGAGACAGGATAATAACAAGGGGACCTCTAGCTAAAACAAACAGAAGGCTAGGGGCTACTAACAACTCTAAACCTAAATATATGTGCGGCACGCCGCCAAAGGAAAGGAATGACAAAGGAAATGCTGTCCACTCGCCGACACAATACCGTTGTGTACCGGCGGTGACAGCACAAGCAGAACCCTCTGCAAAAGACCAGAAACAAATTATAACCAAAGAATACTGCGGCCTGAGCTGACGGACGCGGCAAAGCCGCTACTCACGGAACCGGTACAAATACTGGCAGACGGACAGGAACCTCCAATGTAGCCGACACAGACTCTCAGAACTGGAGGACAGGCAGAATCCCAAACGACAGACCGGTGGACACCAAGAAGCCAGTTATTCGACC
Organism: Pseudophryne corroboree; assembly: GCF_028390025.1. Classification (NCBI taxonomy): domain Eukaryota; kingdom Metazoa; phylum Chordata; class Amphibia; order Anura; family Myobatrachidae; genus Pseudophryne; species Pseudophryne corroboree. Next base: position 637,258,624 of record NC_086445.1, on the reverse strand, counting down.
AGGCACAGACAAAGCCACAGGACTCCTGGACAGGAACGCTTCACGGCAGGACACAGGATCAGACACTGGAATCGACACAGGAACCGACACTCAAAGCAGCTAGACAGACACTGCTAGACAGGAGCTCAGGAACTGGCAGGGACTAGCTCAGAACTCAAGAACTCTGGAACCCAGGAAACCTGGAAATCTGGAAATATCACCAGCGTCTGTGAATTGCACTGAGCCAGCATATAACAGAGAATCTTAATTAATTATGTCGTGCAGCTGCCCTGCTGCACAACTGAGAGGTGCAATCAACAGACAGGTGAGGCTGAACACATGGGAACAAGCTGCAATCACAGACTCACCACTGGCAGCAAACAAGAATCTTCTTAAACCAGAGCAACGGGAAATCCTGGCCTGCAAGACTATTTATAAACATAAAATAGGAATGAACCACTACCTGTGGTTCATAACACTTATACACACAGCCTGAATGAAGGTCATTTAATACTATATTTTTAATAACTTTGTGTATTAAACAAAGTTTGTGTACATTGAGCCATCAGAAAACAAAGGTTTCACCATCTCACTCTCACTCAAAAATTCCGTATTTCGGAATATTTGGATATGGGATACTGTATTATTTTCTTTACATTTTGCTCACATTGCATTTCATAAAGGTATTTGTAAATATATCTAATAAATATTGAAAATATACTCTATATAATATAATCGTGTATTCTTCATTAATTTATATCTGTATTTATCATTATCCTTCAAGGTACCATGGGAAAAGGGATACTACTTTACAGTGTTCAGCTGAATGTCCTTTGTGATGGAAATTCTTCAATTGTCCCCCCCCCTCCCCCCCCCAAATAAAATAAATAAATAAAATAAAATAATTAAATCTCTAGCTACGCTACACACACTTGGCCAAATGTAATAGCCAGATGTGTTTTTATAGATTGAACCTTTAATACTCACTGCTAATTAGCAGAACCATCTGCACTTTACGTGCCGGAGGTTATTACATTTGGACCTTGGGGGTCATTCCGAGTTGATCGCTCGTTATTTTTTTCTCGCAACGGAGCGATTAGTCGCTAATGCGCATGCGCAATGTCCGCAGTGCGACTGCGCCAAGTAAATTTGCTATGCAGTTAGGTATTTTACTCACGGCATTATGAGGTTTTTTCTTCGTTCTGGTGATCGTAATGTGATTGACAGGAAGTGGGTGTTTCTGGGCGGAAACAGGACGTTTTATGGGTGTGTGCGAAAAAACGCTACCGTTTCTGGGAAAAACGCGGGAGTGGCTGGAGAAACGGAGGAGTGTCTGGGCGAACGCTGGGTGTGTTTGTGACGTCAAACCAGGAACGACAAGCACTGAACTGATCGCAGATGCCGAGTAAGTCTGGAGCTACTCAGAAACTGCTAAGAAGTGTCTATTCGCAATTCTGCTAATCTTTCGTTCGCAATTTTGCTAAGCTAAGATTCACTCCCAGTAGGCGGCGGCTTAGCGTGTGCAAATCTGCTAAAAGCAGCTTGCGAGCGAACAACTCGGAATGACCCCCCTTATCTTGATTCTCAGTGCTGTAAAGTTGATTGGTGTGCAGACTGTCAGATTCACTGTTATCTGTGTTTCAAGACAGACTAGAGATGGCATCGATGGTAAGTGTTTTTGCCATTGATGGTTCGGCACTGATGCTGCACCATCTATGGCAGCACCCAATGTAGAGAAAAACATTGGCAGCCACTTTCTGGCCACGGTCTGTGCGTGTGCATCACTCAACCATGGGTGGCTTAAATCATCTATGAGTTTCTACCTATGGCCATCACTAAAGGGACATACACACGTTGAGATTTGTGCTAGCGATTTGTTCTAATCCATTTAGGGTAGGCGATTTCCCTTGAACTTCCAGGTGTCTAGATCACCCATACATACGGTTATTTTGAGTGGTTCTATACACACGGAGTGATTTGAACTCACTTGCTAAGTGATCTAACTAGATTTTTTACTGCATGTACACAAGATCTGAGCCGGCGATAGCGACGCGCGGGACCGCGCATCGCCATCGCTATGGGGTGTACACAGAGTGATTTGTGCTTAATTTCTAAGCAATCTAGACAAAGCTTAGAAAAGAGGAAAAAATCGCCTTGTGTGTATGCCCCATTAGGGTGGGTACACACTAAAGCAAAATCAGCATGATTTGCCATTTCGCCTAGTGCATATGCAGGATTGCTGAAGTGGCGATATCGTACATGGCACTGTGCAGTATAATGAAGGACGGAACGCAATCTGGCATGGTGCAGGGCGAAAAGAAGTCTCCCCGACCATTGGGGGGTCATTCCGAGTTGATCGCATGCAGCAACTTTTTGCTGCCCGTGCGATCAACTAGACGCTGCATATGGGGGAGTGTATTTCTGCAAAGCAGGGCTGCGATCGCTTGTGCAGCCCTGCTATGCAAAAAAAGTTTTGTGTAAAAGAAGACCAGGGTCAGACTTACCCTGTGCGATCGATCCAGCGTTGCAGGTCCCGGAATTGACGTTAGACATCCGCCCTCCAAACGCCTGGACACGCCTGCGTTGGACTCACCACTCCCTGAAAACGGTGAGTTGCCGCCCGGTTCCCCCTTCCTTCTGTTAATCTTGCGGTCGCCGCTGCGACCGCTTTTTTCGTATGCAGCGTCGCTGCCGCTGGGCAACAATGCGCCTGCGCAATGCGGCCGCTGCGCATGCGCAGTTCCGACCCAATCGCACGGCTGCGACGAAGTGCAGCGTGCGATCGGCTCGGAATGACCCCCATTGGCCCATATTCCTGTTGTTCTGGTGTGTACCTACCCTCGGTCAGATTTAGATACTGAAGCAAAGTGCACCAAAATTTCCCAGCATAGTAGCAGGTATTGGGCCTAATTCAGATCTGTTCGCTCGCTAGAGTTTTTCACTGCGCAGCGATCAGGTAACTACTGCGCATGTGTATGCACCGCAATGCGCAGGTGCGCCGTACAGTTACAAAGCGGATCGTTGTTGTTGTGCACTGTTTCTAGCGAAGAAACCATTTGCACAGCCGTTCGCAAGGAGATTGACAGGAAGAGGGCGTTTGTGGGTGGCAACTGACCGTTATCTGGGAGCTGTTGGAAAAACACAGGCATGTCAAAGCGTTTGCAGGGCGGGTGTCTGATGTCAATTCCGGGCTCGAATAGGCTGAAGTGATCGCAGCGGCTGAGTAAGGTCAGAGCTACTCAGAAACTGCACAAGCTGTTTTTGTACAGGGCGGCTGCACACACGTTCGCACACTTGCAAAGCTAAAATACACTCCCCTATAGGTGGCATCTATCTGTTCGCAGCGCTGCAAAAAATAGCTAGCGAGCAAACAGATCTGAATTAGGCCCATTGAGGGGGACATGTACTAAGCAGTGATAAAAGTGGAGAAGGGAGCCAGTAGAGAAGTTGCCCATGGCAACCAATCAGCTGCTCTGTATACTTTTAAAGTATGCAAATTAGAAATGTAACATCAATGCTGATTGGTTGCCTTGGACAACGTCTCCACTGGCTCACTTCTCCACTTTTATCACTGCTTAGTACATGTCCCCCAAAGTCTCATCTGCATTGTTACCTCCCCCACACTTTATTGTCACATGTCCTGGCAACGCTCATCAACAGAGTGCAGGAAAGAAGTTATATGGGAGCATTAGGACCCAGGAGGATGCGGACTGACTGCTGAAAGGAGGAAGTAATATTTGCAGTTTACTAGTACTCCGACAAAATGAGCAAGGGAAGGTTGGTAGAAGATGCGGCTACGGCCTCCAGTTACCGAGACTTCCACCTGGATCACTTCCACCTGGAGCTGCAGGCGGACACGCAGGCGAGGAAGCTGCGCGGCTCGGAGCGGCTAGAGCTGCGGCTGCTGAGAGAGACCGGGGTATTGAGACTGGACTCTTACCCGAGCCTGCACGTTCTCCGGATCTCGTCAGATCTCTTCAGCGGGGAGCAGAAGGAGCTGCACTGGGAGGATAAACCTTTCACCAGCTATGGCAGCATCCTTGAAATCACACTGCCCGAAGCGCTCACACCCGAGACCAAGATGCGGGTCACTATAGAGTACGAGGTTGGGGACAGCCCAGGGGTGAGACACTGTAGTATATTGGATGTACTGTACTTCTTATCGCCTGTGTCCAGCAGCTGTCTATTACCTGTCTCTAGTCTTAACTGATCGAGTTACAGGTTTTAATCGATGTTTGCTAGCTATACACGTGAGCAATGTGTGAGTGTATTGTGTTATATCTGCTGTGAGATTCTGTATAGGTGATTCATTAATGCCATCTTGTAACTGTAAACCCCACAGATAAATGGTCCCGTATGAGCGCTGCTATTTTTCTTGTGTGTGCACTTTGTCTCCCTTATCTACACTCTTTTGCTGATTTGGTTGTTTCATTTCCCTATTTAGCTTCTTTAAGGTTAATGTTCTATCTCATACTTGTTTGTCTCAAAAGCTATTTTGCACACGGAGGATTACTGATATGTACAGGTCCCAAACAATATTTCTCTAACGTCCTTGAGGATGCTGGGACTCCGTAAGGACCATGGGGAATAGACGGGCTCCGCAGGAGATAGGGCACTTTAAGAAAGCTTTGAACTCTGGGTGTGCACTGGCTCCTCCCTCTATGCCCCTCCTCCAGACCTCAGTTTTACACTGTGCCCAGAGCAAGATGGGTGCACTGCAGAGCGCTCTCCTGAGTTCTCTGCCTAGAAAGCATTTTTGTTTGGATTTTTTTTCTACTTTTTTACAGGGAGCACTGCTGGCAACAGGCTCCCTGCATCGAGGGACTGAGGAGAGAGGAGCAGACCTTCTTGTCTAAGATAGGCTCTGCTTCCTCGGCTACTGGACACCATTAGCTCCAGAGGGGGTGAACACAGGTTCTTACTGGGCGGCCACCCCCAGAGCCGCGCCGCCGTTCTCCTCACAGAGCCAGAAGAACCGAAGTCAGAAGACGTCAGGCGGCAGAAGCCTTCAGCTTCACTGAGGTAATGCACAGCACTGCAGCTGTGCGTCATTGTTCCCATACACCTCACATACTCCGGTCACTGTAAGGGTGCAGGGCGCAGGGGGGGGGGCGCCCTAGGCAGCAATATAACACCTCTATTATGGCAAAAGACAATATACATGTACAGGTGGGCACTGTACATGTATATAAAAGAGCCCCCGCCATATTTTAGTAAGTTTGAGCGGGACAGAAGCCCGCCGCCGAGGGGGCGGGGCTTCTCCCTCAGCACTCACCAGCGCCACTTTCTCTCCACAGCACCGCTGGGAGGAAGCTCCCCGGACTCTCCCCTGCTTACACACGGTGAATGGGGTGTTTAAAAGAGAGGGGGGCACATAATTGGCGGATAACATATTATACAGCGCGGCTGGGGGAAAAACAGTTTGTGTTGGTCTCCAGGGTCATTGCGCTGGGGTGTGTGCTGGCATACTCTCTCTCTGTCTCTCCAAAGGGCCTTGAAGGGGATACTGTCTTCAGAAAAGAGGTTCCCTGTGTGTGTGTGAAATGTCGGTACGCGTGTGTCGACATGTTTGACGAGGAAGGCTCGCTTAATGTGGAGGGGGAGTGCTTGAATGTCATGTCGCCGTCGGCAGCACCGACACCGGAATGGGTGGATATGCTGAATGTCTTGAATGCAAATGTCAATCTATTGCATAAAAGGTTAGACAAGGCTGAAGCTAGGGATCAGTCAGGTAGCCAGTCCATGCCTGTCCCTGTGGCGCCAGGCCCTTCAGGGTCTCAGAAGCGCACCATATCCCAGATCGATGACACAGATACCGACACGGATACTGACTCTAGTGTCGACTATGAAGATGCAAAATTACAGCCGAGGGTGGTAAAAGGTATTCGATACATGATTATTGCCATTAAAGAGGTTTTGCATATTACTGAGGAACCCCCTGTCCCTGACACGAGGGTACACATGTATAAAGGGAAATAGCCTGAAGTCACCTTTCCGTCCTCATTTGAACTGAGTGAATTGTGCGAAAAGGCTTGGGAATCTCCGGATAGGAGACCACAAGTTCCCAAAAGGATTCTTATGGCGTATCCTTTTCCACAAACGGATAGGATACGATGGGAATCTTTGCCTAAAGTAGACAAGGCGCTGACACGCTTGTCCAAAAAGGTGGCACTGCCTTCTCAGGATACGGCTTCCCTCAAGGATCCTGCTGATCGCAGGCAGGAAATTACCATGAAGCACAACACTCATTCAGGTACTATTGTTAGACCGGCTATGGCGTCGGCCTGGGTTTGTAGTGCGGTTGTGGCATGGGCAGATTCCTTATCTACGGAGACTGACACCTTAGATAGGGATGCCATTCAAATGACCATAGAGCATATCAGAGATGCTGCCTTGTATATGAGAGATGCTCAGAGAGACATTTGTTTATTAAGCTCCAGAATAAATGCTATGTCTATTTCTGCTAGGCGGCTCTTGTGGACCCGACCGTGGACGTGAGACGCCGATTCAAAGCGGCATATGGAGTCCTTGCCTTACAAAGGGGAGGAGTTGTTTGGAGACGGCCTCTCGGACCTTGTCTCTACTGCTACGGCTGGTAAGTCGAATTTCTTACCTTATGTCCCCCCGCAGCATACAAAAAAGGCACCTCATTATCAAACGCAGTCCTTTCGTTCCAATAAAAACAAAAAGGTACGGGGATCGTCCTTTGTTGCCAGAGGGAAAGGCAGGGGAAAGAAGCTGCACACAGCTAGTTCCCATGAGCAGAAGTCCTCCCCTGCGTCTGCAAAGTCCACCGCATGACGCTGGGGCTTCCCGGGGGGAAAGGCAGATCTAGTGGGGGCTCGTCTTCGGTTTTTCAGCCACGTCTGGGTTCACTCGCAGGTGGATCCCTGGGCATTAGAGATTGTTTCTCAAGGATACAGGCTGGAATTCGAAGACTTGCCTCCTCGCTGGTTTTTCAAATCGGCTCTGCCGGCTTCCCCGTCAGAGAGGGAGCTAGTGTTGGCAGCAATCCAAAAATTGTATATTCAACAGGTGATTGTCACTGTTCCTCATCTCCAGCAAGGAGAGGGATATTACTCAACCCTGTTTGTGGTCCCGAAACCGGACGGTTCGGTCAGACCCATTTTAAACCTAAAATCCCTGAACCTGTACTTGAAGAGGTTCAAGTTCAAAATGGAATCACTCAGGGCGGTCATCGCCAGCCTGGAGGGGGGGGATTGGATGGTGTCCCTGGACATAAAGGATGCTTACCTTCATGTTCCGGTATTCCCCCCTCATCAGGCGTTCCTGAGATTTGCAGTGCAGGACTGTCACTACCAATTTCAGACGTTGCCGTTTGGGCTGTCCACGGCCCCGAGAATTTTCACCAAGGTAATGGCGGAAATGACGGTGCTCCTGCGCAGGCAGGGGGTCACAATTATCCCATACTTGGACGATCTCCTCATAAAGGCGAGATCTCGGGAGAAGTTGCTGGACAGCGTGTCTCTGTCCATAAAGACGTTGCAGTTACACGGCTGGATTCTCAATATACCGAAGTCCCAGCTAGTCCCTACAACGCGTCTTAACTTTTTTGGGCCTGATTCTAGACACAGACCAGAAAAAGTTTTTTCTTCCGGTCGAAAAGGTTCAGGAGCTCATAGCGCTGGTCAGGAACCTATTAAAACCAAAACAGGTTTCAGTGCATCATTGCACGCGGGTCCTGGGGAAGATGGTGGCTTCATACGAGGCCATCCCTTTCGGCAGGTTCCATGCGAGGACTTTTCAATGGGACCTCTTGGACAAGTGGTCCGGGTCCCATTTACAAATGCATCGAAGGATCACCCTGTCTCCCAGGACCAGGGTATCTCTCCTGTGGTGGCTGCACAGTGCTCACCTACTAGAGGGTCGCAGGTTCGGCATTCAGGACTGGGTCCTGGTGACCACGGACGCAAGCCTCCGAGGCTGGGGAGCAGTCACACTGGGAAGAAATTTCCAAGGTCTCTGGTCAAATCTAGAGACTTGTCTCCACATCAACGTCCTGGAGTTGAGAGCCATATACAGCGCCCTGCGTCAAGCGGAGGAATTGCTTCGGAAAAAAAACGGTTCTGATTCAGTCAGACAATGTCACGGCAGTGGCTCATATAAACCGCCAAGGCGGAACGAGGAGCAGAGTGGCCATGGCAGAAGCGACCAGGATTCTACGCTGGGCGGAAGGCCATGTAAGCGCGCTATCAGCAGTGTTCATCCCGGGGGTGGACAACTGGGAGGCGGACTTCCTCAGCAGGCACGACCTGCATCCGGGAGAGTGGGGACTTCATCAAGAAGTCTTCGCACAGATCACGGGTCGGTGGGGACTGCCTCAAATAGACATGATGGCATCCCGTCTCAACAAAAAGCTAAAGCGGTATTGCGCCAGGTCAAGGGACCCTCAGGCGGTAGCAGTAGACGCTCTGGTGACATCTTGGGTGTTCAGATCGGTCTATGTGTTTCCTCCTCTTCCTCTCATACCCAAAGTGTTGAGAATAATAAGAATAAGCAGGGTCAGAACCTTCCTCATTGTTCCAGATTGGCCACTGAGGACTTGGTATCCGGAGCTGCAAGAGTTGCTCACAGAAGATCCGTGGCCTCTTCCTCTAAGGCAGGACCTGCTGCGGCAGGGGCCCTGTCTGTTCCAAGACTTACCGCGGCTGCGTTTGACGGCATGGCGGTTGAACGCCGGATCCTAGCGGAAAAAGGGATTCCGGAGGTGGTCATTCCTACCCTGATCAAGGCTAGGAAAGACGTGACGTTAAAACATTATCACCGTATATGGCGAAAATATGTTTCTTGGTGTGAGGCCAGAGCTGCTCCTACGGAGGAGTTCCATTTGGGCCGTCTACTTCACTTCCTTCAAACAGGAGTGACTTTGGGCCTAAAATTAGGGTCCATAAAGGTCCAAATTTCGGCCTTATCCATTTTCTTTCAAAGAGAATTAGCCTCTCTTCCTGAAGTACAGACTTTTGTGAAGGGTGTGCTGCATATTCAGCCTCCCTTTGTGCCTCCGGTGGCGCCTTGGGATCTTAACGTGGTGTTACGTTTCCTCAAGTCACCTTGGTTTGAACCACTCAAAACTGTGGAGTTGAAATACCTCACGTGGAAAGTAGTCATGTTGTTGGCATTGGCTTCGGCAAGACGTGTTTCAGAATTGGCGGCTTTATCACATAAAAGCCCATACTTGGTTTTTCACGTGGATAGGGCAGAGTTGAGGACTCGTCCTCACTTTCTGCCAAAAGTGGTCTCATCTTTTCATGTGAACCAACCTATTGTCGTGCCTGTGGCTACACGGGACTTGGAGGATTCCGAGTCCCTGGATGTGGTCAGGGCTTTGAAGATTTATGTGACCAGAACGGCTAGAATCAGGAAGACTGAAGCTCTGTTTGTTCTGTATGCGGCCAACAAGGTTGGCGCTCCTGCTTCAAAGCAGACTATTGCTCGCTGGATCTGTAATACGATTCAGCAGGCGCATTCTACGGCAGGTTTGTCATTGCCTAAATCGGTTAAGGCCCATTCCACTAGGAAAGTGGGCTCTTCTTGGGCAGCTGCCCGAGGGGTCTCGGCATTGCAATTGTGCCGAGCTGCTACTTGGTCGGGTTCAAACACCTTTGCAAAGTTCTACAAGTTTGATACCCTGGCTGAGGAGGACCTCATGTTTGCTCAATCGGTGCTGCAGAGTCATCCGCACTCTCCCGCCCGTTTGGGAGCTTTGGTATAATCCCCATGGTCCTTACGGAGTCCCAGCATCCTCAAGGACGTTAGAGAAAATAAGATTTTACTTACCGGTTAATCTATTTCTCATAGTCCGTAGAGGATGCTGGGCGCCCGTCCCAAGTGCGGACTTCTTCTGCAAGACTTGTATATAGTTGTTGCTTACATAAGGGTTATGTTATAGTTTATCGGTTTAACCGAGGCTATGTAGTTGTTCATACTGTTGACTGGGTAGTGTATCACAAGTTATACGGTGTGGCTGGTATGGATCTCGCCCTTAGATTTACAAAAATCCTTCCTCGTACTGTCCATCTCCTCTGGGCACAGTTTCCCTAACTGAGGTCTGGAGGAGGGGCATAGAGGGAGGAGCCAGTGCACACCCAGAGTCCAAAGCTTTCTTAAAGTGCCCTATCTCCTGCGGAGCCCATCTATTCCCCATGGTCCTTACGGAGTCCCAGCATCCTCTACGTACAGACTACGAGAAATAGATTTACCGGTAAGTAAAATCTTATTTTCACACTGTAGTTTGTAATTAGAAAAAGTGACCAGTCTGGATTTAGAGGTCTATAGCATCTTGCAGATACAAGTAGTGAGCACAAAAATAATACCATATTAGTCACGTAATAGAGCTTTGGTCCCTGCTTTGTTCTGGAATATTTCTTTTGTATTGACTTTCCTTATTACTATTTGTGGTGTTGAGATGTTTTTAATTGGTGAATTCTGCAAGCTTTTTTAACATACTGTATCTGAAAAGGGCTATGCTTGTTAGAGGTCTCCCAGAGGCAGGTGTAGTATAATATTTTTTCAACATTCATCATGTCTACATGAGATTTTCAACAGGCAGCATGTCGACACTGATGAAATGTCGACAAAACATTGCTGGTGGTCTTGTGGTGACTTTCTTGGTTCAGGGGGTACAGCTGCTCCAGCAGTGTCTTTTGGGATGAGGTACTGATGACTTCCGGTGCATTGTGTGGCGTTGCCATAGGTGAGTATATCTTTAACCTTAACCCCAACCTTTCCCAAGTAATGGTGGGCAACAAGCGGCCCTCTAGCTGTTGTGGAACTACACATCCCAGCATGCCATGCAAGTTTTTTACCATGGCCAAATAGTAAAACTATGGCAGGGCATGCTGGGATGTGTAGTTCTTCAACAGCTGGAGGGCAGCTTGTTGCCCACCCCTCTCACCTTCTGCTGCCTCACCTTCCCATCCTGCAATTTAATGCTCCAGTATCTGCAGAGTGTCAGCGTTGTGAACATGTCCGCATTTAGCAGATGACGACGTGTTCAATGCTTCTTGGTGCTGATGAGTTGGAGAACTCATTTTACCCCTATCCCCTCATAAAAAAATAAAAAATTCTATGTAACAAAAAACTGAAGTGGAGGGACCAGGTTTTTTTTTTTTTTTTAAATAGTCCAGCGTAGGACACCTAGTAGCCAGCTGCACTCCAAGGGATTGAGGAGGCTTTATAATCGCTCTATTACGCAGGCAGACAATCCAGCATTGAATAGCTATCTAAGCTTACTTCCGCAGACACCACTCCATAGAGTGAACCTTGATGCTTTGTTGACCTGCCAGTAGTTCGCGGATATTGTTCTTGGTTCTTGTCTTGCTGGCATGTGGAGTGATTGGTGGTTCAGTGACCGGCACATCGCTCCAGAAAAACTATATTGTCCCTTTATGACAGGGCTATATAATAGATTTTCTGGGGGAGATTCAAATGTTTGAAAAGTCGGTTGGGTGTCTGTTTGTTCCTGTCCATTAGATAGGAAAAAACAGACTCCCAACTGATTTTTCAAACATTTGAATCTCCCCCATTGTGTGCTAAACAGACTATCCATTTCTTTTTCATCCACTAGGGGTCACTGGAGTACTCTTGGGATATGGACGGCTTCCGTAGGAACAGCACTGAATATTTAAATTTAGAACACTCCACCCCTCCATATCCCCGAGTACCTCAGTGTTTTTTCTGTGCTCGATAGCAACAGTTCGATTGTGGCTGGGTCCACAATTACTTTCATTTTTATTCTTATTTTTATATTTTTCTATTTTATACACATCCCTTTCCCCCTTCCAAAAGGCAGGGTCAGGGATAGTGCAAGCTGCTGATAGCAGCAGTGGCGTGTCGGTCCTCTCTAAAAGAGCTCCCTCACAGCCACACAGAGATCCTCCTGCTCAGGCTGGCCGGCGCTTGTACAGAAGCCCCGTCGGAGCCTCCTCACAAGCTGCAGGAGTGAAGGTATGTGAACGGGGGCGGTCAGCTCCCGCTGCCATCCCGAGGTGTGGGGACATTGTTACTGTGCCGGGGACTCTGCAGACTGCCTCCGGCCGCCGCCGCTACTCGCCCCACTCATACGGCTCCGGCCGCCGCTGCTCTGCCCGCTCACTGCGCCGGCCGCCGCTGCTGCTCTGGCCGCTGCTGCTCCGGCCCCCACCGCTGTATTTCCGCTGCTCACCCGGCTCCCGCGGCTCACAGCACAGCACGATCCGCTCTCTGTCTTTGCGCCCGATAACCCGCTGGCGGCCCCACACGCTGCGCTGCCCGCTGCTCTGCATCTGAAAGAGCATGCAGGCATTACCTCACGGAGGGGGGCAATAAACGGAGAAAGAAGGGGCAATACAGCGGCATAAGAAACTGCAGCAACAGCAGATGCTAGGCTGCAGGGGTATTTACACAGGATTTCATACAGGGTTATAATCAGTCAAAAGCTTGTAACCAGCACTGTGATTATAAGTTAAGCATGGCAGCCATTTTTAACCATGCTTCCTGTGTCTTCCTCTGTGATTCCAGAACGTCCCAGTACTACATCTCTACTCCACCGGAGGCGCAGGGGTGTTAGTGGGAATTTGGGATCACATTTCATAGTACTAGCCACGTGTACTGCACTTGGCCAGATATATATATATATATATATATATATATATATATATATATATATATATATATATATACACCTTACTACTATTTTACTGAGTCGTGCAAGTGTCTGGTTTTTGTGTATTGTATTGTCTGTCGCCATAATGAGTTAGGCACCAGCAAAAACTAAAAAGCATAATTGCAAAGTCTGTAGCAGTGTGTTACCTGATGGATCCACCACATGTACAGTATGTTTTGTGGATTCGGTTCAGAATACAATTTCTGCTCCAGTTTTACAGCCAATTTCCTCACCGAACCCTCCTTGGGAAATGTTAGTAAATGTACTGGATAGGTTACAATCAGAATTGACCGCCGCTCGACAGGAGCGGGAAACGGCAAGATCTGAGTCTAGGGTGAGACCGCCAGAACTATCGGAGGCGTCTCAGCCTTGCGTAAGGTCCAAATCCATTTTGGGTAAACGGGATAAATTTCATATGTCTTATGATTTTCCAGTTTCTGCTATGTTGCATTCTGACGATTCCATGCCAGATCTCACGGAACAAGATGAGGGTGAGGAGGGCGAAGTGGAGTCAGATGGTGAGGATTTTAACAGTTCCGGCATTGATGATCTCATCAGAGCGGTACGTCAGTCTCTGAAGTTTACTGAAACTGAGGAGCCTCTCACAAATGATCAGGTCGTATTTACTAAACGACAAAAAACTCCAATAAGTTTTCCTGTCTCGGAATCTCTTAATCAGATGTTAGTAGAAACACGACAGAATCCAGATAAACGGTTTTCTATACCTCGCAGATTTAAGTCTAGTTACCCGTTTCCAGACTCGGTAACATGTACATGGGAGAATCCACCAATAGTTGATTCGTCAGTGTCGAAGCTTACCAAGAAATTAACCATACCAGTGCCAGCAGCTACTACGCTTAAAGACCCTTCAGATCGCAAGATAGAAACTATGCTAAAGTCCATGTATGTAGCAGCAGGTGTGATGCTGAGACCTGGATTGGTTGGCATCTGGGTCACTAAGGCGCTCATAATATGGATTACAGAACTCAAATCTGCTTTACATGACGAAAACCTGATACTTCTTGCAAATCAAATGAGTGAGGCTGTAGAGTATCTCTGTACAGCGTCTACTGACGTCTGTCAACTCACTTCTCGTATTTCATCGTCGCTAGTTACGGCACGAAGAGCACTCTGGCTGCGTGCTTATCATGCGGAGGCAGAGGTCAAACGAGGTATAGAGGCGTTGCCTTACGATGGCAAGAAGTTGTTTGGTCCTGAATTGGACGCATGGATTGCTGAGGCTACGGGAGGTAAGTCTGTTTTCTTACCATTGCCTCCACCGGTATCAAGAAGGAGGTACGCTGGACCTTCGTTCAAATCCTTTAGACCTCAGTCCTTTCGAGGACGTGGCAGAGGAACAGCCACGCCTGCTAGACGTGGACGTGGTTTCCAACAAACCAACAAAAGTCGCCAGGACGCTAAGGTTACCAACAAACCAGTGGCATGACGGGCTACCAGCCCATCTCGGTTCTCCGATTGTGGGAGCACGCCTTCAGACGTTCCATTTGGCGTGGTTCCACACATCCGCGGATGGGTGGATCCGCAATTTAGTGTTAAAAGGTTACAAAATAGAGTTCGACTGTCTTCCGCCTCTGCGGTTTTTCAAGACAGGATTGCCTCTGTCGGACGACAAGAGGGCGGTTATGCAAATTGCCATTCAGTCCCTACTGGATTCAGCAGTTTTGATTCCGGTCCCTGTACATCAGCAGGGTCAGGGTTATTATTCCAGTCTGTTTGTGGTACCGAAGCCGGATGGCTCAGTCAGACCAATATTGAACTTAAAGGGTCTCAATCAGTACGTAACTTACTACAGATTCAAGATGGAGTCTCTGCGTTCGGTGATTGCGGGTTTAGAGCCAAAGGAATTTATGATTGCGCTAGATCTCAAGGATGCGTACTTACACATTCCAATTTGGCAGCCTCATCAGAAATTCTTACGGTTTGCAATACGCCAGAACCATTACCAGTTTCAGGCTCTACCGTTTGGCCTGTCGTCAGCGCCTCGGGTATTCACCAAAGTGATGTCTGTGATGATAGCTCATCTCAGATCCCTGGGAGTGACAATAGTTCCGTATTTAGACGATCTGCTCATCAAAGCTCCGTCTCAACAGATGCTTCTCCAACATGCGCTGCTAACGTACGATGTACTGGTTCACCACGGTTGGATTGTCAATTTCAAGAAATCACATCTAATTCCGTCTCAACGCCTTCAATTCCTAGGTATGATTCTCGATACGGTCAATCAAAGAATTTACCTACCACAACAGAAAGTACAAGTTCTACGCCATCTAGTACAGTTAGTGCTCAAGCCACGCACAGTGTCTGTACACTTGTGCATTCGCCTCTTAGGCACAATGGTGGCAGCTTTCGAAGCGCTTCAGTTCGGAAGATTTCACTCGCGTCCATTTCAACTGAATGTGCTCGCCCAGTGGTCGGGCTCGCATCTGCAGATTCACCACAGGGTGAGGTTGTCGCCAAGGGCAAGAGTGTCTCTGCTCTGGTGGCTCAAGGAACACAATTTAACCGCAGGAAGACGGTTCGGAGGCTGGAATTGGATAATTCTAACTACGGACGCCAGTCTCAGAGGTTGGGGAGCGGTAATTCAAAATTGTCAGCTCCAGGGTCTCTGGGCGGATCACGAAAGATTGCTGTCTATAAATGTCCTGGAACTCCGCGCAGTTTACAATGCGCTACGACAAGCGGTGCACTTGCTTCGCTCTCAGCCTGTCCAAGTGCAGTCAGACAATGCGACGGCGGTCGCATACATCAACAAACAAGGAGGAACGAGAAGCCGCATGGCAATGCGGGAAGTAGCTCGAATCCTCAATTGGGCGGAATACCACCAGGTGATATTGTCGGCCGTGTTCATTCCGGGAGTGGACAACTGGGAAGCGGATTATCTCAGTCGTCGGGATTTTCATCAAGGCGAATGGGCATTAAATCCAGAAGTGTTTCACATGTTGGTTCAGCGATGGGGTTATCCTCAGGTGGACCTGATGGCGTCTCGACACAATCACCAAACGTTCCAGTATGTGTCCAGAACAAGAGATCCAAAGGCAGTGGCGGTGGATGCTCTCACTGTCGCGTGGCCGTACAGTCTTGTGTATCTGTTTCCACCGTTTCCGTTGCTCCCTCTGGTGCTAAAACGGATCAAAAGAGAGTCTGTCACAGTCATACTAGTGGCGCCTCATTGGCCTCGGAGAGCTTGGTTCTCGGATCTCCAAGGACTACTCGCAGACGATCCTTGGCCGCTCCCACTACGTCCAGACCTGTTACAACAGGGTCCGTTCCTTTACCCCGATTTAGCGTGGCTGCGTTTGACGGGGTGGCTGTTGAGACCGCCCTCTTAAGAAGAGAGGGCATTCCAGAATCGGTTATACCAACCATGTTACGAGCTAGGAAGCCGGTTACGGCAGCTCATTATTACAGAATATGGCGTGCCTATATAGGTTGGTGTGAAGCTCTGAAGTTTCCGACATCATCTTTCAAGTTAACCCGCCTTTTGTTGTTTCTACAAACAGGGTTGGATGGAGGACTGCGTTTATCTACACTAAAGGTGCAGGTATCTGCTTTGTCAATTTACTTTCAAAGACGATTGGCTCTATTGCCGTCTATACGCACTTTTCTCCAAGGTGTCCTCAGAGTACAGCCTCCATTCATTCCGCCTACAGCGCCATGGGACTTGAATCTGGTTTTAGATTTCTTACAGTCTTCATATTTTGAACCCTTACAGCAAGTGGATATAAAGTTTCTCACTTGGAAAACAATTTTTTTCTTCTAGCCTTAGCTTCGGCAAGGCGTGTTTCGGATTTGGGTGCCTTGTCTTGCAAGTCACCGTATTTGGTGTTTCATGATGACAGAGCGGAACTTCGGACGAATCCCGCTTTCTTACCAAAGGTAGTGTCCTCTTTTCACATCAATCAACCAATAGTAGTTCCTGTGTTGACAGCACATTCTGGAACTCTGGATATGGTACGCGCATTACGCGTTTATGTATCCCGAACGTCTTCAGTTCGTAAGACGGATACGTTGTTTGTTCTCTATGATGCTGCCAAGATGGGTTGGCCAGTGTCTAAACAAACCTTATCCAGATGGATAAAACTGACCGACCATACGTCAGGCTTACCTTCATGCTAGGTTACAGCCGCCTACATCAGTAACCGCTCATTCCACACGTTCTGTGGGAACTTCATGGGCAGCTGGTCGGGGAGCTTCTACGACGCAGCTTTGCCGTGCGGCTACATGGTCTTCAGTGCACACGTTTGTGCGCTTTTACAAGTTTGATACGTTTGCGGCATCAGCATCTAGCTTTGGCCGCCTAGTGTTACAGGTGCCAAACAGCTCTCCCGCCCACGGGGGAAGCTTTGGTACGTCCCAAGAGTACTCCAGTGACCCCTAGTGGATGAAAAAGAAAATAGGATTTTGGTACTTACCAGGTAAATCCTTTTCTTTGAATCCATAGGGGGCACTGGACGCCCACCCAGAGCAGTTTTACCTAGTTGTGGTGAGTTCTGAGGATCTTATGGTAACACACTCTCACCGACTGGTTCAAATTATCAAGTGCTGGTTAGGGTGTCAACTGTTTAGTTGTCAGTAACGTTATTTGTCAACTTCGTTATTGTCCGTTATGTTATATGTAATACTCCATTGTCAACCTCTCTATAGTTCCTGTTCGGCTCAGTAAAAAACACTGAGGTACTCGGGGATATGGAGGGGTGGAGTGTTCTAAATTTAAATATTCAGTGCTGTTCCTACGGAAGCCGTCCATATCCCAAGAGTACTCCAGTGCCCCCTATGGATTCAAAGAAAAGGATTTACCTGGTGAGTACCAAAATCCTATTTTTTCATAAAAAGTAAATCTTTCCAGTTATCTCTTGCTAACTGACTCGCGTAGTTACTTGATAGTCTCCGCTAGCACGTAACATTGCTGCAGGAAGACCAGCTAGGCTGAATGGCTAAAAGAGCTAAACATTAATCCAGAAGTTCTGAAACGTGGTTCTCAAGGCACCCCAACAGTCCAGGTTTTAAGTTTTATCCATGCTTGACCACAGGTGACTTCATTAGCACCTAATTTAACCATCTGCGCTGAGCCATGGATATACCTAAAACCTGAACCATTGGAGTGCCTTGAGGACCATGTTTGAGAACCTCTACATTAACCCGATATACCAACATTTAGTGGTATCACTAGTCTGTGACAACTCACCAGGAGGAGTTGCAGGGGACTGTATACAAGATGCAGTCTACAGCCATGCAGCACAAGTTATTCTCAGTAACCAGTCACCTGTGATTATGCTAACTTAATTTTAATATCAAATTTATTCTGTATCTAAATTGTAACACAAGACCTAATTTTTTTTTTTTTCTTGTCCATAAATTGAGTGGTGATGGTTGTTGATGTGTTTACGTTTCTACCCAGGTTTGTTGGTTAGAACCAGAACAGACGGCGGGAAAGAAGAAACCGTACATGTATACGCAAGGCCAAGCTGTTCTAAACCGCTGTTTCTTCCCTTGTTTTGATACACCTGCTGTTAAAAGCACCTATTCAGCCAGTATCCAGGTAGGTTAATATCAGTAGGTCTTTTTGTATATTTGGGAAAATAACCCTGATTGAATAACGAAATCCTTATCTTTTGTCTGTGGAATAATGGGTTTCTCTCGGTTTTATTTTTTAGAACCGTTTGAGTTTTAAGAAAATACCAGTACTTTCTTAATCATACTGACACCCTGAAAGTATATATATCTATCTATCTATCTATCTATCTATCTATCTATCTATCTATCTATCTATCTATCTATCTATCTATCTATCTATCTATCTATATCGTGGCTACATCTTGCTGGTACACGCACTCCCGAGCTGCGTCTTTTGCCGGCCCATTCACTTTCAATGGGGCGCATGTGTAATAGCAGTCAACATTTTGGGGTAACGCACTCCTTTTTCAGGACACAGCACTCAAGTGACTACATACAATAACACTTAACCCCAAGCTATCCCCCATGCACCTCCGGGGCCCACCTCTGGCGGAAGTAGCATCATGCGGTCCACCCGTGTAGCCATGGCAACGCTGCAAAACAATAACATACATATACAGCATAAAGTGACAGTTCTTGCACAATGAATTATGTACAGAACCACGCATATACGTTTGGCTAAAAACAACCAAAATGAAACAGTGGACATGTTATTACAATTTAAAAAGAAAAACAACTGCACCAGTCCGCCCAGGATACGCAGCACAGGCTTCATGGTGTAAAATACCTACACAATGCAAATGTGTAAAACCATATGATGAATTGTTATGTAACTAAACAATACATAACAAACTAATAATTTCAAGCTGTCTTTCTCTACATACACCCTTTGCCATAAAATTGGTATGTGGACCATACATTGGTGCAGTGCGATATTAGTGCCTTCCAAACAAAGGTAATCGTGCTGGTGACTTTTACATTATGGGGGTGATTCCGAGTTGTTAGCTCGCAAGCTGCTTTTAGCAGCATTGCACACGCTAAGCCGCCGCCTACTGGGAGTGAATCTTAGCTTATCAAAATTGCGAACGAAAGATTCGCAATATTGCGAAAAGACTTCTCTGTGCAGTTTCTGAGTAGCTCGAGACTTACTCTTCCAGTGCGATCAGTTCAGTGCTTGTCGTTCCTGGTTTGACATCACAAACACACCCAGCGTTCGCCCAGACACTCCTCCGTTTCTCCAGCCACTCCCGCGTTTTTCCCAGAAACGATAGCGTTTTTTCACACACTCCCATAAAACGGCCAGTTTCCGCCCAGAAACACCCACTTCCTGTCAATCACACTCCGATCTCCAGAACGAAGAAAAAACCTCGTAATGCCGTGAGTAAAATACCAATCTTCATAGCAAATTTACTTGTCGCAGTGCGAACATTGCGCATGCGCAATAAGTGGAAAATCGCTGCGATGCGAAGAAAATTACCGAGCGAACAACTCTGAATGACCACCTATGTGTCAGAGCTAGATCATACGTAAAAACTTTTCTCATACGTCCTAGAGGATGCTGGGGTCATTTCAAGAACCATGGGGTATAGACGGGATCCACAGGAGACATGGGCACTTTAATACTTTCAAAGGGGTGTGAACTGGCTCCTCCCTCTATGCCCCTCCTCCAGACTCCAGTTTAGAATCTGTGCCCAGGCAGACTGGATACACACTGAGGAGCTCTACTGAGTTTCTCTGAAAAGACTTTATGTTAGGTTTTTTATGTTCAGGGAGAACTGCTGGCAACAGACTCCCTGCTTCGTGGAGAAGTCAGACCTACTTCTGAGAGTTTAAAGGCTCTGCTTCTTTGGCTACAGGACACCATTAGCTCCTGAGGGTCTGATCACTGGGTACGCCTAGATGCTCGTTCCCAGAGCCCGCCGTCACCCCCCTTGCCGAGCCAGAAGTCAGAAGACTTCAGTGACAGCTTTGAAGTACCGCACAGCGGCCGCGCTGGGCGCTATGCTCCCACACTCAGTGGCACTACAGGGTGCAGGACGTGGGGGGGGCGCCCTGGGCAGCATTTTACCTCAAATAACTACCTGGCAAGAGCGGACTAAGTGCCAGGGCACTGTCCGGACCCCCGCCAGTATAACAAACTTAAAAAAAAAAAGAGCGGGTCTGAAGCGCGCCATTACGGGGGCCATTTTCTCTACACAAGGCTGCAGAGATGCTGGTCCTTCCTCACACTGCTGTACAAGTAACAGGGTGCAAAACGGGGGGGGCACTGATTTTGGTGCATTATGTGTGTAATTTATAAAAGCGCTGCAGGTCTGGGACATCGTCTGTAGTGTTTTCAGACCGGGTTTAGGCGCTGGGGTGTAAGCTGGCATTTTCTCCCTCTGTCTCTCTCTGACAGGCTTTACTGTGGGTCTGTCCCCTATAGGCCCAGTGTATCTGCGTGTGTTGGGTGCACGTGTGTCGGCGTGTCTGAGGCGGAGTGCTCTTCTCGGGAGGAGACTATGTTAGGGACACAAACGGCTGTGGGAGTGGCCCTGTCGGCACTGCCGACGCCTGATTGGGTGAATGTTTTGAGTGCTTTGAATGCAAATGTGGCTCTGATAAATAAAAGATTGGATAAATCTGAGTCTCAGAACCAGACTTGGAAGAAATCCGTAGAGGATGTGTTGTTTCAAGTCCAGACCCCCTCGGGGTCACAAAAACGTTCATTTGCCCAGCTGGCAGACACGGATACCGACACGGACACTGACTCAAGTGTTGACTATAGTGATGCCAGATTAGATCCAAAACTGGCAAAGAACATTCAGTACATGATTATGGCTATAAAAGATGTATTACATATCACTGAGGACCCTACTGTTTCCTCCCTCTCATGAACTGAACGCGCTTTGTGAAAAGGTTTGGGAAAGTCCTGACAAAAAGTTTCAGATTCCCAAAAGGATTGTAGTGGCGTATCCGTTTCCCTCTGGGGATAGGGAAAAATGGGAGTCACCCCCCATTGTGGACAAAGCTCTGTCACGGCTGTCCAAAAAGGTGGCTCTCCCGTCCCCTGACACGGCAGCCCTTAAGGATCCTGCGGATCGTAGACCGGAAAATACACTGCTCAAAAAAATAAAGGGAACACCTAAACAACACAATGTAACTCCAAGTCAATCACACTTCTGTGAAATCAAACTGTCCACTTAGGAAGCAACACTGATTGACAATCAATTTCACATGCTGTTGTGCAAATGGAATAGACAACAGGTGGAAATTATGGGCAATTAGTAAGACACCCCCAATAAAGGAGTTGTTATGCAGGTGGTGACCACAGACCACTTCTCAGCTCCTATACTTTCTGGCTGATGTTTTGGTCACTTTTGAAAGCTGGCGGTGCTTTCACTCTAGTGGTAGCATGAGACGGAGTCTACAACCCACACAAGTGGCTCAGGTAGTGCAGCTCATCCAGGATGGCACATCAATGCGAGCTGTGACAAGGTTTGCTGTGTCTGTCAGCGTAGTGTCCAGAGCATGGAGGCGCTACCAGGAGACAGGCCAGTACATCAGGAGACGTTGAGGAGGCCGTAGGAGGGCAACAACCCAGCAGCAGGACCGCTACCTCCGCCTTTGTGCAAGGAGGAACAGAAGGAGCACTGCCAGAGCCCTGCAAAATGACCTCCAGCAAGCCACAAATGTGCATGTGTCTACTCAAACGATCAGAAACAGACTCCATGAGGGTGGTATGAGGGCCGATGTCCACAGGTGGGGGTTGTGCTTACAGCCCAACACCGTGCAGGACGTTTGGCATTTGCCAGAGAACACCAAGATTGGCAAATTCGCCACTGGCGCCCTGTGCTCTTCACAGATGAAAGCAGGTTCTCACTGAGCACAAGTGACAGACGTGACAGAGTCTGGAGACGCCAAGGAGAACGTTCTGCTGCCTGCAACATCCTCCAGCATGACCGGTTTGGCAGTGGGTCAGTAATGGTGTGGGGTGGCATTTCTTTGGGGGGCCGCACAGCCCTCCATGTGCTCGCCAGAGGTAGCCTGACTGCCATTAGGTACCGAGATGAGATCCTCAGACCCCTTGTGAGACCATATGCTGGTGCGGTTGGCCCTGGGTTCCTCCTAATGCAAGACAATGCTAGACCTCATGTGGCTGGAGTGTGTCAGCAGTTCCTGCAAGACGAAGGCATTGATGCTATGGACTGGCCCGCCTGTTCCCCAGACCTGAATCCAATTGAGCACATCTGGGACATCATGTCTCGCTCCATCCATCAACGCCACGTTACACCACAGACTGTCCAGGAGTTGGCGGATGCTTTAGTCCAGGTCTGGGAGGAGATCCCTCAGGAGCATGCCCAGGCGTTGTAGCGAGGTCATACAGGCACATGGAGGCCACACACACACTACTGAGCCTCATTTTGACTTGATTTAAGGACATTACATCAAAGTTGGATCAGCCTGTAGTGTGTTTTTCCACTTTAATTTTGCGTGTGACTCCAAATCCAGACCTCCATGGGTTAATAAATTTGATTTCCATTGATAATTTCTCTGACGTCCTAGTGGATGCTGGGAACTCTGTAAGGACCATGGGGAATAGCGGGCTCCGAAGGAGGCTGGGCACTCTAGAAAGATTTATGACTACCTGGTGTGCACTGGCTCCTCCCACTATGACCCTCCTCCAAGCCTCGGTTAGATTTCGTGCCCGGCCGAGGTTGGATGCACACTAGGGGCTCTCCTGAGCCCTTAGAAAGAAAGTATAATTTTAGGTTTTTTATTTTCAGTGAGACCTGCTGGCAACAGGCTCACTGCAGCGAGGGACTAAGGGGAGAAGAAGCGAACTCGCCTGCTTGCAGCCGGATTGGGCTTCTTAGGCTACTGGACACCATTAGCTCCAGAGGGATCGACCGCAGGCCCAGTCCTTGGTGTTCGGTCCCGGAGCCGCGCCGCCGTCCCCCTTACAGAGCCAGAAGCAAGAAGAGGTCCGGAAAATCGGCGGCAGAAGACATCCGTCTTCACCAAGGTAGCGCACAGCACTGCAGCTGTGCGCCATTGCTCCTCATGCACACTTCACACTCCGGTCACTGAGGGTGCAGGGCGCTTGGGGGGGGGGGGGCGCCCTGAGCTGCAATAAAAACACCTTGGCTGGCAAAAATACCACAATATATAGCCCTAGAGGCTATATATGTGGTAAATTCCACTGCCAGAATCCAGAAAAAAGCGGGAGAATAGGCCGCGGAAAAGGGGCAGAGCTATCTCCCTCAGACACACTGGCGCCATTTCTCCTTCACAGATCCGCTGGAAGGAAGCTCCCTGGCTCTCCCCTGCAGTCTACACTTCAGAACAGGGTAAAAACAGAGAGGGGGGGCACTAAATTTGGGCGCAATACATATATAATATAAAAAGCAGCTATAGGGGACATAACTTAGTTAGTCCCTGCATTATATAGCGCTCTGGTGTGTGCTGGCATACTCTCACTCTGTCCCCCCAAAGGGCTTTTGTGGGTCCTGTCCTCATTCGGAGCATTCCTTGTGTGTGTGAGGTGTGTCGGTACGGCTGTGTCGACATGTTTGATGAGGATAATGATGTGGAGGCGGAGCAGATGCCCTTAGAAGGGATGTCACCCCCTGCGGGGCAGACACCTGAGTGGATGGGCTTATGGAAAGTAATGAGTGCACGTATAGACTCCTTATATAAGAAAATCGACGACATGCCAAATGTGGGACAGCCGACTTCTCAGCTCGTGCCTGCCCAGGCGTCGCATGGGTCGTCAGGGGCTCTAAAACGCCCGCTACCTCAAGCAGACCCATATGTCGACACGGATACTGACACCAGTGTCGACGACGATGAGTCAAACCTGATGCCCACTAAGGCCATTCACTGTATGATTGAGGCAATGAAAGAGGTGTTAAACATTTCTGATATAACTACTGGTACCACTAAAAAGGGTATTATGTTTGGAGAGAAAAAACTACCCGTAGTTTTTCCCCCATCAGATGAATTAAATGAAGTGTGTGAAGAAGCGTGGGCTTTCCCTGATAAAAAATTGGTAATTCCTAAGAAGGTACTAATGGCGTTCCCTTTCCCGCCAGAGGATAGGTCACTTTGGGAAACACCCCCTAGAGTGGATAAAGCGCTCACACGTTTGTCTAAAAAGGTGGCACTACCGTCTCCGGATACGGCCGCCCTCAAGGAACCTGCTGATAGAAAGCATGAGGCGATCCTGAAGTCTGTATATACACACACAGGCATTATACTTAGGCCAGCTATTGCGTCAGCTTGGATGTGCAGTGCTGCCGCTGCGTGGTCAGATAAACTGTCAGAAAATATTGACACATTAGACAGAGACACGATCCTGTTAACCATAGACCATATAAAAGACTCAGTCTTATATATGAGAGATGCACAAAGGGAAATCTGCCGATTGGCATCTAAAGTAAGTGCATTGTCCATTTCTGCTAGGAGAGGCTTATGGACTCGCCAGTGGACAGGAGATGCAGATTCAAAAAAGCACATGGAAGTGTTACCATATAAGGGTGAGGAATTATTTGGGGATGGTCTCTCGGACCTAGTTTCCACAGCAACGTCTGGGAAGTCAGCATTTTTACCCCATGTCCCCTCACAGCCTAAGAAGGCGCCGTTTTATCAGGTTCAGTCCTTTCGGACCCAGAAAAACAGGCGTGGAAAAGGCGGGTCTTTTTCTGTCCAGAGGCAGAGGTAGGGGAAAAAGACTGCAACAAACAGCAGGTTCCCAGGAGCAAAAGTCCTCCCCCGCTTCTTCTTCCAAGTCCGCCGCATGACGGTGGGGCTCCACAGGCGGAGCCAGGTACGGTGGGGGGCCGCCTCAAGAATTTCAGCGATCAGTGGGCTCGCTCACAGGTGGATCCCTGGATCCTTCAAATAGTATCTCAGGGGTACAAACTGGAATTCGAAGCGTCTCCACCCCACCGGTTCCTAAAATCTGCCTTGCCGATTGCTCCCTCAGACAGGGAGGCGGTGCTAGCGGCAATTCACAAGCTGTATTCCCAGCAGGTGATAATCAAGGTACCCCTACTTCAACAAGGCCGGGGTTACTATTCCACACTATTTGTGGTACCGAAACCGGACGGTTCGGTGAGACCCATTTTAAATTTGAAATTCTTGAACACATACATAAAAAAATTCAAGTTCAAGATGGAATCGCTCAGGGCGGTTATTGCGAGCCTGGACGAGGGGGATTACATGGTATCCCTGGACATCAAGGATGCTTACTTGCATGTCCCCATTTACCATCCTCACCAGGAGTACCTCAGATTTGTGGTACAGGATTGCCATTACCAATTCCAGACGCTGCCGTTTGGACTGTCCACGGCACCGAGGGTATTTACCAAGGTGATGGCGGAAATGATGATACTCCTTCGAAAAAAGGGAGTTTTAATTATCCCGTACTTGAACGATCTCCTAATAAAAGCGAGGTCCAAGGAACAGTTGTTGGTGGGAGTAGCACTATCTCAGGAGGTGCTGCACCAGCACGGCTGGATTCTGAATATCCCAAAGTCACAGCTGGTTCCGACGACACGACTACTGTTCCTGGGTATGATTCTGGATACAGTCCAGAAAAAAGTGTTTCTCCCGGAGGAGAAAGCCAGGGAGTTGTCATCTCTAGTCAGAGACCTCCTGAAACCAAAAC
This sequence comes from Pseudophryne corroboree, assembly GCF_028390025.1. Lineage (NCBI taxonomy): Eukaryota > Metazoa > Chordata > Amphibia > Anura > Myobatrachidae > Pseudophryne > Pseudophryne corroboree. The sequence continues at coordinate 637,232,855 of NC_086445.1, read as the reverse complement.
AGGTATCAGTGCATCGCTGCACGCGGGTCCTGGGAAAGATGGTGGCTTCTTACGAAGCAATTCCCTTCGGCAGGTTCCATGCCAGAATCTTTCAGTGGGACCTGTTGGACCAGTGGTCCGGATCGCATCTTCAGATGCATCGCTTGATAACCCTGTCTCCAAGAACCAGGGTGTCGCTACTGTGGTGGCTGCAGAGTGCCCATCTTCTAGAGGGCCGCAGGTTCGGCATACAGGACTGGGTCCTGGTGACCACGGATGCCAGCCTTCGAGGCTGGGGGGCAGTCACACAGGGAAGAAACTTCCAAGGACTATGGTCGAGTCAGGAGACTTCCCTTCACATAAATATTCTGGAACTAAGGGCCATCTACAATGCCCTAAGTCAAGCAAAATCCCTGCTCCTACACCAGCCGGTGCTGATCCAGTCAGACAACATCACGGCAGTCACCCATGTAAATCGACAGGGCGGCACAAGAAGCAGGATGGCGATGGCGGAAGCCACAAGAATTCTCCGATGGGCGGAGAATCATGTACTAGCACTGTCAGCAGTGTTCATTCCGGGAGTGGACAACTGGGAAGCAGACTTCCTCAGCAGACACGACCTCCACCCGGGAGAGTGGGGACTTCATCCAGAAGTCTTCCAGATGCTGGTAAACCGTTGGGAAAAACCACAGGTGGACATGATGGCGTCCCGCCTCAACAAAAAGTTAAAAAGATATTGCGCCAGGTCAAGGGACCCTCAGGCGATAGCTGTGGACGCTCTAGTGACACCGTGGGTGTACCAGTCAGTTTGTGTTCCCTCCTCTGCCTCTCATACCAAAGGTATTGAGAATAATAAGAAAGCGAGGAGTAAACACCATTCTCGTGGTTCCGGATTGGCCAAGACGAGCGTGGTACCCGGAACTTCAAGAGATGCTCTCAGAGGACCCGTGGCCTCTACCGCTCAGACAGGACCTGCTACAACAGGGGCCCTGTCTGTTCCAAGACTTACCGCGGCTGCGTTTGACGGCATGGCGGTTGAACACCGGATCCTAAAGGAAAAGGGTATTCCGGAAGAAGTCATTCCTACGCTTATTAAGGCCAGGAAAGATGTTACGGCAAAGCATTATCACCGCATATGGCGGAAATATGTTGCATGGTGCGAGGCCAAAAAGGCCCCAACAGAGGAATTTCAACTAGGTCGATTTCTGCATTTCCTGCAAGCAGGAGTGAATATGGCTCCATTAAAGTACAGATCTCGGCTCTGTCGATTTTCTTTCAAAAAGAACTAGCTTCAGTACCTGAAGTTCAGACATTTGTGAAAGGAGTGTTGCATATTCAGCCCCCATTTGTGCCTCCTGTGGCACCTTGGGATCTCAACGTGATGTTGAGTTTCTTAAAATCACATTGGTTTGAGCCACTAAAAACCGTGGATCTGAAATATCTCACGTGGAAAGTGGTCATGTTATTGGCCTTGGCTTCAGCCAGGCGAGTGTCAGAATTGGCGGCTTTATCATGTAAAAGCCCTTATCTGATTTTCCATATGGATAGAGCAGAATTGAAGACTCGTCCCCAATTTCTCCCTAAGGTGGTGTCAGCGTTTCACCTGAACCAGCCTATTGTGGTGCCTGCGGCTACTAAGGATTTGGAGGACTCCCAAGTTGCTAGACGTTGTCAGGGCCCTGAAAATATATGTTTCCAGGACGGCTGGAGTCAGAAAATCTGACTCGCTGTTTATCCTGTATGCACCCAACAAGCTGGGTGCTCCTGCTTCTAAGCAGTCTATTGCTCGCTGGATTTGTAGTACAATTCAGCTTGCACATTCTGTGGCAGGCCTGCCACAGCCAAAATCTGTGAATGCCCATTCCACAAGGAAGGTGGGCTCATCTTGGGCGGCTGCCCGAGGGGTCTCGGCTTTACAACTTTGCCGAGCAGCTACTTGGTCAGGGGCAAACACGTTTGCAAAATTCTACAAATTTGATACCCTGGCTGAGGAGGACCTTGAGTTCTCTCATTCGGTGCTGCAGAGTCATCCGCACTCTCCCGCCCGTTTGGGAGCTTTGGTATAATCCCCATGGTCCTTACGGAGTTCCCAGCATCCACTAGGACGTCAGAGAAAATAAGAATTTACTCACCGGTAATTCTATTTCTCGTAGTCTGTAGTGGATGCTGGGCGGCCATCCCAAGTGCGGATTGTCTGCAATACTTGTAAATAGTTATTGTTAACTAAAGGGTTATTGTTGAGCCATCTGTTGAGAGGCTCAGTTGTTTTCATACTGTAAAACTGGATATAGTATCACGAGTTGTACGGTGTGATTGGTGTGGCTGGTATGAGTCTTACCCGGGATTCTAAATCCTTCCTTATTATGTCAGCTCGTCCGGGCACAGTGTCCTAACTGAGGCTTGGAGGAGGGTCATAGTGGGAGGAGCCAGTGCACACCAGGTAGTCATAAATCTTTCTAGAGTGCCCAGCCTCCTTCGGAGCCCGCTATTCCCCATGGTCCTTACAGAGTTCCCAGCATCCACTACGGACTACGAGAAATAGAATTACCGGTGAGTAAATTCTTATTTTTTGTGTGATTTTGTTGTCAGCACATTCAACTATGTAAAGAACAAAGTATTTAATAATATTTCATTCATTCAGATCTAGGATGTGTTATTTTAGTGTTCCCTTTATTTTTTTGAGCAGTGTACATTGAAATCCATTTATGTCACCACAGGTACGCTACTCAGACCAGCCATTGCATCTGCATGGGTGAGTAGTGCTATCGAAAAATGGGCAGATAAATTGTCATCTGAAATGGATACCCTGGATAGGGATAGCATCCTTTTGACACTAGGTCATATCAGGGACGCTGCAGTCTACCTAAAGGAAGCTGCGAGAGATATTGGCCTCTTGGGATCACGGGCCAATGCCATGGCAGTCTCGGCTAGGAGAGCATTGTGGATTCATCAATGGAATGCTGATGCTGACTCTAAGAAATATATGGAGTCTCTACCGTATAAAGGTGGTGTGTTGTTTGGTGACGGCCTCGCTGATTTGGTATCTACGGCTACCGCGGGTAAGTCATAATTTTTACCTTATGTGCCTGCACCACAAAAGAAAGCACACCACTATCAGATGCAGTCCTTTCGGCCCAATAAATACGGAAAGGACCAAGGGTCTTCCTTCCTTGCTACTAGGGTAAAGGGAAAAGGTAAACTATCACCGGCCGTGGCCGGTTCCCAGGAGCAGAAGTCCTCCCCGGCTTCTGCTAAGTCCACCGCGTGACGCTGGAGCTCCTCTGCGGGAGTCCGCACCGGTGGGGGCACGTCTCAGGCTCTTCAGTCAGTTCTGGGCTCGTTCGGCACTGGACCCATGGGTTTTAGAAATAGTGTCCCAAGGGTACAAACTGGAGTTTCAAGACGTCCCCCTCAACGATTTTTCAAATCAGCCTTACCAGCTTCTCTTCCAGACAGCAATACAAAAATTGTGTCACAATCAAGTCATTGTCAGGGTTCCCCCGTTGCAACAGGGAGAAGACTTTTATCCGAGCCTGTTCGTGGTCCCGAAGCCAGACGGCTCAGTCAGACCAATCCTGAACCTCAAATCCCTCAATTTCTACCTGAGAAAATTCAAGATGGAATCTCTCCAGGCAGTGATCTCCAGTCTGGAGGAGGGAGATTTTATGGTGTCGATAGACATAAAGGATGCCTACTTACATGTTCCCATTTATCCTCCACATCAGGCTTACCTGAGGTTCGCAGTTCAGGATTGTCATTACCAATTTCAGACGTTGCCGATTGGTCTGTCCACGGTTCCGAGGGTTTTCACCAAAGTAATGGCCGAAATGATGGTTCTCCTGCGCAAACAAGGAGTCACAATTATCCCGTACTTGGACGATCTCCTGATAAAGGCGAGATCCAGGGACCAATTACTGCAGAACATTACACTCTCCCTGACAATTCTGCAGCAACATGGTTGGCTCCTAAACGTGCCGAAATCACAGTTGGTTCCGACGAGACGGCTGTCGTTTTTGGTAATGATTCTGGACACAGAATTACAGAGAGGTTTTTCTTCCAGTGGAAAAGGCTCTGGAAATTTAGAACCTGGACAAACAAATTCTGAAACCAGCAAGAGTATCGATCCATCAATGCACTCGGTTGCTGGGGAAGATGGTGGCGGCCTACGAGGCCATTCAGTTTGGCAGATTCCATGCCAGAGTGTTTCAGTTGGACCTGTTGGACAAGTGGTCCGGGTCCCATCGGCACATGCACCGAAGGATAACCCTGTCGTCCAAGACCAGAATCTCACTCCTGTGGTGGCTGCACAGCTCTCACTTCCTAGAGGGACGCAGGTTCGGGATCCAGGACTGGATCTTAGTGACCACGGATGCGAGTCTCCGAGGCTGGGGAGCAGTCACGCAGGAAGAAAGCTTCCAGGGAAGAGGGTCAAGCCAGGAAATGTCTACACATAAACGTTTTGGAGTTAAGGGCCATTCACAACGGCCTTCTGCAAGCGGAACATCTTCTTCGCTATCGGCCCGTCTTGATTCAGTCGGACAACATAACAGCGGTAGCGTACATAAACCGCCAGGGCGGAACAAAGAGCAGAGCGGCAATGGCAGAGGCCACAAAGGTGCTCCGTTGGGCGGAAAGGCATACAAGCGCTCTGTCATCAATCTTCATTCTATGAGTGGACAACTGGGAAGCAGACTTCCTCAGCAGACACTATCTCCATCCAGGAGAGTGGGATCTACATCAAGAGGTTTTTGCAGAAGTGACAAGTCTTTGGGGAATTCCTCAAATAGACATGATGGCGTCTCGCCTCAACAAGAAACTTCAAAGATATTGTTCCAGGTCGAGAGACCCTCAAGCAATAGCAGTGGATGCCCTAGTGACACCGTGGGTGTTTCAGTCGGTGTACGTGTTTCCTCCGCTTCCACTCATTCCAAAAGTGATAAAGATCATAAGAAGAACAAAGGTTCAAGCGATCCTCATTGTTCCAGACTGGCCAAGGAGAACTTGGTATCCAAATCTTCAGGAATTACTCATAGGAGATCCCTGGCCTCTTCCTCTGAGGGAGGATCTGTTACAGCAGGGGCCGTGCGTGTTCCAAGACTTACCGCGACTTCGTTTGACGGCATGAAGGTTGAACGCCGAATCCTAGCCCGAAAGGGTATTCCCATGGAAGTCATCCCCACTCCTATTCAGGCCAGGAAAGGAGTAACGTCTAAACATTACCACCGTATTTGGAGAAAATACGTGTCTTGGTGTGAATCCAAGAAAGCTCCTACGGAAGAATTTCAGTTAGGACGTTTTCTCCATTTTCTACAAGCCGGTGTGGATGCGGGCCTAAACTTGGGCTCAATTAAAGTTCAAATTTCAGCTTTATCGGTTTTCTTCCAAAAACAATTGGCCTCCCTTCCAGAAGTTCAGACCTTCGTGAAAGGTGTATTGCACATCCAACCTCCCTTTGTGGCACCATGGGATCTTAATGTGGTGTTGCAATTCATTCAGTCTCATTGGTTTGAACCTTTACAGAAGGTTGAGTTGAAATTCCTTACTTGGAAAGTGGTCATGCTGTTGGCCTTGGCATCCGCAAGGCAGGTGTCTGAATTGGAGGCCTTGTCTCACAAGAACCCTTATTTGATCTTCCATGAAGCTAGACCAGAGTTGTGGACTCGTCCAGCAGTTTCTGCTGAAAGTGGTTTCATCGTTCCACTTGAACCAACCTATTGTGGTACCAGTGGCTACTGACTCCTTGCTGGAATCAAAGTTTCTCGATGTAGTCAGAGTTTTGAAAATTTATGTCGCCAGAACGGCTCAGTTCAGGAAAACAGAGGCTCTGTTTGTCCTGTATGCTCACAATAAAATTGGGGCTCCTGCTTCCAAGCAGACTATTGCGCGCTGGATCTGTCATACGATTCAGCAGGCTCATTCTATGGCTGGATTGGCGTTACCGAAATCGGTGAAGGTCCATTCTACCAGAAAGGTGGGCTCGTCCTGGGCGGCTGCCCAGGGGGTCTCTGCATTACAACTTTGCCGAGCAGCTACTTGGTCGGGTTCAAACACCTTTGCGAAGTTCTACAAGTTTGATACTCTGGCTGATGAGGACCTCATGTTTGGTCAATCGGTGCTGCAGAGTCATCCGCACTCTCCCGCCCGTTCTAGAGCTTTGGTATAAACACCAAACGTCCTCAAGGACGTATGAGAAAATAGGATTTTAATACCTACCGGTAAATCCTTTTCTCTTAGTCCGTAGAGGATGCTGGGCGCCCGTCCCAGTGCGTACTGTATCTGCAGTTATTGGTTATGGTTACACACATGTTGTGTTACATTTATAGTCAGCCTGTTGCTGATGTTGTTCATGCCGTTGACTTGCGTTGTGTTGAATGCCATGTTGTACGGCGTGCTTGAGGTGTGAGCTGGTATGTATCTCACCTTAGTTTAACAATAAATCCTTTTCCTCGAAATGTCCGTCTCCCTGGGCACAGTTCCTATAACTGGAGTCTGGAGGAGGTGCATAGAGGGAGGAGCCAGTTCACACCCCTTTGAATGTCTTAAAGTGCCCATGTCTCCTGTGGATCCCATCTATACCCCATGGGTCTTGAAGTGACCCCAGCATCCTCTACGGACTAAAAGAAAAGTATTTACCGGTAGGTATTAAAATCCTATTATAATATCCTTAAAGAACACCATATAGGGGTATATTCAATTGAAGTCTATTCCATTCCGACATGCATTTGTTGGAATGGATCAGACCTGGGCTTTTCAATGCATTCTCAATTCGACTTTAAAAAAAGTCGAATTGAGATGCGGGAGCTTAGACGGGGGAGAGCCGTGGACAGACGCTGCTGTAGCGCTGCTCTCCTCCCCCGCCTGCCCGCGGCTCTCCCCTCAACTTCCCCCACCCCCCCATTTCTGCCTCTCCCCGTCCCCGCATCACAGCTGCCGCTCACTGCTCACTTGCTGGAGCCGGGTGGACGCTGCTGTGAGCGGCGGCTGTGATACATCCTCCAGCGCTGCTCTCCCCCCGTCTGCCCGTGGCTCTCCCCGTCTCTGCTCCTGCATCTCACTTCGACTTTTTCTAAAGTTGAAATAGCACGCGGATCGGCAGCTATTCGCCGATCCACGTGCTTTTCGTCAAGTCAAATTCCTTGACTTGTCGAATAATTTTGGGTTAGATTGAATAGGTCGGAACCCCTTCTGACCTAAAAAAAAAGTCGAAAACTAACGTCTTTTCGACAGACGGCAGCTTTCGACTTCAATTGAATATACCCAATAATATTGCTTTAAAACTGTGTGTATTCCTTTTGCACTGTGATTTGTATACGGCAAAACCATTACTAATACTATTATACTAATATTTGATTGTGAATTCCATCCTCCTAGTATTGGTTTTCCCGTATAGAAGTCACAGTGCATAAGTGTATGTATGTGTATATATATATATATATATATATATATATATAAACTATGATATTACACACACTGAAACGGAATAGTCAAGACACTAGTTAAGTTGTTCTGGTAATTAATTGATGTCAAAAGAGAAACAGCAGCACTTGGAGTCCAGTAAAGAAAAAAAAAAAAAAGACATATAAAGGTATTTTTACCCAAGGTTGCCAGGAAGTGCAATGCACTAAAACAAAAATCATGAAATCTAGCTAATTACATTACAAAAACAATCCACCAGTCTGATAAACTATGGGTACGGATTGTGTAGTACAACATGGGTATCATAGGGATACCATATAGCTAAAGTATAATGTAAAAGAGCATATTATTATACACATTGGCGTAACATAATATAATATAATATAATATACAGGTAGAGTATCCCATATCTGGAATGCTTGGGACCAGGAGCATTCCACATATCCGGAAAAATCCCATAACAGAATACCTCTTATCCGGACGGGTCCCAGGGGTCGGGCATGTTGGTTGCTGGAGCCAGTGGCAGGTACTGGGAGTCAGCGGCGGTGAAGGAATGGCTGTAAAGCCAATCCCCAACCTGTCTGTGATAGGCCGCGGACTCCAGTGACATCATGACGTCACTACAGCGCCAAAATATTCCAGTTTTCGGAATATTTCAGTTAACGGGTATCCGGATAACTGGTACCTGACCTGTATATAGAATATATTTGTGTCCTAGAGTAAGTCACAAACAAAACAAACACTTAGGGAGGAACTCAATTAGCCGCCGCAATTTACAGCTGGCTAATTGACTCCCAAGGGCTATCTAATTAGCCCTGAAGCTTAGCATTTATCAGGGACTTTTCTCATACGTCGTAGAGGATGCTGGGGACGACATCAAGACCATGGGGTATATACGGGATCCGCAGGAGACATGGGCACTCAAAAGACTTTTCATTGGGTGTGAACTGGTTCCTCCCTCTATGCCCCTCCTCCAGACCTCAGTTTTAGAAATGTGCCCAGGTCGACTGGATGCTCTCTCAGGAGCTCTACTGAGTTTCTCTGAAAAGACTTATGTTAGGTTTTTTATTTTCAGGGAGATCTGCTGGCATCAGACTCCCTGCTTTGTGGGACTGAGGGGGCAGAAGCAGAACCAACTTCCTCAGTTTCATGGCTCTGCTTCTGGTTGACAGGACACCATTAGCTCCTGAAGGAAACTGAACGCTAGCCGTGTCTAGATGCTCACTCCCACAGCACGCCGTCACCCCCCTTGCAGAGCCAGAAGTCAGAAGACAGGTGAGTATGAGAAGAATGATCTTCTATCAAGTAAGTGACGGCTGAGGCGCGGCTGGCGGGAGCGCAGCGCACCATTGCTGCCCACACACAGGCACTACAGGGTGCATGGCGCGGGGGGGGGGGAGCTGCGCTGGGCAGCAAGAAAAATACCTCAAACTGGCTAAAAGGGGGCATAAGATGCAGCTGGCACAGCCCTACCCCCGCCAGTATAAATATTACAATGATTTTGAGTGTAAGGACGCGCCATTGCGGGGGCGGAGCTTCTTCCTCAGCGCCATTTTCTCTCTCTCCTCAGGCTGCAGAGACCACGCTGGTCTTCTCCTCCACTTCTGACAAGTACAGGGTGCTATTAAGGGGTGGCACAAAGTGATTGTGGTGCATTCGATAGTGTATATTACTATTTAAAAAGCGCTGTTAGGCTGTGGACATACTGTGTTCACAGGAAATACTGGCGCTGGGATTGTGAACTGGCTGCTCCTATCCTGTGTCCCTCTGACAGATATTTTACTGTGGGTCTGTCCCCAAAATAAGTCCCAGTGTGTCTGTTGGTGTGCGGTACACGTGTGAGGCATGTCTGAGGCAGGGAGTTCCTCCCCGGAGGAAGCCATTTTAGGCACACCAAGAGCCTGCATGGGTGAAAGAGATACGTGACAGTATGCATCTGATTAACCGTAGATTAGATAAGTCTGAATCTAAGGCTGTATGCTGGAGAAAATCTGTAGAAGATGTGATTTTTCAGGATGCTGTTATTCCTTATGCGGGCGGCCCCTCTGGGTCACATAAGAGACCATTTGCAAATGTTGTAAACACTGATACCGACACGGATTCTGACTCTTGTGTCGACGATAGTGAATCCAGGGAGATAGATCATAAATTGGCAAAAAATATACAATATATGATTGTGGCTATAAGGGACGTGTTGGAGGTTACAGAAACCACTCCTGTACCTCAGGAGAAGGTGTATTTATGTAAGGAAAAGAAGTCCAAATTCACGTTTCCCCCCCTTCACACGAACTAAATGCTCTGTTTGAAGGGATGTGGGTGAATCCTGATAAAAGATTTCATATTCCCAAAAGGATTCACATAGCTTACCCTTTCCTGGCTGAGGACAGGAAAAAGTGGGAGTCACCCCCTGTGTTAGACAGTGCACTTTCCGGGTTGACAAAGAAGGTAATTCTCCCTGCTCCTGGCACGGCTTCTCTTAAAGAGCCGACAGACCGCAAAATGGAAACGACATTGAAATCCATTTATGTTACCAATGGTACACTGATTAGGCCCACTATTGCCTGGGCATGGGTGAGTCGCACTATTGAAAAATGGTCAGAAAGCGTGTCATCAGAAATTGACACAATTGATAAAGATGAGATACTCCTTAAGTTAGGGAATATCAAGGACGCTGCCGCCTACATGCTGGAAGCATTGAAGGATATTGGACTCTTGAGTTAACAGGCCGCTACCATGGCAGTATCGGCTAGGCGGGCGTTGTGGATTGGCCAGTGGAACGCGGTTACAGATTCCAAAGGAAACATGGAGGCTCTCCCATATAAAGGTGAGGCCTTATTTGGCGATGGCCTGGATGCGTTAGTCTCGGCGGCTACCGCAGGTAAGTCGACATTTTTGCCCTCTGCGCCTGCATCGGCAAAAAAGACCTATCACCCGCAAATGCAGTCCTTTCGGCCCAATAAATACAAAAAGACGAGAGGTTCCCCCTTCTTTGCAGGTAGGGGAAGGGGAAAGAAGCCCACAGCGGCTCCAGGTTCCCAAGAGCAGAAGTCTACCCCTACTTCTGCCAAATCCCCAGCATGACGCTGTAGCTCCCTTGCGGGAGGCCGCTCGGGTGGGGGCACGTCTCACTCTTCAGCCAGGATTGGATTCTGTCTGGCATGGATCCCTGGGTGTTGCAAATAGTATCCCAGGGGTACAAGCTGGAGTTTCAAGACGTTCCCCCATGCCGATTTTTCAAATCGACCTTGCCAGTTTCTCCGTCAGAAAGAGAAGCAGTAACAGCGGCAATCAAAAAAATTATGTGAAGACCAGGTTATAGTCCTGGTACTGTTGTCACAACAAGGGAGGGGTTTTTATTCAGTCCTCTTTGTGGTTCCGAAGCCGGACGGCTCGGTCAGACCGATCCTAAATCTAAAGGATCTGAATGGTTACCTAAAAAGGTTCAAGTTCAAGATGGAATCACTTCGGGCAGTGATTGCCAGTCTGGAGTAGGGGGACTACTTGGTGTCTGTAGACATAAAGGATGCTTACCTGCATGTTCCCATTTATCCTCCTCACTAGGCTTATCTGAGATTCGCGGTTCAGGATTGCCATTACCAGTTCCAGACGTTACCTTTCGGTTTCTCCACGGCGCCGAGGGTATTCACCAAGTTGATGGTGGAGATGATGGTTCTACTTCGTCAGAAAGGAGTCAATATAATTCCTTATCAGGACGACCTCCTGATAAAGGTGAGATCCAGGGAGCAGTTGTTACAAAACATATCACTCTCTCTGTCAATACTCCAACAACACGGGTGGATCATAAATTACCCAAAGTCACAGTTGGAACCGACGACAAGGTTGCCTTTCCTCGGGATGATTCTGGACACAGAAGTTCAGAGAGTATTTCTTCCGCTGGAAAAGGCTCTGGAAATCCAGAAAATGGTAAAACAGATATTGAAACCATCAAGTGTGTTGATCCATCAGTGGATTAGGTTGTTGGGGAAGATGGTGGCGGCCTACAAGGCCATACAGTTTGGCAGGTTCCATGCCAGAGTATTCCAGTGGGACCTGTTGGACAAGTGTTCGGGGTCACACCTACACATGCACAGAAAGATAATCCTGTCGTCAAAAACCAGGATTTCGCTCCTGTGGTGGTTACACAGCTCTCACCTACTAGAGGGACGCAGGTTCGAGATTCAGGACTGGGTCCTGGTAACCACGGATGCAAGTCTCCGAGGCTGGGGAGCAGTCTCTCAGGGAGAAAACTTCCAGGGACGTTGGTCACAACAGGAAGCCTGCCTTCACATAAACGTTCTGGAGCTAAGAGCCATTTACAACGGCCTTCAACAAGCGGTACATCTTCTTCAAGACCGTCCCGTGCAAATCCAGGCGGACAATGTAACAGCAGTCGCATACATAAACAGGCAGGGCGGAACGAAAAGCAGAGCGGCAATGGCGGAGGGACCGTGTGTGTACCAAGACTTACCGCGCCTACGTTTGACGGCATGGCTGTTGAGCGCCGTATCCTAGCCAGGAAGGGTATTCCCGAGGAGGTCATCCCCACCCTTATTCAGGCCAGAAAGGGAGTAACGTCGAAACATTACCACCGTATTTGGAGAAAATATGTATCTTGGTGTGAATCCAAGGAAGCTCCTATGGAAGAGTTTCATTTAGGACGTTTTCTCCATTTTTTTTGCAGGATGGTGTGTAGGCGGGCCTCCGATTGGCATCAATGAAGGTCCAGATTTCGGCCTTGTCAGTGTTCTTCCAGAAACAATTGGCCTCTCTTCCAGAGATTCAGACCTTTGTGAAAGGGGTTCTGCACATCCAGCCTCCATTCGTGCCTCCAGTGACACCATGGGACCTTAACGTGGTATTGCAGTTCCTTCAATCGGATTGGTTTGAGCCTCTACAAAAGATAGAGTTGAAATTTCTCACTTGGAAAGTGGTGATGCTTTTGGCTTTGGCATCCGCAAGGCGGGTGTCTGAATTGGGGGCCTTGTCTCACAAGAGCCCTTACCTGATCTTCCATGAAGATAGGGCAGAGTTGAGGACTTGTCAACATTTTCTTCCGAAGGTGGTTTCATCTTTCCACATAAACCAACCTATTGTTGTGCCAGTAATTACTGACACATTCACTGAGTCAAAATCTCTAGATGTGGTTAGAGCTTTGAAAATCTATGTTGCTAGAACGGCTCGTATATGGAAAACAGAGACTCTATTTGTCCTGTGTGATCACAACTAGATTGGCTGTCCTGCTTCCAAGCAGACTATTGCATGTTGGATTAGAAATACGATTCAGCAAGCTCATACTACGGCTGGATTGTCGTTACCGACGTCAGTAAAGGCCCACTCCACTAGGAAGGTGGACTCATTCTGGGCAGCTGCCCGGGGGGTCTCGGCATTACAACTTTGCCGAGCAGCTACTTGGTCAGGGTCAAACACATTTGCTAAGTTCTACAAGTTTGACACCTTGGCCGATGAGGACCTCAAGTTTGGTCAATCTGTGCTGCAGGGTCATCCGCACTCTCCCGCCCGTACTGGAGCTTTGGTATACACCCCATGGTCTTAATGTCGTCCCCAGCATCCTCTAGGACGTATGATAAAATAGGATTTTGATAACCTACCGGAAAATCCTTTTCTCCTAGTCCGTTGAGGATGCTGGGTGCCCGTCCCAGTGCGTACTTTACCTGCAGTTTAGTTATCAGAGTTACACAAGTTGTATTATCTTGGTTTCAGCATGTTGCTGCAATTGGTTCATGCCTGTTGGCGTGTGTTATGTTGAATGCCATGTGTGCGGCATGGTTGAGGGTATGAGTTGGTAGATATCTCACCACTAGTTAAGTAATTCCTTTCCTCAAAATGTCAGTCTCCCTGGGCACAGTTCCTACAACTGAGGTCTGGAGGAGGTGCATAGAGGGGGAGCTAGTTCACACCCAATGAAAAGTCTTTAGAGTGCCCATGTCTCCTGCGTATCCCTTCTATACCCCATGGTCTTGATGTCGTCCCCAGCATCCTCTACGGACTAGGAGAAAAGGATTTACCGGTAGGTTATCAAAATCCTATTTTTTCAGGCCCTCAGCAGGCTCTGAAAGAAAAATTCCTGATAATATGCCTGTTTTCACGACATCGGTCAGTGAAAACACATAGGACCGTGAACTTATCACAGATTTAACGGGTGCCAAAAAACAGACTCTTAACTGAATATCCCATTTAACTGGTTATTAAATACACCTTTTGTCTAGATTGTACTTAACAAACTTGTTACGTTTAATACTATTTCTAATAAAAATCAAATATTACATAAATCCATTGCTAATATGTCTCTTCCTCCTAATCATTTATAACATTCCCACACTGTGATGGAATACTATAATTGCGTTCCACTAATGATGTTATTTCTGATGGTTGCATTAGAGACAACACTACTACTCTTGCTTTGGATCTGATGTTGTCAGTATGCTAATAAAATCAGACTGTTCTTTTACTTACTCATTTACATTACCCACATTACATGGGAAGATTTGGATTGTTATAACTTTTGCTATGGCCTGTTGCTAATTTTAAACTTTTTATTTGTGACGTTATAATTACCTCTTAATATTGTGATAAAGCAGTTGAATCCATTCACATCATACTATTTTACTATATTGAAACTGTATAACCAATGTTTTAAGTGTCTCAAACGTTAATGCTTCAAAGAACATTCTGCTGTACAGTTTATAGTATCCTTTTGGATAAACTCTTGATACATTAATAACACGTTAATATCTACTTATTGGCAGTTGCCAAAAAAAAAAGAAAGATTACTTTTTTGGAGCACTCTTATATTTTGTATATTTGATGATTAAATTGTTAATTTTAAAACGTAACTTTTAATATTCTAACTTAAGATAATAGGGGTAAGTAATAGTGATTTGTGTGACTTTGTAAATAATTATATGTATGTCACCCCCTCCTTATTCTAAATATATATTAAAGGACAATATCTGTCTCCGTTTGTGGTGCATTTTATTATACTTTAAGCAGCGCTGGTCACATATATCCCTTGACGGGATATATGGGCGCTGGGGTGTGAGCTGGCATACTCCCTCTGTGTATCTCTATCTGGGCTTCATTGTGGGCCTGTCCCCTAGCTGAGACATTCTGTGTGTGTGTCCGTGTGTCGATAATACATGTCGGCATGTCTGAGGCTGAATGTTATTCACTGGAGGAGGTTATTGGGGGAGCAGATGCGGGTCTAGATTTGGCCCTGTCGGCGCAGCCGACACCTGATTTACTCACATTGCTAAGTACAATTAATACGAATGTAGCTTCTTTGTCAAAGAGGTTGGATAAATCCGAGTCACAGACACAGGTGTGGAAAAAGTCCATGGAGGAGGCTGTCTCAGGTGCAGACCCCATCGGGGTCGCAAAAGCGGGGCATTTACTCCAGTGGTAGATACTGATACAGACACGGACTCTGATTCCGAGGTCGATTTCACTGAGGCTGCTTTACATCCACGGTTAGTTAAAAGTATTCAGTACATGATTGTGGCTATAAAAGATGTTTTGCGCATTTCTGATGAACCTGCGGTACAGGAAACAAGGATTTGCTTGTTCAAGGGAAAAAAACCTGAGGAAGTTTCCCCCCTCTCATGAAATGAATACTCTTTGTGAAAAGGCTTGGGAGTTGCCGGACAAGAGGTGGCAGATTCCCAAGAGGATTTACATGGCGTATCCTTTCCCCTCTGATGACAGGGAAAAATGGGAGTCGTCTCCAAATGTTGACAAAGCTCTATCTCGTTTGTCTAAGAAAGTGGCGCTTCCGTCTCCTGACACGGCAGCTCTCAAGGATCCGGCGGATCGCAAGCTGGAGACGTCTCTGAAGTCCATTTTCGCTAATTCGGGTGCATTGCTCAGACCTGCTGTGGCGTCGGTATGGGTGAGTAGTGCTATTGCTAAATGGGCTGAGAATTTAGCTAATGATATGGATACCCTTGATAAAGATAATGTTCTTTTGACTCTTGGTTATATCAAGGACGCTTCAGATTACCTGCAGGATGCGGCGAGGGATGTTTGTCTCTTGGGATCAAGAGCCAATGCCATGTCGATATCGGCCAGGAGGGCGTTGTGGATCCATCAATGGAATGCTGATGCCAACTCCAAGAGAGCTATGGAAGCTTTACCCTTCAAAGATAATGTCTTGTTTAGGGACGGCTTGACTGACCTGGTCTCTACCGCGACTATGGGCAAGTCCTCTTTTCTTCCCTATGTTCCCACACTGAAAAAGAATTGAAGGTGATTATAGAGTGCGCAATGAGACCCAGAGGTCAGCCCAGTGACAATATAAATGAAGTTTCACCTACTTCACAAAATTTTCACAATGTTATATAGATAATATATTCCACTTAGGCGCTCCCTGGATTTAACATGAGGATGGATCACACCTATATAATGTATGTCCTTACTGGCAACTGCCGTTCAGGTACATAACAAGGAGAAACAAAAAATAAAAGACACAATAGTAGTGGCATCATTTATGTTGGAAAGACTACTAGGATGCTAAAAACAAGACTCTGTGAACACATTTATAACATTAGAAAGGGATTAGAAACACATACCCTTTCTATGCATTTTAAACAACAACATGATTCAAAAGAGTGTGCAATAAGAAATTTTTGGGGAATAGAACTAGTTAAGGGAACATGGAAAAATAAAAATATTGAAACTAGGCTAGCAAAAACCAAAATGAAATGGATTTTTAATTTGAAAACATTAGTTCCACAGGGCCTTAATGGGGAATTTGAATTGAAGTGGTTTTTAAATTGATATATGTATTTTTTATTACTCCATTGAATATTTTAATGAAGATTTTATATGAATATAGAATTAATATCTGTTATGTTAATTTTGATTATATTTTTTTACTTATGCACTTTTATGATGTTCTACTACTACTACTACTGCAAACTACGTCTATGATGACTTCCGGGACGTATGTGACCCGCAAATAAACTTTATCATGCTTCAAGAAATTTGTCTTCCAACAAAGATTATATATCCGGAAACGTTTCAAGTATTGGAATACATTTTGAAATGCAGGGAAGTAAATTTACACCGGACCGTATGACCGGAAATGACGTTCAAAGCGCTGGGACGCACTTTGAAACGCAAGAAAATCCACAACGGCCGGGCGGAAGTACATAAAAGACTTCATGTCACGAGACCGGAAGTGACGACCGCGGGAGCGCGGCGTCTTTGAATCACGCAATTCATATTGTCACACCTGAAACTTGTTCTTTAGGATCATAGGGGTATATATAGGGGAGAGATTTAGTAATGCACAATCCGCTTTTGAGAAAGGTTACAACCGAAACGCGTTAAGCGGAATTGTGCTGTGTGTCCTGACGATTCCCTCTACATCCCTCATCTACCTTCTGGAAGGAAAGCCGTGAGTTACCGGGACTCTGACTATACCTGCTGCAAATACCATCTCAGCAATCCAGTGGGGTGTCATTTGGGAAGGAGGATATCGATTTGAGATATGCCTGTTTTATTTATCTAACATGTGAGTGCATCAGTGTAAAAATAAATATCCGTTTGTCCAAGAGTGTATTGCACTATTTTTTCTTCCTCTTCTTGTTATATGTACATTGGAAGAGGCTGTTTATTGAACTGTTGGAATTCTGTGGAGCTGGATATTTCTAAAGGTACCAAGATGTGCCTTAAACCATTTGGAGTCTTGTGAGTGAGATGTATTGAAAATAGAACTCAGTGCCATCTGACAAAAGCATTCTACACTATTGTGTCTTTTATTTTTTGTTTCTCCTTGTTATGTACCTGAACGGCAGTTGCCAGTAAGGACATACATTATATAGGTGTGATCCATCCTCATGTTAAATCCAGGGAGCGCCTAAGTGGAATATATTATCTATATAACACTATGTTCCCACACAACAGAAAAAGGCACCACATCAGAAGTTGCAGTCCTTTCGTCCAAATAAATACAGGCGTGGAAAAGGTGCGTCCTTCCTCGCTTCAAAGGGTAGAGGAAGGGGAAGGAAGTCGCCTTCCGTGTCAGGCACCCAGGACCAAAAGTACTCCCCTGCCTCTACCAAGTCCACCGCATGAAGCTGGGGCTTCCTTGTGGGAGTCCGGACCGGTGGGGGGCCGTCTGCGGATCTTCAGTCAGGTCTGGATTCAATCAGACTTGGGTCCTAGAGATTGTGTCTCAGGGAATACAAGCTGGAGTTTCGGGAGGTGCCTCCTCACCGGTTTTTCATTTCGGCCTTACCAGTGTCTCTTCCGGACAGGGAGGTGGTGCTGGCAGCGATACAAAAATTGTGTCAACAGAGGGTCATTGTTCCCGTTCCCCCGTCCCAACGGGGGGAGGGGTTCTACTCGAGCTTCTTTGTTGTGCCGAAGCCAGACTGTTCGGTCAGACCGATTCTGAATCTAAAATCCCTCAATCCATACTTGAAAGTTTTCAAGTTCAAGATGGAATCTCTTCGAGCTGTGATTTCCAGCCTAGAAGGGGGGATTTTAGGGCGTCAGTCGATATAAAGGATGCCTACTTACACGTCCCAATATATCCTTTGCATCAGGCCTTCGTCAGGTTTGCGATACTGGATTCTCATTACCAATTTCAGATGTTGCCGTTTGGGCTTTCCACGGTCCCGAGGATTTTCACCAAGGTCATGGCAGAAATGATGGTTTTCCTTCGCAAGCAAGGGGTTACAATTATCCCGTACTTGGACGATCTCCTGATAAAGGCGAGGTCCAAGGAACGGTTGCTGAGAAGTGTAAATTTGTCGCTGTCTGTTCTGCGACAGCATGGTTGGGTGCTCAATTTGCCAAAATCTCAGTTGATTCCGACCACTCGGCTGCCTTTTCTGGGCGTGATTCTGGACACGGAGTTACGGAGAGTATTTCTTCCAGAAGAAAAAGCTCTGGAACTGCAGACGATGGTCAGGGAACTTCTGAGGCCGACAAGTGTGTCAATCCATCACTGTACTCTGGTTCTGGGGAAAATGGTTGCGGCGTACGAAGCCATTCCGTTTGGCAGGTTTCATGCCCGGGTGTTTCAGTGGGACTTGCTGAGCAAATTGTCCGGGTCTCACCTGCACATGCACCGGAAGATAAGTCTATCTCCCAGAGCCAGAATTTCTCTCCTGTGGTAGCTACAAAGTTCTCACCTCCTAGGAGGACGCCGGTTCGGTGTTCAGGACTGGGTACTTCTGACAACAGATGTAAGTCTCCGGGGCTGGTGCGCAGTCACCCAAGGAAGAAACTTCCAGTGGAAATGGTCGCTCCAGGAAGCTTATCTCCACATAAATGTTCTCGAGTTAAGAGCCATTTACAACGGCCTGCTACAAGCAAGAAGCCTTCTTCAGGGTCGACCTGTCCTGGTACAGTCGGACAACATCACAGCGGTGGCACATATAAACCGTCAAGGCGGAACAAGGAGCAAAGCGGCAATGGCGGAGGCCACAAGAATCCTTCGCTGGGCGGAACACGTGAGCACCCTGTCAGCAGTCTTCCTTCCGGGAGTGGACAACTGGGAAGCAGATTTCCTCAGCAGACACGATCTCCATCCGGGAGAGTGGGCTCTTCACCAAGAGGTATTTGCAGAGGTGACAAAGCGTTGGGGAATTCCGCTGATCGACATGATGGCGTCTCGTCTCAAAAAGAAGCTCCCGAGGTATTGTTCCAGGTCAAGGGACCCCCAAGCCAGTGCAGTGGATGCCCTGGTGTCTCCGTGGGTGTTCCAGTCGGTGTATGTGTTCCCTCCACTTCCTCTCATTCCAAAGGTACTGGGGATCATTCGACGAGCGAGGGTTCAGGCGATTCTCGTCGTTCCAGATTGGCCAAGAAGGGCCTGGTATCCGGATCTTCAGGAATTACTAGTGGAAGATCCTTGACCACTTCCTCTAAGAGAGGACCTGTTGTTGCAGGGTCCATGCGTGTTTCCAGACTTACAGCGGCTGCGTTTGACGGCATGGAAGTTGAGCGCCAGATCTTAGCTCGTAAGGGTATTCCCGGGGAGGTCATTCCCATTCTCATTAAGGCTAGGAAGGAGGTTACGGCGAGACATTATCACCGTATTTGGAGAAAGTATGTTTCTTGGTGTGAGACTAAAATGGCTCCTGCGGAAGAATTTCACTTGGGTCGATTTCTCCACTTTTTGCAGGCAGGTGTAGATGCAGGCCTGAAATTAGGCTCCATCAAAGTGCAGATTTCGGCTTTGTCTTTTTTCTTTCAAAAGGAATTAGCTGTCCTCCCAGAGGTTCAGACTTTTGTGAAAGGAGTGATGCATATCAATCCTCCGTTTGTGCCTCCTGTGGCACCATGGGATCTTGAGGTGGTATTGCAGTTTCTCATGTCTTCCTGGTTTGAACCTTTTCGTAAGGTTGAGTTGAAGTTTCTCACTTGGAAGGTAGTCATGCTGTTGGCGCTGGCGTCTGCCAGGCGAGTGTCAGAGTTGGCGGCCTTATCTCATAAGAGCCCGTACTTGATTTTTCATGCGGATAGGGCGGAATTGAGGACTCGTCAACAATTTCTGCTGAAGGTGGTTTCTTCGTTTCACATTAACCAACCTATTGTGGTGCCGGTGGCTACGGATGCTGTGGCAGTTCCAAAGTCTCTTGATGTTGTGAGAGCTTTGAAAATCTACGTCGGCAGAACGGCTGTTGCCAGGAAAACTGAGGCGCTGTTTATCCTGTATGCTTCCAACAAGATTGGTCATCCTGCTTCGAAACAGACTATTGCACGCTGGATTTGTAGTACGATTCAGCAAGCTCATTCTTCGGCTGGGCTACCAGTGCCGAAGTCAATAAAAGCCCATTCTACCAGAAAAGTGGGCTCATCTTGGGCGGCTGCCCGAGGCGTCTTGGCTTTACAGCTTTGCCGAGCTGCTACCTGGTCGGGTTCAAACACTTTTGCTAAGTTCTATAAGTTTGATACCCTGGCTGATGAGAACCTTGCGTTTGTTTAGTCGGTGCGGCAGAGTCGTCTGCACTCTCCCGCCCGGTCTGGAGCTTTGGTATAAACCCCATGGTCCTTTTGGAGTCCCCAGCATCCTCTAGGATGTAAGAGAAAATAGGATTTTAGTACCTACCGGTAAATCCTTTTCTCCTAGTCCGTAGAGGATGCTGGGCGCCCATCCCAGTGCGGACTGTTGCTTGCAGTATATTCTTGCGGGTTAAGTTAGTTTATACACGGGTTGTGTATTTATGGTTTTCAGCTTGTTGTTGTTTCATACTGTTATCTGGTTTACTGTTACTCCAGTTGTACGGTATGTGGTGTGGAGATAATAAATATATATATATATATGTGATTCATTGTGCCCTACGGGCGCTCTTCGCACCGTTGTTAGGGGCTACGCCCTGTTTACCCCTGCACACCTTTGGACATACGCAGGCCGGTAGATAACAGAATCAGAAACACAGGGCAGTATAGAGGGCATACAGAAATGGTGTCCGGTTGAGAAAAGAGAGAGAGGCGTAGGGGGGGAGAAAGGGAATGTACAGAAACGCTGTGCGATCGGTAAAGGATAGGGAGAGGCATGGTGGTAGGGAGAGGATAAAGAGAGGCAAGGTGTTAGACAGAAAATACCATTGCAAGATTCTATGACCCGTTAACCTCTGCACGGGCTTCAGCTGTGCTATAATTGTTATTATATGTAGTAATACCTGCAAAAAAGTTTATGCTATTGGGTGAATATTGCAAGGGTGTGCGATTGTCAAGGGGGCGTAGCCCTTTGTGAGGGCGTAAAGAGTGGCCGCAGGGCACAATGAATAACGTAGTGTAGTATATACTGCCAGTGTATGCAGCGCAGCTTATACACACAGTGGCCACAGGTATCAGAGCCGCGTATACACACAATGGACACAGGTAGCTGAGCTGCTTATACACACACTGGACACAGGTAACGGAGCCACGTATCCACACAGTGGCCAGATGTAGCAGGGCACCTTATACACACAATACCCACAGGTAGCAGAGCCGCTTATACACACAATACCCACAGGTAGCAAAGCCGCTTATACACACAATACCCACAGGTAGCAGAGCCGCTTATACACACAGGTAGCACAGCCGCTTATACACACAGTGCTCACAGGTACCAGCGCAGCTTATACACACAGTGGCCACAGGTATCAGAGCCACGTATCCACACAGTGGCCAGAGGTAGCAGGGCAGCTTATACACACACAATAATCACAGATAGCAGAGCCGCTTATACACACAGCGGCCACAGGTAGCAGAGCCGCTTATACACACAGCGGCCACAGGTAGCAGAGCCGCTTATACACACAGCGGCCACAGGTAGCAGAGCCGCTTATACACACAGCGGCCACAGGTAGCAGAGCCGTTGATGCACACAGTGCCCACAGGTAGCAGAGACGTTGATGCACACAGTGCCCACAGGTAGCAGAGGCGTTGATGCACACAGTGCCCACAGGTGGCAGAGACGTTGATGCACACAGTGCCCACAGGTGGCAGAGACGTTGATGCACACAGTGCCCACAGGTGGCAGAGACGTTGATGCACAACGTGCCCACAGGTGGCAGAGGCGTTGATGCACAACGTGCCCACAGGTGGCAGAGGCGTTGATGCACAACGTGCCCACAGGTGGCAGAGACGTTGATGCACAACGTGCCCACAGGTGGCAGAGACGTTGATGCACAACGTGCCCACAGGTGGCAGAGACGTTGATGCACAACGTGCCCACAGGTGGCAGAGACGTTGATGCACAATGTGCCCACAGGTGCCAGAGACGTTGATGCACAACGTGCCCACAGGTGCCAGAGACGTTGATGCACAACGTGCCCACAGGTGCCAGAGACGTTGATGCACAACGTGCCCACAGGTGCCAGAGACGTTGATGCACAACGTGCCCACAGGTGCCAGAGACGTTGATGCACAACTTGCCCACAGGTGCCAGAGACGTTGATGCACAACTTGCCCACAGGTGCCAGAGACGTTGATGCACAACGTGCCCACAGGTGCCAGAGACGTTGATACACAACGTGCCCACAGGTGGCAGAGACGTTGGGGTGCTGCGGGTGTGGGTGCTACGGGTGGGGGAGGAAGCGGGAGTGCCGTGGGTGGGAGGGGAATGTGGTGGATGCTGTGGGTGTGAGGGGGGGCATGTGCAGTGGTTGGGGGGCAGATGTGGTAGATGCTGTTGGTGCGGCGGGTGGAGTGGAGGATGCGGGGGTGTAGCGGGGGGAGAGGTGGGTATGGGGGTGCCGCGGGTGGTGGAGCTACGGGTGGGGGCGGATGTGGTGGATGCTGTATGTGCTGTGGGTGGGGTGGAGGGTGCAGGGGGGTGGGAGAGGTGGGTTGGGGGAGGGGAGGGTGCGGGGGTGTAGCGGAGGGATAGGTGGGGGAGGTGCGGGGGTACTGCGGGTGGGGGAGGGGCAAGGGGGTTGCCGGTGATACGGGTGGGGGAGGGGCGTGTGCGGGGGGCGGATGTGGTGGGTGCCATGGGTGGAGGAGGGGTGGGGGGTGCTGCGGGTGGGGGCAGGAGTGCCTAGGTATGTGGGAGGGGTGGGGGGTGCTACGGGTGGGGTAGGGGGTGCGAGGCGGATGTGGTGGATGCCGCGGGTGGGGAGCGGATGTGGTGGATACTGTGGGTGGGGGAGGGGCGGGTTTTATGTTGCGGGGGGTATGGGGGTGGGAGGGGCAGGGGGTGCCGGGGATTGTGGGTGCTACGGGTGGGGGAGGGGCGTGTGCTGTGGGTGGGGGATGGATGTGGTAGGTGCCGCGGGTGGGGTGGAGAGTGCGGGGGAGGAGCTTGTGCCGTAGGTGGGGGGCGGATGTGGTGGGTGCTGCGGGTGGGGGAGGTGCGGGTGGGGTGGAGGGAGAGGCGGGTATGGGGGTGGGAGAGGTGCGGCTGCGGGGGTGTGGTGGGGTCTGGATGCGCTGCGGGCAGGGGAGGGGGTGCTGCGGGTGTGGGTGCTATGGGTGGGGAGGGGGCGGGAGTACAGAGGGTGGGGGGCGAATGTGGTGGGTGCCACGGGTGGGGGAGGGGCGGAGGGAGCGGTGGTGTAGGGGGGAGAGGTGGGTATGGGGGTGGGGAGGGGTGGTGGGTGCTATGGGTGGGGGGGGATGTGGTGGATGCCGCTGGTGGGGGAGGGGCAGGTGGGGTGGTGGGGGTGTAGCGTGGGGGAGGTGCGGGGGTGCTGTGGGTGGGGAGGGGGTGTTAAGGGTGGGGGAGGAAGTGCAGCGGGCGGGGGGTGTTAAGGGTGGGGGAGGAAGTGCAGCGGGCGGGGGGTGTGCTGCGGGTGGGGGGCAGATGTGGTGGATGCCACGGGTGGGGAAGGTGCGGGGGGGTGAGAGGTGCGTGTGGGGTGGGGGTGTAGGGGGGAGGGAGCTGGGTAAGGGGGTGGGGGATGGGCGGGGCTACCACGGGTGGGAGAGAAGGGGGGCGGCGCGGTTTGTGGGTGCTACGGGTGGGAGTGGTGTGGGTGGGGGAGGGGCATGTACCGTGGGTGGGGGACAGATGTGGGAGCCGCGGGTGGGGGAGGGGCGGGGGTGCTGCGGATGGGGGAGGGTGCTGCAGGTGTGGGTGCTACGGATGGGGCGGGAGTGCCGCGGGTGTGGGAGGGGTGGTGGGTGCTGCAGTTGTGGGTGCTATGGGTGGGAGTGCCTCGGGTGGGGGAGGGGCGGGAGTGCCGTGGGTGGGGGAGGGGTGGGGG
Organism: Pseudophryne corroboree; assembly: GCF_028390025.1. Classification (NCBI taxonomy): domain Eukaryota; kingdom Metazoa; phylum Chordata; class Amphibia; order Anura; family Myobatrachidae; genus Pseudophryne; species Pseudophryne corroboree. The sequence continues at coordinate 637,208,790 of NC_086445.1, read as the reverse complement.
TGCTGCAGATGTGGGTGCTATGGGTGGGAGGAGGGGGCATGAGTGCTGCGGGTGGGGGAGGGGCGGGGGTTGCTGGAGATGTGGGGGAGGGGATTGGGGAGGGGCGGGGGGTGCTGCAGATGTGCCTGCTATGGGTGGGGGAGGGGCGGGGGGTGCTGCAGATGTGGCTGCTATGGGTGGGGGAGGTGCGGGAGTGCCGCTGGTGGGTGAGGGGTGCTACAGATGTGGCTGCTATGGGTGGGGGAGGGGCGGGGGGTGCTGCAGATGTGGGTGCTATGGGTGGGGGAGGGGCGGGAGTGCCGCGGGTGGGGGTTGCTGCAGATGTGGCTGCTATGGGTGGGGGAGGGGCGGGAGTGCCGCGGGTGGTGGAAGAGCGGGGGGTACTGCAGATGTGGGTGCCATGGGTGGGGGAGTGAGTGCCGCAGGTGGGGGGTGCTGCCGGTGTGGGTGCCGCGGGTGGGAGTGTCTGTGGATGTTGTGGAGGCTGTGGGTGCCGCAGTCAGAGTTCGTCCACGGCATTCTCCTCCGGACTGTGCGGCAGCTGAGCAGTCACCGGCTGCAGTGTCACCAGGGTGCAGGGAGTGTACAGGGAGGGGGGAGAGAGGGGAGTGGGCGGAGATGGGGAGGGGACTGGGCGGACCGAGGGAGGGGACTGTTCCTGGCCTGCATCTAGCCACCCAGATCTGTGCCTGTGACTCCGCCCAGCGTTAGAAATGCAGGCACAGAGTCACAGGGCTAATATATAGGATATATATATATAGGATATATATATATATATATATATATATATATAGTGAACATGGAGACTGCGGCACTCGGTTTTCAAAAGTAGAAAAGTTTTTACTGAAGCATGTTTAAGAAGTTACAAGATGCCTTAACAAGGCCGACGTTTCGGTGCTACAAGCACCGTCTTCAAGGCAGGCATGAACATTATATATATATATAATGTGTGTGTGTATTGCCCCTCCTACCAGACTCAGTCTAGGAAACTGTGCCCGAGGAGATGGACATACTTTGAGAGAAGGATAGAGCCCGGAGGAGCCAGTCACGTCTATCAGGCAGGACTGGATGGCACCAGCCTACCTGGGACTTTGGGGGGTGACGGCGGGGGTTGTGACGGCTGGGGGGGGGGGGGGCCTTATATCCCAGGGCTACAGACTGGAATTCTAGGAGCTCCCACCTCAGATTCTTCAAATCGGGCTTACCAGTTTCACGAGAAGCAAGTATAACTTTACAGGACGCCATTCAAAAACTGGTACAGACCCAGGTCATTGTTCCAGTTCCACCTCACCTACTAAACAAGGGTTACTATTCCAGCTTGTTTGTAGTTCCGAAACTGGACGGTTCGGTAAGACCGATTTTGAACCTCAAGTCGTTAAACCCATACTTACAAGTGTTCAAATTCAAGATGGAGTCTCTGAGAGCGGTGATTTCAGGTATGGAGGAGGGGGAATTCCTAGTGCGCTTGGATATCAAGGATGCGTACCTTCACATCCCGATCTGGCCGCCTCATCAGGCTTATCTACGGTTTGCTCTGCAGGACTGTCCCTACCAGTTCCAGGCCATGCCATTTGGTCTCTCCACGGTACCGAGGGTGTTCACCAAAGTGATGGCAGAGATGATGTTCCTTCTCCGCAAACGAAAAGCAGAGCCGCAATGTCAGAGGTGTCAAGAATTCTCCTCTGGGCGGAAAAACACTCTGTAGCGTTGTCGGCAGTCTTCATTCCGGGAGTGGACAACTGGGAAGCAGACTTCCTTAGCAGACAAGACCTGCATCCATGGGAATGGGGCCTCCACCCGGAGATGTTCCAGTGGCTGACGCATCGGTGGGGTTACCCACAGATTGACATGATGGCCTCTCGACTCAACAAGAAGCTTAAGCGGTATTGTTCCAGGTTGAGAGACCCTCAGGCAGTGGCGGTGGACGCCGTGACAACTCCGTGGGTGTTCCAGCTGCTGTATGTGTTTCCTCCACTTCCTCTGATCTCAAGAATTCTAAAAAAATAAAAAGGGAAAAGGTTCAAGCAATCCTCATTGCTCCGGACTGGCCACAAAGGGCCTGGTATGCGGATCTTCTGGAAATACTGATCGAAGATCCGTGGCCTCTGCCTCTTCGAGAGGAGCTTCTGCAACAGGGCCCGTTCGTCTATCAAGACTTACCGCAGCTACGTTTAACGGCATGGAAGTTGAATGATTGATCCTAGCCAAAAGAGGGATTCCTGACAAGGTCATGTCAAATATGATCCAAGCCAGAAAGGGGGTAACGTCTAAACATTACCATTGTATCTGGAAGATATATGTCTCTTGGTGTGAAAGCAGACAATTTTCTGCGGTGGAATTTCATCTGGGACGTTTCCTGCTTTTTCTGCAGTCGGGAGCGGATGTGGGCCCACGCCTAGGCTCCATAAAAGTCCAGATTTCGGCCATGTCTATTTTCTTTCAGAAACAATTGGCTTCTCTCCCTGAGGTCCAGACGTTCTTGAAAGGTGTTCTGCACATCCAACCTCCTTTTGTGCCCCCCACGGCAACTTGAGATCTCAATTTGCTGCTGCAGTTCCTCCATTCGGACTGGTTTGAACCGATACAGGAGGTAGACGGAAAGTATCTTACGTGGAAGATCGTCACACTGTTGGCCTTTGCTTCAGCAAGGCGTGTGTCAGACCTGGGGGCGTTGTCTCACAAGAGCCCCTACCTGATTTTCCATGAGGACAGAGCTGAACTCTGTACTCGTCAGCAATTTCTTCCTAAGGTGGTGTCTGCGTTTCACATCAACCAACCTATAGTGGTTCCGGTTGTTACGGACACCTCTGCTACGTTCAAGTCTTTGGATGTTGTAAGGGCTTTGAAGGTATATGTGAAGCAGACTACTCGTCTCAGGAAAACTGACTCGTTGTTCGTTCTTTATGATCCCAATAAGATTGGGTGTCCTGCTTCAAAACAGTCCATTGCACGCTGGATCAGGCTCACTATCCAGCATGCTTATTCCACGGCAGGTTTGCCGATTCCAAAATCTGTACAGGCCCACTCTACTAGGTCTACTTGGGCAGCTGCCCGGGGTGTCTCTGCTTTACAGCTCTGCCGAGCAGCTACTTGGTCTGGTTCGAACATGTTTGCTAAGTTTTACAAGTTCGATACTTTGGCCTCTGAGGACCTTCATTTTGGTCAGTCAGTTCTGCAGGAACCTCAGCACTCTCCCACCCGGTTTGGGAGCTTTGGTACATCCCTGTGGTAAGAGAAAATAGGATTTTAATTACCTACTGGTAAATCCTTTTCTTGTAGTCCATAGGGGATACTGGGCGCCCGCCTGGTTGGTTCAGCTGTTGCTGTTTCTGTTTCAGATTTGGTTAGCATGGCTTTCCCCTTGTTATGTGTGTGCTGGTTCGTAATCTCACCACTTTCCTTATCTATCCTTCTTTCGAAGTATGTCAGTCTCCTCGGGCACTGTTTCCTAGCCTGATTCTGGTAGGAGGGGCATAGAGGGAGGAGCCAGCGCACACTATCAATTTCTTAAAGTGCCCATGGCTTCTAGTGGACCAGTCTATACCCCATGTTACTAAATGGATTCCCAGTATCTCCTACGAACTACGAGAAAAGGATTTACCGGTAGGTAATTAAAATCCTATTTTTTCTTCTATTCTTCACCTTGAATTAAATGCAAACACTGTGCAGAAATAATGTAGCTCAACAAGGAACACAATAAAAAAAAATATAAAAAATGTAATGTATTAATTGAGAGTTGCCTGTTTTTGTTTTTAATGCTTCTTGCAGTTGAGGGTGTTATGTTCAGGTTATCAGCATAGAACACCTACTAAGGGGCCACATGTTTTGGGTGAGGGAACTCCCCTCTTACAAATGTGTGCCCCTGAGTTTATTGAACCCAGAATGATGGGGGTCCCCCATCTGTGGACTTCTTAAATGTTTCTGCGGTGTAACAGATTATTGGTCAGTGTTGTCACCTGACTGTAACTGCTTAGGGGGTACATAGTTTTACAGTGAGTATTTCCCCCTTGGGTCCCCCTATATATATCTGTAGGTTCCAGGATACAGAGACTTAGGCCCAGATTTATCAAGCCTTGGGGAATGATAAATTGCATGGTGATAAAGAGCCAACTAATCCGCTCCTAACTGACATTTTTCAAACACAGCTTGTAACATGAGTTAGGAGCTGATTGGTTGGTAATTTATCACTGTGCAATCACTCCCCAAGGCTTGACAAATCTGGACCTTAGCCCACCCCAATTTCTTGCACTTTAGTGGATTATTCAGACCTGATCGAAGCAGCAAATTTGTTCTCTAATGGTCAAAACCATGTGCGGGAGGGGGTGCAGATATAATCTGTGCAGAGAGAGTTAAGATTTGTGTGGGGTGTGTTCAAACTGAAATCCTAAATTGCACTGTAAAAAAAAAACAGGCAGTATTTACCCTGCACAGAAACATCAACCCATCCAAATCTAACTCTCTCTGCACATGCTTTATCTGCCCCCCCTCCCCTGCAGTGCACATGGTTTTGCCCATTAGAGAATAAATTTGCTGATGCAATCAGGTCTGAATTAAGCCCTCTGTATGGTAAATGCAACATTTTTAGTGCTTAGGACTAGTCCTACTGTTCTCTGTTGCTGAAATGGTTAAAAGACAATTCATTCATCACTAATATACAACAACCAAATAAATATAAAAATGCATGGTGGTGTTGCTGAAGGTTTTCACATCATAGCTTTTCACTAAAGCAATGTGCTTCTCATGGTAATGATCATAAAAATGGTCTACTAAGTTTTCAAGTTAATAATAAAATGTTTATAGCCATATAACGATTAGCAGGAATGAAGCTGATTAGCAAAGTTTCTGTCTGGCTGAGCCGTATTTTAATGCGGTAAATGTCAAATGATTGAAATATGTAGCATGACCATTATATTCTAATTATTCAATACATTTTTACTACATATATTAAATTCATGGTCTTTTCTTAGCACTGTACATAAGTGTGTTTCTTTTGGGTTCTGGTATACCTTACACAGCAGCTGTGACTTACACCTCTAGCGTTATACAACTTTCCAGCACCAGCTTTTCATTTTCCTTGTGTTTTTTTTTTTTTTTTTTTTGACCTCATATTTTTTTTCTTTCTTTTTTGTGTGTGTGTTTCGTACAGGTTCCAGAGGGTTTCACGGCACTAATGAGTGCAGATAAATGGGATCGTCAAGGTGGTACATTCATCTTCAACATGACACAACCCATTTGTTCTTATCTTGTGGCTTTAGTAATTGGGGATATTGTGTCTGCAGAGGTAGGACCAAGGTAAGGAAATGGAAGGGAAGTTATATCCTCTAACTGGATATGATTGCTTGTGTACTTACTGTTTCTGTGAAAATGTGTATTTGCAGAAGCAGGGTTTGGGCAGAACCGTGTTTGATTGAAGCTGCAAAAAAGGAATATGATGGCGTAATAGAAGAGTTCTTGAGTGTAGGGGAGAGACTATTTGGACCATATGTTTGGGGAAGGTGAGTTTCTGATCTTTTAATCTTCATCATCATTGTATTTATTTCAGTCCTATATATTTGTATCTCAGACTTTTCCAAAACATTACCTCACATGTCACGTTTGTGCACTTTGTTTCTCCCTTAAGGATGCTTTTGTTATGTTAAGTAATGAGCAAATTATATGGACAACTTTTTTTTTTCATAGTATGTGTCTGATAAAACTTCAAAAGAAAATTTTGCTAGCATCAAATGCATAACATATTAGCCTGATTTGCACGGCCGGATTAAGGTTTGTGGTGGGCCCCAGGCAACAGTAAAACATACAAAAAAACCCTCCTCCCATGCCACACCACTATGCTACCATTAAAATGGAGACCACAAGCGCCGCAACACTATGCTAAGTTATGTAAAAATAATTAATTATATGAAGAGGGAACAATTTCAGAAAGAGTTAATCTGCACAGTGTATTAATGGATTCGGTTTAAGAGAACACTACCCCGATAGATATGGTTGATGTAATTCTACATTAGCGGTGGGTGCTACCTATGACAACCAATAATAGAGTCAAAGTACATAAAAGAAAATGGGGTTGTACGTACAACACCATTTTCTCTTTTGTGTACTATGAAGAAGGAACAACTAAGGGCCTTAAGTACACCCATGAGGAACTCCCAATAGCTTGAATGGAGTAGATCTGTACGTAGTACGAACGCATTTCCAAAAAATAATTGAACTGACAGAGAACAGTGCTATGATGTCTTAAGGAGGGTACACACGGAGAGATCAGTGTTTAAAATCTAAGCAATCTGACTATGTTGCTTAGATTTTAAGCACGGATCTGCCGTGTGTATGCCCCCCAGCGATAGCCGTACATCGCTATTGCCGGTGCTAGATTGAGCCTGCATGCAGGCTCAATCTAGTGCGTCCCCCCCTCGCTCAGCACATCGCGCTGTGCTGAGCGGGGGAGAGATGTGTGCTGAGTGGTCTGTGTTAAGATCGCTCAGCACACATCTCTCCCGTCGTTAACCCTCCCTTCACTGCGTTAAGGGGGGTATCTGTATTGAGAGCCACAGCGAATTCAATGAAAAAGTAAACCATCAGGAGGACTGCTCCTTATTTTGAATCTGGTCTATTACTCGTGGGGATAGGGTTTAGCTTTGATACAGATTACCCGCTGAATTGGGTGCTTGAGTAATGACTGTAGCTTGGTTATTCCACACCAAATCAACACTGGTTTCAGACTGACCATTTCAGATTGTAATAAAATTTGGTATAATAAATGCTGCCATGGGGGTAAAGGAAGCCCCCCCCCAAAAAAAAAAAAAAAAAAAAATCTTAGGCTGCTAAGTACACTGTTATTGAAGCTATATGCCTTTTTAAAGCTGCAATTTTATATGAAAAATGATCGGGTGTGAGCGGTCAGAGATTGTTGTCTCTGTGATCAGCGGGCGAGGGGGGGGGGGTGGGGTGGGTGTAAGAGTATGGTTGGGGGATGCCCGCTGCTGTGATCTGGAGATGCAGAAGAGAATGCTTTTGCCACCGTGATCGGGTGGGGTGGGAGGGTGGTACAAAGAGGCTGTCCTGAGCAAAGTTTTCTATGTGTGGGATGCTGTTGCTGTGTGTGTGGTGATGACCGCGAGATGCTGTCTGACGGCAGCTGAAGCAGGAGTGGGGCTTCATGTAAAGTAAGTGCAATATTGTGTCTATGTGGCATTAAGTGTAAGGGGCACTACTACTGTGGGTACTACGTGTGGCACTAATCCTTTGGGCGTTATGGGTAAGGGGCACTACTACAGTGCGCATTATGTGGAAAGGGCACTACTACTGTGGGCATTGTGTGTCACTAATACTGTGGGCGTTATGGGTAAGAGGTACTACTACTGTGGGCATTACATGCGACACTACTACTGTGGGCGTTATGTGGAAGGGGCACTATTACTGTGGGAATTGTGTAGAAGGGGCACTAGTACTGTGTAGTATTCCATGTATAATGGGTACTACTGTGTAGCATAACATGACTAAGGGCCACGACTGTGTGAAATAATGGGACACTACTGTGTGGTCCAAGGAAATGTAAAAGGTGGGCCTATTCAACACAATTGAAGTGTCTTTCCACATGGAGTATTTTTCCACTTTTGTGCGCCTGTGCATATTAACAATAGTATGAACAAAAAAATGGCTTTTTGAGTCTTGTTTTTTTTTTTTTTTTTCATTTCTATGGAAACATACAGCTGTGTTATATCATATGAAAGCCCATAAAAGAGGTTTAAAATGAGACTTGCCCAACTCTTTAGCTCAATTAAGCGAGCTGCAAATGCAATTTTAAGAAAAAATGGTATAGCAAATTTTTCATGAAACAATTGCAGGTTTAAAGGCATTTAACTTCAAATCCAGTGTGCATATAAGCCTGTGATTTGGGTGTTTTCTTTACAACCATACTTAAAACAAATAAAGATTACTCTGCGCTATGAAACACTCTGTAAATAAACTGTGTGTGGTCTGTCATGGAGAATAATTGACTCAGACTCAATGTAAATAAAATTAATTATTTTATCCAAAATGTTTATAAAACACAAACAACATATGACACAAACTGACAATTAATGTCAGATGAAGGACTTCTTATACAAGAAATAACAAATTTATAATGAACAGACAGAATTAATCTTATTCATATATGGTGAAAGCTGTTCAATTTACTTATGAATAAGAAGGGTATATAAAATATACAGAATATACACTAAAATCAGATTGAAAAGGTGCTCTCTCAGATGTTATAAAGATTTCTACACTGGCGTCTCAGTGTGTTATAGAATGCTTGTCGCGCAAACAATTCACGGTAATGGTTATGGAATGATTTACCGTGTGCTCAAAGAATAATTACCCATGTGTTGGTTCCTGATTCCTAACAGGGTCCCGTTGGCAGTAGTACACGTGGTGTAAGTTGCAGTAAGTCACTGTATAGTGGCACTTGGAGTGACAGCCCCGCAATAGGACCTTGTGCGTCCCTGCTCTGAATCGAGCGCTTCCTGATTGGGTGAAGAGACCTATCTGTGCCAGGAGTCACGGGGGGGTCTCTGCATTCGGGGAAAGGGGTCCCATGTGTAAACATGGGACCCCTTTCAGTCCGTTTGGTCCGGGTGTCCGTTTTGTTTTTTTGCCAAGTACGTGGATTATAATCTGGACACTGGCCGTTTTTTTTCTGATTTTTACCATTCCATTTAAAAAATAATAATAATATATATATATTTTTAAAAATATATAAATAATACTTGTGCCTCCAAAATAGACAAACCAAGTACCTAATCCCTTCTAATATAAATAGATATGCTATTACCAATAAAAAAAACACCAAAAAAAACATGTTTTTAAATTTTTTTATTAGATTCCGCCACCAAAGTGTGGCGGATTGAAAATGACGAATTTACTGTCTAAAAGCACTGTTGTCGAATTTCCAAACTTCAATTGAATATACTTTTGGCGAATTGCCGCATTTGTACCATTGCAGAAATGTCGAATTTGACAAATGTCGAATTTCAAAAAGTCGAATTTGGAAAGTCCGTTTTTTTGACGGAAAGTACTGAATTGCATTGTCGATTTTTTTTTTTTTTTTTTATGGCGAAAAAGTCCCGTTTTTCGACAATTTCGGGAATTCGACCGCAATTGCATATACCCCTTAGTCTCTCACTGTTTGCCTTTTTTTATTCTTTACACCCATGCCAACATTTATTATACCAAATTTTATTACAATCTGAAACGGTCAGTCTGAAACCAGTGTTGAATGGATGTGGAATAACCCAGCTACGGAGTGGTGTCCTCAAGTTGTGGTCTTACAGCAGGCACTATTCAGGTTTGCCTCATTGGTGCCTACCTCACCTTGGGTACAGAAAAAAGGACAACAATGTGTTTAGCCGTAAACACTTAAACACATATATCACATCACAAAATCAACCTATGAGTATCTTCTTGGGAATTGATGAAGCTGCCTAGCACAATATGTCTGCTAGAGAAGCAATATGTTTGCTTGTCACTTCTTTAGCTAGTGGCTGGCACAACTGTTCCTGGTACCTCCAGCATATATTATATATATATTATATATATATATATATATATATATATTTATTTCTCTGATGTCCTAAGTGGATGCTGGGACTCCGTAAGGACCATGGGGAATAGCGGCTCTGCAGGAGACTCGGCACAACTAAAAGAAAGCTTTAGACTACTGGTGTGCACTGGCTCCTCCCACTATGACCCTCCTCCAGACTTCAGTTAGAATCTTGTGCCCGGCTGAGCTGGATGCACACTAGGGGCTCTCCTGAGCTCCTAGAAAGAAAGTATATTTTAGGTTTTTTATTTTACAGTGAGATCTGCTGGCAACAGACTCACTGCAGCGAGGGACTAAGGGGAGAAGAAGCGAACCTACCTAACTGGTGGTAGCTTGGGCTTCTTAGGCTACTGGACACCATTAGCTCCAGAGGGATCGAACACAGGACCCGACCTCGATCGTTCGGTCCCGGAGCCGCGCCGCCGGCCCCCTTACAGAGCCAGAAGCAAGAAGTGTTCCGGAAAATCGGCGGCAGAAGACTTCTGTCTTCAACAAGGTAGCGCACAGCACTGCAGCTGTGCGCCATTGCTCCTCATGCACACCTCACACTCCGGTCACTGATGGGTGCAGGGCGCTGGGGGGGGCGCCCTGAGGGCAATATAATACACCTAGGCTGGCAAATCTACACCATATATAGTCAGGAAGGCTATATAGGTGTAAAAATACCCCTGCCGCAAAAGGGGCGGGGCCATCTCCCTCAGCACACTGGCGCCATTTTTCCCTCACAGCTCCGCTGGAAGGACGCTCCCTGGCTCTCCCCTGCAGTGTCAAGCTACATAAGGGTAAAAAAGAGAGGGGGGGCACTAAATTTAGGCGCAGTATGTATGTATGTATGTATATATATATATATATATATATATATATATATATATATATATATATATATATATATATATATATATATAATAAGCAGCTATAAGGGAAAAAAACACTCATTTATAGTGGGATCCCTCTGTTATATAGCGCTCTGGTGTGTGCTGGCATACTCTCTCTCTGTCTCCCCAAAGGGCTTTGTGGGGTCCTGTCCTCTGTCAGAGCATTCCCTGTGTGTATGCGGTGTGTCGGTACGGCTGTGTCAACATGTTTGATGAGGAGGCTTATGTGGAGGCGGAGCAGGTGCCGATAAATGTGATGTCACCCCCTGCGGGGTCGACACCTGAGTGGATGGTTCTGTGGAAGGAAATACGCGACAGCGTCGACTCCTTGCATAAAAGGTTTGACGACATACCAAATATGGGACAGCCGGCTTCTCAGCCTGTGCCTGCCCAGGCGTCTCAAAAGCCATCAGGGGCTCTAAAACGCCCGCTACCTCAGATGGCAGACACAGATGTCGACACGGATACTGAATCCAGTGTCGACGACGATGAGACTAATGTATCTTCCAATAGGGCCACACGTTATATGATTGAGGCAATGAAAAATGTGTTGCATATTTCTGATGTTACCCCGGGTACCACAAAAAAGGGTATTATGTTTGGAGAGAAAAAACTACTAGTGGTTTTTCCTCCATCTGAGGAATTAAATGAAGTGTGTGAAGAAGCGTGGGCTTCCCCCGATAAGAAACTGGTAATTTCTAAGAGGTTACTAATGGCGTACCCTTTCCCGCCAGAGGATAGGTCACGTTGGGAAACATCCCCTAGGGTGGATAAAGCCCTCACACGCTTGTCAAAGAAGGTGGCACTACCGTCTCCGGATACGGCCGCCCTGAAGGAATCTGCTGATAGAAAGCAGGAGGCTATCCTGAAGTCTATATATACACACACAGGTGTTATACTGAGACCAGCTATTGCTTCAGCATGGATGTGCAGTGCTGCAGCTGCGTGGTCAGATTCCCTGTCGGAAAATATTGATACCCTAGACAGGGACACTATATTGCTAACCGTAGAGCATATTAAAGACGCACTCTTATACATGAGGGATGCACAGAGGGATATTTGCCGGCTGGCATCTAAAATAACTGCAATGTCCATTTCTGTCAGGAGAGGGTTATGGACTCGGCAGTGGAAAGGAGATGCAGATTCTAAAAGGCACATGGAAGTTTTGCCTTATAAGGGTGAGGAGTTGTTCGGGGATGGTCTCTCGGACCTCGTTTCCACAGCAACAGCTGGGAAGTCTACATTTTTACCCCATGTTCCCTCACAGACAAAGAAAGCACCGTATTATCAGGTACAGTCCTTTCGGCCCAATAAGGGCAAGCGGGTTAAAGGCGTGTCCTTTCTGCCCAGAGGCAGAGGTAGAGGGAAAAAGCTGCAGCATACAGCCAGTTCCCAGGAGCAAAAGTCCTCCCCCGCTTCCTCTAAGTCCACAGCATGACGCTGGGGCTCCACAGGCGGAGCCAGGTACGGTGGAGGCCCGTCTCAAAAATTTCAGCGATCAGTGGGCTCGCTCACGGGTGGATCCCTGGATCTATCAAGTAGTATCTCAGGGGTACAAGCTGGAATTCGAGACGTCTCCCCCCCGCCGTTTCCTCAAATCTGCCTTGCCAACAACTCCCTCAGGCAGGGAGGCAGTGTTAGAGGCAATTCACAAGCTGTATTCCTAGCAGGTGATAGTAAAGGTGCCCCTACTTCAACAAGGACGGGGTTACTATTCCACAATGTTTGTGGTACCGAAACCGGACGGTTCGGTGAGACCCATTTTAAATTTGAAATCCTTGAACACGTATATAAAAAAATTCAAGTTCAAGATGGAATCGCTCAGGGCGGTTATTGCAAGCCTGGACGAGGGGGATTACATGGTATCACTGGACATCAAGGATGCTTACCTGCATGTCCCCATTTACCATCCTCACCAGGAGTACCTCAGATTTGTGGTACAGGATTGTCATTACCAATTCCAGACGTTACCGTTCGGTCTATCCACGGCTCCGAGGGTCTTTACCAAGGTAATGGCCGAAATGATGATACTCCTTCGAAAGAAGGGAGTTTTAATTATCCCGTACTTGGACGATCTCCTGATAAAGGCGAGGTCCAGGGAGCAGTTGTTGGTCGGGGTAGCACTATCTCGGGAGGTGCTACAACAGCACGGCTGGATTCTAAATATTCCAAAGTCACAGCTGGTCCCTACGACACGTCTACTGTTCCTGGGGATGGTTCTGGACACAGAACAGAAAAAAGTGTTTCTCCCGGAGGAGAAGGCCAAGGAGCTGTCATCTCTAGTCAGAGGCCTCCTAAAACCAAAACAGGTGTCGGTGCATCACTGCACGCGGATCCTGGGAAAGATGGTAGCTTCCTATGAAGCAATTCCATTCGGCAGGTTCCATGCAAGAACCTTTCAGTGGGACCTGTTGCACAAGTGGTCCGGATCGCATCTTCAGATGCATCGGCTGATAACCCTGTCTTCAAGGACCAGGGTGTCTCTGCTGTGGTGGCTGCAGAGTGCTCATCTTCGAGAGGGCCGCAGATTCGGCATACAGGACTGGGTCCTGGTGACCACGGATGCCAGCCTTCGAGGCTGGGGGGCAGTCACACAGGGAAGAAACTTCCAAGGACTATGGTCAAGTCAGGAGATTTCCCTGCACATAAATATTCTGGAGCTGAGGGCCATTTACAATGCCCTAAGTCAGGCAAAACCCCTGCTTCAAAACCAGCCGGTACTGATCCAGTCAGACAACATCACGGCGGTCGCCCATATAAACCGACAGGGCGGCACGAGAAGCAGGACGGCGATGGCAGAAGCCACAAGGATTCTCCGATGGGCGGAAAATCACGTGTTAGCACTGTCAGCAGTGTTCATTCCGGGAGTGGACAACTGGGAAGCAGACTTCCTCAGCAGGCACGACCTCCACCCGGGAGAGTGGGGACTTCATCCAGAAGTCTTCCAACTGATTGTAAACCGTTGGGAAAGGCCACAGGTGGACATGATGGCGTCCCGCCTAAACAAAAAGCTAAAAAGATATTGCGCCAGGTCAAGAGACCCGCAGGCGATAGCTGTGGACGCTCTAGTGACACCGTGGGTGTACCGGTCGGTTTATGTGTTCCCTCCTCTTCCTCTCATACCAAAGGTACTGAGGATAATAAGGAGAAGAGGAGTAAGAACTATACTCATTGTTCCGGATTGGCCAAGAAGAGCTTGGTACCCGGAACTTCAAGAAATGATCTCAGAGGACCCATGGCCTCTGCCGCTCAGACAGGACCTGCTGCAGCAGGGGCCCTGTCTGTTCCAAGACTTACCGCGGCTGCGTTTGACGGCATGACGGATGAACACCGGATCCTGAAGGAAAAGGGCATTCCGGAGGAAGTCATTCCTACGCTGATTAAAGCTAGGAAAGAAGTAACCGCAAACCATTATCACCGCATATGGCGAAAATATGTTGCGTGGTGTGAGGCCAGGAAGGCCCCAACGGAAGAATTTCAGCTGGGCCGTTTCCTGCACTTCCTACAGTCAGGGGTGACTATGGGCCTAAAATTGGGTTCCATTAAGGTCCAGATTTCGGCTCTATCGATTTTTTTCCAGAGAGAACTGGCTTCACTACCTGAAGTTCAAACTTTTGTTAAGGGAGTGCTACATATTCAGCCCCCTTTTGTGCCTCCAGTGGCACCTTGGGATCTCAACGTGGTGTTGGATTTCCTAAAGTCACATTGGTTTGAGCCACTTAAAACGGTGGAATTGAAGTATCTCACGTGGAAAGTGGTCATGTTGTTGGCCTTGGCTTCGGCCAGGCGTGTATCAGAATTGGCGGCTTTGTCATGTAAAAGCCCTTATCTGATTTTCCATATGGATAGGGCAGAATTGAGGACTCGTCCCCAATTTCTCCCTAAGGTGGTATCAGCCTTTCATCTGAACCAACCTATCGTGGTGCCTGCGGCTACTAAAGACTTGGAGGCTTCTAAGTTGTTGGACGTAGTCAGGGCCCTGAAAATTTATGTTTCCAGGACAGCTGGAGTCAGAAAGACTGACTCCCTATTTATCCTGTATGCGGCCAACAAGTTGGGTGCACCTGCTTCAAAGCAGACTATTGCTCGCTGGATCTGTAGTACGATTCAGCTTGCACATTCTGCGGCTGGACTGCCGCATCCTAAATCAGTGAAAGCCCATTCCACGAGGAAGGTGGGCTCTTCTTGGGCGGCTGCCCGAGGGGTCTCGGCTCTACAACTTTGCCGAGCAGCTACTTGGTCGGGGTCAAACACATTTGCTAAATTCTACAAGTTTGACACCCTGGCTGAGGAGGACCTAGAGTTTGCCCATTCGGTGCTGCAGAGTCATCCGCACTCTCCCGCCCGTTTGGGAGCTTTGGTATAATCCCCATGGTCCTTACGGAGTCCCAGCATCCACTTAGGACGTCAGAGAAAATAAGAATTTACTCACCGGTAATTCTATTTCTCGTAGTCCGTAGTGGATGCTGGGCGCCCATCCCAAGTGCGGATTGTCTGCAATACTTGTATATAGTTATTGTTTAACTAAAGGGTTATTGTTGAGCCATCTGTTGAGAGGCTCCGTTGTTATCATACTGTTAACTGGGTATTGTATCACGAGTTATACGGTGTGATTGGTGTGGCTGGTATGAGTCTTACCCGGGATTCAAAATCCTTCCTTATTGTGTCAGCTCTTCCGGGCACAGTATCCTAACTGAAGTCTGGAGGAGGGTCATAGTGGGAGGAGCCAGTGCACACCAGTAGTCTAAAGCTTTCTTTTAGTTGTGCCCAGTTTCCTGCGGAGCCGCTATTCCCCATGGTCCTTACGGAGTCCCAGCATCCACTACGGACTACGAGAAATAGAATTACCGGTGAGTAAATTCTTATTTATTTTTTTAGGCGCCAATACGTGCACAGTACACCTGGTGACATACAAGTTTAAATTCGACACATGAAATACATCGGACTACTCAGAGTACACAGTTACTGGTGTGAGGCTATGCCAGACAGGCTTATGCTTCATTTTCAGTATGTCTGGGACCCTGATCTCACTACAAGAGTCATTGTCTGTCATTATGGAAAATATACTTGTGCCGTAGGTAGAGTCGTTTTATGATATGTATGAAGGTGTGTTGGTTGAGGGTGAGTAAATTGAACTGGATTTTGGAAGTGGTAGACCAGTGAGGGAATAATATTAGTCTTGCTCTGACATTTTAAATAGATAAAAGTGGGGATAGACAGTCGAGGGATTAGCAGATAGCAGGAGATTTCAGTAGTCAAAGCATGAGATGACGAGCGTTTTTGTACCATCTTTCATAAGACAAAGGCACATTATAGTAATATTACTAAGATGGAGTTGACGGGACTAGGAGAAAATGGAGGTGAGGTCTAAGGCAGAGGTCTGTCGCCAGGCTGAGGAAATTGTGGTGTATGACAGTGAGGGAGATTTGAGGGGAGGAGGTAGGAAGATTGGAAGTTCTGTTTTGGGCATATTAAGCTTTAGATAGCACCGAGTCATCAATGTGGAGATACCAGAGACACAGTTGATTACCCAAGAGCAGGGGTGGGGAACCTCCGAAGCCGTTTGGTCTGGCCCACCAGCTTGTGTCAGTGAGACACGCTGCCGCTCAGTCCGGCGGCAGTGTGTCTCAGCTGTCAGAACAGGGAGGAGGGCACGGCTGTCGGGTGGGAGCGGCGGTGTGTATGACTTGAAACTAGCCGCCGGTTCGTGAGCCAATCAGAAGCCGCGGCTGCCGGTCCGCGAGCTCTGATTGGCTCTCGAACCGGCGGCTGGTTTCAAGTCCTACATGCCGCCGCCGCCCAACATAGCCGCGCTCTCCTCCGTGTCCCGCCGACAGCAGCACGGTAAGCAGCACGGGGGGGGGGGGGGGGCAGGGCAGGGCATCTGTATACCTGGCACTGTGGGTGGCATCTGTATACCTGGCATTGTGAGGGGCATTTGTATACCTGGCACTGTGGGGACATCTGTATACCTGGCACTGTGGGGACATCTGTATACCTGGCACTGTGAGGGGCATTTGTATACCTGGCACTGTGGGGGCATCTGTATACCTGGCAGTGTGGGGGCAATTGTGGATCTGGCACCGCACTATTGGGGGCATATGTGTATCACGTCCCATTTTAACTGGCCATACCCATTTTTTGGCGCGCACACACAGTACCTCTAAGGGGCAGACCTACTGGGGGGCAGGGTCATTTTTTAAGTTGAGAATTTTTGTATGGCCCCCGAAGGATTTTATAAATATCCAAATGGCCCTCGGTAGAAAAAAGGTTCCCCACCCCTGCCCAAGAGTGTACAGAAGGGGAGAGGTAAATTTGGATGTAGAGGTAGTGCTGGAGACTGAATAAGTGAATTGGATTCCGAGGAGATGAGATGTACAGAACGCAAAGCAGAGTGCAGAGAATAGAGCTTTGTGTAAACCCAGCGGATAGTAGGAATGGAAGTGAGGAAGTGCCCAATGTAATAACACCAAAGTAGTAATTGGACATGTAAGAAGTAAGCCAGGAAATAACGGTTGTAAAAAGTACTGAGGTACAGAAACTTATTGCTCAGACAATGATGAATATGTAGCCTCTAAGAGGCTCATTGGCATCATGGGATTGTGCCTAACCCACACAGACACACTTGTGATAAAGTGCAACCTATTGAAGGCTTATCTGTGTGAAAGGTGAATGGGAGGTTGTATTATTGGTGCGTTCATAGACAAGTGGCAACAGGGATCCGGTCTGAAGATCGACAGTGTCTAGGTCGACAATGTTTAGGTCGACATGGATGGAAGGTCGGCAGGGTTTCTAGGTCGACATGTGCTAGGTCGACAGGTCTAAAGGTCGACATGAGTTTTTCACTTTTTTTTTTGGATTTTTTACATACTTAACGATCCACGTGGACTACGATTGCAACGGTAAAGTGTGCCGAGCGAATCGGTAGCGGAGCGAAGGCACCATGCCCGAAGCATGGTGAGCGAAACGAGCCATGCGAGGGGACGCGGTGCACTAATTTGGGATCCCGGTCACTCTACGAAGAAAACCACACACACACAAAAAAAAATTCCTCATGTCGACCTTTAGACCTGTCGACCTAGCACATGTCGACCTAGAAACCCTGTCGACCTTCCATCCATGTCGACCTAGTGACTGTCGACCTATAGTGGTCGACCTAAACATTGTCGACCTAGATACTGTCGATAAAACGAACCACACCCGTGGCAACATTAGTCAGTCGTGCTTTAGCGAATCCACTGAAAGGCTGTTTTTTGTTTAAATTAGGTATGTGTATAGGTAGGCAGACTGTTTATTGATCCACTATGTAGAATGTCAAAATTGGCTAATGGATTGCTGGTTTTAATTTGTGTTAAAGCAGGCACACACAATTGGTATGGGATGAAGATTATAACATTTGTCCCATCCAAATGTGAAATATTCTAGGACCCATTCTACTGCATATACCCTTCCATTTGAGCTTTCTACTGTACAACTCATTCAAGGCCAGCAATTAGGACACACCACATATGCTGCTTAAGGGACACTATGTATTTCCTCACTTGGAAACTATAACACTTCTGACTGTCTAAACAGCAGTGACATGCGGTGAGGTGAGGCAGGGCCTTTCCGGTCATACTAACGTTTAAGCAAGAAAAAGCATTTTGGGGGTAATTCCAAGTTGATCGCAGCAGGAATTTTTTTTAGCAGTTGGGCAAAACCATGTGCACTGCAGGGGGGGCAGATATAACATTTGCAGAGAGAGTTAGATTTGGGTTGGTTATATTGTTTCTGTGCAGGATAAATACTGGCTGCTTTATTTTTACACTGCAATTTAGATTGCAGATTGAACACACCACACCCAAATCTAACTCTCTCTGCCCATGTTATATCTGCCTCCCCTGCAGTGCACATGGGGGTCATTCCGAGTTGTTCGCTCGCAAGTGAATTTTAGCAGATTTGCTCATGCTAAGCCGCCGCCTACTGGGAGTGAATCTTAGCATCTTAAAATTGCGAACGATGTATTCGCAATATTGCGATTACACACCTCGTAGCAGTTTCTGAGTAGCTTCAGACTTACTCGGCATCTGCGATCATTTCACTGCTTGTCGTTCCTGGTTTGACGTCACAAACACACCCAGCGTTCGCCCAGACACTCCCCCGTTTCTCCAGCCACTCCTGCGTTTTTTCCGGAAACGGTAGCGTTTTTTCCCACACGCCCATAAAACGGCCTGTTTCCGCCCAGTAACACCCATTTCCTGTCAATCACATTACGATCGCCAGAACGATGAAAATGCCGTGAGTAAAATTCCTAAGTGCATAGCAAATTTACTTGTCGCAGTGCGGACATTGCGCATGCGGAAAATCGCTGCGATGCGAAGATTTTTACCGAGCGAACAACTCGGAATGACCCCCATGGTTTTGCCCAACTGCTAACAAAAATCCTGCTGCGATCAACTCAGAACTACCCCCTTTGTTTCCCCCAGCATCCTGAATGATAACTGTAACCAGATTTAAATCCCACACAACATTGGAATTCAGAGATCTCAGTTACATATATTTGCGCAAATGTATGAATAAGCCCCAAAGCCGCGTCAAGGCCTCTCTGTATATTTGGGGTCCCTAGCGCTATATCTAGGTGCAGGGTGTGGCACCCCGAAAAATCGGCATAAGCCAGAAATCCCAGTGCAGCATACCAGTGAAAAAACTGTTAATAAATTAGTGTTAGGAAGCCGAAGCTATAAAGGAAGTGATACAAAAATGAGATGTAATTAAAATGGAGAAAGAGTTTTCAAGAAATTAGTAAGTGATAAGTGTTAATAGAATGGAAAGGTATGCCATACTAAAGCCTTCCAGCTCAGCCAGTCCAGAGGCACCACACCCCACACCTCCATTACCCCAATCTGGGTCTATGATTAACCAGCAAGGAGCCACATGATAATGGCTCTTTACTTAAATATATCTAAGCTAAGAGCTACCTACCTTGGAGCAGCCCCATAATGTTCCATATGACATTTCATGGCCTGCACCTCCTCCTAATGCAGGAACCTCTCTGCCTCTCACAACAGACATATATAGTGGCAGATGCGCAATTAGCTTAGTGATATCATTCAGGTGCTTGAAAGGGAGGGGTATTTCTAAGCAAGGAAAAAATGCATTTTGTTCCCCCCAGCACCCTGAATGATAACGGTAACCAGATTTAAATCCCACACAATATTGGAATTCAGAGATCTCAGTTACATATATTTGCGCAAATGTATGAATAAGCCCCAAAGCCGCATCAAGGCCTCTCTGTATATTTGGGGTCCCTAGTGCTATATCTAGGTGCAGGGTGGGGCACCCCAAAAATCAGCATAAGCCAGAAAGCCCAGTGCAGCATACTAGTGAAAAAAACTATGTTAATAAATTAGTGTTAGGAAGCCGAAGCTATAAAGGAAGTGATACAAAATGAGATGTAATTAAAATGGATAAATAGTGCTTAACGTATAAGCCACAGTTTTGACTATAAAATGTATATGAAAAATACAAAGAATACAGTATATTACAAATATCTTCCTTTTAGAATTTTTATAGTCAAAACTATGGACTAAAAAGTCTGACAGGTGGGGCAGTGCCTCCCCTGCCTATCTTTTCTGCATATCTCTGATCAAAACTCACCTCATTTCCAGAAGTATATCATGCTGCACCTGTGTATAATGCACACATGAACCCTTGGGTTCGTATATTATGTAAATCTGGCTCTGGTACTAGCCAATGCCTCCTCAGCCATTTACCTCACTGCACGTCACTGCTAAACTGAGTAGGGATAAACTATGGGCAATGCTATATCTACCTTGCAAAATATGAATAATAGCGATTAGAGACTTGAGGCAATTCCTACTTTACACAAAAAACGAAACTTGCCATTTATATTCACAATATTTTTCTCTGACGTCCTAGTGGATGCTGGGAACTCAGTAAGGACCATGGGTAATAGCAGCTCCGCAGGAGACTGGCACAACTAAGAAAGCTTTAGACTACTGGTGTGCACTGGCTCCTCCCTCTATGCCCCTCCTCCAGACCTCAGTTAAAATTTTGTGCCCTGCCGAGCTGGTTGCACACTAGGGGCTCTCCTGAGCTCTTAGAAAGAAAGTATATTTAGGTTTTTTATTTTCAGTGAGATCTGCTGGCAACAGACTCACTGCTTCGAGGGACTGAGGGGAGAAGAAGCGAACATACCTGCTTGCAGCTAGCTTGGGCTTCTTAGGCTACTGGACACCATTAGCTCCAGAGGGATCGAACACAGGCCCAGCCTCGGTCGTCCGGTCCCGGAGCCGCGCCGCCGTCCCCCTTGCAGAGCTAGAAGCAAGAAGAACGTCCAGAAAATCGGCGGCTGAAGACTCCGGTCTTCATTAAGGTAGTGCACAGCACTGCAGCTGTGCGCCATTGCTCCCCATGCACACCTCACACTCCGGTCACTGATGGGTGCAGGGCGCTGGGGGGGGGGGGGGGGGCGCCCTGGGCTGCAATATAAATACCTTAACTTGGCAAAAAAACACATAATATAGTCAGGAAGACTATATATGTGTAAAATCCCCTGTTAAATATATCCTGAAAAAAGTGGGAGAAGTCCGCCGTGAAGGGGGCGGGGCTATCTCCCTCAGCACACTGGCGCCATTTCCTCTCACAGCTCCGCTGGAAGGACGCTCCCCAGGCTCTCCCCTGCAGTTTCCAGGCTCAATAGGGTAAAAAAGAGAGGGGGGGCACTAAATTTAGGCGCAAATTGTGTATTATAGCAGCTATAGGGGAAAGATCACTGTGTGTAGTGGGTATCCCTGTATTATATAGCGCTCTGGTGTGTGCTGGCATACTCTCTCTCTGTCTCCCCAAAGGACTTTGTGGGGTCCTGTCCTCAGTCAGAGCATTCCCTGTGTGTGTGCGGTGTGTCGGTACGGCTGTGTCGACATGTATGATGAGGAGGCTTATGTGGAGGCGGAGCAGGTGCCGATAAATGTGATGTCACCCCTTGCGGGGTAGACACCTGAATGGATGGACATGTGGAAGGAATTACGCGACAGTGTCAACTCCTTACATAAAAGGTTTGACGACATAGCAGATGTGGGACAGCCGGCTTCTCAGCCCGTGCCTGCCCAGGCGTCTCAAAAGCCATCAGGGGCTCTAAAACGCCCACTACCTCAGATGGCAGAAACAGATGTCGACACGGATACTGACTCCAGTGTCGACGACGATGAGACTAGTGTACATTCCAATAGAGCCATTCGTTATATGATTACGGCAATGAAAAATGTGTTGCACATTTCTGATATTACCCCAGGTACCACAAAAAAGGGTATTATGTTTGGGGAGAAAAAGCTTCCAGTGGTGTTTATCCCATCTGATGAATTAAATGAAGTGTGTGAAGAAGCGTGGGCTTCCCCCGATAAGAAACTGGTAATTTCAAAAAAGTTGGCGTACCCTTTCCCGCCAGAGGACAGGTCACGTTGGGAGACATCCCCTAGGGTGGATAAAGCGCTCACACGTCTGTCTAAAAAGGTGGCACTACCGTCTCCAGACACGGCCGCCCTAAAGGAACCTGCGGATAGAAAGCAGGAGGCTATCCTGAAGTCTGTATATACACACTCAGGAATTATACTGAGACCGGCTATTGCTTCAGCATGGATGTGCAGTGCTGCAGCTGCGTGGTCAGATTCCCTGTCGGAAAACATTGATACCCTAGATAGGGACACTATATTGCTAACCGTAGAGCATATTAAAGACGCTGTCTTATACATGAGAGATGCACAGAGGGATATTTGCCGGCTGGCATCTAAAATAAACGCAATGTCCATTTCTGCCAGGAGAGGATTGTGGACTCGGCAGTGGACAGGAGATGCAGATTCTAAAAGGCACATGGAAGTTTTGCCTTACAAGGGTGAGGAGTTGTTTGGGGATGGTCTCTCGGACCTCGTTTCCACAGCGACAGCTGGGAAGTCAGCATTTTTACCCCATGTTCCCTCACAGCCAAAGAAAGCACCGTATTATCAGGTACAGTCCTTTCGGCCCCAGAAAGGCAAGCGGGTTAGAGGCGCGTCCTTTCTGCCCAGAGGCAGAGGTAGAGGGAAAAAGTTGCAACATACAGCCAGTTCCCAGGAACAAAAGTCCTCCCCCGCTTCCTCTAAGTCCACCGCATGACGCTGGGGCTCCACAGGCGGAGCCAGGTACGGTGGGGGCCCGTCTCAAGAACTTCAGCGACCAGTGGGCTCGCTCACGGGTGGATCCCTGGATTCTACAAGTAGTATCTCAGGGGTACAAGCTGGAATTCGAGACGTCTCCCCCTCGCCGTTTCCTCAAATCTGCCTTGCCGACAGCTCCCCCGGACAGGGAAGCATTGCTGGAGGCGATTCACAAGCTGTATTCTCAGCAGGTGATAATCAAGGTACCCCTCCTTCAACAAGGACGGGGTTACTATTCCACAATGTTTGTGGTACCGAAACCGGACGGTTCGGTGAGACCCATTTTAAATTTAAAATCCTTGAACACTTATATAAGAAGGTTCAAGTTCAAGATGGAATCACTCAGGGCGGTGATTGCAAGCCTGGATGCTTACCTGCATGTCCCCATTTACCCTCCTCACCAGGAGTACCTCAGATTTGTGGTACAGGACTGTCATTACCAATTTCAGACGTTGCCGTTTGGTCTGTCCACGGCACCGAGGGTATTTACCAAGGTAATGGCCGAAATGATGATACTCCTTCGAAAAAAGGGAGTTTTAATTATCCCGTACTTGGACGATCTCCTTATAAAGGCGAGGTCCAGGGAACAGTTGTTGTTCGGAGTAGCACTTGCTCGGGAAGTGCTACAACAGCACGGCTGGATCCTGAATTTTCCAAAGTCGCAGCTGGTTCCTACAACGCGTCTACTGTTCCTGGGGATGGTTCTGGACACTGAACAGAAAAAAGTGTTTCTCCCGGAGGAGAAGGCCAAGGAGTTGTCATCTCTAGTCAGAGACCTCCTAAAACCAAAACAGGTGTCGGTGCACCATTGCACGCGAGTCCTGGGAAAGATGGTGGCTTCTTACGAAGCAATTCCTTTCGGAAGGTTCCATGCAAGGATCTTTCAGTGGGATCTGTTGGACAAGTGGTCCTGATCGCATCTTCTGATGCATCGGCTGATAACCCTGTCTCCAAGGACCAGGGTGTCGCTGTTGTGGTGGCTGCAGAGTGCTCATCTTCTAGAGGGCCGCAGATTCGGCATACAGGACTGGGTCCTGGTGACCACGGATGCCAGCCTTCGAGGTTGGGGGGCAGTCACACAGGGATGAAACTTCCAAGGACTATGGACAAGTCAGGAGACTTCCCTACACATAAATATTCTGGAACTAAGGGCCATTTACAATGCCCTAAGTCAGGCAAGACCCCTGCTTCAACACCAGCCGGTGCTGATCCAGTCAGACAACACCACGGCGGTCGCTCATGTAAACCGACAGGGCGGCACAAGAAGCAGGATGGCGATGGCAGAAGCCACAAGGATTCTCCGATGGGCGGAAAATCACGTGATAGCACTGTTAGCAGTGTTCATTCCGGGAGTGGACAACTGGGAAGCAGACTTCCTCAGCAGGCACGACCTCCACCCGGGAGAGTGGGGACTTCATCCAGAAGTCTTCCAACTGATTGTAAACCGTTGGGAAAGGCCACAGGTGGACATGATGGCGTCCCGCCTAAACAAAAAGCTAAAAAGATATTGCGCCTGGTCAAGGGACCCTCAGGCGATAGCTGTGGACGCTCTAGTGACACCGTGGGTGTACCGGTCGGTTTATGTGTTCCCTCCTCTTCCTCTCATACCAAAGGTGCTGGGGATAATAAGAAAGAGAGGAGTAAGCACTATACTCATCGTTCCGGATTGGCCAAGAAGGACTTGGTACCCGGAACTACAAGAAATGACCTCAGAGGACCCTTGGCCTCTGCCTCTCAGACTGGACCTGCTACAGCAGGGGCCCTGTCTGTTCCAAGACTTACCGCGGCTGCGTTTGATGGCATGGCGGTTGAACGCCGGATCCTGATGGAAAAGGGCATTCCGGTTGAAGTCATTCCTACGCTGATAAAAGCTAGGAAAGATGTGACAGCAAAGCATTATCACTGCATATGGCGAAAATATGTTGCTTGGTATGAGGCTATGAAGGCCCCCACAGAAGAATTTCAGCTGGGTCGATTTCTGCACTTCCTACAGTCAGGGGTGACTATGGGCCTATAATTGGGATCCATTAAAGTCCAGATTTCAGCCCTGTCTATTTTCTTTCAAAAAGAACTGGCTTCATTGCCTGAAGTTCAGACGTTTGTTAAGGGAGTGCTGCATATTCAGGCCCATTTTGTGCCCCCAGTGGCACCTTGGGATCTCAACGTTGTGTTGGATTTCCTAAAATCACATTGGTTTGAGCCACTTCAGACCGTGGAATTAAAATATCTCACGTGGAAAGTGGTCATGCTTTTGGCCTTGGCTTCGGCTAGGCGGGTGTCAGAATTGGCGGCTTTGTCCTGTAAAAGCCCCTATCTGATCTTCCATATGGACAGAGCAGAATTGAGGATGTGTCCCCAATTCCTCCCTAAGGTGGTATCAGCGTTTCATTTGAACCAACCTATTGAGGTTTCTGCGGCTACTTGGGACTTGGAGGCTTCCAAGTTGCTGGACGTAGTCCGGGCCCTGAAAATCTATGTTTCCAGGACGGCTAGAGTCAGAAAGACTGACTCGCTGTTTATCCTGCATGCACCCAACAAGTTGGGTGCTCCTGCTTCTAAGCGGACTATTGCTCGCTGGATCTGCTCCACGATTCAACTTGCACATTCTGCGGCTGGACTGCCGCATCCTAAATCAGTCAAAGCCCATTCCACGAGGAAGGTGGGCTCTTCTTGGGCGGCTGCCCGAGGGGTCTCGGCTTTACAACTTTGCCGAGCTGCTACCTGGTCGGGATCAAACACGTTTGCAAAATTCTACAAGTTTGATACCCTGGCTGAGGAGGACCTTGAGTTTGCTCATTCGGTGCTGCAGAGTCATCCGCACTCTCCCGCCCGTTTGGGAGCTTTGGTATAATCCCCATGGTCCTTACGGAGTTCCCAGCATCCACTAGGACGTCAGAGAAAATAAGAATTTACTGTTGTTATTCATACTGGTAACTGGGTATAGTATCACGAGTTGTACGGTGTGATTGGTGTGGCTGGTATGAGTTTTACCCGGGATTCCAAATCCTTTCCTTATTGTGTCAGCTCTTCCGGGCACAGTTTCCCTAACTGAGGTCTGGAGGAGGGGCATAGAGGGAGGAGCCAGTGCACACCAGTAGTCCTAATTCTTTCTTAGAGTGCCCAGTCTCCTGCGGAGCCCGTCTATTCCCCATGGTCCTTTACGGAGTTCCCAGCATCCACTACGGACTACGAGAAATAGAATTACCGGTGAGTAAATTCTTATTTTATCCTCTTAGAGGATGTTTATTAAAATTCGAATTACTTAGTTTTCATAGTTCCTACCTGCAGAATACCTATGTTAAATTTCATCTTCCTAACATATTGGGAAGTAAGAGAATTAGGGGGACATTTACTAAGCAGTGATAAGAGCGGAGAAGTGAGCCAGTGGAGAAGTTGCCCATGGCAAACAATCAGCACTGAAGTAACATCTATAATTTGCATACTATAAAATGATACAGAGCTGCTGATTGGTTGATGGGGCCACTTCTCCACTGGCTCACGTCTCTGCTCTTATCACTGCTTAGTAAATGCCCCCCTTAGTGATGAGTCAGTCAGTCAGTGAGTGAGTGAGGGCTTTTGCGTTTTTGTAGTTTATTAAATTCTACATACTGGAGGTGCAATCCATATTTTGATCCGATTGTCCGTTTGGAAGTTTTTGTTCACGCAACACAAACCACGTATCGGTAATGACGTCATTATGTCAACCCCCTTGCCATCCCCTTAGGGGAGGGTTATTCAAATTCTAATTACGTCATTTTCCTATTTCCCACCTGAAGAATACCTATGTTAAATTTCAGCTTCTTAACATATCGGGAAGTCAGAGAATTAGTGATGAGTCAGTGAGTGAGTGATATAATATAATATTAGCTTAATAGTAAAATCTTGCATCTGCAATCTTTGATATTTTTTTTTATATTTTTTTTTCCATAAGCAGGTATCTAGTAAACATTTAAATTATTCTCTGACATCACCTTAAGATTTCATGTCTTATTTCTCTGTATATTTTATTCTTCTAATTTTTATTTTCTCCATTCTGTTAATTGTCAAGATTTATAATACCTCTAACACTATATTTGATCATTATAAAGTAAGACTTTTATATTTTACATCTTTTATATTTTAGATATGATGTCTTGTTCATGCCCCCATCATTTCCATTTGGTGGTATGGAGAACCCCTGCATCACATTTGTCACCCCCTGTCTGCTGGCTGGTGACCGTTCTCTGGCTGATGTTATTATTCATGAAATATCCCATAGCTGGTTTGGAAACCTGGTGACCAATGCTAATTGGGGTGAATTCTGGCTGAACGAGGGTTTTACTATGTATGCCCAGCGGAGGATCTCAAGTGAGATATTTGGTAAACATCAGTGTTTTTGTTTTGTTTTCCTTCTCTGTTTTTTTTATTTTCTTGTCTTTTTCTTGTAATGTGTCTTGTAGACCATGGTGATGTCTTTGCCACTATCTATTAGATGATTTGTTAAAATGGGGTCTTCTTAAACCACTGTACAATACTGTTATATATATATATATATATATATATATATATATGTATATAATATGTATGTGTGTGTGTATATATAAAGAGAGAGAGATATACCATTGGTCGATGGCTGGCACTCCCAATTAAATTTTAAAACAGGCATGGGTGCCCCCAGTATTGTCTAAATAGAAGTAGAGAGGGTGCAGCACTATATATATATATATATATATATATATATATATATATATATATATATATATATATATATATATATATAATATACTATGCACTATGTATTATAATGTATACATACATTGTATTATTATTATTACTACTACAATTTATTTATAAGGTGCCACAATTGTTTCGCAGTGCCGTCCATAAACACACATTAGAACAATACAGGGTATACAGAACTTAACATCACAGAAAACTGAAAACAGAGCACGGGTAACAATTAGCCTCATAGTTCTCAGTACACAATACAGCTGAGATGTCGGGAAGCAAAGAAGTAATCGGCCTACTACTGGGGGTGGGCAGCCGTTGGAAGAGATGAACAGTCACGAGCAAGAGGAGATGCAGGTATAGACAGTCACTGAGTAGGAGAGAGCTGTAACTGAAGTGCAAGAGAAGAGGGCTGTGAGAACAGGAGGGAAGAGGGCCCTGCTCCAAGAAGCTTACAATCCAGGGGGAGAGGGAGACAGACAGGTGACCTGAGGTACAAGTAAGCAGAAGGTGGCCTGGTGTCAGGAAGTAAGCGAGGCAGAGATGTCCAAGGCGTAAAGATGGGAGAGCAGCTTCAAGACAAGGTTATGCGGAAGGGTGCACTTTGATGAACAGGTGAGTTTTCAGTGCCTGTTTGAATCTTTGCAAGGTTGGGGAGAGTCTAATAGAGCAAGGGAACTTGTCCCAGTGAGAGGGGCAGCTTGGGCAAATTCTTGGATTCACTTATGGGATTTAGTGACCAAGGTAGACGAGAGGCGAAGGTCACTGGCCGACCGGAGTGGGCAGGCGGGAGTATGTAGGGAGATGAGGTTGGAGATGTATGGTGCAGTGGAATCCGATAGGGCCTTGTATGTGAGCAGTTTGAAGAGGATTCTGTGGGCGAATACGAGCCAGTGTAGGTTTTGTCGAAGGACAGATGTTTTTTCGAAGTGGCAGATGTGGAGCTGTGGGAGTGAAAGATAAGTCTAGCTGCGGAGTTGAGAACAGATCGGAGTGGAGCAAGATGGGAGAGTGGGAGGCCAGTGAGGAAAATGTTGCAATAGTCAAGCTGTGAGATGACTTAGTGAGTGGATAATAAGTTTAGTCGCACTCTGGGAGAGGAATGGCCTGATGCGAAAGATGTTATGTAGCTGGAATCGATAGGATTGAGCCAGGGATTGGATGTGGTGGGTGAAGGAGAGAGAGGAGTCAAGAGTGACGCCCAGGCAGCGGAGTTGGGAAACGGGGAGGATGATAGTGTTGTCAACAGTGATAGAAATATTGGGGGGGGGGGGGGGGGGAGACTCTGGGTGGGGGAAAGATTATGAGTTTAGTTTTGTCCAAGTTGATCTTCAGGGAGTGCTCAGACATCCAGGAGGAGATGGCAGAGAGGCAGATAGTTTCTCTAGAGAGTACAGAGGGAGAGAGAACGGGAGAGGAGAGGTATAGTTGCATATCACCCGCATAGAGGTGGTATTGGAGGCCGAAGGAGCTTACGACTGCACCCAGGGAAGAGGTGTACAGTATATGGAAAAGAGAAGGGGGCCAAGGACAGAACCCTGGGGGACACCAACGGGGAGGGTGGAAGGGGGTGAGGTGGAGCTAGGTGTAATAGCTAACTCATGAATGTTCATGAATGCAATGGCTTGGGGGGGTTTTCTTTTTTTTTTGGGTGGGGGGGGGGGGGGTGTCGTTGCTGAAGCTGGTACAGAGTTAAGTGTTTAATTCTCTCTGCAGGCTCTGCGTATACTTGTCTAGAAGCAGCCACTGGAAGAGCCCTACTTCGACAGCATATGAACGTCTCGGGAGAGACTCATCCTTTAAACAAACTGCGAGTCAATATTGAACCTGGTGTGTAGAACATTTTATTCAGCTTCTGCCAAAATCTTTTTTTGCATATTACAGCTCAGTTTAGTACAGATACAAATTGTGTACAGTTTAGTGCATGTGAAAAGAAAATGTATATTATCTCTGTTTTTTATATTTATCTTGCGTCCTAGAGGATGCTGGGATCCACATTAGTACGATGGGGTATAGACAGGTCCACTAGGAGCCATTGGCACTTTAAAAGTTTGAGAGTGTGGGCTGGCTCCTCCCTCTATGCCCCTCCTACCAGACTCAGTTAAGAAAATGTGCCCGGAGGAGCCGGTCACAGCTAGGGGAGCTCTCCAGAGTTTCCCTAGTAAAGTTTATTTTTAGAGTTTATTATATTACAGGGAGGCTGCTGGCAACAGCCTCCCTGCTTCGTGGGACTAAGGAGGGGAGTAGTGTCCGACCTGCGGGGTCTGAGCCACTATCTCCACTGACAGGACACTAAGCTCCTGAGGGTGATGATCGTTAGCCGCCCTAGGTGACTGCTCAGTCTCGCAGCATGCCGCCACCCCCTTACAGAGCCAGAAGATCAGACGAAGGCGAATTATGGCGGCACGAGGGTAGAAGCGCAGCTCTGAACAGCTGCGCTCCGGGAAGGCTCAGCGGCACACAGTGTTGGTGCTTTGAGGGGCGTCCTGAGCCAGTGTCTAAATACCCTACACTGGTCACAGACGCTAACCGGAGACTGAATCCCCAGGCTAGCGTCAGAATCCTCTGTACACAGACGCTCGCAGGGGACGGAATTCCCCGCCTAGCGACGGAATCCTCAGGCCAGTATAAAGATTTTTGGGGGGAAGACGCGCCATCTTCAAGGGGCGGAGCTTCTCCTCAGAGCGGACCCAGCAGCCTTCAGCGCCATTTTCCTGCCTGCAGTTCCTGTACACAGACGCTGACAGAGCTGTCCCTCCGAGCAACTCCAGCTATACTGTGCGGTACCAGGGGGTTGGAGTAGGGAGGGAGGAGGCGGTGAATTAGTCTGTGTACCCTATTACAGTACACAGTGGGCGTTGATAAGGGGTGTCCTTTATCTTACAAGCGCTGTGTGTGGGTTGGCTCCAATCCCTGTGTCTCTCTTGCCATCCTTGGGGGTGAAACTCTGTCTGATCTCCCCTGTGTGTGTGTGGAGTCTCAAAATTTAGCTATGTCTAGGGACTCTGTGTCATATGCTGCAGAGGATTTGTCCTCTCAGGATGATCTCATTCCAGGATCTCAGGATTGCACTGTTTTAGCACAGATACCAGCAAGGGATTCTGAATGGTTTTCCTCTTTCAAATCTATGATGGCTGAGATTTCTACTAGGGTTGCACATAATGAATCTGCAACTCAGGTTTTACATAACTCTATGGCAGTTTGGTCCGGTTCTGTTACCTCAGGGCCCCCCTCTGTAGGTTCCCATAAATGTGCTCTTGCCCAGATTATGCAAGATGACACGGATACCGATTCTGTTACGGCAGACAGTGATGGGTATGTGCTCAGGGGGACCGCATCGCTTGCTAAAGGGGTGCAGTTGATGATAGAGGCTATAAGGGATGTGTTGAATATTACTGATATAACACCTGAGCAGGTTGAGGAGGCTTACTTCTCTGACAGTAAGAAAGCCTCGCTAACCTTCCCTGCGTCCAAAGAATTGAATGCTATCTTTGAAAAAGCGTGGGAAAACCCGGAGAAAAGATTCCAGATCCCTAAAAGGGTTGTGGTTGCTTTCCCCTTTCCGGAGGAGGATAGAAAAAAATGGGAAAACCCACCCATAGTGGACGCGTCTGTATACATACTCTCAAAAAAAGTTGTTTTGCCGGTTCCAGGATCTACCGCCTTAAAGGAGCTGGCTGATCTCAAAGTTGATGCTATGCTCATATCAATATACATGGCTTCAGGGGAGATACTACGTCCTACTATTGCCTGTGCATGGATTTCCAAAGCTATAGCAAAGTGGTCAGGCACTTTACTTGAGGATTTGAATACAATGGATAAAAGTGAAGTTGATTTGTTTTTACGTAACATTCAGGATTCTGCAGGATTTATGGTGGAATCCATGAAGGACATGGGTTCAATGGCTGCAGGAATTCCTTCCATGTCTGTCTCGGCTCGCAGAGGACTGTGGCTGCGCCAGTGGTCTGCCGACAGAGAATCCAGAAAAGGTGTGGAGGCCCTACCCTACACAGGTCAGGCTCTCTTATGGGAAGCGTTGGATGCCTGGATATCCACGGCTATAGCGGGTAAGTCACCTTTTCTCCCCTCAGCTGCACCTGCTACGAAGAGACCTTTTTCTTCAGCTGCTTCACAGTCCTTTCGGGTTACTAAAGCAAGAAAGGCCAAACCGTCCAACACCTTCTTTAGAGGAGGTCGACCAAAATCCAAGAAACCTGCTGCTGCAGGTTCCCAGGAACAGAAACCTGATTCAGGTACGCCAAAGTCCTCTGCATGACGGTGGACCGCACGGCCTGGAGGTAGGGCTAGTGGGGGTGAGACTCAGACATTTCAGTCACGTTTGGGTGTCGTCCGGCCTGGATCCCTGGGTACAACATATTGTGTCCCAGGGATACCAACTGGAATTTCAAGATCTCCCTCCTCACTGGTTCTTCAAATCAGGCTTGCTAGCTTTGCTGGCAGACAGGGTTATCCTACAGGGTGCCATTCAGAAGTTGGTGGAGGCGCAGGTTATTGTACCAGTTCCTCCACAGATGCAAAACAAGGGTTACTATTTGAACCTTTTCGTAGTACCGAAACTGGATGGTTCGGTCAGGCCCATTCTGAACTTAAAATCACTAAACCCCTTTCTGAGGGAGTTCAAGTTCAAAATTGAATCTCTGAGGGCGGTGATATCAAGTCTGGAGGAGGGGGAAATCCTGGTATCCCTGGATATCAAGGATGCGTACCTCCACATTCCGATTTGGCTGCCGCATCAAGCTTATCTCCGGTTCGCACTGTTGGACTGTCACTCGGTTCCAGGCCCTGCCATTCGGCCTCTCCACAGCACCGAGGGTATTCACCAAGGTGATGGCGGAAATTATGGTTCTCCTCTACAGACACGGGGTGAACATTATTCCATATCTGGACGATCTGCTGATAAAGCATCGACCAGGGAGAAGCTGTTGCAGTCCATTCTTCTCACGACCCACCTGCTCAGGGAACACTGTTGGATCCTGAATCTTCCAAAATCACATTTGGAACCAACCAGGAGGTTGTCCTTTCTGGGAATGATCCTCAACACGGAAGTGCAGTGGGTGTTTCTTCCAGAGGAAAAAGTGTTGGTGATACAAACAATGGTCCGGGATGTCCTGAAGCCAGCCCGGGTGTCGGTTCATCAGTGCATTCGCCTTCTGGGGTAGATGGTGGCCTCTTACAAGGCTCTGCAGTACGGGAGGTTTCATGCTCGGTCCTTCCAACTGGATCTCCTGGACAAGTGGTCGGGATCCCATCTACATATGCACCAGAGAATACTTCTGACGCCAAAGGCCAGGATTTCACTCCTCTGGTGGTTGCATCTGCCTCACCTTCTGGAGGGCCGCAGGTTCGGGATTCAGGACTGGATCCTTCTAACCACGGATGCAAGTCTCCGGGGCTGAGGCGCAGTAACTCAGGAGGAGACCTTCCAAGGAGGATGGTCAAGTCTGGAAGCCGGACTACCAATAAACATTCTGGAACCAGAGCCGTCTACAACGGTCTTCTCCAAGTGGCCATCTTCTGCGAGATCGGGCCATTCAAGTGCAGTCGGACAATGAAACGACAGTAGCTTACATAAACCGACAGGGCGGAACGAAGAGCAGAGCTGCAATGTCAGAGGTAAAAAGAATCATCCTCTGGCCAGAAAAACACGTGTTGGTGCTGTCTGCAATCTTCATTCCGGGAGTAGACAACTGGGAAGCGGACTTCCTCAGCAGACACGATCTCCATCCAGGAGAGTGGGGTCTCCATCCGGAGGTGTTCACGGAGGTAACAGATCTTTGGGATGTACCTCAAATAGACATGATGGCCTCTCGTCTCAACAAGAAGCTTCGGCAGTATTGTTCCAGGTCGAGGGACTCGCAAGCCGTGGCGGTGGACGTCCTAGTGACTCCGTGGGTGTTCCAGTCTGTGTACGTGTTTCCTCCACTTTCACTCATTCCAAGAGTTCTAAAATTCATAAGGAAAACAAGAGTTCTGGCAATCCTCATTGCTCCGGACTGGCCAAGACGGGCTTGGTACGTGGATCTTCTGGATCTACTGCTAGAAGATCCGAGGCCTCTTCCTCTTCGGGAGGACCTGCTAGAGCAGGGGACGCTCGCCTATCAAGACTTACCGTGGCTACGTTTGACGGCATGGAGGTTGAACGCCAGATATTAGCTCGGAAGGGCATTCCGAACAAGGTTATTCCTACCCTGATGCAGGCTAAGAAAGGAGTAACGTCTAAACATTACCATCGTATTTGGAAAAAATATGTATCTTGGTGTGAGTCCAAGAAGTTTCCTATGGTGGAGTTTCAACTAGGACGGTTTCTCCTCTTCCTGCAAGCAGGTGTGGATATGGGCCTGAGGTTGGGATCTGTAAAGGTCCAGATTTCGGCCCTATCCATTTTCTTCCAGAAACAGTTGGCCTCCCTTCCTGAGGTTCAGACTTTTCTGAAAGGGGTTCTGCATATCCAGCCTTCCTTTGTACCGCCTACGGCGCCCTGGGATCTTAACATGGTGTTGCAGTTTCTCCAATTGGATTGGTTTGAACCTCTGCCGGAGGTTGAGGTCAAGTATCTCGCGTGGAAGGCTGTCACTTTGTTGGCCTTAGCTTCTGCTAGACCTGTTTCGGAGTTGGGGGCTTTATCTTGTAAGAGCCCCTACTTGATCTTCCATGAAGATAGACCTGAGCTCCGGACACGTCAGCAGTTTCTTCCAAAGGTTGTCGGCTTTTCATATCAACCAACCTATTGTGGTGCCAGTGGCTACTGACTCCTCAATCTCATCAAAGTCCTTGGATGTTGTAAGGGCTCTGAAAATCTATGTGAAGAGGACTGCTCGTCACAGAAAATCGGACACTTGGGTGTCCTGCTTCTAAGCAGACAATATCTCGCTGGATCAGGTTCACTATCCAGCACGCGTGTCCTATGTCTGTTAAGGCCCACTCTACTCGTAAAGTGGGTTCTTCCTGGGCGGCTGCCAGGGGGGTCTCGGCTTTACAGCTTTGCTGAGCAGCTACTTGGTTGGGGTCAAACACGTTTGCTAAGTTCTACAAGTTTGATACTTTGGCTTCTGATGACCTAAAGTTTGGTCAATCAGTTCTGCAGGAGCCTCCGCGCTCTCCCTCCCATAGTGGGAGCTTTCTTACATTCCCATGGTACTAATGTGGAACCCAGCACCCTCTAGGACGTAAGAGAAAAGAGGATTTTAATTATCTACCTGTAAATCCTTTTCTCTAACGTCCTAGAGGATGCTGGGGACTCCGTAAGGACCATGGGGAAGAGACGGGCTCCGCAGGAGACATGGACACTTTAAGAAAGAATTTAGTTCCTGGTGTGCACTGGCTCCTCCCTCTCTGCCCCTCCTCCAGACCTCCGTTTGATTCTGTGCCCAGAGGAGCTGGGTGCTTTTCAGTGAGCTCTCCTGAGTTTGCTGATAGAAAGTTTTTTGTTAGGTTTTTTATTTTCAGGGAGCTCTGCTGGCAACAGACTCCCTGCATCGTGGGACTGAGGGGAGAGAAGCAGCCCTACTCTCTGAAGCTAGGTCCTGCTTCTTAGGCTACTGGACACCATTAGCTCCAGAGGGATCGGTACGCAGGATCTCACCCTCACTGTCCGTCCCAGAGCCGCGCCGCCGTCCCCCTCGCAGAGCCGGAAGACTGAAGCCGGGTGAGTATGAGAAGCAAGAAGATTTCACAGGCGGCAGAAGACTTTGTGATCTTCACTGCAGGTAACGCACAGCACTGCAGCTGTGCGCCATTGCTGCACACACCTACACATACTCCGGTCACTGTTAGGGTGCAGGGCGCAGGGGGGGGGCGCCCTGGGCAGCATTTGGGACCTCATTCTGGCAAATGAACACATATATACAGCTGGGTACTGTATATATGTAGGAGCCCCCGCCAAAGAAATAAAATTTAAGCGGGACAGAAGCCCACCGCCGAGGGGGCGGGGCTTCTCCCTCAGCACTCACCAGCGCCATTTTTTCTCCACAGCACGCTGAGAGGAAGCTCCCCAGGCTCTCCCCTGCTGATACACGGTAGAAGAGGGTTGAAAAGAGGGGGGGGGGCACATTATTAGGCGCAAAAAAGTATAGAAACAGCAGCTACTGGGTTAACATTAAGTTACTGTGTTATTCCTGGGTTATATAGCGCTGGGGTGTGTGCTGGCATACTCTCTCTCTCTCCAAAGGGCCTCGTGGGGGAACTGTCTTCAGATAGGACATTCCCTGTGTGTGTGGTGTGTCGGTACGCTTGTGTCGACATGTCTGATGTGGAAGGCTATGTGGGAGAGGAGCGGGAGCAAATGAATGTGGTGTCTCCGCCGACGGCGCCGACACCTGATTGGATGGATATGTGGAAGATTTTAAATGATAATGTAAATTGTTTGCATAAAAGATTAGACAAGACTGATGCATTGGGACAGGCCGGGTCTCAACCCGTGCCTGATCCTATGTCGCAGGGACCGTCGGGGTCTCATAAGCGCCCACTATCCCAAATTGTTGACACAGATACCGACATGGATTCTGACTCCAGTGTCGATTACGATGATGCAAAGTTACAGCCAAAGTTGGCTAAATCACTCCGATATATGATTATAGCAATTAAGGAGGTTTTGCACATCACAGAGGAAACCCCTGTCCCTGACACAAGGGTTTATATGTATATGGGAAAGAAACCTGAGGTAACTTTTCCCCCCTCACACGAACTGAATGAGTTATGTGAAAAGGCTTGGGAATCTCCAGATAAAAAACTGCAGATTTCCAAACGGATTCTTATGGCGTATCCTTTCCCGCCAACGGACAGGTTACGATGGGAATCCTCCCCTAGGGTAGACAAAGCTTTAACACGCTTATCCAAAAAGGTAGCCCTGCCGTCCCAGGATATGGCTACCCTCAAGGATGCTGCTGATCGCAAACAGGAGGGTACCCTGAAGTCCATTTATACACATTCAGGTACCTTGCTCAGACCGGCAATCGCGTTGGCCTGGGTCTGTAGTGCTGTAGCGGCATGGACTGATACCTTATCAGAGGAGTTTGATACCCTAGATAGGGATACTGTTTTATTGACCCTGGGGCATATTAAAGACGCTGTCCTTTATATGAGAGATGCTCAAAGAGACATTAGTCTGCTGGGTTCTAGAATAAACGCTATGTCGATTTCTGCCAGAAGGGTCCTGTGGACTCAGCAATGTACAGGTGATGCTGACTCAAAACGACATATGGAGGTTTTACCTTACAGGGGTGAGGAATTGTTCGGTGAAGGTCTCTCGGACCTGGTCTCCACAGCTACGGCTGGAAAGTAAAATTTTTTGCCTTATGTTCCCTCACAGCCTAAGAGAGCACCGCATTATCAAATGCAGTCCTTTTCGTTCACAAAGAAACAAGAAAGTCCGAGGTGCGTCCTTTCTTGCCAGAGGGAGGGGCAGAGGAAAGAAGCTGCACAATACAGCTAGTTCCCAGGAACAGAAGTCCTCCCCGGCCTCTGCAAAATCCACTGCATGACGCTGGGGCTCCACTGGCGGAGTCGGGGCCAGTGGGGGCGCGTCTTCGGAATTTCAGCCACATGTGGGTTCACTCCCAGGTGGATCCCTGGGCAATAGAAATTGTGTCTCAGGGTTACAAGCTGGAATTCGAAGAGGTGCCTCCTGCCGGTTTTTCAAATCGGCCCTACCGTCTTCCCCCCTAGAGAGGGAGATAGTGTTAAATGCAATACAAAAATTGTATCTTCAGCAGGTGGTGGTCGAGGTTCCCTCAACAGGGAAGGGGTTATTATTCGACCATGTTTGTGGTTCCGAAACCGGACGGTTCGGTCAGACCCATATTGAATTTAAAATCTCTGAACCTATACTTGAAGAGGTTCAAGTTCAATATGGAATCGCTAAGAGCGGTCATCGCCAGCCTGGAAGGGGGGGATTTTATGGTGTCACTGGACATAAAGGATGCGTACCTTCATGTCCCCATTTATCCACCTCATCAGGCGTACCTAAGATTTGCGGTACAGGACTGTCATTACCAATTTCAGACGTTGCCGATTGGTCTCTCAACGGCTCCGAGGATTTTCACCAAGGTAATGGCGGAAATAATGGTGCTCCTGCGCAAGCAGGGTGCCACAATTATCCCGTACTTGGACGATCTCCTCATAAAAGCGAGATCAAGAGAGCAGTTGCTGAACAGCGTATCTCTTTCACTGAAAGTGTTACAACAACACGGCTGGATTCTCAATATCCCAAAGTCGCAGTTGGTTCCTACGACTCGTCTGCCTTTCTTGGGCATGATTCTGGACACGACCCAGAAAAGGGTTTATCTTCCGATAGAAAAAGCCCAGGAACTTATGACTCTGGTCAGGAACCTTTTGAAATCAAGACAGGTGTCTGTGCATCATTGCACTCGAGTCCTGGGAAAGATGGTGGCCTCATACGAGGCCATTCCCTTTGGCAGGTTCCATGCGAGGACTTTCCAACGGGATCTGTTGGACAAGTGGTCCGGATCACATCTACAGATGCATCGGTTGATCACCCTGTCCCCCAGGGCCAGGGTGTCGCTCCTGTGGTGGCTGCAGAGTGCTCACCTTCTCGAGGGCCGCAGATTCGGCATTCAGGATTGGATCCTGGTGACCACGGACGCAAGCCTCCGAGGTTGGGGAGCAGTCACACAGGGAAGAAATTTCCAGGGTCTTTGGTCAAGTCAAGAGACTTGTCTGCACATCAGCGTCCTGGAACTAAGGGCCATATACAACGCCCTACGTCAAGCGGAGGCCTTACTTCGCGACCAACCAGTTCTGATCCAGTCAGACAACATCACCGCAGTGGCTCATGTAAACCGCCAAGGCGGCACAAGGAGCAGAGCGGCAATGGCGGAAGCTACCAGGATTCTTCACTGGGCGGAGAATCATGTAAGCGCACTGTCAGCAGTGTTCATTCCGGGAGTGGACAACTGGGAAGCAGACTTCCTCAGCAGACACGACCTACACCCGGGAGAGTGGGGACTTCATCCAGAAGTCTTCGCACAGATTGTGAGTCGGTGGGAACTGCCACAGATAGACATGATGGCGTCCCGCCTCAACAAAAAGCTACAGAGGTATTGCGCCAGGTCCAGAGACCCTCAGGCAGTAGCAGTAGACGCCCTCATGACACCGTGGGTGTTCCGGTCCGTCTATGTATTTCCTCCTCTTCCTCTCATACCCAAGGTGTTGAGAATAGTAAGAAGAAAAGGAGTGAGAGGGGGCGTGGCCTGGCTTTCAGAGTGAGAGGAAGCAACTCTGTGCTGCTCCAGAGGGCACTTTATAATATAACTCCCTACGGATTCCTGTCCCCTTCCTGAGAGCCCAGGAGAGCCTCTGACACCCTCTTATACCCTATTGCAGCCACTGAGGGGGACCTGCGGAATCGGGGAGCGCTTCTTAGCCCTCCTGCGGGTTGCGGCCTTCCCCTTGGTGTGGAGCCGGGACCTAGATTTTGAGCCGTGGCCGGACAGGACATCCAGAGCCATACATCCGACTTCACGAGGCCTCCTTGGACCCCTGGAAGGCACCGGACGACCAACCTGACTGCTCCCATAGCCCCTCACCTGCCGTACCAGGTCCCCGAGTCGCGGGATACGGAGCGGGAGACGCGACCCGCCGGGACGGGAGCGGGGCGGCGGCCATCTTGCCTCCGGCCGCGGAGCTCGGGAAGAGACGGAACTCTCGCGGGGTAAGCTGCTTCCCCCCTCCCCTCGTCCGCTGCTCCTCCTACCGCTGTGAGGACCGGGTCCCGCCGCTGCTGGGCGCATCATCGCCGCTGATCTCCGATCACGGCGCCAGCCGCCAACTACCTCCCGCCTCCGGCCTTGCGATAATCGAGGAAGCTCCTTGAACAAGGACCCCACTGCGGCCCTCACTGCCCACTGCTGGGCAACACAGGTGGCCACAACTGTCTGAGCTACGGAGCTCACTTCAGCCACACAGAACAGCGACTCAGCGCCCCATCCCCCCATCCCCCCCCCCCCCTCCCCCCCAGGGCCCAGACGACTAGAACAGAGCTTCAATATACTATACAAATAAACAGTTAAACCGCACATCTTTGTATCCAGCCCTACTACACTGCGGCCGATCACTGGCTGGTCCGTGGCTGTGCTAACGTGCTTCCCCCCTTCCCCATTGCCTAGCTGCCGTGATAGACACAGGTGGGGGCTACCTAACTACCTATCTTACTATATAACGCAGGTTTTGTCTCACACCTCATTGCTACTTATCCTGCCAACTACGTTGTGAGGATCATGTGATGCCTGTCTTATGCTAAATCATTCTGCGACCAGGTTGCGATAAGGGGCCCACTATCAATAGTACTTATAAAGCCGCTGGGAACCGGCATCAATCCATCTCGCAACTGTGACATCAGCTTTGCTGAACCGATAATATCAATAGATACCCGTTTACTTTCTCACTCCACTATGTCACAGAGAAACCGTAAAACCCCTGCTCAAGCTAAACCTAGTATTCTCCGAGCATGGGAAAAAGCAGGCGCTATACCGCGCGGCTCCCCCACCGTAGATCCTATGTCTGATGTCGACGATGCTCCTTCTCCGACGACAGGTCTCACGACTCAAGACGTGGTTGCAATCGTCACTAAGACCATTCAAACGGAAATGAGATCAGTCTTAGCTGAATTCAGAACTGAACTCGCTGACCTTGGCACCCGCACAGATTCCCTGGAACGAAAAGTAGACGAGGTCTGTCA
This sequence comes from Pseudophryne corroboree, assembly GCF_028390025.1. Lineage (NCBI taxonomy): Eukaryota > Metazoa > Chordata > Amphibia > Anura > Myobatrachidae > Pseudophryne > Pseudophryne corroboree. The sequence continues at coordinate 637,168,722 of NC_086445.1, read as the reverse complement.
ATACCAGGCAGTGGTCGAACAGGAATTATCGGAGATTCGCGCGAATATGGCCCAACAGGAGGACCACTTGGAGGATATGGACAACCGGAATCGACGGAATAATGTCCGGATTCGCAATATCCCGGAGGGCGTTTCTATGGAGGGCCTCCCAGCCTTTTACTGGAGGGCCTGCTACAGTCCATGATTCCTGAGGTCTCTAAAGATTTCCTCCTTCTCGACAGAGCACATCGAGCCCTGCGCCCACGTCCACCACCCACTCAACCCCCAAGAGATGTCATCATACGGTTCCACTATTATAAAACAAAAGAGAAATTCATGATGGCGGCCAGAGAACACCAAACTGTCCTCTACTCCGGGACCCAGCTACAGATTTTCCAGGATCTGGCCCCGTCCACACTCCGAAAACGCAAAGACCTTACCGTTATCACCAAAGTCCTTCGAGATAACTCTATCAAGTATAAGTGGGGCTTCCCGTTCCAATTACATGTCACAAAGGATGGCTCTCATCACTCGATAAAAACGCCCACCCAGGGCTACGACCTCCTCAGGTCCCTGGGTATATCAGAGTCTCTTCCGGATGAAATTCGGAATCAGCCTCTTATCACCTCCCCTAAAAGGCCAGGGGCTCCTACCCCCGAATGGTCTACTAAATGAGCGAATGGAACTACCCCTTCGGATCAGTAGATATAATGGACATTGCATATTGGTCCCTCCTCATTTTACCAGCATAGCGGCTTTGTGATATATTGTTTTGCATGTTTTATCTTTCAGGTTTTGCGAATTTAGCAAATTAGGATATTTTAGCCTGATTCCTACATGTCGTTACATGAAGACCCCATCTTAATGATAGCTGCCTGTTCTGGAATGGAACGGCTGTTTTGCCGCCCCGCGTTGGAGGGTGATACAGCCTTCTACAACCAGCTTAACCACTTCAGATTCTAGATTCTTAACATATTGCCACTGGTTTCTTTAGATTTCAATGTATATCCACCCACCTTGACCCTCACTATAGAGGAGATGACCATTGCATATCTAAATGTTCTCTTAATATTTACACTATGTTATGCTAGTTTCTCTTTTCCTCATTTATATTGTTTACCACATAGAGGTATGGTGGCTGGATGGATTGTACGCGATCAGCGCTCCCGGCGTGTCGGTTCTGGGTGGTCCCTCTTTCCTGATTTGATCTTGTGCCTTGAATTGGTAAGGCTAAACTACCCCTTGATCATGAGGGGCCGCTCGGGTGCCGGCTCTGGGTGTGACGATTGTGACTATTTTTGCTGATGTCTACCGCCATTGATTCATCAGAGCAATGTTGCAAGTTATATTTATGTTATATTTAAGATGTCTTGTTTGAACTACATATAAAGCTACTGCTACTATTACCATAACTACTGATAGCAATGTCTTCCCCTTTCTTCTTACTACTTCTTACTCCCTGATCTGATTTTCCCACTCCCCTTAACCTGGCTCGCAGAATGTACCTCTCCTTTTTTCCTTTACTCTCCTGTATGCTCCTCACTCTCATTGTGATGTGCCACTATTGGCGCGACCCCACACCCCGAAGGGGCGGCCCGCTTGGTGCCCGCCCCTTCATATCTAGACCCAACCCGTTTTTAGGAAAGGGTCTACCCCTTAAGTTCGTATTCACGATCTTCCCTACCTGTTTCTACTATTTCTTCTGTCCTTTCTTAATGCCCCATGGTCGGTCAAGTCTGAGGCCATTTTCCCTATTGAGCCGTGCTATCTTTCAACCCCCATGACTTTAAAAGTCTTATCCATTAATGTCAATGGCCTTAATTCCCCGACCAAGCGCTCCATGGCATTTCAGTTTTTTGCCAGACAAAAAGCGGATATCATATTTTTACAGGAGACCCATTTTAGGGCCCCTCACTCTTCGTTAAGCTCCAAACGCTACCCTCATGCCTTTTATTCCACAATGTCAGCCAAACGCAGAGGCACAGCCATCCTAATCCATCGTGACCTACCCCTGGCTGTCCAGGACACAGTTCTCGATGACCATGGCAGATTTGTAATCCTCTCCGGCTCCATTAATCAAACTCCCATTACTCTGGCGTCGGTTTACGCTCCAAACATGCAGCAGGGTTCCTTTTTTAAGACATTCTCCGACCACCTTTCTAAATTTTCAAATTCCTGGGTTATTGTGGCCGGTGATTGTAATGCTACAATGGATCCCCATGTTGACAGATCCCGCCCAGGCGGAGGACCCTCTCCCCACGTGAAACTGTCTAGACTCCTCCAGTCCTGCGTCACTGCACACAATTTATATGATGCTTGTAAAACGCTTTACCCGTCCGCTAAGGGCTATACGCACTATTCCCCACAACACGACATATACACTCGTATCGACTACGTTTTTGTAGATAGGGACACCACCCAAACCCTTCTGGGCGCACAGGTGGTTCCAATCACCTGGTCTGACCACTATGCGATATCACTTGATTTTACCTGCTCTCATAAACCTTCGACTCCCCGCAAATTGCGCCTTAATGAGTCCCTACTCCTTAAAACTGCCAATGTGTCCCAAGTAGAGGCTGCAATTCACCACTTCTTAGCTGACAACGTCTCCCCCGACATATCGTCAGCAATACTATGGGAGGCACATAAGGTTACACTGCGGGGTCTCCTCATAAGCCTCTCGTCTACCCAGAGGAAAATTGAGTCTAAACGGATCGCAGACTTAGAGACTGAATTAGCCTCTTTGACTCTTCGCCATCAGCGGTTCCCCAAACGCAAACTATATCTAAAGATACTAGCCCTGAAAGGGCAATTGTCCCAAATTCTCACAAAGAAAACAATCCAGTCACTCTTGTGGATCCGCCAAAAGTTCTACGAAAAGTCGAATAAGGCAGATACTTTATTAGCCCGTCGACTGCGCGAGAAACGCACATTCAATCGAATACTGGCTCTGAGATGCCCTGACGGATCCACAACATGCGACCCTAAGGTGATGGCTTCTCTCTTCCAGGATTATTATGCTTCCCTCTATAACCTTCCCACCGAGGCCACTGCCGATCCACACCACATATCAACTATTCAACAATATCTCTCCTCTTGTCACTTACCAAAATTATCCACAGCGGACCTGAAGACCCTTAACGATCCCATTACTCACGAGGAAATTCTTATCACAATTGGCCAGCTTCGCCGTTCTTCCGCACCAGGTCCGGATGGATATACTGCCATATATTACAAAAAAATTTCCCATGCCCTTCTTCCTATGCTACATTCATTATTCAATTCACTGATGGAAGGGAGTTCTCTAAATGCAGCTACCACCAGAGCTAATATTATAGTTATTGCCAAGCCTGATCGGGATCCCCTGGAAATGAAAAATTATAGGCCCATCTCATTATTAAACACAGATCTAAAACTATTCGCTAAAATCCTGGCAAATCGACTCGCCCCTTACCTCCCCATATTAATCCACCCAGACCAAGTGGGCTTTATTCCCAATCGGCAAGCTGCCGATAATACTCGGCGCCTTATAGATCTTATTCACCTCTCCCATCGGGACTCCACCCCAACTCTGGTGGTGGCTCTAGATGCGGAGAAGGCTTTTGATAAGGTAGCCTGGCCTTTCATGCAGCAAGCACTACAGGCTGTGGGAATTCAAGGCCCATTTTATAATGCCATCACCTCGCTTTATTCTAACCCATCAGCGTCTATCCTAGTTAATGGCCTCTCCTCCCCGCCACTATCTATTAGAAATGGCACCCGTCAGGGATGTCCACTCTCCCCCCTACTTTTTGCCCTAGTAATGGAACTGCTGGCGGCGAAAATCCGGCTGAACCCCAATATCTCAGGTATTTCAGTGGACAACCATGAATACAAAATTGCATTATATGCAGACGATGTCATCCTGACCCTGACCGACCCATACACTTCCCTACAACACCTTTTTGAGGAGATCCACACCTACAGCTCCATCTCAAACTATAAACTAAATTCTGACAAAACAGAGGTTTTAGATCTACATATCACTCCACGGGAGCTCAGTCTTTTACGCACCTTATATCCTTTCAAATGGCAAAACTCTAAACTCAAATATTTAGGCATTTATCTGACCAAATCCTATTCATCGTTATATGCTGCTAACTTCCCACGGTTGATATCCTCACTCAAAGCCGATCTCACTGCCTGGAACAAATTATTTATCTCCTGGTTTGGCCGCATCGCAGCAGTCAAAATGAACTTACTGCCACGAATATTGTACCTATGGCAAACCCTACCTATTCACATCCCAGTTAAAATATTGAAGAATCTCCGAGATATATCTAGCTTCATCTGGGCTGGGAAAAAACCCAGAGTTAAGATTCGACTGCTCCAACAACACCGCTCGGAGGGCGGTCTTGGAGTACCACATCTCATCCGATACTACCGAGCCACACATCTGGCCTCTTGTGTTCTCTGGCACTCACCTCCAGCGCAGAGAACGTGGACCTCACTCGAGGCGCATTCTCTCTATATGTTCTCACCCTCAACTCTCCTATGGAGCCCACCCCGCTCCCGCCCCACCTCTAATCTCTTCCTACCGACAATGCGCTTTTCCTTGTCAATATGGGATTTTTGTACTCGCTTCTATCAACTCCGTTCCCACAACCCCTACCTAACTCCCCTATGGAACAATACGCAATTCCCGCCAGGCAATAACCACCTTGCATTTCACCATTGGACCGCGCATAATATTCTTTTCCTACAGGACGTTGCTCCTCTTTCCTCATTCCCATCTTTTGCAAATTTACAATCCCGCTTCTCGTTTCCCCACTCGGTATTTTATCAGTTTCTACAAATCAGACACTTCTACGGAACAATCCCTAAACCCACCCATCCTGTCATAGCCACCCCGTTGGAAATATGCTGTCGCGGTTCACACTCAACGAAAGGACTCCTTTCGCGCATTTACCGAGTGTTACTGACACACAATGTCCCACCCAAGGAGAGTCACGAACTGGCCTGGGAAAGAGAGGTGGGAGAGACCTTAACCGTGGAGGAATGGGAGGAGATTAGACAGGAAATCACCAAAAGCTCCATCTCAGTCCGTATAGCTGAAAACTCATATAAATTATATTACCGCTGGTATCTGGTCCCTACTAGACTACATTCTATTTATCCCACGTGCTCGGATGAGTGCTGGAGATTATGTGGGTGCCGGGGGACCCTGCTGCATGTTTGGTGGTCTTGTCCGTTGATCCGCCAATATTGGAGACAGGTCCACAGATTGATTTTGGAGGTTACGCACTTAACCGTCCCTGACTCGCCCCTTTACTCACTGCTTTCCCGCCCCATTCCTAACACCCCACGCTGCCAACGAGCCCTAACTAAACATATACTGAACACGGCTAAGTGCCAAATAGCCTCTAATTGGAAATCCGCGACCCCTCCTACTCTGACCGCTACTATTAACGCAATTTGGTACACGTATAAGCTAGAGCGAATTACTGCTTCCCTCCGAGACTCCTCAGTAACCTTTACAGAGACATGGACACCTTGGACTTTACACTTTAATGCTGAACCGCCATTGACAACCATTTAATATTTATTGTTTAATGTCTAGTATTTAACGTTTGATACTGAATATCTATCATTCAATCTAGATTTTACTTACACCACAAATTTACTTTATATATGGCTCAGACTAGCCGACCTCCCCCTCTTTCTCCCCCTTCTCCCCGTAACCTACAACCCCCTCCTCCCGCTGTTTTCTCTTCTCTACGTTGTAATCTTTTCTACACGCACCCTGCTTCCCTTTCTCCCCCCTTTCATTTATTCTCTTACTCTAATGGATAGTTGTAACAATTTAGGTAACTTGTCTATACGGAGGCATATGTGATAACTACTGACTGAAATGTCTTTTGATCGCCTCCCTTGTCTGATTATAAGGCCCTATTGTTATCTGACTTGCCTTCTATTTGTTACAACGATGTACTTGTCTATATTTATGCTTACAAAATCAATAAAACGTTATTTCAAAAAAAAAAAGAAAAGGAGTGAGAACAATCCTCGTTGTTCCAGATTGGCCACGACGGACCTGGTATCCAGATCTGCAGGAAATGCTCACAGAAGATCCGTGGCCTCTTCCTCTAAGGCAGGACCTGTTGCAACAGGGACCCTGTCTGTTCCAAGACTTACCGTGGCTGCGTTTGACGGCATGGCGGTTGAACGCCGGATCCTAGCGGAAAAAGGTATTCCGGTTGAGGTATCCCTACGCTGATAAAGGCTAGGAAGGAAGTAACAGCAAAACATTATCACCGTATATGGCGAAGATAAGTTTCTTGGTGTGAGGCCAGGAATGCTCCTACGGAAGAATTCCATCTGGCCCGTTTCCTTCACTTCCTACAAACTGGAGTGGATTTGGGCCTTAAATTAGGCTCCATTAAGGTCCAGATTTCGGCCCTATCCATTTTCTTTCAAAAAGAATTGGCTTCTCTCCCAGAAGTTCAGACTTTTGTTAAGGGAGTACTGCATATTCAGCCTCCGTTTGTGCCTCCGGTGGCGCCTTGGGACCTTAATGTGGTCTTGGACTTCCTAAAGTCACACTGGTTTGAACCACTGAAAACGGTGGAGTTGAAATATCTCACTTGGAAGGTGGTCATGTTATTATCCCTGGCTTCGGCTAGGCGAGTGTCGGAATTAGCGGCTTTATCACATAAAAGCCCCTATCTGGTTTTCCATATGGATAGAGCGGAATTGCGGACACGTCCTCAGTTCCTGCCAAAAGTGGTTTCATCCTTTCATATGAACCAACCTATTGTGGTGCCTGTGGCTACACGGGACTTAGAGGATTCCGAGTCCCTTGATGTGGTCAGGGCTTTGAATATTTATGTAGCCAGGACGGCTAGAGTCCGAAAAACAGAAGCACTGTTTGTTCTGTATGCAGCCAACAAGCTTGGCGGCCCTGCTTTAAAGCAGACTCTTGCTCGCTGGATCTGTATCACGATTCAGCAGGCGCATTCTACGTCAGGATTGCCGTTACCTAAATCGATCAAGGCCCATTCCACTAGGAAAGTGGGCTCTTCTTGGGCGGCTGCCCGAGGGGTCTCGGCACTACAGCTGTGTCGAGCTGCTACTTGGTCGGGTACAAACACCTTTGCAAAATTCTATAAGTTTGATACCCTGGCTGAGGAGGACCTCATGTTTGCTCAATCGGTGCTGCAGAGTCATCCGCACTCTCCCGCCCGTTTGGGAGCTTTGGTATAATCCCCATGGTCCTTACGGAGTCCCCAGCATCCTCTAGGATGTTAGAGAAAATACGATTTTACTTACCGGTAAATCAATTTCTCGTAGTCCGTAGAGGATGCTGGGCGCCCGTCTCAAGTGCGGACTTCTTCTGCAATACTTGTATATAGTTATTGCTTCAATAAGGGTTACGTTATTGTTGCATCGGGCGTGAACTGATGCTATGTTATTGTCATACTGTTTACTGGATTGTTATCACAAGTTATACGGTGTGATTGGTGTGGCTGGTATGAATCTTGCCCTTGGATTAACAAAAATCCTTTCCTCATACTGTCCATCTCCTCTGGGCACAGTTCTCTAACTGAGGTCTGGAGGAGGGGCAGAGAGGGAGGAGCCAGTGCACACCAGGAACTAAATTCTTTCTTAAAGTGCCCATGTCTCCTGCGGAGCCCGTCTCTTCCCCATGGTCCTTACGTAGTCCCCAGCATCCTCTACGGACTACGAGAAATAGATTTACCGGTAAGTAAAATCTTATTTTCTTGTAGTCCGTAGATGATGCTGGGCGCCCGCCCAGCGCTTCGTTATCCTGCAGTGGTTACCTAGTTCAGTACTGCTTAGTTCTTAGTTACTTACTGTTTTGTTACTTGGTAAGTAATCTTGTACAGCCGTTGCTGATGTTTCAAGCTAGTTAGCTTGGTTTGCCTTGTGTGTAAGCTGGTGTGAATCTCGCCACTATCTGTGTAAAATCCTTCTCTCGAAGTTGTCCGTCTCCTCGGGCACAGTTTCTAGACTGAGTCTGGTAGGAGGGGCATAGAGGCAGGAGCCAGCCCACACTCTCAAACTCTTAAAGTGCCAATGGCTCCTAGTGGACCCGTCTATACCCTATGGTACTAATGTGGACCCCAGCATCCTCTACGGACTACGAGAAAAGGATTTACCGGTAGGTAATTCAAATCCTATTATTTGTTTAACTCCCTTCATTTCCTTGCTTGTTTTATGACCTTTCTAAGCTAGTCACATTCCAACATCAAATTACAAAACTCACAATGGGATCTATTTATTAAACAATGCTAACTCTCTTGCTCTTCTCTGGAAAAAGGGTTACCACTGCTTCATCCAACTGAGTTAACACAGTGATATCTTTTCAGTTTAGTAAATTGCAGTAATCTCAGGCTGGCGTTATGCTTATGTAGCAGCCAGAGGAGAATGTTTTATATGTCTTGAATAGTGCTGTCTACTTTCATGTTTATTTATTTTTTCAGGCAATCACTGAAGTTAATATACACAAGGTCAGTGGCTAGGGAGGCAATGGCTAGTATAAGAGTCGGCTCTTTATACACACACACACACACACACACACACACACACACACACACAAACATAGAATTTGACGGCAGATAAGAAGCACTTGGCCCATCTTTTTTTTTTTTTAACCATATTTCTGTTACGTCCTAGAGGATGCTGGGGACTCCGTAAGGACCATGGGGTATAGACGGGCTCTGCAGGAGAGATGGGCACTATAAATAACTTTTAGTAAGGGAGTGCACTGGCTCCTCCCTCTATGCCCCTCCTCCAGACCTCAGTTAGATTTTGTGCCCAGAGGAGATAGGGTGCATTACAGGGGAGCTCTCCTGAGTTTCTCTGAAAAAGAATTTTGTTAGGTTTTTATTTTCAGGGAGCAGAGAAGCAGACCTACTTAAGTGATAGGCTCTGCTTCTTAGGCTACTGGACACCATTAGCTCCAGAGGGAGTCGGAACGCAGGTCTCACCCCGCCGTTCGTCCCAGAGCCGCGCCGCCGTCCTCCTCGCAGAGCCGGAAGGTAGAAGCCGGGTGAGTATTAGAAGAAAAGAAGACTTCAAGGCGGCAGAAGACTTCAGATCTTTGCGCCATTGCTCCCACACACTACACACACGGAACAGGCACTGATGGGTGCAGGGCGCAGGGGGGGCACCCTGGGCAGCAATAAACCTCTGGACTGGCAATAAGGGTACATTAGGCTGTGGAGGCAGTAAATGCAGAGATCCCCCGCCATTTTTTGTATATTGAAGCGGGACCAAAGCCCGCTGCTGGAGGGGGCGGAGCTTGATCCCTCAGCACTAACAGCGCCATTTTCTCCACTGAACGCTGCAGAGAAGCTGGCTCGCCGGACTCTCCCCTGCTGAACTCGGTGACAGAGGGCTGAAAAGAGGAGGGGGGGGGGGGGGGGGGCATTTTTAAGGCGCAGTGAGTGTATACACATTGATTATATATAAAAAGCGCTATCTGGGTTTTTATTCCAGTGTCAGTTGGTGCTAGCTGTGTGCTGGCATACTCTCTCTCTGTCTCTCCAAAGGGCCTTGTTGGGGAATTGTCCCCTTATAGATATATCCCTGTGTGTGTGGGGGTGTCGGTACGTGCGTGTCGGCATGTCTGAGGCGGAAGGCTCGTCCAAGGAGGAGGTGGAGCAGATGAGTGGTGTGTCTCCGTCGGCAACGCCGACTCATGATTGGATGGACATGTGGCATATGTTAAATGCAAGTGTGGCCTCATTACATAAGAGACTGGACAAAGCAGAGTCCAGGGAGAAAGCAGGGAGTCAATCCACGGACTGGACTGGGTCACAGGGCCCCTCTGGGTCTCAAAAACGTCCCCTATCCCAAATAGTAGACACTGGTACCGACACGGATTCTGACTCCAGTGTCGACTACGATGATGCATATTACACCCAAGGGTGGCAAAAAGTATTCAGTGTATGATTATTGCAATAAAAGATATTTTGCATATCACTGATGACCCCTCTGTCCCTGACATGAAAGTGCGCATGTATAAGGAAAAGAAACCTGAGGTAACCTTTCCTCCATCTCATGAGCTTAACGAGTTATTTGAAAAAGCTTGGGAAACTCCAGATAAAAAACTGCAGATACCCAAAAGGGTTCTTATGGCGTATCCTTTCCCTGCACAGGACAGGGTACGTTGGGAATCCTCTCCCAGGGTGGACAAGGCTTTAACACACCTGTCCAAGAAGGTGGCGCTACCGTCTCCGGACATGGCAGCCCTCAAGGATCCTGCTGATCGCAGACAGGAGACTACTTTAAAGTCTATTTATGCGCATACAGGTGCTTTGCTCAGACCGGCAATAGCATCGGCATGGGTATGTAGCGCAGTTGCGGCATGGACAGATACCTTGTCAGCTGACCTTGATACCCTAGACAGGGATACCATTTTATTAACCTTAGCCCACATTAAAGACGCAGTCTTATATATGAGGGACGCTCAAAGAGACGTTGGGCTGCTGGGATCCAGAGCCAATGCCATGGCTATTTCTGCGAGACGAGCTCTATGGACCCACCAATGGACGGGTGATGCAGACTCAAAAAAGCATATGGAGGTTTTACCTTACAAGGATGAAGTGTTGTTTGGGGAGGGGCTCGCGGACCTGGTTTCCACAGCTACTGCGGGTATATCTACCTTTTTTACCTTTTGTTCCCCAACAGCAAAAGAAAACTCCACAGTATCAGATGCAGTCCTTTCGGTCGCATAAGTCCAGAAGAGGTCGGGGCTCCTCCTTCCTTGCCAGAGGTAAGGGTAGAGGAAAGAGAACACCTGCTTCGGCTAGTTCCCAGGAGCAGAAGTTCTCCCCGGCTTCTACAAAATCCACCGCATGATGCTGGGGCTCCCCTAAGAGAGTCCGCACCAGTGGGGGCACGCCTTTGACTTTTCAGCCAGATCTGGGTTCTTTCAGACGTGGATCCTTGGGCGATGGAAATTGTTTCCCAAGGCTACAAGCTGGAATTCGAAGAGGTGCCCCCTCACTGATTTTTCAAGTCGGCCTTGCCAGCTTCACCCCCGGAGAGGGAAGTAGTGTTAGCTGCAATTCAAAAGCTGTGTCAACAGCAAGTGGTTGTCAAGGTTCCCCTGGTCCAACAGGGAAAAGGGTATTATTCAACCCTGTTTGTGGTCCCGAAGCCGGATGGTTCGGTCAGACCCATTTTAAATCTAAACCTGTACTTGAAAAAGTTCAAATTCAAGATGGAATCGCTCCGAGCTGTAATATCCAGCCTGGAAGGGAGGGATTTTATGGTGTCAGTAGACGTAAAGGATGCATACCTTCATGTCCCCATATATCCCCCTCATCAGGAGTACCTGAGATTCGCTGTACAGGACTGTCATTACCAGTTTCAGACGTTGCCGTTTGGGCTTTCCACGGCCCCGAGGATTTTCACCAAGGTAATGGCGGAGATGAAGGTGCTCCTGCGCAGGCAGGGAGTCACAATTATCCCATACTTGGACGATCTCCTGATAAAGGCGAGATCGAGAGATCAATTGCTGAAGAGCGTGTCGCTCTCCCTGAGAGTGCTGCAACAGCACGGTTGGATTCTCAATCTGCCAAAGTCACAATTGGTTCCAACGACTCGGCTATCATTCCTAGGCATGGTTCTGGACACGGAACAAAAGAGGGTTTTTCTCCCATTGGAAAAAGCCCAGGATCTCCAGGACATGGTCAGAGACCTGCTAAAACCAAAAAGAGTGTCTGTTCATCAATGCACTCGAGTTCTGGGAAAAATGGTGGCAGCCTACGAGGCCATCTCCTTCGGCAGGTTTCATGCGAGGACTTTTCAGTGGGACCTTCTGGACAAGTGGTCCGGGTCCCATCTACAAATACATCAGAAAATAACCCTGTCCCCCAGGGCCAGGGTGTCTCTCCTGTGGTGGCTGCAGAGTGCTCACCTTCTAGAGGGTCGCAGGTTCGGCATTCAAGACTGGGTTCTGGTGACCACGGACGCGAGCCTCCGAGGATGGGGAGCAGTCACTCAAGGAAGAAATTTTCAGGGACTATGGTCAAGCCAGGAGGCTTGTCTACACATCAACATACTGGAATTGAGGGCCATATACAACGGCCTACGACAAGCGGAGAATCTTCTTCGCGACCTACCGGTTCTGATTCAATCCGACAACGTCACAGCCGTGGCTCATGTAAACCGCCAAGGCGGGACAAGAAGCAGAGTGGCGATGGCGGAAGCCACCAGGATTTTTCGCTGGGCGGAAAATCACGTAAGCGCTCTGTCAGCTGTCTTCATTCCGGGAGTGGACAACTGGGAAGCAGACTTCCTCAGCAGACACGATCTCCATCCAGGAGAGTGGGGACTTCATCAAGAAGTTTTTGCAGAGATAACAAGTCTTTGGGGAATTCCTCAAATAGACATAATGGCGTCACGCCTCAACAAGAAGCTTCGGAGGTATTGTGCCAGGTCACGGGACCCTCAGGCAGTAGCAGTAGACGCCCTGGTGACACCATGGGTGTTTCAGTCGGTCTATGTGTTTCCTCCTCTTCCTCTCATCTCAAAAATATTGAGAATCATAAGACAAAAAAGAATGCAGACAATACTTATTGTTCCAGATTGGCCTCGAAGGGCCTGGTACTCAGATCTTCAGGAAATGCTCACAGAAGATCCGTGGCCTCTTCCTCTCAGGGAGGACCTGTTAAGCAGGGGCCCTGCGTGTTCCAAGACTTACCGCGGTTACGTTTGACGGCATGGCGGTTGAACACCAAATCCTAGCTGGGAAGGGTATTCCGGAGGAAGTCATCCCTACTCTGATAAAGGCTAGGAAGGAGGTGACGGCAAAGAATCATCACCGTATCTGGAGGAAGTATGTATCTTGGTGTGAAGCCAAGAATGCTCCTACGGAAGATTTCCATCTGGGCCAGTTTCTCCACTTTCTACAGACAGGAGTGGATATGGGCCTGAAGTTAGGCTCCATTAAGGTACAGATTTCGGCCTTATCTATATTCTTTCAGAAGGAATTGGCTTCTCTCCCAGAAGTTCAGACGTTTGTGAAGGGAGTGCTGCACATCCAGCCCCCCTTTGTGCCCCCAGTGGTACCGTGGGACCTTAACGTGGTGTTGAGTTTCCTGAAATCTCACTGGTTTGAGCCTCTTCAAACGGTTGAATTAAAATTTCTCACATGGAAGGTGGTCATGTTATTGGCCTTGGCATCTGCAAGGCGGGTGTCCGAATTGGCGGCCTTGTCCCACAAGAGCCCCTATTTGATTTTTCATGTGGATAGAGCGGAGTTGAGGACTCGTCCTCGATTTTTGCCTAAGGTGGTTTCTTAATTTCATATGAACCAACCTATTGTGGTGCCTGGGCTACGGGGGACTGGGAGGACTCCAAGTCCCTGGATGTAGTCAGGGCTTTAAAGATTTATGTAGCCAGGACGGCTAGGGTTAGGAAAACAGAGGCTCTGTTTGTCCTGTATGCAGCCAACAAGGTTGGCGCTCCTGCTTCTAAGCAGACTATTGCTTGCTGGATCTGTAACACGATTCAGCAGGCTCATTCTACGGCTGGATTGCCGTTACCAAATTCAGTAAAGGCCCATTCCACTAGGAAGGTGGGCTCTTCTTGGGCGGCTGCCCGAGGCGTCTCGGCATTACAGCTTTGCCGACAGCTACTTGGTCAGGTTCAAACACTTTTGCAAAATTCTACAAGTTTGATACCCTGGCTGATGAGGACCTTGCGTTTGCTCTGTCGGTGCTGCAGAGTCATCCGCACTCTCCCGCCCGGTTGGGAGCTTTGGTATAAACCCCATGGTCCTTACGGAGTCCCCAAAATCCTCTAGGACGTAAGAGAAAATAAGATTTTAAACCTACCGGTAAATCTTTTTCTCCTAGTCCGTAGAGGATGCTGGGCGCCCGTCCCAGTGCGGACTACATCTGCAAGATTTGTATATAGCTGTTGCTTTCATAAGGGTTATGTTACAGTTAGAATCGGTCTTGGATACTGTTTTTTTTGTTCATACTGTTAACTGCGTATATTCCAGGTTATATGGTATGATTGGTGTGGGCTGGTATGAATCTTGCCCTTAGATTAACAAAATCTTTTCCTCATATTGTCCATCTCCTCTGGGCACAGTTCTCTAACTGAGGTCTGGAGGAGGGGCATAGAGGGAGGAGCCAGTGCACTCCCATACTAAAAGTTCTTTATAGTGCCCATGTCTCCTGCGGAGCCCGTCTATACCCCATGGTCCTTACGACGTCCCCAGCATCCTCTACGGACTAGGAGAAAAAGATTTACTGGTAGGTTTAAAATCTTATTTTTTAGCTCAATCCTTATTTGAGCCTTATTTCTTTGTAAGGATATCCTTATGTCTATCCCATGCATGTTTAAATTGCTCTACTGTCTTAGCCTCTACCACCTCTGATGGGAGGCTATTCCACGTGTCCACTACCCTTTCTGTGAAGTAATTTTTCCGTAAATTTCCCCTGAACCTACCTCCCTCCAGTCTCCGTGCATGTCCTCGTGTTCTATTGCTTCTCTTCATCTGGAGAATGTTTCCCTTCTGGACTTTGTTAAAACCCTTGATATATTTAAAAGTTTCTATCATGTCCCCCCTTTTCCTTCCCTGCTCCAAACTATACATATTGAGATTTTTTTGTCTTTCTGGGTATGTATTGTGATGTAGGCCATGCACCATTTTAGTTGCCCTTCTTTGCACAGTCTCTAATGTAATAATATCCTTTTGAAGATATGGCCTCCAGAATTGAACACAGTGTTCTAGATTAGGCCGTACCAATGACCTATACAGTGGCATTATTACTACTTTCTTTCTGCTGCTGATTCCTCTCTATGCAGCCAAGCATCTGACTAGCCTTCCTCATTGCTTTGTTACATTGCTTACCTGCCTTTAAGTCACCTGAAATAGTGACTCCTAGATCCCTTTCCTACTCAGTAGTTCCCAGTATAGTGCCATCAATACTATATTTAGTGTGTATATGTATGTGTATATGTATGTATGTATGTATGTATGTATGTATGTATGTATGTATATGTTATATATATATATATATATATATATATATATATATATATATATATATATATATATATATATATATATAATTTTATTATTTGATATAGTTTGGTGGCGAGTTGAATATAAAAATTAGAATAATGCAAATATTATGAATAATACAAAGATGATATTTAGAAGTTATAAATATATTCTTTGTATTATTCTAATCCTATTTATAGTCAAAGCTCTGGAGTATACTGGAGAATGACGGGTGAAGCTCTGCCTACCCTGACCACGTCACTGCATCATGTAGACCTACGTGGTGTTGCTGTATTTACCCCTTCCAGAGAGAGCTTCCAGGATAGAAGGCCGTACAATTCCAACTCCAAGATTCTTTCTGCTACTGCAGAGACAACATAAACAAGACTGCAGTCGGGATCCCGGCAGTCAGAATACAGACGCCGGAATACCGACCCTATTCTGAATGCTAGCAACGGCATACAGAATGGGTATAACATCCCAGGCTGGAATACTGACAGCCGGAATACAGAACGAGGAGAAACTGCGTCGGAAAGCAGGTAAGCAGTGGGGAGGGGGGGGGGGGTTAGGTTTAGGCTGTGGGTGGGGGGGGGGGGGAGGAGAGTTAGGGTTAGGCTGCGTCCTGGGGGATAAGGGTTAGGCTGCAGGGAGTGACAGTTCGGGTTAGGCACTGGGGGATTAGGGTTAGAGTGCGGGGGGGGGAGGTTAGGTTTAGGCTGTGGGGGGGTGGCGGGGGTGGGGGGGCGGGAGGAGAGTTAGGGTTAGGCTGCGTCCTGGGGGATTAGGGTTAGGCTGCAGGGAGTGACAGTTCGGGTTAGGCACTGGGGGATTAGGGTTAGAGTGCGGGGGGGAGGTTAGGTTTAGGCAGAGTGTTGGGGAGAGAGGAGAACACCCCTTACTCACCCATGTCCGCTTCGTACACTGCGGGATCATGGCATTGGTATCTCGAGCAGCGGGATCCCATGTGCCGGTAAATCTACTGCTCCCCTGCAGACAGCAAATTAAATATTTTTCAATAGCTTGCTATAGTGTATTGGTCCCATTCTAAGCACAGCTTATTGAAGGTGCTTGTATCATAGGAATGACACATTGTAGCATAACAATATGAACAGATGTTGCTGGTTAGAAAAAGTTATGTCTGTAGAGCCATACAAACCTCCATTCCTGTTTTGTTACCAAAGTAGATTCTGTATGTATAGATCTCTGTGCTGCTTATTATCTCGCATGCATCATCACCTACCTGTGTATGCACACTTGCACAGTATGGGAAAATGACTGAATGTTTGAATTAATTCAGATTTTAACACAGTTGGCGAAGGTAAGACTTTGCAAAAGATATCATATTTTGCTCTTTATCGTAGAGGGGTTCTCATGATAAATAACTGTGATAACACATTCTGTATGGCTGCGGAGAGTGGTGATACATAATGTTTCATTTCACTGAAAAAAATTAACTAAATGTTAAATAAACCCTAATATCTGGTATGAAGCACCTTTGTTTGAAGAGGTTGCTCTTGGTTTCACCCTGGTGCTTGGTGTGAGTCGGATGCATCAATCTGCAGGACACTGCATTAGCCATTGCATCCGGGTTTGAGTATGGCTCATGTACTTTGGTACTAAAACTAAACTTCTCTCCCCTCTAAACCCTTCCAATCCAGCAGATCCTCTGTCTTGTTTATAGTGTCTTAAGATGGGTACACACCTGGCCAGCCTAACTAACGATTGGTGAGTGCGTACACACTTGCACATTGTCTGCCCGATGTGTCGTGTCTGAAGCCACAACTGGTCTGACATTTATATGTGCCCGCCCAGTTGAGATGTCAGTCGATGGTAATCCCTGTAGCCAGTGTGCAGAGCGCCCGTACACACAGCCAAATGCGCTGATATATATGTCCGGATCTGTCGGCTTTTGTCTTGTGGATGCAGGTACTGGTACCGTTAGACAGTAGAGAAAACTGAAGTGATGATAGCTAGAAGCACTAAAGAGGCTGATTGCAAAAGTAGACTGTGGTATTGGCTCAGTGAGGATGGCACTTGGGACCGGGCTGGAACTGACTATGTCTTTGAACCGTACTGGCACCGCTGCAGTCTGTGAACCGGACTGGAACCGACATTGTGTTTGAACTGGCTAAGACTCGGCTAAAGAGGAATGGGTAACTGGAGTCACTTGGCACATGACTATTAGCTAGCTGAGGCCTGTAGTTCGACGGATAGGACTGAATGAGTAGCAGGAACCGCAATATAGTGCTGGCAGTTGGATGGAAACTGTAGCTCTCCAGGAATGTAGAATTGGAACCAAGAAACACAAAATACTGCTGGCTTTGAAGGTTCATTGGGAGCTTGCGGACATCTGTAGTTCTCAGGATATAGCTGAGCTAGGAAAGCAATCTCTGGACACTGGGGGGTAGAGCCTGAGCTACAGGGTGCTGGTGATGTGGCATGGAGCTTGGAAATGCATACACAAAAACATACTTTCAGGTGATATAAGGGTTAATAGCACACCAGGATTCTGACTCTGATGAGGAGTGCACTGAAGCAGCAACTAGTTAACAGGTCTGTGACTATGACAGTGCAGCTTGGACAACAACAGACTGGAGGCTCAGGTGAAACTCTGAGATAGCTGATTTAGCTTAGGAAGAATCACAGCAAGCTAGGAAACAGGCTCTTGCACAAAGCTAAAGATACTGCAGACTGAAAGCTCATATACAATTTGAGAGTTCCAAAATCGGTGAGCTCTAGCAGAGATCTCTGTACAAGTTGTGACACTGGAAACAGGTATGCTGTAACTTGGAAACTGAAGAAAGCTGAATGAACTGTGGGAGGAAGGTTTCAGAGCAGGGAACCCAGCAATGCAGGAACTGTGGCCAACTAAGAACTAGAGTCTATAATACTCTTAATCCAGGATAAGCAGTGAGACTTTCTGCACACACTAGCCTTGGAGTCAGAATGTGACTAATTGCTCTGGCCCTGAACTACTGGCCAGAGGATACTTACTAAGGATTTGCAGGTTTCTGATTGGTTACCATTGTCAGCTGCGACGAGGCATACTCTGACTGGAGGAAGACAATCAGCTGACATGCTACCAACATAGATGTCCGTGCATCTGTTCACTAAAAAAACCAAGCAGGAAACCTGACCTGCTGGACAGGTTGCAAGGTAGGTGCTGAAATACTTAGTGCTTGAAATGAGTATTGCAGGTCAGATTCCTGACAATCTGTAGATATATTGGGCATATCTGGGATACATATTCACAACGGGCTTGCAATATATCGGCCATTCGCTTGAATGGCCAATATAGCTGCCAGTGTGTAACCAGCTTTAGGAGTAAGGCACACTTTCTTCACTAGATTTTAGTTGGGTTTTATTTATATTAATTTCTGTTTATCTCTGTTCACAGATGACTTTGTGCACACACAGAGTGGGAGCAGCATAGTTTAGTAATGCTAGTGTGAGCTCTTGACCTGCTCTGCAACCCAGTCTCTGAAGGGTCGCCAAACCAGAAGCTGCTTACTGGGGCTCTACCATCACCAGACCGCGCTCTGTGGATGCTCTGGGTCAGGTAGAACAGCCACAGGCTACCCTGGTAGCGCTGAGCTGCTACCTTTTTACTGCTGGGTGTGAGTCCGATGCTGTGTTTCCTCTGGCATCCATCTGGGGGACACTGTGTTAGTCATTACATCTGGGTTAGAGTATGACTTATGGAGTTTGGTACTAAAAGAGTTACAACTAAACTCCTCTCCCTTTTCTGCCCCCGCAGAAGGTTCAAGACCTTCAATCCAGATTCTGCGCTATTGGTCAAAAAGGTTGGTGTCTTGACAGACAGATGTTCCGACTGTCGGTCCCTACTGTGGTGGTTACATGGATGAAAATCTGACCAAGGTATCCCCTTTTCAATTTGTAATTGGCTGCTTGTTACCACGTATGCCAGCCTGAGAGGTTGCGGCGCAGTCATTCAGGACAGGCATTTTCATCATTTTTTCTCTGCCACGGAGTCTACTCTCACCGTCTACATCCAAGAGTTAAGGGTGATCCAAAATGCCATGATACAGGTTCACCAGTCTCTACAAAGCCGTCCTGTTCGCATCCAGTTGGACAATACCATAGCTTTGGCCTACATCACCAAACGGTGGCACTCTGAGCTGGCAGGCCATGGGGTAGGTGTCCACATTCTTCCTTTGGCTGAACTTTGTATTCATAGCATATCAGGCATTTACATTCCGGGAGTGGACAACTAGGAGACGGCTTTCCTCAGCCACTACACAGTTCATCCAAGAGAATGAGTACTTAACTAGGAAGTGTTTCTGGAGCTCATGGCCATGTGGAGAAGGCATGAGCTAGATCTCATGGCCTCCCACTTGAACAGCAACCTTCCTCTGAACGGCTCTCAATCAAGAGACCCTCAAGCAGTCTTTGTGGATGCCATAGCAGCTCCATGGTGCTTTATCCTGGAGTATCTGTTTCCACTTCTGTCAATGCTACCCAGTCCTTCAGAGGATTCGACGAGAGGTTCTTTCAGTCATTCTGATTACATCTAGCCTCACCAACAGTGGTATTCTTTACTTCAAGACATGTTGGTAGAGTTTCCATACCATCTACCTCTTGACCTCCTTCGTCAAGGGCTGTCTCTTTGCCAAGATTAGCCTCAACTGGCATTGATGATCTTGAAGGTGTCATTGTTCTCCTGGCCAGTGGTTTAGACCATGCTTCAAGCTTGCAAACCGGTGACTTCCAAAATATATCATTGAGTCTGGAAGTTATACTTCTCCGATGTGTACTTAGCCTGACATCACCACCGACGGAACCCTCATGCTGCAAGTGCATACACACTTGACAATGCCAGGTCAGACTGAGGGGAGCCACTTAACATGCTGCATTCTGCAGCATATAATCATTAGCGACATCCCCTGTAGGCCCTACCGATTCCCCTATTTTTTTGGCTAACTCTGTTCCTCTAGATGGATGCTAGGCGAAATTGGATTTTTGTACTCGCCGTAATTCCTTTCTCATACGTCCTAGAGGATGCTGGGGTCACCATTAGAACCATGGGGTATAGACAGGATCAGCAGGAGACATGGGCACTTTAAGACTTTCAAAGGGTGTGAACTGGCTCCTCCCTCTGTGCCCCTCCTCCAGACTCCAGTTTTAGAATTGTGCCCAGTGAGACTGGACGCACTACAGGGGAGCTCTACTGAGTTTCTCTGAAAAAAGACTTATGTTAGGTTTTTTATTTTCAGGGAGGCTGCTGGCAACAGTCTCCCTGCTTCGTGGGACTTAGGGGAGAGAAGTATGACCAACTTCTAGTGAGTTCAATGGCTCTGCTTCTGGCTGATAGGACACCATTAGCTCCTGAGGGTGCTGATCGCTGGGTACGCCTAGATGCTCACTCCCACAGCTTGCCGTCACCCCCTTTCAGAGCCAGAAGTCAGAAGACAGGTGAGTAGCAGAAGAAAAGAAGACTTATTCTTCAGTGACGGCATTCTGAGGTACCGCGCAGCGAACGGAACGCTGCGCGACATGCTTCCACACACAGAGCACTGCAGGGCGCGGGTGGGCGCCCTGGGCAGCAAAAACCTCAATTTCCACTGGCAAGAGGGGACATTAGTGCCAAGGCACTGTCCTAACCCCCGCCAGTATAATTATTTATTAAAATAAGCGGGACAGAAGCGCGCCATTAAGGAGGCGGAGCTTCTTCCTCACAGCTCACTCTCAGCTTGGAGCCATTTCCTCTCCACAGGGCTGCAGAGACGCTGGTCCTTCCTCACACTGCTGACAAGTATCGGTGCAAAAAGGTGGGGGGGGGGGGCACAGTATAATTTGGTGCAATATATTTCATATTTAAAGCGCTACAGGTCTGGGGCACTTTTTAGTGTTTTCAGACCCGTTAATTTGGCGCTGGGTTGTGAGCTGGCAAATCCCCTCTGTGTCTCTCTGACAGACTTTACTGTGGGTCTGTCCCCTATATGCCCGGTGTGTCTGTGGGTGTTTGGTACACGTGTGTCGACATGTCTGAGGCTGAGTGCTCTTCCCAGGAGGAGGCTGTATTAGAGACCCAAACGGCTGTGGGGGTGACCCTGTCGGCACCGCCGACTCCTGATTGGGTAAATGTTTTGAATGCTTTGAATTCTTATGTGGCTCTTTTTAGTAAGAGATTAGATAAGTCTGAGTCTCAGACCCAGGCATGGAAGAAATCTGTGGAGGATGTGTTATTACAAGTCCAGGACCCCTCGGGGTCACAAAAACATACTTTTGCCCAGTTGGCAGACACTGGTACCGACACGGACACTGATTCCAGTGTCGACTATAGTGATTCCAGATTAGATCCAAAATTGGCAAAGAGCATTCAGTACATGATTGTGGCGGTTAAAGATGTGTTACATATTACTGAGGACCCTGCTGTTCCTGATAAAAGGGTCTGTATGTATAAGGAAAAGAAACCTGAGATAACGTTTCCTCCCTCTCATGAACTGAACACTCTATTTGAAAAAGTCTGGGAAAGCCCTGACAGAAAGTTTCAGATTCCCAAAAGGATTCCGGTGGCTTATCCGTTTTCCTCTGAGGATAGGGAAAAGTGGGAGTCACCCCCCATTGTGGACAAGGCCCTATCACGTCTGTCTAAAAAGGTGGCTCTCCCGTCACCTGGCATGGCAGCCCTTAAGGACCCTGCGGATCGTAAGCAAGAAACTACGTTAAAATACATTTATGCGACCACAGGTACGCTACTCATTGCATCTGCGTGGGTGAGTAGTGCTATCGAAAAGTGGGCAGATAACTTGTCATCTGATAGAGATACCCTAGATAGGGATAGCATCCTCTTGACGCTGGGTTATATCAAGGACGCTGCAGCGTACCTAATGAAACTGCGAGAGATATTGGCCTTTTGGCAGTCTCAGCTAGGCGAGCATTGTGGATTCACCAATGGAATGCTGATGCTGACTCCAAGAAAAATATGGAATCTCTACCATACAAAGGTGGTGCCTTGTTTGGTGACGACCTCGCTGATTTGTTATTTACGGCTACCGCGGGTAAGTCATCCTTTTTGCCTTATGTTCCTCCACAACAAAAGAAAACACACTACTATCAAATGCAGTCCTTTCGGCCCAATAAATACAGAAAAGGGCGAGGTTCTTCCTTCCTTGATACTAGAGGAAGGGAAAGAGGTAAAAGATCACCAGCCTTGTCGGGTTCCCAGGAGCAGAAGTCCTCCCCGGCTTCTGCCAAATCCACCGCATGACGCTGGAGCTCCTCTGCGGGAGTCCGCACCGGTGGGGGCACGTCTCAAACTCTTCAGTCAGTTCTGGTTTCGTTCGGACCTGGACCCATGGGTTTTACAAATAGTATCCCAAGGGTACAAACTGGAGTTTCAAGACGTTCCCCCTCGCCGATTTTTCAAATCGGCCTTACCAGCTTCTCTTCCGGAAAGGGAGGTAGTATGCGACGCAATACAGAAGTTGTGTCAAAATCAGGTCATTGTCATGGTTCCCCCGTCACAACAGGGAGAAGGCTTTTATTCAAGCCTGTTCGTGGTCCCGAAGCTGGACGGCTCGGTCAGACCAATCCTAAACCTGAAATCCCTCAATTTCTACCTAAAAAAATTCAAATTCAAGATGGAGTCTCTCCGACCAGTGATCTCCAGTCTGGAGGAAGGGGATTTTATGGTGTCGGTGGACATAAAGGATGCCTACTTACATGTTCCAATTTCTTCTCCGCATCAGGCTTACCTGAGGTTTGCAATGCAGGATTGTCATTACTAATTTCAGACGTTGCCGTTTGGTCTGTCCACGGCTCCGAGGATTTTCACCAAAGTGATGGCGGAAATGATGGTTCTCCTTCGCAGGCAAGGAGTCACGATTATCCTGTACTTGGACAATCTCCTGATAAAGGCGAGATCCAGGGACCAGTTGGTGCAAAACATTGCACTCTCCCTGACAATTCTTCAACAACATGGTTGGCTCCTAAACTTGGCAAAATCACAGTTGATTCCGACGACGTGGTTGTCATTTTTACAAATGATACTGGACACAGAAGTACAGAGTTTTCTTCCAGTGGAAAAGGCTCTGGAACTTCAGAGTCTGGTCAAACAAATTCTGAAACCAGCAAGAGTGTCAATCCATCAATGCACTCGGTTGCTGGGGAAGATGGTTGCGGCCTACGAGGCCATTCAGTTTGGCAGATTCCATGCCAGAGTGTTTCAGTGGGACCTGTTGGACAAGTGGTCCGGATCCCACCTGCACATGCACCGAAGGATAATCCTGTCTTCCAAGGCCAGAATCTCACTCCTGTGGTGGCTGCACAGCTCTCACCTCCTAGAGGGGCGCAGGTTCGGGATCCAGGACTGGATCCTAGTAACCACGGATGCAAGTCTCCGAGGCTGGGGAGCAGTCACACAGGGGGAAAACTTCCAAGGAAGATGGTCAAGACAGGAAACTTGTCTCCACATAAACGTTCTGGAATTAAGGGCCATTTACAACGGCCTTCTACAAGCGGAACATCTTCGCAATCTGCCCGTACTGATCCAGTCGGACAATGTAACAGCAGTAGCGTACATAAACCGCCAGGGCGGAACAATTTTCAGAGCGGCAATTGCAGAAGCCACAAAGGTTCTCCGCTGGGCGGAAAAGCATACAAGCGCTCTGTCAGCGATCTTCATTCCAGGAGTGGACAACTGGGAAGCAGACTTCCTCAGCAAACACGATCTCCATCCAGGAGAGTGGGGCCTCCATCAAGAGGTCTTCACAGAAGTGACAAGTCATTGGGGAATTCCTCAAATAGACATGATGGCATCTCGTCTCAACAAGAAGCTTCAGAGATATTGTTCCAGGTCGAGGGACCCTCAAGCAATAGCAGTGGATGCACTGCTGACACCATGGGTGTTTCAGTTGGTGTATGTATTCCCTCCACTTCCTCTCATTCCAAAAGTTCTAAAGATCATAAGAAGAACAAAGATTAATGTGATCCTCATTGTCCCAGACTGGCCAAGGAGGGCTTGGTATCCAGATCTTCAGGAATTACTCATAGGAGATCCCTGGCCTCTTCCTCTACGCGAGGACCTGTTACAGCAGGGGCCGTGCGTGTATCAAGACTTAACGCGGCTACGTTTGACGGCATGGCGGTTGAACGCCAAATCCTAGACCGAAAGGGTATTCCCAGTGAAGTCATTCACACACTTAATAAGGCCAGGAAAGGAGTAACATCTAAACATTACCATCGTATTTGGAGAAAATATGTTTCTTGGTGTGAATCCAAGAAGGCTCCTACGGAAGAATTTCAGCTAGGACGTTTTCTCCATTTTCTACAAGCAGGTGTGGATGCGGGCCTAAAGTTGGGCTCAATTAAGGTATAGATTTCAGCCTTATCGGTTTTCTTTCAAAAACAATTGGCCTCCCTTCCAGAAGTTCAGACTTTCGTGAAAGGTGTGTTGCACTTCCAACCTCCATTTGTGCCCCCAGTGGCACCATGAGATCTTAACGTGGTGTTGCAGTTCCTTCAATCACATTGGTTTGAACCTTTACAGAAGGTGGGGTTGAAATTCCTCACTTGGAAAGTGGTCATTCTGTTGGCCTTGGCATCAGCAAGGCGGGTGTCTTGAGTTAGCGGCCTTGTCTCACAAGAGCCCTTATTTGATCTTCCGTGAAGATAGAGCAGAGTTGAGGACTCGTCAGCAATTTCTGCCGAAGGTGGTTTCATTTTTCCACATGAACCAACCTATTGTGGTGCCAGTGGCTACTGACGCCTTAATTGAGTCAACGTCTCTGGATGTGGTCAGAGCTTTGAAAATTTATGTCGGCAGAACGGCTCAGGTTAGAAAAACGGAGGCTATGTTTGTCCTGTATGCTCCCAACAAGATTGGGTGTCCTGCTTCCAAGCAGACCATTGCACGCTCGATCTGTAATACGATTCAGCATGCTCATTGCACGGCTGGATTGCTGTTACCGAAATCAGTGAAGGCCCATTGTACTAGAAAGGTGGGCTCGTCCTGGGCGGCTGCCCAGGGGGTCTCGGCATTGCAACTTTGCCGAGCAGCTACTTGGTCGGGTTCAAACACTTTTGCAAAGTTTTACAAGTGTGATACCCTGGCCCATGATGACCTCAAGTTTGGTCAATCGGTGCTGCAGAGTCATCCGCACTCTCCCGCCTGTTCTAGAGCTTTGGTATAACCCCATGGTTCTAATGGTGACCCCAGCATCCTCTAGGACGTATGAGAAAATAGGATTTTAATACCTACCGGTAAATCCTTTTCTCTTAGTCCGTAGAGGATGCTGGGCACCCGTCCCAGTGCGTACTGTATCTGCAGTTATTAGTTGTGGTTACACACATGTTGTGTTACGTTTTTAGTCAGCCTGTTGCTGAAATTGTTCATGCCGTTGGCTTGTGTACTGTTGAATGCCACGTTGTGCTTGAGGTGTGAGCTGGTATGTATCTCACCTTCATTTAACAATAAATCCTTTCCTCGCAATGTCCGTCTCCCTGGGCACAGTTCCTATAACTGGAGTCTGGAGGAGGGGCATAGAGGGAGGAGCCAGTTCACACCCTTTGAAAGTCTTAAAGTGCCCATGTCTCCTGCGGATCCTGTCTATATACACCATGGTTCTAATGGTGACCCCAGCATCCTCTACGGACTAAGAGAAAAGGATTTACCTGTAGGTATTAAAATCCTATTTTCTTGAAGTCCATCTGTGAAACACTGTAATCCTTCCCTGCGTGGTGGTGGTTGTTGTTGTTGTTCTACTTTTTGCCATGTAGTGTTGTTTAGTTATTTATAGGTCTATAGATCCTTGTTCTATTCTTCCCTCATGTGGCTTTGCTAAACGTAGACAGAAGCTCATGCAACAGAGACTGCTAATTAAGTATATGCCACAGATTCTCTTGAAAAGCCCACTGGGCCAAAAGTGTCTGTTTCTTTTCAGATTGATAGTTTTATCCTAGTAGCCAGTTAGTCTGTCCAGGGCATTTGTATATTTTCAGAGTGAAACTGGACACCGCCACTTTTGCTATGTTCCCCCAATTACAGCCGGGTGAGGAGAGCCGCATTACAGCGGTAAGCAGGAGAGATCCTATCAGGATTCACACCCAGCGGCCATTGCTGTATCAATCTCACAGTCTAGCGAGAAGAGCCGCATCATAGTGTAAGGATTTACCCAGAGGACGGGTCCTGGGCATATGCTTACTTAGTAGCTGCTGTTGCATGAGCTCCACAATACATTGAGGGGAGGCGCTGCTTAAGCAGCATTGTAAGAAGACATTGGGCTTAAAACTGTGCCCCCTGCTGGATCAAATTGAGTTGCTAGTAACCGGAAATTCTGGTAACAACACTAACTGCTTTCTCATACACTCTGTACAACACAGATATATCCTGGGACTTGTAGTTCTGCAGAGCATCAGTCATATATTCTAATATGGTCACAGACTTTAATCACTATTACGAACTGGCATACCAGGATTAATTACTATTCAATATTTTAAAACAGGGCTTTAATATACTAGCATTTCTTAATCACAGTTGTTTATTACATATGACTTACGTATATATGTGTATGTGTTTATTAACCATACATGTGTCTTGACTAATAGGATATATCTGGTCTATAGTTTTATGTATTTATTTTGTTTATATATTCATATGATTACATATTAAATAGCGCTGTTCCACCTGCTACATATTGAATAGTTTTCTTTGAGTGAACATGGTCACTAGTTCATTGAATTAGGAACTTGTGCTTTTTTTTTTTTTAAATATGTATTTATATATTTATGTATCTTTTTTTTGAATACTTTGAGTATCAGTTTATATAAGCTATATGTTTATTAGTTCCAGGGAATACATATTTTTTTAATTTCTCTCTTATGAACAGGAGTGAATCCTGATGATACTTACAATGAGACACCGTATGAGAAAGGATTCTGCTTTGTTTCTTATCTTGCCCACCTTGTTGGGGATCAGACTACATTTGATGCATTTTTAAAGGTAAGATTCCTTCACTTTACAACACGGGTCTTCAACCTGTGGCCCTCCAGCTGCGGTGGAACTACACATCCCAGCATGCCCTGCCACAGTATTGATATTAAGGCATGCTAAAACTGAGGGAGGGCATGCTGGGATGTGTAGTTCCACTGCAGCTTGAGGGCCACAGGTTGAAGACACGTATTACAACGGTGATGGGGAACCTTTAGCACGCCAGCTGTTGAACTACACATCCCAACATTCCCTGCTACAGTTTTGCTATTTGGCCATGCTAAAACGGGATCCGGTCTGGAGATAGACACTGTCTAGGTTGACAATGTTTAGGTTGACCACTATAGGTCGACAGGGTTGTAAGGTCGACAGGGTTTCTAGAGCGACATGTGCTAGGTCGACAGGTCAAAAGGTCGACGTTAGTTTTTAAAAAAAATTTTTTCCTTTTTTTGAACTTTTTCATACTTAACGATCCACATGGACTACGATTGGAATGGTAATCTTGCCCGAAGCATGGTGAGCCATGCGAGGGGACACGGTGCACTAATTCGGGTTCCCGGTCACTGTATGCAGAAAACGACACCAAACCCCCCAAAAAAACTCATGTCGACCTTTTGACATGTCGACCTAGAAACCCTGTCGACCTTCCAACCCTGTCGACCTAGTGACTGTCGACCTAAACATTGTCGACCTAGACACTATCGATTTGATTATCCCCACCCGCTAAAACTATAGCAGGGCATGCTGTGGGATGTGTAGTTCAACAACAGCTGTAGTGCCAAAGGTTCCCCATCACTGCTTTACAACATAACAGAACCAAGACCATCATACCGTTTTAATTGGTTTGACCAAAGTCTTTTCTTAGGGTATCTTTGTTTATATTGAACATTTATATTTTCTTTTTCAGCAACGCTAGTAGGCCACTGGATCGCAGGTTGGGCTGGAGTTTGGCACTTAAGCTACTGTAACTTTAATTCTAATCTCCTCCCCTCTGCAACTACATCAAGCCAGCGTTATTTAGGTGCCTCAAGGAGTAAGGCGCGTTTTGGGAGGCTGCTATTTATCCTTTCTTATAGATTGATAGTTTGTTTTATTGTAACTTGTTTTTTTACTTTATAGTTAGGTACTGTGTGCTTGTAGCATCATACAGCTGGAGTGCAGAGGCTGCAGGGAGTTGTTCTCAGCTTGCCGAACGTCAGCCGCGGTTGGGGCGCCCTGCTAACGGGGACCTCCCAGAGCGCTCCTGTCTCTGTGCAGATCACCTGGACCCGGGGACAGTGCGCACCCTCACCCTTTTAGAAGGTGATGGGCGGCAGTGCTGTTGGCCCTACCATCTTGCTGTTTTTTTTCCCTGGGCGGCTCGCTAATCGGAGTGTGCCACAGACGGGCAGCCCGGGTATTGGGGCAATCTAAGTGATTTGCCCTCACAAGGCAGTAGTACTTCCACACAGTGCAGCAACGGAGTGGGGATGTGGAGCCTACAGCTGCTGGTCTCCCCTGCTCTTTATACTAGAGTGGTACAATCATTTTTGTTGTGCAGCACTTAGAAGGAGAAAGTGAAACAAACTCTTTTGGACTTTGCAGATCAAGGCTGATACAAATCTCTCAGCAGCTGTATTTGTATTTTTTTAATCTATTACCTCTGCTGTTAAAGAATGTATCCAGTTGCTCAGTGACCTATAGCATTAATTGTTGTGTCTAGAGGTTTGTCTGCCTTGTGTCCGCTATACATAGTGTTGCTGTGCAGACATTATGACAAAGTCAAACCTGGTAAACCTAAAAGCGCTATTATGGCTTTTTATTTCATTTGAACCTAGTGTAATCTTAACTTGCCGCATGGACTGGGATGTTGTGAACAGACTGCCTTGTAAGGTCTCGTGTCGCACAGGTATCCAAGGCTTCTGCGTTTGCCCTTGCGGAACCCTTGGGCACAGGCTCATGACTTGGTGAAGCTTGTAATGCTGCTTCAGTGGGAGGGTCAGGCTCAGGCAGTTGCTGCACCTGTTCCTCTATGCATGGTTCCAAGTAACCTGCTCCTGATGGGGCGACTGCTCAATCGGTGAAAAAGTTTCCACTTATATGAAAAGCTTTTTCTCTTACGTCCTAGAGGATGCTGGCATCCATATTAGTACCATGGGGTATAGATGGGTCCACCAGGAGCCATTAGCACTTTAAGAGTTTAACAGTGTGGGCTGGCTCCTCCCTCTATGCCCTCCTACCAGACTCAGTTTAGAAAATGTGCTCGGAGGAGCTGGTCACAGCTGGGGGAGCTCTCCAGAGCTTCTTTAGTAAAAGTTTTTTTTAGAGTTTTTTGTTTTACAGGGAGGCTGCTGGCAACAGCCTCCCTGCATCGAGGGACTGAGGTGGGGGAGCAGTGTCCGCCCTGCGGGGTCTGAGCCACTGTCTCTGCTGACTGGACATTGAGCTCCAGAGGGCATAGATCTCTCCTCGCCGCAGGGGAACGCTCACCCCGGCAGCATGCCGCCACCCACTTGCAGAGCTGAAGTGTGGCAAGTGAGTCATCTTCTCCCTGGCAATCGGGGAGCCGATGTGAAGATGGCGGCTACAGGGTAGGGAGTGCAGTACTGACTGCGCTGCGGGGGCTCAGCGGTACATGGTGCAGCGCTGTGAGGCATCCTGAGCAGGCGCCTTAACCCTACACTGACCGAAAAGCCTGTCTGAGTCCTCGGATCTCAGCCAGCAGAAAATCCTCAGGCCAGTATAATCTTGGAAGAGCGGGAAGACAGCGCCATTAAGGGGGCGGAGCTACTCCTCAGAGCGGACCCAGCAGCGTTCAGTGCCATTTTCCTGCCTACAGACACGCTGCCAGTGGAAGAGCAGTCACTCCAGAGCAACTCCAGCTATCTGTACAGTACCAGGGGGTTGTAGAAGGGAGGGGAGGCTGTGTATAGACTGTGTCACCTATTAAGGGACACAATCGGCGCTGGTTAAGGGTCTCCCTATACCTGTATAGCGCTGTGTGTGGGTTGGCTCCAATCTCTGTGTCTCTCTGCCATTCTTGGGGGGAAACTCTGTCTGCCCTGTGTGTGTGGGGTGTTTGTTGGTACCACACTGGACTGAAATAATTTGACAAGAAGTGACTTTATTTCTCTAATGTCCTAGTGGATGCTGGGGACTACGTAAGGACCATGGGGATAGACGGGCTCCGCAGGAGACATGGGCACTTTAAGAAAGAATTTAGATTCTGGTGTGCTCTGGCTCCTCCCTCTATGTCCCTCCTCCAGACCTCAGTTTGAATCTGTGCCCGGACGAGCTGGGTGCTGTTCAGTGAGCTCTCCTGAGCTTGCTATAAGAAAGTATTTTGTTAGGTTTTTTATTTTCAGGGAGCTCTGCTGGCAACAGACTCCCTGCATCGTGGGACAGAGGGGAGAGAAGCAGCCCTACTCACTGAAGATAGGTCCTGCTTCTTAGGCTACTGGACACCATTAGCTCCAGAGGGATCGTACACAGGATCTCACCCTCGTCGTCCGATCCCAGAGCCGCGCCGCCGTCTCCTCGCAGAGCCGGAAGACAGAAGCCGGGTGAGCATGAGAAGCAAGAAGACTTTGAAATCGGCGGCAGAAGACTCCGGTCCTCACTGAGGTAGCGCACAGCACTGCAGCTGTGCGCCATTGCTCCCACACACGCCTCACATACTCCGGTCACTGTAAGGGTGCAGGGCGCAGGGGGGGGGGGCGCCCTGGGCAGCAATTGGGACCTCTTTGGCAAAAGTTTAGCATATATACAGTTGGGCACTGTATATATGTATGAGCCCCCGCCAAAAATTGTACATTGAAGTGGGACAAAAGCCAGCTGCTGAGGGGGCGGGGCTTCTTCCTCAGCACTCACCAGCGCCATTTTTTCTCCACAGCTCCGCTGAGAGGAAGCTCCCCAGGCTCTCCCCTGCAGATACACGGTAGAAGAGGGTAAAAAGAGAGGGGGGGCACATAATTAGGCGCAAAAATCAATATAAACAGCGGCTACTGGGTTAACATTAAGTTACTGTGTTATTCCTGGGTTATATAGCGCTGGGGTGTGTGCTGGCATACTCTCTCTCTGTCTCTCCAAAGGGCCTTGTGGGGGAACTGTCTTCAAAAAGGGAATTCCCGGTGTGTGTGTGGTGTGTCGGTACGCTTGTGTCGACATGTTTGACGAGGAAGGCTATGTGGAAACAGAGCGGGAGCAAATGAATGTGGTGTCTCCGCCGACGGCGCCGACACCTGATTGGATGGATATGTGGAAGGTTTTAAATGATAATGTTAATTCCTTGCATAAAAGGTTGGAAAAAACTGAAGCCTTAGGACAGTCAGGGTCTCAGCCCGTGCCTGATCCTATGTCTCGGTAGCGCCCACTATCCAAAATTGTTGACACAGATACCGACATGGATTCTGATTCCAGTGTCGATTACGATGATGCAAAGTTACAGCCAAAATTGGCTAAATCCATCCGTTATATGATTATAGCAATTAAGGATGTGTTGCACATCACAGAGGAAACCCCAGTCCCTGACAAGAGGGTTCATATGTATGGGGAAAAGAGGCAGGAGGTGACCTTTTCCCCTTCACACGAGCTAAATGAGTTATGTGAAAAGGCTTGGGAATCTCCAGATAAAAAACTGCAGATTTCCAAACGGATTCTTATGGCATATCCTTTCCCGCCAACGGACAGGTTACGCTGGGAATCCTCCCCTAGGGTGGACAAAGCTTTAACACGCTTATCCAAGAGGGTAGCCCTCCCGTCACAGGATACGGCTACCCTCAAAGATGCTGCGGATAGAAAGCAAGAGGGTACCCTGAAGTCCATTTATACACATTCAGGTACCTTACTGAGGCCAGCGATCGCGTCGGCCTGGGTGTGTAGTGCTGTAGCAGCATGGACGGACGCCCTGTCTGAGGAACTTGATACCTTAGACAAGGATACTATATTGATGACCCTGGGGCATATAAAAGACGCTGTCCTATATATGAGAGATGCTCAAAGAGACATTAGTCTACTAGGTTCTAGAATAAATGCTATGTCGATTTCTGCCAGAAGAGTCCTGTGGACTCGGCAATGGACAGGTGATGCCAACTCAAAAAGGCACATGGAGGTTTTACCTTACAAGGGTGAGGAATTGTTTGGGGAGGGTCTCTCGGACCTGGTCTCCACAGCTACTGCTGGAAAGTCAAATTTTTTGCCATATGTTTCCTCACAACCTAAGAAAGCACCGTATTACCAAATGCAGTCCTTTCGATCACAGAAAAGCAAGAAAGTCCGAGGTGCGTCCTTTCTTGCCAGGGGCAGGGGCAGAGGAAAGAAGCTGCACAACACAGCTAGTTCCCAGGAACAGAAGTCCTCCCCGGCTTCCACAAAATCCACCGCATGACGCTGGGGCTCCACAGGCGGAGCTAGGCCCGGTGGGGGCGCGTCTCTGAAATTTCAGCCAACTCCCAGTTGGATCCCTGGGCAATAGATATTGTGTCTCAGGGATACAAGCTGGAATTCGAAGAGATGCCCCCTCACCGATACCTCAAATCGGCCCTGCCAGCTTCCCCCCTCGAGAGGGAAATCGTGTTAACTGCAATTCACAAATTGTATCTTCAACAGGTGGTGGTCAAGGTTCCCCTCCTTCAACAAGGAAGGGGTTATTATTCGACCATGTTTGTAGTACCGAAACCGGAGGGTTCGGTCAGACCCATATTGAATTTAAAATCCCTGAACATATACCTGAAAAGGTTCAAGTTCAATATGGAATCGCTCAGAGCAGTCATCGCAAGCCTGGAAGGGGGAGATTTTATGGTGTCTCTGGACATAAAGGATGCATACCTTCATGTCCCCATTTATCCACCTCATCAGGCGTACCTCAGATTTGTGGTATAGGATTGTCATTACCAATTTCAGACGTTGCCGTTTGGCCTCTCCACGGCACCGAGAATATTTACCAAGGTAATGGCGGAAATGATGGTACTCCTGCGGAAGCAATGGGTCACAATTATCCCATACTTGGACGATCTCCTCATAAAAGCGAGGTCAAGAGAGCAGTTGCTGATCAGCGTAGCACGTTCTCTGGAAGTGTTACGGCAACACGGCTGGATTCTAAATATTCCAAAGTCGCAGTTGATTCCTACGACTCATCTGCCTTTCCTGCGCATGATTCTGGACACAGACCAGAAAAGGGTTTATCTCCCGATAGAGAAAGCTCAGGAACTCATGACACGGGTCAGAAACCTATTAAAACCAAAACAGGTGTCCTGGGAAAGATGGTGGCATCATACGAGGCCATTCCCTTCGGCAGGTTCCATGCGAGGACCTTTCAATGGGACTTACCGGACAAATGGTCCGGATCACATCTTCAGATGCATCGGTTAATCACCCTATCCCCCAGGGCCAGGGTGTCTCTCCTGTGGTGGCTGCAGAGTGCTCACCTTCTCGAGGGCCGCAGATTCGGCATTCAGGATTGGGTCCTGGTGACCACGGATGCAAGCCTCCGAGGGTGGGGGGCAGTCACACAGGGAAGAAATTTCCAAGGTCTGTGGTCAAGTCAGGAGACTTGCCTTCACATCAACATCCTGGACCTAAGGGCCATATACAACACCCTACGTCAAGCGGAGACCCTGATTCGCGACCAACCGGTTCTGATTCAGTCAGACAACATCACCGCTGTGGCTCATGTAAGCCGACAAGGCGGCACAAGGAGCAGGGTGGCGATGGTGGAAGCCACCAGAATACTTCGCTGAGCGGAGAATCACGTAAGCGCACTGTCAGCAGTGTTCATCCCGGGAGTGGACAACTGGGAAGCAGACTTCCTCAGCAGGCACGACCTCCACCCGGGAGAGTGGGGACTTCATCAAAAAGTCTTCACGCAGATTGCAAGTCGGTGGGAACTGCCACAGGTGGACATGATGGCATCCCGCCTCAACAGAAAGCTACAGAGGTATTGCGCCAGGTCAAGAGACCCTCAGGCGATAGCTGTGGACGCACTAGTGACACCGTGGGTGTTCCAGTCGGTCTATGTATTTCCTCCTCTTCCTCTCATACCCAAGGTGCTGAGAATCATAAGAAACAGAGGAGTGAGAACAATACTCATTGTTCCGGATTGGCCAAGAAGGACTTGGTATCCAGATCTGCAAGAAATGCTCACAGAGGACCCGTGGCCTCTGCCTCTAAGACAGGACTTGTTGCAACAGGGGCCCTGTCTGTTCCAAGACTTACCGCCGCTGCGTTTGACGGCATGGCGGTTGAACGCCGGATCCTAGCAGAAAAAGGCATTCCGGATGAGGTCATTCCTACGCTGATAAAGGCTAGGAAGGACGTGACGGCTCAACATTATCACCGTATATGGCGAAAATATGTTGCTTGATGTGAGGCCAAGAATGCCCCTACGGAGGAATTCCAGCTGGGCCGTTTCCTTCACTTCCTACAGTCGGGAGTGACTTTGGGCCTAAAATTGGGTTCCATTAAGGTCCGGATTTCGGCCCTATCCATTTTCTTTCTAAAAGAACTGGCTTCTCTACCTGAAGTTCAGACGTTTGTAAAGGGAGTGCTGCATATTCAGCCCCCTTTTGTGCCTCCAGTGGCACCTTGGGATCTTAACGTGGTGTTGAGTTTCCTGAAATCACACTGGTTTGAACCACTCAAAACGGTGGAATTGAAATATCTCACGTGGAAGGTGGTCATGCTACTAGTCTTGGCTTCGGCTAGGCGTGTGTCAGAATTGGCGGCTTTGTCACATAAAAGCCCCTATCTGGTTTTCCATGCGGATAGAGCAGAATTGCGGACCCGCCCACAATTTCTGCCGAAAGTGGTTTCATCTTTTCATATAAACCAACCTATTGTGGTGCCTGTGAGGATACGGATTCTCTGATCACTCAGGTAAACAGTTTAGTAAAGTGGCAAATGCCCTTTATTGTAAATATACACACACAGTACACTAAACAGTAACTATTACATGCCAGGATGGTATCTTACTTACTAAGTCCCCACAGTAGTTTAGAATTACAGTCTCCTGATGTCACATGCCAGTAGTAGTTCTGAGTCCCCTGGTCTGGGATACCAGCTCACACAGTGCTCTTTGCCACTGACGGCACCGCAATGCCTAGTCAGTGTCTCCACTACAGAGGTACATCCACTCTCTCTGTCCTTCTGTGTAGATCTCACCCTCAGTGCACGTCCAGTAGCCTCTTGAAACCAGCAGATCCCAATGATGCTTCTAGGCCTCAGCACACTGGCCGTACTATCTTCCCAGTAGCTTTCAGAAGCCAAACACATCACTCCTCTCAGGCCAGGAACTTCCGTGCACTCTCTGTTTCAATAGCCTCTGTTATCCTCAAACCTTTCTATGTCTTACCATAAGGCGACACCTTCTGGCTCTGTATTGGGTGGGTTACATTAAAGTGGCTGACTACAGAACACTTTCAGATAGACCTACTTTAACATGTCCAGGCATGTCCTCTAGCACACAATAGATGTTAATTAAATGAACCTTAATTAATCTGATTGTGTGGCCTGGAATCCATTGTCTGGGGAAGAATGAGGGGGGTGTATGGACTGACATCTGAGACTGGCTGTATCTCCAACAGCAAACAAACAGGTTATCAAAGCAGTCACATGGGGGGGGGGGGGGACGACGACATTATTTTACAAACTATAATACAATAACCAGTACATTCATATATATACATCTTCATATGCATTCTGTACAAAATATCAGGCTAGACATATTATTCCCTGATAAGCACAAACACATATAACAGAGGGATGTTTCCCAATAATATGTGATGTCCAGTTCTATTGGGAATCCAGGCAGCATGCTGTATAGGTGATAACCAAGTTCTGTCCTGTCTCTTTACACTAACGCACTGAATCCAGAAACAGGCTGGCAAAAAGTACTCCTCATGAGCCAGCTGCGGCTGCGTACGTTACAGTGCCTGTGGCTACTACTGACTTGGAGGATTCCGAGTTACTTGATGTGGTCAGGGCTTTGAAGGTTTATGTAGCCAGAACGGCTAGGGTCAGGAAAACAGAATCTTTATTTATCCTGTATGCTTCCAACAAGCTTGGGGCGCCTGCTTCAAAGCAAACTATTGCTCACTGGATCTGTAACACGATTCAGCAGGCTCATTCTGCGGCTGGATTGCCGCTGCCAAAATCAGTTAAGGCCAATTCCACTAGGAAGGTGGGCTCTTCTTGGGCGGCTGCCCGAGGGGTCTCGGCATTACAGCTGTGCCGAGCGGGTACTTGGTCAGGTTCAAACACTTTAGCAAAGTTCTATAAGTTTGATACCCTGGCTGAGGAGGACCTTGTGTTGCTCAATCGGTGCTGCAGAGTCATCCGCACTCTCCCGCCCGTTTGGGAGCTTTGGCATAATCCCCATGGTCCTTACGGAGTCCCCAGCATCCACTAGGACGTTAGAGAAAATAAGATTTTACTTACCGGTAAATCTATTTCTCGTAGTCCGTAGTGGATGCTGGGCGCTCGTCCCAAGTGCGGACTTCTTCTGCAATGCTTGTATATAGTTATTGCTGCAATAAGGGTTATGTTATAGTTGCATCAGGGTTGTACTGATGCTCTGTTGTTGTTCATACTGTTGACTGGGTAAGTTTATCACAAGTTATACGGTGTGATTGGTGTGGCTGGTATGTATCTTGCCCTGGATTACCAAAATCCTTTCCTTGTACTGTCAGCTCTTCCGGGCACAGTTTCTCTAACTGAGGTCTGGAGGAGGGACATAGAGGGAGGAGCCAGAGCACACCAGAATCTAAATTCTTTCTTAAAGTGCCCATGTCTCCTGCGGAGCCCGTCTATCCCCATGGTCCTTACTGAGTCCCCAGCATCCACTACGGACTACGAGAAATAGATTTACCGGTAAGTAAAATCTTATTTTTATATTGCCCTTGAAATACCAACAATATATGAGTATATAATAGATTCCTAAACCGGGTATCTAGAGAAAATGGTACTTTGTGTTGATGGTGCTCCCAGAGTCCGTTATATATCTGTACAGGAGAAAAAGAAAGACTCTGTGTTGGGGCACGCTTTAAATTGTAAATATAGTTTAAAATGTAACTTTTAGTCATGAAAATATAAATTTTGATACACATAGATATTAAAATATCACCTCCACAAATAAAGTTGTAAATAATTATAAATAATTATATTTGCAAACCGAATTAATCAAAATAGATTCATTGGGATGCATCCGTGGTGAAAATATTAGAACCTAAAATTAATCCGTGGATATCCAGGGAAACAGATGCACTGATAAATTGATAAAGACTGTATCAAGTCCAATTTAATGCTGATAAAGACCGTAATTAGTCCAGTTTAGTGCTATCCGTTATTGAAGTCTCCTGGTAAAAGGGATTGGTGTGTTTAGATCTATTAGCCAAAAGAAATGGGGTGCTTAATGACCTTTTAGAGATAATATTGCTTTGAGATCATAAGAATGGTAGTGTCAAAGGTTGCTCCAACACTTCTGCTTTTTGTTCAGGACAAGGGATTCATTTATACTGTACCTGATATTCCCTAGTGGTCTCCCATCTAGGTACTGACCAGGCTTCTCACTGCTTAGTTTCCAAGATCAGACCAGATCGGGCGTGTCCCGTGGAATGTGGCAGTAGATACCCAAATGGGACAAATGAGAGAGTGTGGTTAATGACAAAAACCAGAGATAGGAGTACTTCTGCTGTCCAATAATTTTGCACAGGTACTCCGTTACCGTAGCATTGCAGAGAATGGTTAACTGGCAATTGGATGACAGCGTACCGAAATGAAAGGAGTGCGTTAAGGACAAGTTCAGGGCCCCACCTTCTCCTGTCCAGTGTCACATGATGGATTTATAGCGGACAGTGGATGAGAGAGGTGGGCTGACTCAATTTATCGAAATATGAGATTAACAAAAGCTGAGATTAAAGATCATAACGGAGTAACACTTAAGAAGATAGCGATAAATTTGTGTGGTAGTGGTATAACAAAAAATGTCTTAATAAGTCAATCACTGCAAGGAAAAGCATGTGTGGACAGACATCATTGTGCATATACTAATATAGATACCCCACACTTGTATTCACTTTTCTGAGTTGAGTTGCAAAGGTAAATCAAAGCAGTAACATTATGAGGGAAACCATATATTCTAAACATCCAGATATTATAGGAAACTGCACAGATTGTTTGGTAAAATATGTACGTCAACAATGAAGTAATCTCTGTTTCTGTATAAGTTTCACTTATATGGTCCAAGTTGCAAAGAATTTGTCCAATAGTTAAGAGCTCAGAAGGACCTATTATCTCAAAAGGCAAAAAAACTAAAATGAGGTGCATATATTTATGCAAACTAGGTGCTTCATCCATCTCTTCACACCGTCGTAAGGGGCTACGGGGCGTTAAGGGGGCCTTAACCCCTGCGTCGGATGGAGAAGGGGGCGTAGCCCCTTGTGACGGTGTGAACAGCGCCTGCAGGGCACACTGTACAGAATGCAGTGGGTGTGGGGGGACCGTGGATGGGGGAGGGTATCGGGAGGGGCAGGTACGGGGATCTGGCGGATGGGGGGTGCAGTGGGGCCGCGGGTGGGGTAGGGGGTCAGGAGATCCTGCTGGTGGGGAATGTGCGAGTGCGCTTTGGGTGGGGTAGGGGGTCCGGAAGCGGCACGCGTGGGGCAGGTGCGGTGGTGTGGCAGATGGGGGAGGGGGTCCGGAGGCGGTGCGGCTGGTTGAGGGGCGGATGCAGTGCGGCCGCGGGTGGGGTAGGGGGTCAGGAGGTGCTGTGGGTAGGGGAAGGGCGGTTGCGGGGGACGACTGCGTATGGGGTAGGGTGTCTGTAGATGCTGTGGGTGGAGGTGGGTGGTCTGCGGTTGGGAGGTTCTGTGGATGAAGGAGGGGCAGGGGAGTGGGGGCCGTGGATGGGGGAGGGGTGGCCGAGTGGCGTGTGGTGGAGAGGCAGGTGCGGGGGTTGCGTGATCTGCTCTGCCTGACATCCCACCCCCCAGCAGGCAGCCAGGGAGCCCAGCAGTGTGCGGTGTCCGTGCTCCTGCATGAGCTGCTCTGCCTGACATCTCCCCCCCCCCCCCCCTGCAGGCAGCCGGGGAGGCCAGCAGTGTGCGGTGTCCATACTCCTGCATGAGCCGCTCTGCCTGACATCCCCCCCCAGCAGGCAGCCGGGAAGGCCAGCAGTGTGCGGTGTCTGTGCTCCTGCGGGAGCCGCCCTGCGTGACATCCCCCCCCCCCAGGGTCCGGGGAGCCCGGCAGTGTGCAGTGTCCGTGCTCCTGCGTAAGCCGCTCTGCGTGACATCTCCTCTCCTCTTCCCCCCCCCCCCCCCCCACCTTCCCCACAGTAGGCAGCCGGGGAGCCCAGCAGTGTGCGGTGGCCGCTCTGCCTGACATCTCTCCTCCTCTTC
Source organism: Pseudophryne corroboree (assembly GCF_028390025.1). Taxonomy (NCBI): domain Eukaryota; kingdom Metazoa; phylum Chordata; class Amphibia; order Anura; family Myobatrachidae; genus Pseudophryne; species Pseudophryne corroboree. Next base: position 637,129,391 of record NC_086445.1, on the reverse strand, counting down.
CCTCCCCCGGCAGGCAGCCAGGGTGCCGCGGCGTGCTCCTGCGTGAGCTGCTCTGCCTGATATCTCCCCCCCCCCGCCAGCCGCCCCACATGCAGCGGGCCGCACTGGCCACATCAGGCAGCCATCATGTCCGCAGCGGGGACCCACTCTACCGGGAGCACCGGACGGAGAGCGTTGTGGCGGCAATAGGAGCGCGGTGCATGGTAGCCTCTCTCCTCGCTGGGGCAGGCTGTTATTTAGGCTACTGTGACAGGCAGCAGGGGAGAGGCGCCGGGGGAGTGAGAGCCACTCGGCATCAGACAGTCGCCTCCCGGCATCACATCACCGCCGGGGGTACGATGGATGCCTCTAGACCGGACCTTGGTCAGAAGACTCGGGACATGTGAGAAGGCGCGTGGTGTGTGGCAGAGCTTCTCCTCATTGGCAGCCGTCACTGATCTGCATAGATTAGCCCACATCTGTGACTCCACCCAGCGTTAGAGGGCCAGGCACAGAGTCACAGGGCTAATATATAGGAGATGCTGGTTTGTCTATCCCACATCAATATAACCTCTATATCTACAAAGTGAATGCAGAAATCAATCTATGTTACAGTATTATAGACAAGAGCATTTAATTTACACCGCAAAAGAATGCAAAATTAATGAAATAAAATTTCCATCAGGGCAGTGAAATGATAATCTCTTATTTAGATACAGAATTGGCTCATATAATCCAAACGCCAGAATATCCAATAATTGGAAATCCCCAATGGGCATATACGAGGAGATGGTAGTGTGTGTGCGGAACTGTGCACAGTTCAGCCCCACATGTTCACATGTTCACAAACGGCCGTTTCACCAAAGGGATGGCTTGTTCACTGTGTCTAAGCACTTGAACAGCCGCCATATTTATAGTTGGATCAAGCAGGAAGTATGTGGGCATAATTACCTGCCACAGGTGTGCCAGGTTCAGAATTTCCGACTACCCGGAAATCGCGTCAAAAGACGTCACTTCCGGTTCCGGGTAGGGGTCAAATGACGCGGAAATCTTTTTAGTATACATTGGTTGCCAAGCAGCAAAATTCACACTGTGAGTCAGTGTGAGTTGAGGCAAAATATATGTAAAATGTACTGAAGAGGAGGACCCTAAAGCATTGATTCTAAATCCACATCTCTGTGTTGCATTCTTGTTGCTTAGCAACTAAATCACAGGCTGGAATAAATAGTGTCTGTCCTCTGTGCTGTTAGCCACCAGATCCAATATCTAAGATGTAGTAATTGCTAGGCAGCCAAAACGGGCAGTGTTTGGGCATAATTACCTGCCACAGGTGTGCTGAGTTAGAGGATTCCCTCTCCCCTGAATTCGTGTCAAAAGATGTTACTTCCTGTGCCGGGTAGAGGTCAAATGACGCAAAGGTCTCTTTAGTGTACAGTCGTTGCTAAGCAACAGTGTGGGTTGAAACGTAGTATATGTAAATCATGCTGAATAGTAAAGCCCTGGAGCGTCGATTCTAGATCAGCGTCTCAGTGTAATATTCTTATTGCCTAGCAGCCACATCAAGGGCTGAGATAAAGAGCATATTTTACTCTATACTGTTAGCCACCATATCAAATAGCTGGGATGTACTGGTTGCTAAGCAACTCGTCCAGGCTATCCTTAATGATATAGTCCTAAAGGATGTGTATACCATTGTGGCACATTACTGTAATTCAAAGGTATAAATACTTGTAGAATAGTGACAGGAGGGTTGAAAGGACAATGTGAAGTTTATAATAGGCTAAGTTTAATGGCCATGCAAGGTGTGTTAACCGATTCAAATATAGTCTAATTGGGGCTGTAAAATGTATATAATTTATATGACATTATAGCAGAGAAATCCTGTCAGGAGTGATCCAAGGCCACATATTTATAATGAGGTTAGTTTAGAGAGCATAAATGCGCCCTGTATATTAGTATATTTATTGGATGAACCAATAAAATCAGTAATTTTTGAATAATATATCCAAGGGGATAAGTGTATACTGAAGATACATATACTTTTACCATAGGTAAAAAATAAGCGATCCTAGTTGGATGATTAACAACGTCTTTATAAAGTATAAATTAATTTAAGGTGATCATAATAAGAACCCTGTTAGTATAACGGTCAACAAAGGTTACATGGGTCTTTGTCCAGATGAGAATTATCTAATTTTGGTTCCTGACAAGGTGAGATGAACCTTGAGGAAATAGGTGTGATAAAGGGCAATATGGTGAAATTGGTGTAATAGCAGAGGATCCTAGTGTAGTGAGATAGTTTAGGAAAGAGAATAATGTTGTCATCAAGTTATAAAAGAAATCATATCTAAGTATGGTGATGGTCGTGATAGGATCATTATATGGAAATAAGTTACCTTGGTGGGTCAGAATGTGTCGCATATAAAGTGTGAACCTATTAGATTGAACTAGTTGAAGTATACAATATTAGTATAGTAATGAAGAGGATAAAAGATAGGTGTTCAAGAGTATGAGTTAAGAAAGTGAGAGGTGTGTCAGGAATTTGAATTTTATCGTAAAGCAAGCAAAAGTGATAGATCACTGTTCAGAAGATAATGTGTGTAATGTATCAATATTCGAGTATTGGAGTCAATTATTTGAGCAGGGCGTTCAGACTTAGAGAATAAGAATGTCAAATAAATACCCCATAATTTATATACCCGTTCATGCCTTTAGGTGCAAGGCAATCCAACTTTAAAAGTCCATTCAGACTCATGCTTGAGTAGTTCCTGCATGAGCTCTCCTCCACGTATCCCTAGGTTGATTTTTTCCAGACCAAAGGCTTTCAGTTCGTTCGAATTGCTTTGATGGTGGTGGTAGAAATGACGTGCTACAGACGTTAACTTTTTCATTTTGGAGATATCTGCTGGGGCATTACATACAGAGCCAATATGCTCCAAAATGCGTTAGTGCTCTGGTAGTGATCCCCACATATTTCATGTCACAACTGCAGGTAATGCAGTAGACAACTCCAACTGCGTTGCAATTTATGAAATGCTCAATTGTTATCCGATCTCCATATCGATCAGATAGGGCTGATGTTTTTACCATGTGTGGGCATGCTTTGCAAGTTCCGCAGGGAAAGGAACCTTTTATGGTTGACTTCTTTTTGGAATTTTAACAAAATTGCTGCTTGTGAGTTTGTCTTTCAGATTTCTCGATCTTCTCCAACTCATGGATACCCTCTGTCCTATATTCTTGTCCAGATAGTTATCCAACAGTAAAATTGGCCAGTGTTTTTCAATAGCTTCCTTTATCTCCCTCCATTCTCTGCAGAAGGTACCTACAAACCTAAGAGCGTTTTCTTGGTCTGATGTTCTTTGCTTTTTAGATGTAGTCTTGGTTTTGGGAAAGATTAGCATTTCTATGGATGTTTGGCTAGTGTGCCATTTTTCTTTTTTTTTGATGGAACGATGGCTGTAGCCACGTTCACGCAGTCTAGTGGTTAGTTTGATATTTTTCTGCTTGAAGGTTGTAGGATCTGAACAACTCCTCTTTAGGCGCAAGAATTCCCCTTTGGGGATGTTTTCACCTGTAGGTGGAAAGTGCACACTAGTTTGGTGGAGGAGACTGTTGGTAGCGGTTTCCTTTCAATATAATTCAGTCTGTATCTGGCTGTCAGGGGCTTTATGTATAATGAGGTCCAATAAGGATACAGAGTCGGTGCTGATATGATGTGTGAGTTTGAGATTGATATCATTTCTATTTAATTCCTCAATGAAAGACAGTAGTAGTTCCTTATCTCCCAAATCATAATGATATCATCGATGTAGCGGCACCAGGCAACTACATGCTGAGTATATTTCTCATTGTTAGGGTGCATCACGATTTCTCTCTCCCACCAACCTAAGTATAGGTTGGCATACGTTGGTGCGCATGCCGCCCTCATCGCTGTGCCATGGGTCTGGTAAAAACGATCATTAAAGGTGAAATAATTACAGGTTAATACAAATTCTAGAAGTTCAATTAACAGATTGTGAAACTCATTATTGTCAACCATATCTGGAAAGTATCTCACTGCTTCTATGCCCGTCTGGTGATTAATGCTGGTATACAATGATTCCACATCTAATTTCACCAATAGCTGCCCTTCATCCAGTCTGACGTCATGTCATTTTTGTAGTATGTCGGTTGTATCCCGTAAATAAGAGGGAAGATTCAAAACATGTTGTCGTAGATGTAAATCTAAAAAGGTGCTTGGTCTTTCCAGAAGGCCACCTTGCCCTGATACGGTGGGGCGTCCTGGTGGAAGAGTGATGTTTTTATGGACCTTGGGTAGCAAATATAGAGTAGGAATCTTTGGTTTTACGGTGGTTAGATAGTCCAGCTCTTCCTTGGTTATAGTACCCATAGAGTAGGCTCGTCCAGGACTCTATTTAAAGCAATAAGATTATCTGTGGGATCAAAAAGTATGCGCTTGTATCATTGAGCATCCCTAGTTGTAGCATTGTCTCCATAACGTACATGGTATTTGGCCATAGGACAATGTTGCCCCCTTTATCGGAGGGCTTAATCACTATGTCCGACCAGGACTGGATTTCTTGTAAGGTTCTTCTCTCTTGTTTGTTAATGTTGCCATTTTGAATTGGTTTCTTTTTGGACTTGATGTATAATTTGTCCAGATCTCTCGCGACCAATTCTTGGAATACCCTGACTTCAGCCGAGATGTGTTTGGTTGATTTTTTTTCTTGCATCTGGGTCTGGTTTGGGTGTCATGAGTCACCAGATTGGTTGATTGTAAGTCTTCCAGTGCTTCAATTGCTTCCAGCTCATCTTCCGAAGCCGAGTCATCGGGGGGAGAAGATTTCTCCGACTCTGGTAACATGGAAGGAGACCCACATAACATTGGTACCAGTAGAGGGGAAATTGTGGTCGCACCTGAATAACCTCCTGAGTCAGTAGATTGGGTAAAGTGGTGAAGTTTATGATCGCTGTGAAACGTGTTTGATATCGTGGCAATAATGATTTGTGAATCGTCTCTTTCCCAGGCTTACGTTGACAGATTCAAGTTTCAGAGTATCACTGCTGATGAAGCCTTAGCATTTTATTTGAATCATTTTCCAAATCTTAAGGCCCAAGGTGTTGATAAAATAAAGGGTAAGTTTAAAACAATCTTTCATGTCTGCACATTTGTATTCTAAACCAAGAATGTCCAACTCTGAGGCAAAACTGGAGTTTTACTTTTGTACTTGAGTAAAAACATATGACCTATACTTTATTATAACATCAATAATGCAGTTTTCATAAAACACAAGTTATTTGTCAAGTTGGTCAGCCAAGTTATTAATACAGTAGAAAAGCTTTGAATAATAATTAAATAAATAATACAAGTTTTTTTTTTCCTTTCAAATTGCGTTTTATTTATAGCTTTTAACCGTTACACCAAAAAAGACAGTATATAGAAGGGGTATAAGGTCAGCATGCATAAATACACTGAATGCACAAAACAAAACCAATATCACAAAATAATCTGGCACATTAATAGACAGGAGCACAGAACATAGCATTAAAATCAAGTAAAACAAAAGGATAACACCACATAATATACAGAGTGAGATGGGACCCAAAGGCACCATTCAGGCCCCTGCAGAAGTGTTACAAATAGAGACTCCATTCTATAATAAAGGCTTGCCAAGATGAAACCATGTCCAAGAATCTGAAGTAAAGCCTAAACAGTTTGATACCATCAGGAGCAATTGAAAGCAAATGTGTGTCAACCCAACACCCCCAAAGTATGGACTAGATAAACAACCACCCCCCATATCCCCCCACCCCGTAGAACCAAACCCCCAACTTAAGGTCTACCTGGATCCCCCAATTCCCCTCCCAACTACACTACTAAAACTTTGGGGCAACTTACCTAGTGAACAGGGTGTGTACAGCCCAGGATCAAAAAGGACAACCAGCAAATTCCCAAAATACAAAGTATATGATTACAGCATAGGGTTAGTCAGGACATATGGACAGAAGAGCAATACATGACGTAATGTAAGGAGGGTCATCCCAACCAAAGGCCCATGAAACAACCAAATTAAACATATTTCCCCCAGTCCTTGGAATGCAGACGGCGGCAAAAATTTTAAAATTGTAAAACTGTGCAACAGTGGAGAACACAGAAACTTGCAGCTTTATTGGTCACTGGCAGGTTGAAAATGTAGTGAGCAGTAACCAAAACATCTGCAAAGGATAGCAATATTATCCGGAGAGGTCATCCAACCGAACTCAAAGGGAAGCAGCCAGTCCATAACAGGATCCCTACAGTCCACAAGGATGGTAGAAAGGATATATGGTGTACTTGTACCAGCAAACATGCAGTAACGACAAATGGGAGAGAATGTGCCATTTTCTGAGGCTTGAAGCCGTTTAATTGTCTTGCATCAGAGGCATCACATCTTTTCAAATTCGGTTCAGGAGGAGTGAGCTTGTGGTAATTGCAGATTACAACAGCAGAAAAGCAGTTCGGCATGTAAACTCACCAGCTGATCAACAAGCCTCTCTTTGGAGACCACAATAGCTTGCAGTATCTGGTCCATAATGTCAAAAGATGTTAATGCTAGTAGGAGTTGTAAATCCAAGCTTGAAATCAGGATAATGCGAAATGTCCCAGATGACAGACACCGGACACTATGCAGAGAGGCACTGCAGGACCGCAGAAGGAGGTCACCAGCTCCCCGCATCAGGCTCAACCACAGAGCAGGCAGCAGGAACTTCTCTCACACCGGAAACCTCCCATGCACAGAACTGCAGACCAAAGATGACGGCCAGACTGGACGTCCACGGATAGCCTGCAACCCAGGAAGCCCACTGGAGCTAGCAGCAGAGAGCCCAACTCCTTCACCAGGGGAGAACAGCCACAAGGGACACTGAAAGGCAACCGCTGGAGTCAGGACATATCGCAGCTGAAATCCAAGATGGTGCCTGGCACCCGGAGACACTGCACAGGAGAACAAACAGACTTCCACAATTCAGCCACTGACAATCTCACGCAGATCAAGGGGCTCCCGGAGTGTGGAGAGGGAAGTAGGCAGACAGTAGTTTCAGTCAGAACCCGTGCTAAAGGTACAGGATATATAAAAATGGATGGATGAGCCGGAGAGTTAAGGAGTCCGGCTCCTACACCATGGGGGTCATTCCGAGTTGTTCGCTTGTTGCCGATTTTCGCTATGCTGCGATTTGTTGCAAACTGCGCATGCGCAAGGCACGCAGGGCGCATGCGCTTAGTTATTTAACTAAAAGCTTAGCAGATTTGCTGTGGATTCTGCGGCGCTTTTCAGTCGCACTGCTGTTCGGTAAATGATTGACAGGATAGGGGCGTTTCTGGGTGGCAACTCAGCGTTTTCCCGGCGTTTGCAAAAAAACGCAGACGTGTCGGAAAAACGCGGGAGTGGCTGGGGAAACGGGGGAGTGGCTGGCCGAACGCAGGGCGTGTTTGTGACGTCAAACCAGGAACTAAACGGACTGAGCTGATCACAATCTGTGAGTAGGTCCGGAGCTACTCAGAAACTGCTAAGGATTATTTAGTAGCAGTTTTGCTAATTTTTCGTTCGCTATTCTGCTATGCTAAAATACACTCCCAGAGGGCGGCGGCCTAGCGTGTGCAATGCTGATAAAAGCAGCTAGCGAGCGAACAACTCGGAATGAGGGCCCATGCCTGTCCAGGCCACGCCCCCATAAATAATAAAAGTTTAATAAAAACTTAATAATTTGCCTAGTTTGTGGAGCGGTGATAAAATCTCATTTCAGTTGTGAGATTGTAGAAATTGGATAAAGGGATGGCATTTTGGGTGGCTTTTTGCTTTGCATGAGGGCACACAGCCAAAACCCCATAAAACCTTGAATTGTGAACCAAGAGATCCGATCTTGCCTGACTACTGGTTTGTTTTTAATACAGCTTGCACTTACCTTTTTTACTTTAGCGTTGAAGACCTGTTATAAGCGGCTGGTCTTCAGGTTGCCAGCGGCCGGGCTCCCGGCGACCACCATATCGGCACCGGAATCCCGACTGCCGGCATACCGACATCTTTTCTCCCTCTTGGGAGTCCACGACCCCCCTGGAGGGAGAATAGATTGCGCCACCGTGCCTGCAACGTGGTGAGCGCAACGAGCCCGCAAGGGGCTCATTTGCACTCGCCCAGCTGTCGGTATGCCGGCGGTCGTGATTCCGGCGCTGGTATGCTGGTCGCCGGGACCCCGACCACCGGCAAACCATACTACACCCGTTATAGGCATACGTCACTGCATTTTTTTTTATATCTATGCAAAGTAAATTGTTTTTACCAGTAATCTCGAAGACCAAACTGAAAGCAGAAGCATACAAAACAAAACAAAACAAATCATACAGAAAAAACTTAAAATTGTTCTAAGTCCACTTTTTTGCAAGTGATATTGAGACTGAAGGGTCTATTTATTAACTCATGCTGAAATGATAGTAGCATAGTATAAGTATTAGGACACTTAAGAAGAGCGATATCCCAGATAACCTTTGCGTTAAGCAGTTACCAATAGCTATTATTCTCAAAGTGGACTGTGGCTTGGCCCAATTTAACAAGCTGAGTGGAGCGTAGCTGTTTGGCATTTGACCAATTGCTCTAAACCTGTGGGGAGAGTATCACTGAAAGGGATAATCTTATCCCACCACTGCAGGCCTAATGTTAGTACCGTCCTCCGTCCGAGGACGCACAGCGACAGAGCAGACAGTGAAGAGATGCCTGTCACTTGCTGCTAACCTCTTCGCTGGACAGACTCCTGGCTTGGGCTCTTTGTTAAATGCCTCTGTAAAATCATTCCTTACTGCCATAATATGCTGTTGCTTATAATCCAATATACCCCTTAATTTCATGCATAATATGAATACATTTATGTTTAAAGTACAATACATTATATTGCAATCCCATAGGTCTGTTCAGTATGGTTGATCAGCAGACGGGATGCCAGCGGTCACAAGACAGACGCCGGCATCCCCGTCTTTAAAATACTGACAGGGCAGAGATAAGTATGCCCCCCAACCCTCCCTTACTGCAGCCTAACCGGAAAAACCTCCTCCCCCCCCCCCCCCGGTGGAGCCCAAACCTATCACCCCCCATACCCTGCCCTAACTCTGACAGTCCCTCCTGCTATACTTATGGTCGGGATACCGGCGTGTGTCCCCTGACTGTTGGGATATCGGTGTCAGGATTTCTGTTTCAGCATCTTATCCGGGTCACCATGTAACGTTCTAGTAGCAGAAGGTGAAGGAAATCCATATTGTATCATGTTAAAAAGTACATTTTGCAGCAAATAAGAGCAGAATCTTAAGGAACACAGACATAAGTATAGTAAGATATGTTACAGCTTTAGATCAAAATTATTATTATTTGTCAGAAAATGTATTCTAAATCTTACAATACTGTTTGTGAAATACCATACTGTATCTTGCCGGATATTCCCACATACAGAATATTCACAGACCAATCCACCATGAGAAAAACTTAATTTTTCAGTTATAAAATTGTTTTTCTGTCCCCTCCAAGCCCATAAAGTTCCTGTATCTAAACTCTTGAAAACCAAAGCTAATGTACTTTGATGAATCTGTCAAACATGGAATGTCTTGCCAGAAATCCTATGTAAAGATGAACACCATTTTTGCCATGTTAACGTCTGTTTATCTTAACTATCATTTGTGCATGGTGATGTTACATAAACCGTAAATGGCAGAGAAAGTCACTTGCAATAAAAATACATTGGTTGCTTGGGGCAGGTGGTGATGGCACAAATAACAAATACAGGTTGAGTATCCCTTATCCAAAATGCCTGGGACCAGAAGTATTTTGGATATCTGATTTTTCCGTATTTTGGAATAATCGCATACCATAATGAGATATCATGGTGATGGGATCTAAGTCTAAGCACAGAATGCATTTATGTTTCATATACCCCTTTTCTCTTACGTCCTAGAGGATGCTGGGGTCCATATTAGTACAGATGGGTCCACCAGGAGCCATTCGCACTTTAAGAGTTTAATAGTGTGGGCTGGCTCCTCCCTCTATGCCCCTCCTACCAGAATCAGTTTAGAAGATGTGCCCGGAAGAGCCGATCACAGCTAGGGGAGCTCTACAGAGCTTCTCTAGTAAAAGCTTTTTAGAGTTTGTTATTTTACATGGAGGCTGCTGGCAACAGCCTCCCTGCATCGAGGGACTGAGGGGGGGAGCAGTGTCCGCCCTGCGGGGTCTTGAGACACTGCCTCCGCTGACTGGACGTTGAGCTCCAGAGGCGACAGATCACACCCCGCCACAGGGGAACGCTCACCCCGGCAGCCAGCCGCCACCCCCTCACAGAGCTAGTGTGGCGAGTTAGTTACTGTCCCCCCTTACAAGCGGGGGGTCAGTGTGAAGAGGGCGGCTTAAGGGTGGGAGTGCGGTATTAACAGCGCTCCCTGACGACTCAGCGGTACTGCGGTGCGGTGCTGTGAGGGGCGCCCTGAGCCAGCAAGGTACCCTACACTGACCATTTCCAGCCTGTCGGGGTCCGCGGATCTCAGCCAGCACAAATTTCCTCAGGCTAGTATAATCTTCAAGAGCGGGAAGACGGCGCCATTGAAGGGGCGGAGCTTCTCCTCAGAGCGGACCCAGCAGTGTTCATCGCCTTTTTTACTGCCTGCCTGCTTCACTACTAGTGGATGTCCAGGTCCCTCCAGAGCAACTCCAGCTATCTGTACGATACCAGGGGTGTGTAGGGGGGGGGGGGGGTAGGGGGGAGGCTGTATAATAGGCTGTTTCACCTATTAAGGGACACAGTCAGCACTTGTTAGGGTCTCCCTATACCTCTAATAGCGCGGTATGTGGGTTGGCTACAATCTCTGTGTCTCTGCCATTCTTGGGGGGAAACTCTGTCTAGGGAATACCCTGTGTGTTTGTGGGGTGTTTGGTGTGTGTGACATGTCTAGGGACACTGTTTCATATGCTGCAGAGGATTTGTCTTCCCAGGAGGACTCCATACCATGTAATCAGGATTGCACTGTTGTAGCGCAGATCCCAGCTAGAGAGCCACAATGGTTAGTCTCTCTGAGGAGGACTATTTCTCAGATTTCTGACAGGGTTGCTAGGACTGAACATGCTCCTACAATCCTCTATGGTTGTATGGTCTGATACTGCTTCCTCGGGGTCCCCTGCGGTACATTCTTAAAAATGTGCGCTTGCAATGCTTATGCAGGATGACACGGGCACCGACTCTGACACTGCAGACGGTGACGGGGATGTGTCGAGGGGGACAGCATCACTTGCTAGGGGGGTGGAGTTGATGATTGAAGCTGTGAGGGATGTTTTACATATTTCTGACACAGCTCCTGAGCAGGTGGAGGAGGCCTTTTTTACAGATAATAAGAAGCCCCCCTCACCTTCCCGGCATCCAAAGAATTAAACGTTATCTTTGAAAGCCTGGGAAACTCCGGAAAATAAATTTCAGATCCCTAAGAGGGTCCTAGTTGCTTTTCTCTTCCCAGAGAAAGATAGAAAGAAATGGGAGTCCCTGCCAATAGTCGACGCCTCTGTCTCCAGGCTGTCCAAACAGGTGGTGTTGCCAGTCCCGGGATCTACCGCGTTTAAGGACCCGGCAGATCGCAAGGTGGATGCTACACTAAAATCCATTTACACGGCTTCCGTGGCTATATTATGGCCTACTATAGCCTGTGCTTGGATTGCAAAAGCTATTGCCAGGTGGTCAATCACTCTGCAGGAGGAGTCGACTTCGCTGGATAAAGGTGACGTTGATGTATTTTTACGCCATATTCAGGATTCTGCAGGGTTCCTGGTGGATTCCATGAAGGACCTGGGTTTCATGGCTGCGAGGATCACCTCCATGTCCGTCTCGGCTCGCAGGGGTCTCTGGCTGCGCCAGTGGTCTGCGTACGTGGAATCCAGGAAGAGCGTGGAGGGCCTACCCTATACAGGTCAGGCTCTTTTTGGGGAGGCGCTGGATGCGGAGATTGCCACGGCTACCGCGGGTAAGTCTCCTTTTCTCCCCTCAGCTGCACCGGCTACGAAGAAGCCTTTTACACCAGCCACGTCACAGTCCTTTCGGCCCGCGAGGCCTAGGAAGAAAAAGCCTTCGAACACCTTCTTCAGAGGTGGTCGTGCCAAAGGAAAGAAACCTGCTCCCGCAGGTTCCCAAACCCAGAAGCCTGCTCTTGATACCCCGAAGTCCTCCGCATGAAGGTGGACAGCTAGGCCTGGAGGAGGGTCAGGTGGGGGCAAGACTCCGGCAGTTCAGCCACGTCTGGGTGTCATCTAGCCTGGACCCATGGGTACTGGATATAGTGCCGAGGGGGTACAGACTGGAGTTTCAAGTTGCCCCACCTCACCGTTTCTTCAAGTCAGGCTTGCTGGTAGACTGAACAATTCTTCTGGAGGCCATCAGAAAATTGGTGGTGTCAGAGGTCATTGTTCCAGTTCCACCTCCGCAGTGGAACAAGGGTTATTTGTCAAACCTTTTTGTGGTACCAAAACCGGATGGTTCGGTACGGCCGATTCTAAGCTTAAAGTCTTTGAACCCTTATCTCAGGGAGTTCAAATTCAAGATGGAATGTCTGAGAGCTGTCATCTCAGGACTGACGGAGGAGGGGGGGTTTCCTGGTGTCTCCTGACATCAAGGATGCTTACCTCCACATTCCCATTTGGCCGCCGCATCAGGCGTATCTCAGGTTTGCACTATTTGACGATCACTATCAATTCCCGGTGCTGCCGTTTGGCCTCTCCACAGCACCAAGGATCTTCACCAAGGTGATGGCGGAGATGATGGTTCTCCTCCGCAAACAGGGGGTGAACATAATTCCATATCTGGACGATCTCCTGATCAAGGCGTCGTCCAGGGAGTGGTTGTTGCGATCCATCGCGCTCACGACACAGCTGCTCAGGAAGCACGGCTGGATCCTGAACCTTCCGAAGTCTCATCTGGTGCCGACAAGGAGGCTGTCTTTCCTGGGAATGATCCTCGACACGGAAGTGCAGAGGGTATTTCTCCCGGTGGAGAAAGCATTGGTGATTCAAACAATGGTCCGGGATGTCTTAAAGCCTACCCGGGTATCGGTTCATCAATGCATACGCCTTCTGGGGAAGATGGTTGCCGCCTATGAGGCTCTACAGTACGGCAGGTTTCATGCTCGACCTTTTCAGCTGGACTTCTTGGACCAGTGGTCGGGCTCTCACCTACACATGCACAAGAGGATACGCCTGTCTCCGAAAGCCAGGATTTCACTCCTCTGGTGGCTACAACTTCCGCACCTTCTGGAAGGCCGAAGGTTTGGAATTCAGGACTGGATTCTTTTAACCACAGATGCAAGTCTAAGAGGTTGGGGAGCAGTCGCTCTGGGGGAAACCTTTCAGGGAAGGTGGTCGAATCAAGAATCCCTTCTCCCAATAAACATCCTGCAGCTAAGGGCCCTGTACAACGCCCTTCTGCAAGCAGCACACCTTCTACAGGATCGGGCTGTTCAGGTGCAGTCGGACAATGTGATCAGAGTGGCCTACATAAACCGACAAGGTGGAACAAAGATCAGGGCTGCCATGTCAGAAGTGTAAAAAATCCTCCTCTGGGCAGAAAGGCACGTGGTGGCGATGTCGGCAATCTTCATTCTGGGTGTAGACAACTGGGAAGCAGACTTCCTCAGCAGACACTGTCTCCATCCAGGAGAGTGTGGCCTCCAGCCGGAGGTGTTCGAGGAGCTAACTGGTTGGTGGGGGGTTCCTCACGTAGACATGATGGCCTCCCGCCTCAACAAGAAGCTGTGGAGGTACTGTTCCAGGTCGAGAGACCCACAGGCAGTGGCGGTGGACGCACTGGTAACACCATTGGTGTTCCCGTCAGTGTATGTGTTCCCTCCACTTCCTCTGATACCAAAGGTTCTTCAACTAGTAAGAAGAACACAGGTTCTGGCAATCCTCATTTTCCGTTGGAAAAGGCATTAGTTATCCAATCGATGGTTCAGGATGTCCTGAAGCCAACCTGGATATCGGTGCATCTATGCATTTGCCTTCTGGGGAAAATGGTGGCTTCTTACGAGGCGCTTCAATACGGAAGGTTTCACACAAGACCCTTCCAGCTCGATCTGTTGGACAAATGGTCTGGGTCGCATCTTTACATGCACCAGAAGATCCGTCTGTCGCCAAAAGCCAGGATCTCCCTTCTGTGGTGGCTACAGATTTCTCACCTCGTCGAGGGTTGGAGGTTCAGAATTCAGGACTGAATCCTGTTAACAACGGACGCAAGCCTCAGAGGTTGGGGAGCAGTCACTTAGGGAGTGCAGTTTCAAGGAAGATGGTTAAGTCAGGACTTCATCCTTCCAATCAACATTCTGGAACTTAGGGCCCTATACAACGCCCTTCTGCAGGCCTCTTATCTTCTTCACGATCGGGCCATTCAGGTCCAGTCGGACAATGTGACAGCAGTGACGTACATAAATCGACAAGGTGGATCGAATAGCAGAGCAGCAATGTCAGAGGTGTCAAGAATTCTCCTCTGGGCAGAAAAAAATGCTGTGGCGTTGTCAACGGCCTTCATTTCCGGGAGTAGACATCTTGGAAGAAGACTTCCTCTGCAGACACGACCTGCACCCTGGGGAGTTGGGCCTTCACCCGGAAGTGTTCAGGTGCTTGACACGTTGGTGGAGATATCCACAAATCGACATGATGGACTCTCGTCTCAACAAGAAGCTCAAGCGGTATTGTTCCAGTTCGAGAGACCCACAGGCAGTGGCGGTAGACGCTCTGACGACTCCATGGGTCAGATGGTGTATGTGTTTCCTCTTCCTCTGATCCCAAGAATTCTAAAAAGAATAAAAAGGGAAAAGGTTCAAGCACTTCTCATTGCTCCGGACTGGCCAAGAAGGGACTGGTAGGCGGACCTTCTGGAGATGCTCCTCGAAGATCCGTGGCCTCTACCTCTTCGTGAGGATCTTTTGCAGCAGGGCCTGTTCATCTATCAGGACTTACCACGGCTACGTTTGACATCATGGAAGTTGAACGGCTGATTCTAGCCGGAAGAGGGATCCTGACTAGGATCCAAGCTAGGCAGGAAGTAACGTCTAAACATTACCACCATATTTGGAAGAAATACGTCTCTTGGTGTGAGAGCAGAACTTATTCTGTGGCTGAATTTCACCTGGGATGTTTCCTGCTTTTTCTGCAGGCAGGTGTGTACGTGGGCCTACGTCTGGGCTCCATAAAAGTCCAGATTTCGGCCTTGTCCATTTTCTTTAAAAAACAATTGGCTTCTCTTCCTGAGGTCCAGACATTTTTGAAAGGTGTTCTGCACATCCAACCTCCCTTTGTGCCTCCCACGGCACCTTGGGATCTCAATTTGGTGCTGCAGTTCCTCCAATCAGACTGATTTAAACCATTACAGGAGGTGGTCGTAAAATATCTTACGTGGAAGACTGTCACACTGTTGGCCTTGGCTTCAGCAAGATGTGTGTCGGAGCTGGGGGCTTTGTCTAACAAAAGCCCCTATTTGATTTTCCATAAGGCCAGAGCTGTACTCAGAACTCATCAGCAATTTCTTCCGAAAGTAGTGTCGGCGTTTCACATCACCCAACCTATTGTGGTTCCGGTTATCACCGACACTTCATCTACTTCAGTCTTTGGATGTTGTGAGGGCTTAGAAGGTATACGTAAAGAGGACAGCTCGTCACAGAAAATCTGACTCGCTGTTCGTTCTCTATGATCCCAATAAAATTGAGTGTCCTGCTTCAAAGCAGACAATTGCACGCTGGATCAGGCTCACTATCCAGCATGCTTATTCCATGGCTGGTTTGCTGGTTCCAAAATCTGTACAGGCCCACTATACTAGGTCAGGGGGTTCTTCCAGGGCGGCTGTCCGGGGTGTCTCGGTTTTACAGCTCTGCTGAGCGGCTACTTGGTCTGGTCCGAACACGTTTGCGAAGTTCCACAAGTTCAATACTTTGGCCTCTGAGGACCTTCAGTTTGGTCAATCAGTTCTGCAGGAATCTCAGCACACTCTCACCCGGTTTGGGAGCTTTGGTACATCCCCATTGTACTAAATGGAACCCCAGTATCCTCTAGGACGTAAGTGAAAATAGGATTTTAATTACCTACCGGTAAATCCTTTTCTTGTAGTCCGTAGAGGATACTGGGCGCCAGCCTGGTGCTTCGTTCTTTCTGCTACTATTACTTAGTTAAGTATTGTTGGTTCAGCTGTTGCTGTTCCTGTTTAAAGTTAGGTTAGCGCAGCTTTCCTCTGTGTGTGCTGGTTCGGCATCTCACCCCTATCTTTATCGATCCTTCTCTCAAAGTATGTCCATCTCCTCGGGCACAGTTTCCTAGACTGAGTCTGGTAGGTGAGGCATAGTGGGAGGAGCCAGCCCACACTATCAAATTCTTAAAGTGCCCATGGCTCCTAGTGGACCGTCTATACCCAAGGTACTAAATGGAACCCCAGTATCCTCTACGGACTACGAGAAAAGTATTTACCGGTAGGTAATTAAAATCCTATTTTTTTTGTACTTACCAGAAAAATCCCTTTCTCCGAATTCCTACTCGCACTGTTTTTTTTCAGACTTCTTGTTTGTGTTATGTTTGATCTTGATTCAGTTTTCTTTTTCATTGTGAGCTGTTGCCCTCTTGTTTTTTGTTTTACTCCTCCTCTTTGTCTCTATTTGGGCTTGGTTAGAAATAACTGTGGGTCAGGTGGGGTATAGAGGGGGAGGAGCCAATCTTAAATCATGAAGATTTAAAGTGGCAAGCTCCCAACAACATCACTATACACCATTGTAAATACAGTATCCACGATGGAATTCGGAGAAAGGAATTTTACCGGTAATTACAAAAATCCTGTGTGTGGTTTATTTTATTAGTGCTTACAACCCCCTGTACCACCATCATCCCCACCCCTCCGAAGATGTTTCTCCTTTTAGTATCCCAAATGGAATGTTTTTAATAGTCTCAGTACATTTCCAACAAGTGCTTAGTTTTTTCCCTCTTGTGTCCTTTGGCCCATTTGAGTATCAAAGATTATGAAACTCCAAAACATTTTTGTGTATTGCAAAACCACTGAAGTGGTGTCAAAAGGAGATTACAAAGTTAGCAGCTTCAGAGGCTACTCTTCTCCAGCTGCCCAGTCCACTTAAAAATGCCCCTTCTGAATAAGATGAGAGAGCGCCTCAGTAGGATGAGGATGATGAGTAGAAAACGACTTAAAGGGATATTCCAATTTCCAGCAGGTAATAAAGATCTACTGAAAGCAATCCATCAACTATGATGATTGAAGAACCTACAAAAAATAGTTGTTTTAAGAGGAAGGTGTAGGTTTACGAAAGCTTCTAAAAAGGACAAGTAGAGGTGTTAACAATAGCATTCTAGCATTCATTTTTTTAAATTTATTACATAAATGAGAGTTAGTCTGATTGATACAGGTCACACCTCTACTGTTCCTTTTTAGAAACTTTACTAAATCTACCCCTAAAAGGTCACAGGCCTTGAAGAAAATGTCTCTGGTCTATCCGAATGTTAACATCTTCAAGAGAACATAATTAAAGAAAATATAGTATGGGATTTGCCTGAACGGGTGGTCTTCAGGTTGCCGAATGTCGGGATCTTGGCGCACAGTATACCGGCGCCGGAATCCCGACACCCGGCATACCGACACATATTCTCCCTCCTGGGGTCCACGACCCCCCTGGAGGGAGAATAAATAGCGTAGCGCGCCACTGTGCCCGCAGCGTGGCGAGCGCAGCAAGTCCGTAAGGGGCTCATTTGCGCTCGCCATGCTGTCGGTATGCTGGCGGTCGGGCTCCCGGCGCCGGTATGCCATACTACACCCGGCCTGAACAGGTGGGTGTTCTTATATCTCCGGAATTTTCTTTCTCTTTTTCTTTCTCTTTTTCTTTTTCTTTCTTTCTTTTTCTTTTTCTTTCTTTCTTTTTCTTTCTCTTCCTCTTTCTTTCTTTTTCTTTCTTTTTCTTTTTCTTTTTCTCTTTCTCTTTTTTCTTTCTTTTTCTTTTTCTTTCTCTTTCTTTTTTTCTTTCTTTTTCTTTCTTTTTCTCTCTTTCTCTTTTTCTTTTTTTTCTTTCTTTTTCTTTTTTTTCTTTCTTTTTCTCTTTTTTCTTTTTCTTTCTCTTTTTCTTTTTCTTTCTTTTTTTCTTTTTCTTTCTTTTTTTCTTTTTTTCTTTTTCTCTCTTTTTTCTTTTTCTTTTTTTCTTTTTTCTTTTCTTTTTTTCTTTTTCTCTTTTTTCTTTTTCTCTTTCTTTCTCTTTTTTCTTTTTCTTTCTTTTTTCTTTCTTTTTTCTTTCTCTTTTTTCTTTTTCTTTCTTTTTCTTTCTTTCTTTTTTTCTCTTTTTCTTTTTCTCTTTCTTTTTCTTTTTCTTTCTTTCAAATCAGCGCTGATGTGAACAGCAGCTTCTGTTTACCTACAAAAGTCCTACGAGTGCCACCTATCTCCTGATTGTATATGTGTGTATGTATATTGTGTGTGTGTATACATACTTACATACATACATTATAATAATAATTTTTATATATATATATATATAATTATTTTTTATTTTTTTCTTCAAGGCTTGGAATTTGACCATTGGTTGGACACCCCTGGCTGGCCATCATTCTTGCCCGACTTATCCGCTGGTGATACTCTCATGAAGCCAGCTGAAGCTTTGGCAGAACTCTGGGCCTCTACACCACTTGACATGGAGGCTATTGCTAAAGTAGACACCGTACAATGGAAGACATATCAGCTAGTCTATTTCTTGGATCGCGTACTTGAGAGGTCACCTCTACCCTCTGGTAAGACCGAAATAAGTGCTATTTGGCGGAATATGTAGTCGCAATTATAGATGTGTTCAGCATGAGTACATTTCAGAAATCATGCATAGAGGGAGATGTACTATGATTTGGAGAGTGATTAAGTGGAAAGAGATAAAGTACCAGCCAATCAGCTCCTAACTGCCATGTTGCAATCTATTTGAAAAATAACAGGAGCTGATTGGTATCTCTCTCCACTTTACCACTCACAAAGGCTTAGTACATCTGCCCCATAGTGTGAAGTAATTACGTAATGTCAACAAACATACTGTATGCTCATACTGAGAGGCATATTTTGCTAAATATTTTGCTAGCAATATATATGCAAGTTGCGGCTGGCTTGGCAAGAGCAGCTTATACACCACCTTTTGCTCATGATGAGAACAGAAACCTATGCACCATAAGATATAACTTCACTGTGGTAGTAGTAAGTGCTATAAGATAGTACATAATTAATATACAATATAGCACAGAGGTTCCAAAACTTGATCCCCAATTCACATAACAAATATAATAGGATTAACTCTGTGTTTAAAAGTTGCCAGTCATGAACACCACTGCTAAAACAAAGTGTGACACCCCACACTATACCCTGGAAAAATAATTGTAGTTATTACCATTAAGTCCTCAGGCACTAAATAGTGTAATACTGCAACTGCCAAAAAAAATGTATGTGTATCCTCTTGTTAAAATACAATTGTACCAGAGTGGTCTACCCCAATAAGTAGAGGGGAGGGGAGGGGGAGGAGTTCCCTCCAAAACGTACTTCAAGGATGCTGCTAAAAAACCAAGACTGCTATTTCTAGCAGACTGCTTTAACGCTCATAGCCCTGCAGCCCGGCCCGTGACAACCCCTTTATTGCCGTAGTGGGAGACTGTTTTCCCAGTCCTGCCCAGTGTGCGGCACTTATCCCCAAAATGCTGGGATATCGGGAGCTAGGCTCTTGATTCCAGTGGTCCGCATACAACCCTGCAGCCCATGGGACTTTGGGGGTGATTCAGACCTGATCGAAAGCTAGCTTTTTTCGCTGCTCTGCGATCAGGTCACAACTGCTCATGCATATGCACCGCAATGCTCAGCGCGTTGCTAGGGTACAAAGCGGATCGTTGCTCTGTGATGGGTTTTACGAAAAATCCATTCGCACAGCTGATCGCAAGGAGATTGACAGGAAGAAGGCGTTTTTGGGTGGCAACTGACCGTTTTCTGGAAGTTGTTGGAAAAACGCAGGCGTGTCCAAGCGTTTGCAGGACGGGTGTCTGACATCAATTCCGGTCCCGGACAGGCTGAAGTGATCGCAGCGGCTGAGTAAGTCCTGGGCTACTCAGGAACTGCAAAAGATCTTTTTGTATCGCTCGGCTGCACATGCGTTTGCACACTTGCACAGCTAAAATACAGTCCCCTGTAGGCGGCGACTATCTGATCACAGCGCTGCAAAAAACTGCTAGCGAGCGATCAGGTCTGAATTAGGCCCTATGTTCTGACTGCAGTGGCATTTACTAAGCCTTAGATGCATAGAAAGTGGATGGACATAAAGTACCAGCCAATTGGCTCTTAACTGCCATGTCTAAGGCTGTGTTTGAAAAATGGCAGTTAGTAGCTGATTAGCTGGTACTTTATCTCTGTGCACTTTATCTCTGTCCAATGCTTAGTAAATAGACTCCACAGTTGTTAACATTCCGTGTCACTGTGTTCGCCGGTGCTCCAGGGCTGCGGTACACGCATAAAATGATAAATACACATTTTATTTAAACACCCGATGCCAGGTAAAACGTTTGAAAGTGGTGCCTAGCACTGATATGTCCATTCAAAATCGGCACCTAGTGCCAGTGGGGTCTTTTATAGATGGATGGTGTGCCGTGGCAGCAATTTTCCCCACGTAAGACTGGTATCTGCCCCCGGGTTCCATTAGTAGAATTTAAAATAGAAGTATTTTAACATATTTTTTACACACTTTCACAACGTTTCACACACTCGATCAGTGTGACACAATAGTTGAGTGTTGCTTACATTAATATTTTTGAACTCTGCTAGGTTAATCACACTCGAGGCCGATTTTCATACCACCTGTTCTACCTGGGGCGTGAGCTTATGACCGTGTGCAATCAGTGATGGACCATACAACACTTTAACCCTACGCATTTCGGGGCTAATTCAGCGTGTAATGGATCTGCGTACACAGATGCGACAGCATCCCCCATATGCAAACGCCTCCGCCCTGGCATGCACGGCGAACTTGCCCTGTGCTGGGCATTCCCCCCCCCCCCGCATGACACGTAAAGGTTTCTTTTCCCCTCTATCTCTGATCTCCACGGCCGCGTATGAACGGTAAGCAAAAGTGGGATAATTAAAATCAAAAATGTCATAACTAAAAGCAAGGGGTAGTACAGCCACAGTGACAGAAAAAATGCATATGGGCAATAAGTATATATGACATATACAGCATGACAGGGGATGATGGAATCCCGGGACTTACTCCTGTATGTTGCACCAGCTGCTGATATTCAGATCTGTCACTGTCTGGTCAACTCGTATCCTAGGAAAAGAAACCTTTACGTGTCTGCATAACACATGTTTACATGTAAGCAAAAGTAAGCATTTATTGCCTTTGTGGATATCACAGGGTGTGATCGCTCCTACTATTAGGGGCACACTACTATCAAGATTTCGGGTGGAGGAGAAATCACCATATTCCCCCTTATATATCACGGAGGAGATCTATCTTGATTAAGAAAAACAAATAGAGATGGTTTTACATATGTTTTTTTTCTGTTTTATTCATGTATACATGTTGGAGTCCAAATGTGAACAAGGACTAAAAATACTGGAGATTCTGTGTTCAGTATATGTGGGACATTGGCTTAGCGCCGTTATTGTCATATTTTTCCGTGCTTCTAAAGGTGCGTACACACTGGTCGTTTTTGCCCAGCATGTATGCACAGTGATGATCGTGAACATCGCTGGCAGAAAAATAACTTGGTGCATACACACTGAGCTATTTTCCCTGTGCCCAGCGATGTTCACGGGGGTGAAGCACTTTCCACAGTAGGAGATTGTGAAAAGTGCTTAACTCGGCTGTTCAAACAGCCCGACGGATGGCGGCGGCCGGTGATGATGTGGGAGCGCGCATCAGTGCTCATCGGTAGCCTATACACACAGGACAAGTTTGAGCTCAAAGTAGCTCAAAATGCCAAGTGAGCTACTTTGAGGTCAAAATCGCTCAGTGTGTATGGGCCTTTAGCATGATTTGTTAGGCAGGGCTGCACATGGGGCGCAGCAGAACAGTTGGGATAAGGGAGGAACTATTTAGCAGAATGATGGTTTCAAAATGTTGCAGGAATCATTTTTGTTATTAATGCACTTGTGCCTGCTTTACATAGGCAATGTGGAAGAGCTTGGGAAATATTACACAAAGATTTCTGAAGCCACAAATGCTGAACTCCGACTTCGCTGGGCTCAAATTGTTTTGAAGAATGATTATCAGAACCACTTTCAGAAAGTCAGCGATTTTCTCCACAGCCAAGTACGTAGTAAGAATGTGAGAATTTGTTTTAAAAGTAAAATGTAAGAATGCTTGTGGCAAACATTAGATTAGAATAATTGTTTTGGGAAGAAATAAGTATAATCTGGAAGGCCTCTAATTCATTATGTTAAAAATACACAAGGTCCTTCTTCTTTTTACTTTCTTTTTACATATCAGAACTTTTTATTCATTTTTTTTTTTTTTGGACTGTGCTTCTAGGGAAAACAGAAGTATACATTGCCACTGTACCGTGCCATGCAAGCTGGGTCTGAGACTGCTCGTGCTTTAGCCAGAGAGACCTTCAACCGTACTTCGCCACAACTTCATTTCAATGTGCGTAATTATGTGAAAAAGATCCTGGAAGTGTAAAGAACATCACAGGCGATAAGGAGTGAATTGCACCATATTTAATTTCAGATATCCTCATATCAAGTAACTACTATCCTACCAAGATTGCTGAAATCGAAACTTGTGCTACTTAGTTATCACTTGTTTCTGTTATAAAGTATCCTGCTGTAAATCATGATTACTGTTAACTGCCAAAATAAAATAATTTGCACATGTCAGCAACTTCATAGCATTTTGCTAATTAGTACAGTAATTACTATAGGTAAGAGTTGCTAGAATAGCAAGATTATTATTGCACCTAATTTACCGGCAAAGTACTGAAAGTGTTAATGGACTACACTGTTTTACTTTTATTTAACCATGCACTGACTTCTTAGTGGATGCAGTTACCTAAACCATGCCAAATAAATACAAATCACAGTGGAAAACAAGCACTGCTTGTTGGACAGCTGAGTTTTCTTTACATTTGTCATTCATCCAATCCAGAGGACACTGCTCACCATGGGTTGTTGGAAGGGACTGAAAGGACCTGAAACTTCATAAAAACTATCACTTGTCAGAACTGTCCATCTGTGGCTGCTGGACCATAATCTTCTTTCAGGTGCCATACTTAAAGTGCCTGCTGAGCCTTGTTAACCTACAGCTCCTCCTCCAGCATCCAACTTCTCTTCCAGGACGTTGCTGTAGGAAGAGATTCTCTTCCTCCAGCTCAAATACCAATTCATCCACAGATCCCTGCAGTATCATTGATCGCGATCCAGACAGGATTGGCTACTCAAGGTTGTAGCATGATGATAATCTGCCTATAGTCTCGGTTTACTGCAGCCATGCCACCCTCCAGTTTCTCCCTGTTCCCAAGCTATGAAGTTCTGTGTAAAGTGTAACCAGGAAGAGTTTGTATACGTACGTACGAGCGTGTGTATATATATATATATATATATATATATATATGTGTGTGTGTGTGTGTGTATATGTATATATATATATATATATATAATATGTATGTGTGTGTGTGTGTATATATATATATATATATATATATATATATATATATATATATATATATATATATATATTCTCCAAATAATAGTCACTCCTGGACTACCAACTCGGTGAAAAATCAAGGTGCTTTAATCTTCAACGTTTCGGTGTACTGCCCCCCGTCATCAGGGGACACAACACTCAGTGCAAAACAAACTGTGCTTAAATATATAAACTTACAGGTCCCCAGGTCACGTTTACCGCCTCTCATCGTGTGTCTCGGCGTTTGTCGTCCCACTTCCGGTCCCGACTGTGACGTCACGCCGGAAGTGACGTTCGCCGGCCCACATCGACGGAGCTGTATAGGTTTCCATAGCGATGCGGCTGCAAGCGTCACATCGCTATGTAACCTGAGAAATATATAGACATGATTACTTTCCAAACAAACATAAAAATACATATACATTTTGTAAACGCAAACATTAAAATAATAACATATGCAGTGATGTTGAATAATACAGGGCGCTTTATCGCCATCTAGTGACTAAAAACAATATAACAAGATGGACAATCACACTTATCCAAGCAGGTGCACTGGGTTCAATGTATAAAGTGCAATGTGCTCAATTAGGAATCCCTAATGTGAAATATTTATTGTGCTAATCTATTAAAAAATTAAAAACAAACAGACTAATATGGACTATCAATATCTCTCTCTAGCTGGCATATGTAAATTGATCCCTCTTGGGTAGTGACAGATTCCACGGTGTGACAGGCTATATCTTTGTAAACTTTATTATAAACCTGTCCTCATTCTATACCTGTGATAATTCTGATTTGAACTATAAGAAATAGCTAAAGTTTATTGACTCATTCAGGCCATTTGGATTGACAGTGTTTAAGCGATGTATCCATTTGCATTCTAACTGTAATAGTTGTAACATAGAGGGGCGATCTCCCAGCGCTGCTTTACACAATTTTGATCCGTACACTTTCTTGTTCCTCAAAGAGAAGACATATTGCATTACATATCCATTAGTAAATTCTCTTGTTTCCAATCGATCTTTAGAGTCCCTGCTGTTGGAGACTGACCTTTATAATGGGCCCTATGTGCGTTGAAAGGTATCTTTGGGTCCTTGCTTCTATTTTGGACCTCCCACTCAAATTGATTATTCCACAATGCTTGATATATTGATAACTTCTTAACACACCTTGTCACATCAACTTTATAATAGGTCACCCATCTGCACCAGGCTTACCTTTATATCAAGCCCTATATGCGCTGAAAGGTATCTTTTTGGTCCTGACTTCTGTCCTCGACCTCAGGTACCCCCACACCAATGGCTCCAGGGCAATCAATAAAATGGCAAATCCCGCCAGAAAAATAATGATTTTTTATTGCTTAAAATTTTTTTTTTATCAATTTAAAATTAATAAAAGATAGAATGCATCCACAAAACAAAAAATAACCAAAAAAAAAACACAAACACAGGAGGTTCCCTATATGAGAAAAGGTGAGGCCACTTCCACTGGTACCCTTCGAATGGAATAGGGAAAAATTATTTTGCATCCAGCCAATATAGGTTGGAATAATCCCTGCCCAAAAATAGTTGTACCAACATACGTGGTGTGGTTCAGCCTAGGGTCCTCCTGTGTAAGTCCACCAACGCGTTTCGGATAAAAAATCCTTCCTCAGGGTGTGTAGTGGAAATGACCCCCCTGGTCTCTTTATACCCCTCTGGCTGTGTTCCATGTCCTCCTCCGCCAATCAGGTTCCACCATCAGAAATAATTCATATATCATACAAATACGGACTAAAAACCTATAATCACATGTAGTACAAATATACATCTTTCAAATAAGCTGCCCATAAGCTGTGTACATTAAAACACATCGATAAAAATACGTATTATAACATAATTGGTTGCATCCAAAAATAGTACTGGATCCATAAGGTGACCATTATAAATAAGGTGTGCGGTCCCATCCTGGATATTAACGTCCATGATTTATACTTGATCCAACTGCTGTGTAGTCACATGTTCTACTGATCTCAGCTGACGTTCTTCCTGTTTACATTAGTTGTCGTGGAGCCCTCACGTCCCCGATCTCCACCGCCAGCGAGTCTTTCAAAGGCGGAAGTTCCCGTCATGTGATGCGGCCGACTTCCGGTTGTTGGAACGCAACCCAGGAAGTTCATTTCGTTTACTGTGTACCGCATCATCGTATCGTCCCCATCCATACCCAGATACATGTGAAAAGATATGGACAAGCATCAATACATTAATAGTTAACATTCAGCCTATCCATTTATAATAATGGTTCTATTAACCTACTTCACACTTTACCTCAATATATAAATCTATTTATTGCGATGTGATATTATTCAATCAAACAACAAAGCCTCCATATAATGAGTACAAATATAAGAGTCCCAATATTTAACATATTACGTATTGGTTTATAGAAACCACTTAGTTTCAAAATCCATATTGTGGCCATTGGGATATAGAGTCCTCAATTCATCGATCTTCCTCATTTCTGCCTTAGCCAATCTTATGTCATCATCATTTTTGCGCCAATTAGGTTGAATACCCATGATTGCGCAAAAATTTACCAAATGATTAATACTGCAATTATGTACATTCTTAAAGTGTAATGAGACACTGTGCGTGTCTAATCCTTTTTCTCTAACGTCCTAAGTGGATGCTGGGGACTCCGTAAGGACCATGGGGAATAGCGGCTCCGCAGGAGACTGGGCACATCTAAAGAAAGCTTTAGGACTATCTGGTGTGCACTGGCTCCTCCCCCTATGACCCTCCTCCAAGCCTCAGTTAGATCTCTGTGCCCGAACGAGAAGGGTGCACACTAGGGGCTCTCCTGAGCTTCTTAGTGAAAGTTTTAGTTTAGGTTTTTTATTTTCAGTGAGACCTGCTGGCAACAGGCTCACTGCATCGAGGGACTAAGGGGAGAAGAAGCGAACTCACCTGCGTGCAGAGTGGATTGGGCTTCTTAGGCTACTGGACATTAGCTCCAGAGGGACGATCACAGGCCCAGCTTGGATGGGTCCCAGAGCCGCGCCGCCGGCCCCCTTACAGAGCTAGAAGGCAGAAGAGGTCCGGAATATCAGCGGCAGAAGACGTCCTGTCTTCAACAAGGTAGCGCACAGCACTGCAGCTGTGCGCCATTGCTCTCAGCACACTTCACACTTCGGTCACTGAGGGTGCAGGGCGCTGGGGGGGGGCGCCCTGAGACGCAATAAAAACACCTTGGATGGCAAAAAATGCATCACATATAGCTCCTGGGCTATATGGATGCATTTAACCCCTGCCAGAATACATAGAAAAACGGGTGATAGGCTCCGCCCCCTTATCGGCGGCCTTATCTCCTCAGCACACTGGCGCCATTTTCCCTCACAGCTCCGTTGGAGGGAAGCTCCCTGGCTCTCCCCTGCAGTCACTACACTGCAGAAAGGGTTAAAAAAGAGAGGGGGGCACTAATTAGGCGCAGTATTAACTATACAGCAGCTATAAGGGGAAAAACACTTATATAAGGTTATCCCTGTATATATATAGCGCTCTGGTGTGTGCTGGCAAACTCTCCCTCTGTCTCCCCAAAGGACTAGTGGGGTCCTGTCCTCTATCAGAGCATTCCCTGTGTGTGTGCTGTATGTCGGTACTTTTGTGTCGACATGTATGAGGAGAAAAATGATGTGGAGACGGAGCAGATTGCCTGTAATAGTGATGTCACCCCCTAGGGGGTCGACACCTGAGTGGATGAACTGTTGGAAGGAATTACGTGACAGTGTCAGCTCTGTATAAAAGACAGTGGTTGACATGAGACAGCCGGCTACTCAGCTTGTGCCTGTCCAGACGTCTCATAGGCCGTCAGGGGCTCTAAAGCGCCCGTTACCTCAGATGGCAGATATAGATGCCGACACGGATACTGACTCCAGTGTCGACGGTGAAGAGACGAATGTGACTTCCAGTAGGGCCACACGTTACATGATTGAGGCAATGAAAAATGTTTTACACATTTCTGATAATACGAGTACCACCAAAAAAGGGGTATTATGTTCGGTGAGGAAAAACTACCTGTAGTTTTCCTGAATCTGAGAAATTAAATGAGGTGTGTGATGATGCGTGGGTTTCCCCCGATAACAACTGATATTGGCATTATATCCTTTCCCGCCAGAGGTTAGGGTGCGTTGGGAAACATCCCCTAGGGTGGATAAAGCGCTCACACGCTTGTAAGGGCTCTACCTTCGCCTGAGATGGCCGCCCTTAAGGATCCTGCTGATAGAAAGCAGGAGGGTATCCTAAAAGGTATTTACACACATACTGGTGTTATACTGCGACCAGCAATCGCCTCAGCCTGGATGTGCAGTGCTGGGTTGGCGTGGTCGGATTCCCTGACTGAAAATATTGATACCCTAGATAGGGACAGTATATTTTTGCCTATAGAGCATTTAAAAGATGCATTTCTATATATGCGTGATGCACAGCGGAATATTTGCCGACTGGCATCAAGCCTAAGCGCGTTGTCCATTTCTACCAGTAGAGGGTTATGGACACGTCAGTGGTCAGGTGATGCGTATTCCAAACGGCATTTGGAAGTATTGCTTTATTAAGGGGAGGAGTTATTTGGGGTCGGTCTTTCAGACCTGGTGGCCACGGCAACAGCTGGGAATTCCACGTTTGTACCCCAGGTCGCCTCTCAACATGAGAAGACGCCGTATTATCAGGCGCAGTCTTTTCGTGGACAAGCGGGCAAAAGGTTCCTCATTTCTGCCCCGTGACAGAGGGAGAGGAAAAAGGCTGCAGAAATCAGCCAGTTCCCAGGAACAGAAACCCTCTCCCGCCTCTGCCAAGCCCTCAGTATACGCTGGGGCTTTACAAGCAGAATCAGGCACGGTGGGGGGCCCGTCTCAATGAATTTCAGCGCGCAGTGGGCTCACTCGCAAGTAGACCCCTGGATCCTTCAGGTGATATCTCAGGGGTACAAATTAGAATTCGAGACTTCTCCCCCTCGCCGTTTCCTAAAGTCGGCTTTACCGATGTCTCCTTCTGACAGGGAGACAAGTTTGGAAGCCATTCACAAGCTGTATTCCCAGCAGGTGATAATCAAGATACCCCTCCTGCAACAGGGAACGGGGTATTATTCCACACTGTTGTGGTACCGAAGCCGGACGGCTCGGTGAGACCGATTCTAAATCTAAAATCTTTGAACACTTACATACAGAGGTTCAAATTCAAGATTGAGTCACTCAGAGCAGTGATTGCGAACCTGGAAGAAGGGGACTACATGATGTCTCGGGACATCAAGGATGCTTACCTTCATCTCAAAATTTACCCTTCTCACCAAGGGTACCTCAGGTTTATGGTACAGAACTGTCACTATCAGTTCAGACGCTGCCGTATGGATGGTCCACGGCACCCCGGGTCTTTACCAAGGTAATGGCCGAAATGATGATATTCCTTCGAAGGAAGTGAATTTTAGTTATCCCTTACCTGGACAATTCCCTGATAAGGGTAAGATCCAGGGAACAGTTGGAGGTCGGTGTAGCACTATCTCAGGTAGTGTTGCGGCAGCACGATTGGATTCTCAATATTCCAAAATCGCACCTGGTTCCGACGACGTGTCTTCTGTTCCTAGGGATGATCCTGGACACAGTCCAGAAAAAGGTGTTTCTCCCGGAGGAGAAAGCCAGGGAGTTATCCGAGCTAGTCAGGAACCTCCTAAAACCGAGCCAAGTCTCAGTGCATCAATGCACAAGGGTTCTGGGTAAAATGGTGGCTTCCTACGAAGCAATCCCATTCGACAGATTCCACGCAAGAACTTTCCAGTGGGACCTGCTGGACAAATGGTCCGGGTCGCATCTTCAGATGCATCAGCGGATAACCCTGTCACCAAGGACAAGGGTGTCCCTCCTGTGGTGGTTGCAGAGTGCTCATCTTCTAGAGGGCCGCAGATTAGGCATTCAGGACTGGGTCCTGGTGACCACGGATGCCAGCCTGCGAGGCTGGGGAGCAGTCACACAGGGAAGGAATATCCAGGGCTTATGGTCAGGCCTGGAGACATCA
The DNA here is from genome assembly GCF_028390025.1 of Pseudophryne corroboree. Lineage (NCBI taxonomy): Eukaryota > Metazoa > Chordata > Amphibia > Anura > Myobatrachidae > Pseudophryne > Pseudophryne corroboree. Next base: position 637,099,658 of record NC_086445.1, on the reverse strand, counting down.
CTTCACATAAATATCCTGAAGCTAAGGGACATTTACAATGCTCTAAGCTTAGCAAGACCTCTGCTTCAAGGTCAGCCGGTGTTGATCCAGTCGGACAACATCACGGCAGTCACCCACGTAAACAGACAGGGTGGCACAAGAAGCAGGAGGGCAATGGCAGAAGCTGCAAGGATTCTTCGCTGGGCGGAAAATCATGTGATAGCACTGTCAGCAGTATTCATTCCGGGAGTGGACAACTGGGAAGCAGACTTCCTCAGCACGACCTCCACCCGGGAGAGTGGGGACTTCACCCAGAAGTCTTCCACATGACTAAAAACTCGACAGGTATTGCGCCAGGTCCAGGGACCCTCAGGCAATAAGCTGTAGACGCTCTGGTAACACCGTGGGTGTACCAGTCAGGGTATGTGTTCCCTCCTCTGCCTCTCATACCCAAGGTACTGAGATTGATAAGATGGAGAGGAGTAAGCTCTATATTCGTGGTTCCGGATTGGCCAAGAAGGACTTGGTAACCGGAACTTCAAGAGATGCTCACGGAGGATCCGTGGCCTCTACCTCTAAGAAGGGACCTGCTCCAGCAAGGACCCTGTCTGTTCCAAGACTTACCGCGGCTGCGTTTGACGGCATGGCGGTTGAACGCCGGATCCTGAAGGGAAAAAAGGCATTCCGGATGAAGTCATCCCTATCCTGATCAAAGCCAGGAAGGATGTAACCGCAAAAACATTATCACCGCAATTGGCGAAAATATGTTGCGTGGTGCGAGGCCAGTAAGGCCCGACGGAGGAAATTCAACTGGGTCGATTCCTACATTTCCTGCAAACAGGAGTGTCTATGGGCCTGAAATTGGGGTCCATTAAGGTTCAAATTTCGGCCCTGTCAATTTTCTTCCAAAAAGAACTAGCTTCAGTCCCTGAAGTTCAGACGTTTGTAAAAGGGGTACTGCATATACAGCCTCCTTTTGTGCCTCCAGTGGCACTTTGGGATCTCAATGTAGTTTTGGGTTCCAAAAGTCACATTGGTTTGAACCACTTAAATCTGTGGAGTTAAAATATCTCACATGAAAAGTGGTCATGCTGTTGGCCCTGGCCTGGGCCAGGCGCGTGTCAGAATTGGCGGCTTTATCCTGAAAAAGCCCTTATCTGATTTTCCATTCGGACAGGGCGGAATTGAGGACTCGTCCTCAGTTTCTCCCCTATGGTGGTTTCAGCGTTTCACCTGAACCAACCTATTGGTGGTGCCTGCGGCTACTAGGGACTTGGAGGCCTCCAAGTTGCTAGACGTTGTCAGTGCCCTGAAAATATATGTTTCCAGGACGGCTGGAGTCAGGAAATCTGACTCGCTGTTTATCCTGTATGCACCCAACAAGCCGGGTGCTCCTGCTTCTAAGCAGACTATTGCTCGTTGGATTTGTAGTACAATTCAGCTTGCACATTCTGTGGCAGGCCTGCCACAGCCAAAAATCTGTAAATGCCCACTCCACAAGGAAGGTGGGCTCATCTTGGGCGGCTGCCCGAGGGGTCTCGGCTTTACAACTTTGCCGAGCAGCTACTTGGTCAGGAGCAAATACGTTTGTAAAATTCTACAAAATTGATATCCTGGCTGAGGAGGACCTGGAGTTCTCTCATTTGGTGCTGCAGAGTCATCCGCACTCTCCCGCCCGTTTGGGAGCTTTGGTATAATCCCCATGGTCCTTACGGAGTCCCCAGCATCCACTTAGGACGTTAGAGAAAATAAGAATTTACTTACCGATAATTCTATTTCTCATAGTCCGTAGTGGATGCTGGGCGCCCATCCCAAGTGCGGATTGTCTGCAATACTTGTACATAGTTATTGTTACAAAAATCGGGTTATTATTGTTGTGAGCCATCTTTCAGAGGCTCCTCTGTTATCATGCTGTTAACTGGGTTCAGATCACAGGTTGTACGGTGTGATTGGTGTGGCTGGTATGAGTCTTACCCGGGATTCAAAATCCTTCCTTATTGTGTACGCTCGTCCGGGCACAGTATCCTAACTGAGGCTTGGAGGAGGGTCATAGGGGGAGGAGCCAGTGCACACCAGATAGTCCTAAAGCTTTCTTTAGATGTGCCCAGTCTCCTGCGGAGCCGCTATTCCCCATGGTCCTTACGGAGTCCCCAGCATCCACTACGGACTATGAGAAATAGAATTATCGGTAAGTAAATTCTTATTTTTAATATTGCGGACATGTTCCGCCATGCGTACCTTGAGTGCTCTCGTGGTGCGTCCCACATATTGTGAGCCACAAGAACACTCCAATAAATATACACAATTTTTTGTAGAACCAGTCAAAAATTCCCTAATGGGATACACCAAATTTGTTTGCGTTGATCTATATTCTGTTATCTTGTTTCCTTTTCCCTTACAGTTGCGGCACATTATGCACATGCCGCATCTGAAAAAACCTTTAGATTTAACCCTGGTTTTCATTCTTGGTGCCACTAATACACTACTCACAATATTTTCTTTTAAATTTCTTGCCTTCCTATACGTAAAACTTGGTCGATCTGATATATGATCTTTTAACATAGGATCTCTAGTTAAAATATCCCAATGTTGTTTGAGGATTTTTTCAACTTGTTTATATTGACTATTGAAGTCCGTGATAAATGTTATTCCTCTATTCCTAGGATTTGCTCTCCGTTTATCATTGCTCTTACCATTCAAACATACCTCTCTATTTAGGCTCGCACCTGCATCTCTTGCTTTTTTTATTGTTTCTAAATCATAACCCTTTTCTTGGAACTGTTCCTGTAAAATGTTCGCATACTGTTCATATTCCTTTATGTCTGTACAATTCCGTCGAATACGATGGAATTGACTGACGGGAATACTCCGCAGCCAATTATGATGATGATTACTGGTATAATCTATGAAAGAGTTACTCTTCATGTAATTGCTGGTTTTAATGATACCGTCCTCAACATATATCCTCAAATCCAGAAAATTTACCTCAACTTCACTTATTTCAAACGTGAATTTTATGTTGAACTGATTGTCATTAAGATGTGTGCAGAAGGTGTCTAGAGAACTCCGACCACCACCCCACACAAATATGACATCATCAATATACCGATGCCAGGACACCAGACCGGCACCCAGCTGATGGCCCCCCCATACAGCTTGTTCTTCCCAATGGGCCATAAAAAGATTGGCATAGCTGGGTGCCAGCCTGGTGCCCATAGCTGTTCCTGTAAGCTGTAGATAAAAAGCATCATGAAACAAAAAAAAAATATTTTTCAAAATAACTGTAATAGTTGCCTGTCCCTGTCTCCCCCTCTTAGATCTGGGGGGACTTGATCTATTATTTTATACCTCAACGTGGCCATTGATTTTTGCCCAGATAATGAAGGGGGGCACGGATACCGACTCTGACATGGGAGACGGTGATGGAGATATACTGAGGTGGGAGGCATCCCTTGCAAAGGGGGTGCAGCTCATGATTGAGGCCATTCGGGATGTTTTACACATTACTGAGAAAGTACCTGAGCAGGAAGAGGAGGCTTATTTTACTGACAATAAGAAAGTCTCGCTTACCTTCCCTGCGTCTAAGGAATTAAACGCATTATTTGAGAAATCCTGGGAAAACCCGGAGAAAAATTCCAGATCCCAAAGAAGGTTCTTGTTGCCTTTCCTTTCCTTGAAGAGTATAGGAAAAAGTGGGAAAAAAACCTTATAGTAGATGCTTCTGTATTTAGATTGTCTAAAAAGGTGGTTTTACCTGTCCCCGAGTCTACCGCTTTGAAAGAGCTGGCAGACCGCAAGATTGAGACTATGCTGAAATCCATATACACTGCGTTAGGAGTGGCACTAAGGCCCACTATCGCTCGTGCATGGATTTCTTAAGCCATAGTAAAGTGGTCAGGCAAGTTACTAGAGGATTTAGATACTATGGACAAAAGTGACATTGAGATGTTTTTACGTCACATACAGGATTCTATAGGTTTCATGGTGGAGGAAATTGGTGCTGGGGATGCGCTACACCACTAACAAATAGTTGATAAAAAATGAAAATGTACATGTAATTCTATATATTACTGTGTATAAAAAGAGTTCAATACTCATTAGACCGTTTTATGAACAAAAAATTATAATTTATTTTTATAGAATTTAATATATAAACAGCTTTAAAAAATTAATTAATATAAAGCCTGTATTTCCTACACGGCTCTTAAACTTGAAAAGGCATATTTAAAGCTAAAACTTAAAAAAAATATATATATAGATAGGCTGTATAGCTGATAAACCTTTCGAACAGTCCTAGGATTTAAAACAATGTTTTTCTATATGTAGAGTTTTATTATTTTTACTCAATGGATCCGATACACTGTTACAGTCTTTGCTACAAAATGTTCTTTTTTAGAAAGAGTTCACTGAGTCCCTGCTGTGCACAGCTTTTGATGTTAATTAAATGCATGCTGTCACAACTGAGGGCCTGAGCTGACGGGAGGAAGCCTCAGTTGTAGGGGCTGAGATGAAACTAAACTTGGGAGGTTTAATCAGACCCCTAGACATGTAAGTACGGTGTAGGAAGATTGCCCGAAGGCGTGACCATGACAACCAGGATTTAAAAGTCAATAAAAGTTTATTAACAGAACTCCATGTATTCACAGCAGTGGTAAATAATAATAATAATAATAATTTTATTTATATAGCGCTCTTTCTCCAACAGGACTCAAGGCGCTTTGCAGACATCAAAAACAATGCACATGATACAGAGGATTTGAGTAATACAACAATAGACAAGCAACACAGACATAAAAGAAAAACCTTAAGCCCACAGAAAGCATAACGCAGGATTGGTGCAGGCATTTTGGGTAATAACTTCCAAGGGTTGTGTATTCCACCCTCATAGGTACCAAGTGCAGCAGCCATCTTGTGCACTCAGCGTAGGTTTACCCAGGGTGGAATAGTCTACCCCTAGAAGAGATGACCCAAAATGGGGGTGATTTCAGAGTCCTACAGTTTAGAGTAGGGTTCCATCAAAACCATCAGGCCTATGTTTTTTTCATCCCATCCACAAGTGTACCATATGGGGCAGCCATGTTGGGCGCACTTTGAAGGTTACACTGTGGGAGGTGAGCCATACAAGGGCCAAGTTCATATATGGGAAAACTGATGCTTATGTAGTAGTATGATGTACCCTGCATGTAGGGCACAATGGAAAGGTGTGCAATCAGTGGAGGTAAACATTACAGGAAAAACACATGGTGGGTTGGAAGCGAGCAATGAAGAGAGATAACAAAAAAAACACAATAGCAGGTAACTAGTGGCAGAAGTATGAGTGGGATAACATTTTGATCAGATCTTAGTACGGGTTGGTAGGAGAATGTGGGGGGCATACTCAGACGCAATGGGGATGTCCCTGCTGATCCTGGTCCTGGTGCTCTTCCCCCACAGTTCCCTGTTCATCTTGATGGTTAGGCCCAGGGGCAGACTTGATGTTCTCAGCCAGAGAGGTGGTAAGCCTGGTCTTGGTGTTCTCATGTTTGAGGCAAGGAGAGGCCACATAAAGTTCCAGAGTTTTTAGGTTGTAATGCAGTCCATTTGTTATCTTATTAGTTTGTTTACCTTCTGTTTTCCTTCGGTTTAACACAGGTATAACACTGCTATTGATATTAGCTGCCACTTAATAACTAGCCACTGCAGCGTCCTAATAGGCCTGGCGTCCTATACTATACTAAATGAATAAAGATATGCAGTAGTTAAAATGAAACAGTTCCTGGATCACTATAAGCTTGGCAAGAGCCACAAGCTACTGGTAGGATAAGGTACAGTTCTTAATGTCCCAGAGATGGAATGTCCTTACCAGACCCGACTGTAGTAGTGAGAGTAGCCAAGGAACACACCAGCAGATGTATCACTGGAAGCTGGTAACACTGTAGTTGAGGTGACTGCTGTGGATGCTGGATGGAACCAGCCAGGTGTTGAAAACATGGAGTGGATGCTGGATGGAACCAGCCAGGTAGTAGAATGAAGCTAGGGAGCGAAGATATGGGAAATTATGATATACGGGTACCGATGGTTTGCGGGTACCGATGATATGTAGGTATCCACTGGAGAAGCACCGGTACTTTAAGGTAGTTGATCACTGCTGGAAGCTGACCGCTGGAAGCAGATGGATCTGTAGCTGGAAGCTGGAGTAGTCATAGAAAACTGCAGAGTCAGGCTGCACCGCAAGGTGGTAAGCTGGTGCGGGTCTCTTAGTGGTAACTGGAGACAGGAGCTGGAAACCTGGAACAAAACAACCACAGGAGATAGAGACTGGAAACAGGGTTTGACAACCAAAGCACTGACGATTTCCTAGTGCAGGCTCAGTCCCTTTATACCCTTAGGTATACCGGGATTGGATGACCAATTAGGCAGACTCCAGCGGAGCTATGGATTGGAGGTCAGGATCATGTGACTGAAACTAAGATGGCTGCGCCCATACCGGCCAGTGGAGGGAAACCCTGTTTGTAACACCACATGGAGATTCCTCTGTAATGGCGGCGGTGAACACAGAGAACGCTGACTTGCGTCTCAAACCTTCAGCTCAGACGGCCGCGGCCGCAGTAGGTGAGGAGTGCCACATACCTTGTAATGCGTTGAGAATATGGAGATAATGCCCAAAGCCCCGCTGGCAGATGACGCTACGCCAGCCGCCCTGGCATTAGAAAGGCAATATCCACGGATCAGCAGAGATGAGACATGACATATGGATGCTAGCCACATAGCAGGGAACCGGGCCTAGGACGCTGGGACGACCTTAGGAGACACCTGAAAGGTAAATAATGGCGTCCAGATACCCGGATCGTGACAGCACCCCCCCCTTTAGGAGTGGCCCCAGGACACTTCTTAGGCTTCTGAGGAAATCTGGAGTGGAAATTCCGGACCAAAGTAGGAGCATGGACATCTGAAGCATTGGTCCAAGAGCGTTCCTCAGGACCATAGCCCTTCCAATCATTAAGATACTGTAGCTGACCATAGCGGAAACGTGAATCCAGAATCTTGGCAACTTCATACTCGACTCCCCGTTGAGTCTGGACTTTAGGAGCCGAAGGTAGTGCAGAATGGAATCGATTCAGAATCAGCGGTTTCAGAAGGGAAACATGGAATGTCCTAGGAATTTTCAAGAATGGGGGTAACTGGAGTTTGTAAGCAACAGGATTGATAACTTGTTCAATATGAAAAGGGCCAATGTAACGAGGTGCAAACTTCATGCTTGGAACTCTTAATCTCAAATTCTTCGTAGACAACCACACACGATCACCCACCTTGAGAGCAGGAACTGCCCTACGCTTCTTATCTGCAAACTTCTTGTATCTGAATGATGCTTTGAGCAGAGCCGCTCGGACATTTTTCCAGTTATTTGAAAACTGGCGCAAGGTGATATCAACTGCTGGTACAGAAGTCGCTGGAAGCGGCTGGAATTCTGGAACTTTAGGGTGGAATCCATAGTTGATGAAGAATGGTGTTGAATGCTGAACTCGTCCCAGGGAAGGAGTTGAACCCAGTCATCTTGAGAGGAAGACACATAGATGCGGAGGAAGGCCTCCAAGTCCTGATTCACCCTCTCAGTTTGACCATTGGTCTGAGGATGGTAAGCTGTAGAGAACTTTAGTTTGACTTGGAGGGCTTGACACAAACTTCGCCAAAATTTGGCTACAAATTGTACTCCTCTATCAGAGATGATTTCCTTGGGAAGACCGTGTAATCGGAAGATCTCTTGAATGAATACTTGAGCCAACTTGGAAGCTGACGGAAGACCGGTGAGAGGAATGAAATGTGCCATCTTGGTAAACCGGTCAACCACTACCCAGATGGTATGAAAAATGTGTTGCACATAGGCAGGTCTGTAACAAAGTCCATCGACAAATGGGTCCATGGTCTACGGGGAACAGATAATGGAACCAGTTGCCCCGCAGGCGACTGGCGGGAGACTTTGTGTTGGGCACACTTTGGGCAAGAAGCAATAAACTCCATGATGTCCTTCTTCAGAGTTGGCCACTAATAAGACATAGAGATAAACTCAAGGGTTTTCTGAATGCCTGTATGTCCGGCAAAACGGGAAGCATGTGCCCAATGCATGAGCTTCTTCCTTAACACCGGCTTCACAAAACTTTTCCCTGGTGGGGGCGTAGAGTCCATCCTTACCGTGGAGAATGCCAACGGATTAATAATAGGATGCTTGTCAGAAGACTCCGATTAATTTTCTTGCTCCCAAGAGCGGGAAAAGGCATCGGCCTTGCGATTCTGAGAGCCCGGACAGAACTGGAGTTTAAAGGCGAACCTGGAAAAGAAAAGTGCCCATCTGGCCTGGCGAGGATTAAGACATTGTGCGCCTTTCAAGTACAAAAGATTCTTGTGATCGGTAAGTATAGTGATCGAATGAGAAGCTCCCTCCAGCAGGTATCTCCACTCTTCCAGAGCGAGTTTGATTGCCAGCAACTCCTGATCGCCAATAGCATAGTTGCGCTCAGCTGGAGAAAACTTCCGGGAGAAGAAGCTGCAAGGATGTAGATGACCATCTTTAGCTCTCTGGGAAAGTACCGCCCCTACTCCAACGGAAGAGGCATCCACCTCCAGGATGAAAGGAGAGTTAATGTCGGGCTGTTTCAAAACCGGAGCAGAGATGAATCGTTGCTTTAACAGATGAAAGGCTTGCATAGCTTCTTCAGACCACTTGGACGGATTAGCACCCTTCTTGGTTAACGCAGTGATAGGCGCCACAATGGTGGAAAAGTCTCGTATAAACTTTCTGTAATAATTGGCGAATCCTAAAAACCTCTGGACCCCTTTGAGGGTTAAAGGTATCGGCCAATTCTGGATTGCTTGTAATTTCTCAGGATCCATTTCTAGTCCGGAACCGGACACAATGTAGCCTAGAAATGGAATGGATTTGACACACTTCTCCAATTTGCAATAGAGATGATTGACACGGAGATGGGACAGAACTTCCTTTACCCAGAAACGATGTTCCTCCAGATTATTGGCAAAGATAAGTATATCGTTTAGATAAACCACGACATGACGATATAAGATGTCTCTGAAGATCTCCTTCACGAAATGCTGGAAGACAGCTGGAGCGTTACTTAATCCGAAAGGCATGACGAGGTACTCATAATGTCCATCACGGGTGTTAAAGGCGGTCTTCCACTCGTCACCCTCTCGGATCCGGATGAGGTTGTAGGCACCCCTCAAATCTAATTTCGTGAAGATGGTTGCTCCGCTGACTCTATCGAAGAGTTCTGTAATCAAGGGTAAAGGATATCGGTTCTTGACGGTGATGTCGTTCAAGCCTCTGTAGTCGATGCATGGCCGCAGGCCACCGTCTTTCTTCTTAACGAAGAAGAAACCTGCGCCAGCTGGGGAGGAAGAAGGTCGAATAAAACCCTTCGCCAGATTCTCCTTAATATATTCTTCCATAGAATGCGTTTCTGGTAAAGACAACGGATAGGTTCGGTCTCGAGGTGGAACCTTCCCTGGGATGAGATCGATTGGACAGTCCCATTCCCTATGAGGAGGAAAGATATCAGCAGAAGCTTTACTGAACACGTCCGTGTAATCTTGATACGGAGGAGGTGGAACATCCAACGACTTGGAGGAGGAAGAACAAACAGGAAGCACTTTGGACAAACAGGTCTCAGTACAGGAAGGACCCCATGCCAGGATTTCAGTAGTCGTCCAGTCAATCGATGGGTTATGGAGACGAAGCCATGGAAGGCCCAAAACCACTGGATGTGTGGCTCTTGGAATCACTAGGAAAGAAATAAATTCTGAATGGAGAAGTCCAACTCTCAGATGGACTGGTAGAGTTCTTAAAGAAATAACTGCATCAAAAATCTTACTGCCATCCACGGCAGTCAAAGAAATGGACGAGGAAAGTCTCTCAGTGGGTAGGGACCACCGTTTAACATATGCTTCAGTTATGAAATTCCCAGCTGCTCCGGAATCTAGGAGGGCAATGACGTTCCTTTAACGTTGAGCAATTTGAAGCGAGACTGGGAGATTACAAACATAAGGAGATGGAGAGGAGAGCATTACGCCTAGCCGGCCCTCTCCTTGGCGGGCTAGGACTTGAAGTTTCCCGGACGTTTGGGACAGGCATTGATTGCATGAGACGGAGCTGCACAATAAAGACATAGGGACTCAGCAAGACGTCTTCGGCGCTCAGCTGGAGATAGACGGGAACGACCAATTTGCATGGGCACATCTTTGGATGGAGACGGTTGACGAGGAGGAGGAGCAGAAGGTTTTGGGATAGATAACCTTCCCCGCTCAGTGGCTCTTTCTCTGAACCGTAGATCAACTTTTGTACAAAGAGATATTAGCTCATCCAACTTAGAGGGCAAGTCTCTGGTAGCTAATTCGTCCTTGATGCGTTCATATAAACCATGCCAGAATGCAGCATACAGGGCTTCGTCGTTCCATGCCAGTTCGGATGCCAGGATCTTGAACTGTATTAGGTTCTGTCCCACAGTACGTGTTCCCTGGCGTAAACGGAGAATCTCAGAAGAAGCTGAAGTTACACGGCCTGGCTCGTCAAAGATGCGATGTCGTTACAAAGTCAGTATATGAGGACAACAGGGTATCGGATTTCTCCCATAAAGTTGATGCCCAATCAAGGGCTGAGCCACTAAGGAGGGAAATAATATAAGCAATTTTAGTGCGATCACTAGGGAAACTGCCAGGTTGTAGCTCGAAATGAATTTCACATTGATTGAGAAATCCCCTGCAAGATCTTGGAGATCCATCAAATTTAGCTGGCGTTGGAAGATGAAGACGTGGAGCAGAAATGGGTAAGGTGGGTGGGGTCACAACTGGTGTTACTGTGGTGGACGCACCGGATGCCCTTGATCCACGAAGAGTCGTTTGGATCCCATCCAGCCGAGTAGAGAGATCCTGGAGACAGCGGATAATGTGGCCTTATGCAGCCTCCTGATGTTCGAGTCTGGCTGCCAGTTCTTGCATCGGCCTGGCCGCTTGATCCTGGTCTCCGGCTGGATTCATATGGTCAGTGCTTACTGTCACAACTGAGGGCCTGAGCTGACGGGAGGAAGCCTCAGTTGTAGGGGCTGAGATGAAACTAAACTTGGGAGGTTTAATCAGACCCCTAGACATGCAAGTACGGTGTAGGAAGATTGCCCGAAGGCGTGACCATGACAACCAGGATTTAAAAGTCAATAAAAGTTTATTAACAGAACTACATGTATTCACAGCAGTGGTAAATGAATAAAGATATGCAGTAGTTAAAATGAAACCGTTCCTGGATCACTATAAGCTTGGCAAGAGCCACAGGGTACTGGTAGGATAAGGTACAGTTCTTAATGTCCCAGAGATGGAATGTCCTTACCAGACCCGACCGTAGTAGTGAGAGTAGCCAAGGAACACACCAGCAGATGTATCACTGGAAGCTGGTAACACTGTAGTTGAGGTGACTGCTGTGGATGCTGAATGGAACCAGCCAGGTGTTGAAAACATGGAGTGGATGCTGGATGGAACCAGCCAGGTAGTAGAATGAAGCTAGGGAGCGAAGATATGGGAAATGATGATATACGGGTACCGATGGTTTGCGGGTACCGATGATATGTAGGTATCCGCTGGAGAAGCACCGGCACTTTAAGGTAGTTGATCACTGCTGGAAGCTGACCGCTGAAAGCAGATGGATCTGTAGCTGGAAGCTGGAGTAGTCATAGAAGACTGCAGAGTCAGGCTGCACCGCAAGGTGGTAAGCTGGTGCGGGTCTCTCAGTGGTAACTGGAGACAGGAGCTGGAAACCTGGAACAAAACAACCACAGGAGATAGAGACTGGAAACAGGGTTTGACAACCAAAGCACTGACGATTTCCTAGTGCAGGCTCAGTCCCTTTATACCCTTAGGTATACCGGGATTTGGATGACCAATTAGGCAGACTCCAGCAGAGCTATGGATTGGAGGTCAGGATCATGTGACTGAAACTAAGATGGCTGCGCCCATACCGGCCAGTGGAGGGAAACCTTGTTTGTAACACCACATGGAGATTCCTCTGTAATGGCGGCGGTGAACACAGAGAACGCCGACTTGCGTCTCAAACCTTCAGCTCGGACGGCCGCAGCCGCAGTAGGTGAGGAGTGCCACATACCTTGTAATGCGTTGAGAATATGGAGATGATGCCCGAGGCCCCGCTGGCAGATGACGCTACGCCAGTCGCCCGGGCATTAGAAAGGCAATATCCACGGATCAGCAGAGATGAGACATGACGTATGGATGCTAGCCACATAGCAGGGAACCGGGCCTAGGACGCTGGGACAACCTTAGGAGACACCTGAAAGGTAAATAATGGCGTCCAGATACCCGGATCGTGACACATGCATTTTGGATTATTAAAACACTTGACTTATATCCACATTGTTTCCCCTGGTTCCAAATCTTACAGCTCAATTGATTTAACAAGAAACCGAAGGGATCAAGCTGTAAGATTTGGAACCAGGGGAAACAATGTGGATATAAGTCGTGTTTTAATAATCCAAAATGCATGCATTTAATTAACATCAAAAGCTGTGCACAGCAGGGACTCAGTGAACTCTTTCTAAAAAAGAACATTTTGTAGCAAAGACTGTAACAGTGTATCGGATCCATTGAGTAAAAATAATAGGACTCTATATATAGAAAAACATTGTTTTAAATCCTAGGACTGTTCGAAAGGTTTATCAGCTATACAGCCTATCTATATATTTTTTTTTTTTTTAAGTTTTAGCTTTAAATATGCCTTTTCAAGTTTAAGAACCGTGTAGGAAATACAGGCTTTATATTAATTAATTTTTTAAAGTTGTCTATATATTAAATTCTATAAAAAGAAATTATAATTTTTTGTTCATAAAACGGTCTAATGAGTATTGAACCCTTTTTATACACAGTAATATATAGAATTACATGTACATTTTCATTTTTTATCAACTATTTGTTAGTGGTGTAGCGCATCCCCAGCACCAATTTTCTCTATAGTATATTTCTTTGAGGTTGGCAATTACCTCATTAGTGGGAAGCAGCAGCATACACTGACAAATTGATAAATAATTAATTAACCTGAACTCCACCCAGGTCAGCGCACTTGTTTGTTTGTGTTTGGTATATTCATGGTGGGAGGGCATGAAGGACCTTGGTAATCTGAATACATGGACATCTTCCATGGCTGTCTCGGCACACAGGGGACTCTGGCTGCACCAATGGTCTGCGGATGCGGAATCCAAGAAAATTGTGGAGAACCTACCCTTCACAGGTCAGGCTCTATTTGGGGAGGCTTTGGATGCGTGGATCTCCACGCCAACTGCGGGTAAGTTAACCTTCCTTCCCTCAGCCACTCCGAAAGAAGTCCTTTTCTACGTCTATGATGCAGTCCTTTCGGGCCGCAAAGGTTAAGTCCAAAGCCTCTTCCACCTTCTTCAGAAGTGGTTGGGGAAAATCCAGAAAACCTGCACCGACAGGTTCCCAGGAACAGAAGCCGGCTTCTGTTTCCTAAAAATCCTCAGCATGACGGTGGACCTCCCAGCCTGGAGATCGGACAGGTGGGAGGTCATCTGCGAAATTTCAGTCAGGTCTGGGTGTCCTCAGACCTGGACCCCTGGGTTCAAGATATTGTATCCCAGGGGTACAGACTGGAGTTTCAAGAACTCCCACCTCACAGATTCTTCAAATCAGGCTTACCAACTTTGCTGACAGAAAGGGCTATCCTGCAGGAAGTCATTCAAAAATTGGAAAAGGCAATTGTCATTATTGCAGTTCCACCTCATCTGGTAAACAAGGGTTTTTACTCCATCCTATTTGTGGTACCGAAACCGGACGGTTCGGTCAGACCAATATTGAACCTCAAATCGTTAAATCCTTATTTGAGGGAATTCAAGTTCAAGATGAAATCTCTGAGGGCGGTGATCTCCGGTCTGGAGGAGGGGTAATTCCTGGCATCACTGGATATCAAGGATGCGTACCTTCACATTCCAATTTGGTCGCTACACCAGGCGTATCTCAGATTTGCTCTGTTGGACTGTCACTATCGGTTCCAGGCGCTGCACTGAGGGTGTTCACCAAGGTAATGGCAGAGATGATGCTACTCCTCCGCAAGCAGGGAGTGAACATAATTCCATATCTGGACGATCTGATAAAAGCATCGCCCAGGGAGAAATTGTTCTCACAACTCGACTACTCAGGGATCATGGGTGGATCCTGAATCTTTCAAAGTCACATTTGGAGCCAACAAGGAGATTGTCTTTCCTAGGGATGATCCTCGACACGGAAGTGCAGAGGGTATTTCTACCGGTGGAGAAAGCGTTGGTGATGCAGAAAATGGTCTGGGAGGTCTTGAAGCCTGCCCTGGTATTGGTTCATCAGTGCATTCGCCTTCTGGGGAAGATGGTGGCCTCATACGAGGCTCTACAGTACGGAAGATTTCATGCATGGTCCTTCCAACTGGATCTCCTGGACAAGTGGTCGGGATCCCACCTACACATGCATCAGAGAATTCGTCTGTCGCCAAAAGCCAGGATTTCACTCCTCTGGTGGCTGCATATGCCTCACCTTCTCAAGGGCCGCAGGTTCGGGATTCAGAGCTGGATCCTTCTAACCACGGATGCAAGTCTCAGAGGCTGGGGCGCGGTCACCCAAGGATAAAACTTCCACGGAAGGCGGTCAAGTTTGGAATCCAAACATTCTAGATCTAAGGGCCGTGTACAATGGCCTTCTACAAGTGGCACATCTTCTGCAAGATCAGGCCATTCAGGTGCAGTCGGACAATGTAACGACTGTGGCCTACATAAACAGACAGGCGGAACGAAGAGCAGAGCTGCAATGGCAGAGGTATCAAAGATCCTCCTCTGGGCAGAAAAGCACGCAATGGCGCTGTCAGCAATTTTCATTCCGGGAGTGGACAACTGGGAAGCGGACTTCCTGAGCTGACACGATCTCCATCCAGGAGCGTGGGGACTACACCCCGAGGTGTTTGCAGAGGTGACAATTCTTTGGGGGCATCCCTCAAAATAGACATGATGGCCTCCCGCCTCAACAAGAGACCCACAGGCAGTGGCGGTGGACGCACTGGTAACTCCGTTGATTTTCAAGTCGGTGTATGTGTTTCCTCCACTTCCACTCATCCCAAAGATTCTAAAACTTATAAAAAGAACAAGAGTTCAGGCGATTCTCATTGCTTCAGTCTGGCCGAGATGAGCTTGGTACGTGGATCTTCTGGAGTTACTCCTGGAAGATCCGAGGCCTCTTCCTCTTCGAGAGGACCTTCTGCAACAGGGGCCGTTCGCTTATCAAGACTTACCGTGGCTACGTTTGACTGCATGGAGGTTGAACACCTGATCTTCGCTCAGAAAGGCATTCCGAACAAGGTTATTCCTACCCTGATCCAGGCTAGGAAAGGAGTAACGTCTAAACATTACCATCGCATTTGGAAAAAGTATGTGTCTTGGTGTGAATCCAAGAAGTTTCCTAAGGTGGAGTTTCAACTTGGGCGGTTTCTTCCCGCAAGCAGGTGTAGATGTGGGCCTGCGTTTGGGCTCCATAAAGGTCCAGATTTCGGTCTTGTCCATTTTCTTCCAGAAACAATTGGCTTCCCTAGCTGAGGTTCAGACTTTCTTGAAAGCGGTCCTGCACATCCAGCCTCCCTTTGTGCCTCCTACGGCACCTTGGGATCATAACGTGGTGTTGCAGTTCCTGCAATTGGATTGGTTCGAGCCTCTACAAGAGGTTGAGGTCAAGTTTATCACTTGGAAGGTGGTCACACTGTTGGCATTGGCATCTGCTAGGCGTGTGTCTGAATTGGGGCTTTGTCTTACAAGAGCCCATACTTAATTTTCCATGAAGATAGAGCTGAGCTCCGGACGCGTCATCAGTTTCTTCCTAAGGTTGTGTCGGCTTTTCATATCAACCAACCTATTGTGGTGCCAGTGGTTACTGACTCCTCAATTACCTCAAAGTCCTTGGATGTTGTGAGGGCTTTGAAGATTTATGTGAAGACAACTTTTCGGTACAGAAAATCGGACTCTGTTTGTCCTATATGCTCCCAATAAGATTGGGTTTCCTGCTTCTAAGCAGACGATTTCTCGCTGGATCAGGTTCACTATCCAACATGCTTATTCTACGGCAGGATTGCCGTTTCCTAAATCTGTTAAGTCCCCCTCTACTCGTTAGGGGGGTTCTTCCTGGGTGTTTCGGCTTTACAGCTTTGCAGAGCGGCTACTTAGTCAGGGTCGAACATGTTTGCTAAGTACCACAAGTTCGATACTTTGGCCTCTGAGGACCTACAGTTTGGTCATTCAGTTTTGCAGGAGCCGGGATCCGGTCTGAAGATCGACAGTGTCTAGGTCGACAATGTTTAGGTCAAACACTATAGGTCGACAGGGTCAGAAGGTCGACATGTTCTAGGTTGACAGGTCAAAAGGTCGACATGATTTTTTCAAATTTTTATTTATTTATTTTTACGTTTTCATACTTATTGATCCACGTGGACTACGATTGGAAAGGTAATCTGTGCTGAGCGAGGCGAGGCACCTTACCCAAAGCATGGTGAGCGTACACCGTGCACTAATTGGGGTTCCCGGTCACTCTACGAAGAAAACAACACCAAAAAAACATTAAAAACTCATGTCGACCCTCTGACCCTGTCGACCTATAGTGGTCGACCTAAACATTGTCGACCTAGACACTGTCAATCTAATGATCCACACCCCTTTGGTACATCCCCGTGGTACTAATGTGGACCCCAGCATCCTCTAGGACGCAAGATAAAATAGGATTTTAATTACCTACTGGTAAATCCTTTTCTCGTAGTCCGTAGAGCAGGCATTCCCAACCGCGGTCCTCAAGGCACACCAACAGTGCAGGTTTTAGTGATATCCAGGCTTCAGCACAGGTGGTTAAATCAAAATAACTGAGGTACTAATTAAGTCACCTGTGTTCAAGCCTGGATATCACTAAAACCAGGACTGTTAGTGTGCCTTGAGGACCGCGGTTGGGAAACACTGCCGTAGAGGATGCTGGGCGCCCGCCCAGCGCTTTGTTCTTTTGCTATAAGTTACTTAAGTTCAGTACGACCTTGTTACTTGGTTAAGTGCTGCATTTTTACTTAAGTACTGTTGTTCAGCTGTCGCTGACTTGTTCAAGCTGGTTTGCTTGGTTTGCCTTGTTATGTGTGAGCTGGTGTGAATTTCACCACTATCTGTGTATTTCCTTCTCTCGAAGTATGTCTGTCTCTTCGGGCACAGTTTCTAGACTGAGTCTGGTTGGAGGGGCATAGAGGGAGGAGCCAGCCCATATTGTTAAACTCTTAAAGTGCCCATGGCTCCTGGTGGATCCATCTATACCCCATGGTACTAATATGGACCCCAGCATTCTCTACGGACTGCGAGAAAAGGATTTACAGGTAGGTAATTAAAATCCTATTTTTTTTTCTTTTAACACATCAATAAAATATAAAAAATAAGTTAAATGAAAAAAAAAAAAAAATCCCCCCCAAGATTGAAGGTATAGAACTTGCTGTAGCCCTTGCATGGGCAAGCATATTACTGTTCTTTCAGCCTGTACAGTGTCATGTCATCCAATGCGTTTCATCAATAGTGACTTCTTCAGGGGTGTTCTGCATATCCATATCCGATTCAACAAAGAAGGATCCTTTTTTTGGGGGGGTCAGCAAGAAGTAGAAAATCCAAAGGCAAACAGGGAAACTCGCATCCATAATAAAAATCAAGGCAAGTCTGACAATAAGCTTGCTGGTACTGCCATAATTGAGAACCGAATATGAGAATGAAAGAACAGTAGCAGTAAATATGTGGGAGCAAATCTTTGCGGAAAGTGTGGAAGTACAGAGTAGAGACCCACTGAGCACCTGCGCTATGAAGTCAGATTCAATAAGTAATTACAGTGATATTACAGATATGATAATATCCACATATATACATAGAAAAAAAAATACAAAGTAAGAGAATTATATAAGAGGGTAAGGTACACACAAAAGCAGAAAAAGGAGAGACATAGGGCAACCAGACTATAATACACCATTACATTGTGGGAGGAGATTGTCAAGATGGAATGGACACTAGCCAAAATATCAAGCAAAAGAGGGTATTGAAAGTATAGGTTGAACTCCAGTAGTCAGTACCCAGTATGCCATTCATCAGGGTAGGATTATTACATTTGTCTTGGGAGGAACCAGCTGGTAAAATTTAAATTTTTTAAGATCTGATTTTGAATATGAGGATTTAGATATTCAATATACAGACCCCATTTTTTATAGAACTGCACCATTCCCTTCTCCACATCTGAGAATGAAGCCCGCCTATCAAAATATAATTTTTAGGAGTTGTTGTACTGTGGAGAGAAAGGGTGGACTTTCAGCAGTCTGTTGAAGTAAAATGGACTTCCTATCTGCTGATGTTATTGATATTATTGTAAGCAGAGGTATAATGGACTTACTTCATGGGCCCAAGTCCCAGTTAACAAAGTATAAACAGAGTAAGGCTAGAGGGTCAGGTCATAAGCACTACCACCTTCTTCCAAAACCATTGAATGTTGCAGCACTCCCAGAAATCATGGTAAAAAGAAGCAATAAAAGAGCAAAACTTAGGGCATCGACAACCATCTGACTTCTCTGATGTTGTGATATATATATACGTCCTGGTATCTTACCGTTGATAATGGTATTTCTCCTATGTCCACAGGTTCCACAGGATAACAGTGGGATATGATGGAGCGACAGCGGATTGGCACCAAACGATCACAAGCTTTCAGTCCTCCCAGGATGCAACGGGCTTGTCCATATATCCCTGCCCACTGGCTCAGGCAAATCAGTTGTATTCCAAAGCATTTAGGCAGGAGCATCATGTAGAACCCTATTCAGGAGAGAAGAACACACATGCACACACTTCCGTACAAGAAGGAAGAGGTTTAGTGAGTAGATAGATCCTCAAATCAGGTGCGTCAGGGTGGGATCCCTGTGGAACCTGTGGACATAGGAGAAATACCGTTATCAACGGTAAGTTCTTACCATAACGTATATTTCTCTGGCTGGGTCCACAGGTTATCCACAGGATTACAATGGGATTTCCCAAAGCAATTTAGTGGTGGGGACGCTCCTGATTGGACAGGAGAACCTTACGCCCGAATTCAGCGTCATGAGAGGCAAAAGTATCCAAGGCATAATGTCTAATAAAAGTGTTAATGGAAGACTATGTGGCTGCCTTACATATCTGTTCTGCTGAAGCACCATGTTGTGCTGCCCATGAAGGACCTACCTTACGAGTAGAGTGAGTAGAGGAACATGGAGATCAGCTTGAGAATATGCTTCTGAAATCGTCTTTCAAAGCCATCCTCTTTTGTGAAATCCATAGAAAATTAAGAGAGAATCTGTCTTTCTGATGGCACTGGTACGATCCACGTAGATCATTAATGCCCGGACTACGTCCAGCGACGATTCTCCTGCAGACAGTCCCGATACCTGAAAAGCCGGGACTACAATTTCTTCGTTCAGGTGAAATTTAGATACCACCTTTATCTGGATAAAAAATTAGAAAAGGAGATTTACATGACAGCGCTCCTAAATCTGACACTCTTCTAGCTGATGCCATAGTCAGTAGAAAGAACTTTAGCTGTCAACCATTTCAGATCCACTTTATTAAGTGGTTCAAACGGAGCAACTTGAAGGGCTTTGAGTTCTAGACTTAAATCCCAAGGCACTGCAGGAGGAACAAAAGGCGGTTGAATGCGCAGCATTCCCTGGAAAAAAGTACGCACATCCTGTAAATTGGCAATTTTCTTTTGGAACCATACAGTCAATGCTGATACTTGCACTCTCAAGGAAGCCTCCTTCAAACCCTTATCCATTCCTGCCTGAAAGAAATCTAAGACCCTGGAAACTTGGAAAGATTTTGTGTCTATATTTCTTTCACTGCACCAACGAATATAGGTCTGCCATATTCGGTGATAAATGCGAGCTGAGGAGGGTTTCCTTGCTCTGAGCATGGTTTGAATTACCTGTTGTGAGAATCCTCTTGACTTCAGGATAGAGGTTTCAAGAGCCACGCCGTCAACGACAGTCGATCCAGATGTCTGTGATAACAAGGACGCTGCATCAGTAGATCTGGACGTTGAGGGAGCAGAACTGGAGAATCCATTGACATCCTTTGCAGATCTGTGTACCAATGCCTTCTGGGCTAAGCCGGAGCTATTAGAATCACGGCACCCTTTTCTTGCTTTATTTTCCTCACCACCCTGGGTAGCAGGATGATCGGAGGAAACAGATATGCCAGATAAAAGTCCCATTTCACTGATAGGGCGTCCACAAAGATCGCTCCGGGATCCTTTGTTCTTGACCTGTATGCTGGCACTTTGTTGTTCAGACGGGACGCCATGAGATCTATCTCTGGCAAACCCCACTTGTCTACCAGAGTCTGAAAGACTTCCGCGTGTAGAGCCCATTCGCTTGCTTGAATGGCGTGTCGACTGAGAAAATCCACTTCCCAGTTTAGGACTCCCAGAACGAACACTGCGGACAATGCTGGAAGATGGAGTTCTGCCCATTTTAGTATGTGGCTTACTTCCTCCATTGCTTTTTTGCTGCGAGTTCCTCCCTTATGGTTGAGGTACGCTACTGTCGTCTCATTGTCCTGAGCGGATCTGTACTGGTTTTTCTTGCAAAGTGTCTTTTTCCTGAATTAGTGCCATGTATATGGCCCGAAGCTCCAACAGGTTTATTGGCAGGCAACTTTCTTCTGTGGTCCACTGTCCTTGGAACCATGATTTTCCGGACACTGCTCCCCAGCACTGAAGACTGGCATCTGTTGTCAGGATCTCCCAGTCTGATATCCAAAAGGGTCTCCCCTTGTCCAGATTGGATGTCTGCAGCCACCAGGCTAATGACCCTATTACTTTTTCTGAAAGTACTATGGTCTGTTTCTTTATCGTCTGATGTACTCCATTCCATTT
This sequence comes from Pseudophryne corroboree, assembly GCF_028390025.1. Taxonomy (NCBI): domain Eukaryota; kingdom Metazoa; phylum Chordata; class Amphibia; order Anura; family Myobatrachidae; genus Pseudophryne; species Pseudophryne corroboree. Next base: position 637,078,709 of record NC_086445.1, on the reverse strand, counting down.
GGCCAGAATCAGACGCTGCAGTGGTCTTGAGTGAAATTGTGCATACTCCACCATGTCGAATGTTGACACCATCAAACCCATCACTCGCATTGCTGCATGAATTGATATTGTTTACTGTGTAACAACTCCTGAGTCCTTAACTGCACCTTGGATATCTTGTTCCGAGGTAAAAATATTTTCTGCAGACTTGAACCCAATACAGCCCCCAAGTGAATCATCCGTTGTGATGGAATCAGAGATGACTTTGCCAATTTATGAGCCATCTGTAGCTCTGTAGACAAGTTATTGTCTGCTGGAGATGGCCCAAGAGCATTTCCTGGGACTGTGCCAGGATTAAAAGATCGTCGAGGTATGGAAAAATTCTTATCCCCTGCTTTCGGAGATGAGCTGCCATAACCACCATAATCTTGGTAAATACTATGGGAGCTGTAGCTAACCCAAAGGGTAAGGCCTGGAACTGAAAATGTTGCTGGAGGATGGCGAACCTGAGGTAACACTGATGAGACAGTGCTATAGGAATATGCAGGTAAGCATCCTGTATATCCAGGGATACCATGTACTCCCCTGGTTCCATGGCTAAAACTATGGAGCGTAAGGTCTCCATGTGGAACTGTGGTACCCAAATGTATTTGTTAAGCATTTTGAGATTGAGAATCGGCCGAAACGACTCATTTGGTTTCTGAACCAAAAACAGGTTGGAGTAAAAACTCTGTCCCCGTTGTGCAGGGGGTACTGGAATAATTACTTCTGACTGAAGCCATTTCTGAACTGCTTCTTGCAGGGCTCTGGCCTTCGCCTCTATCCGAGATGGACTGGTACAGAAGAACCTTTGAGGAGGCTGCTTCTTGAAAGGGAAAACATAACCCAGAGATACCACTTCTTGCATGCAAACTGAAGAAGTCGGCCCCCTACCCCGGGGTCCGCCAGGCGGAGGCCCGCACCATCAAGCTGATGGCTTATCTTCTGGTTTGGAAGCTGGCCCTCTGATGGCCCAATGCTTCTTTGCCTTACCAAACTTATTGTATTGGGGCTGCTTACAATCACTTTTTCCTTTTGCTTTTCCTTGCGACCGAAATGGCCAGAAAACCGGACCCCTAGGCCTGGGGTTATATGTGGCAGGAAACCTGACCTTCTTGGATTCTGCTTCTGATTCCAGAATATTTGTCAATTCCTTACCAAACAGAATATTCCCCACAAAAGGCAAAGATTCCAGAACCTTTTTCGATTCTGAATCAGCTTTCCAATGTGCACAGCCAAACTGCTCTGTGAGCAGCTACTGTTAAGGCTGATGCTTTAGAAGCAATAGTACCCATATCTATTGCCGCTTCTTCTAAGAATACTGCAGTCTGTTTCATGTGAGCTATATGGGATTCTTGCTCCCTAGTAGGTGCTGAAAGCCCATCTTCCAGTACCTCAGCCCATTCAGCTACTGCTTTTGCCATCCAAGCTGAAGCCATAGCTGGCCTTATGACTGCCCCTGACAGAGAAAATATGGTTTTAAAAAAAAACATCCACTCTCCTGTCTGTGACATCGTTCAATGACGTTGACGGCAAAGGCAATATAGATTTTTGCACTAATCGAATGACATGCGTATCTACCTTAGAGGCACTTCACTTTTTAAATTGTTTATTTAATTTTCAGGTTATTAAGGATTACATTAACCCCCCACAACATGTGGGGAAAGCATATCCATAAAACAACATTATACCTGAAGCAGAAATATAATCTGAAGAAAAAGGTCATGGGGTTCCCATAATAAAAAAACATTACATTGATAATAAAAGAAATAGAGAGAAAATATACACCGGGAGCAACAGAAGCAATCCGATTAAATGGGAACCAAGAAATAATCTTGTGACTGTACCAGTAAAGAAAGGAAGGATAAAGAAAAAGCAAGAGAAGAGAAAAGAAGAGAAAGGGAAGACGGGGAAAGAATAGAGTAGGGGGAGAAAAGACAGAGTCTGAGGATCCGCCGGTGCGCCTCTTTATACAGCAAATATCGCTCGGAGCGCTAGTGCAAAATAAAAGGTAATACTTGAGGTACACGAAAAGGTAATATTAAAGATGGTCACATGTTTACTCGATAGGCTAAGAGGTAACCAAAATCACAGTAGGAGTGCCACAGAACCCTCAGGGGAGCATATTCTACGTGCGGGAGCTTGAGAGTCGAACCATAATTCCCAGATCAGAAGAAACAGGAAAGATCTGTTATGGAGGTATGCAGTGATTTTTTCCATGCTTGCGAAGTACCAAACTTTATCAATGACCCGCTTAATAGGGGGGGGGCTCCCTCTGTTTCCAGTGGAGGGCAATTGAGCATTGAGCAGCATTTAAAATCTGTGTCAGTAATTTACCGGAATTTGGAGGTGTGTCAATAATGGGGAGGCCCAGCAGAAAAGACCAAGGGTCTTTAGATACCTGGGTCTGGAGCACTGTACTTATCAGGTGTGCGACTGAGTCCCAAAATAGCATGATCTTGGGACACGTCTACCAGATGTGGAGGAAAGAGCCATGGCCGCCGCAACCTCTCCAGCACGTGGGCGAAGAGGAAGGGAACATCTTGTGGAGTCTAGAGGGGACAAAATACCACCTATATAATATCTTGTAGGCGTTTTCTTTTACTAGTGTTGAGATGGAGGATTTTGCGGCAGCAGTGAAGACATCCGACCAATCATGGTCAGCAGGCAGCGGTCCTAGGTCCCGTTCCCACTGGAGAACAAAAGCCGGGGTCGTCGACTGACCCCAAACCTGAAGAAGGGAGTATAGTAGGGAGATAATTCCTCGAGCAAGCGGTTTATGATAGCAATAAGACTCCAGAGTGGATAAAGGTTGGAACGGGGAAGAATTCGATATAGAAGAGACAAAGTGTCTTATCTGGAAATAGGTAAAAGGGTTAGCTCCCGGGAAATTATATTTTGTCATGATATCCGATAAAGGCGCGCAATCACCCTCGGACAGTACATCCAGAACAAAGCGGATATTCCTTTCCGACCATGTACGAGAGCGAGTCAGAGACTGACCCGGGCGAAAGAAGGGTTATCCCATAAAGGGGTAAGCGAAGAGGGGGATGACAGCAGGTGAAAGCGCCGAGTGCAGTAGTCCCAGATCTGGCAAGAGAATTCCAGCACAGGGTGCAGTTGCAAATGAGGAGATCTAGCCTTGGAGGAGGATAAGAGTAAGGAGGGCAAAGACGTAGTGTGGCCAAGTGCAGATTCCAGCTGGAGCCATCGGATGTTCTGAGCAGGGGCGAACCAAGCAACCGCTTGGCTGAGATGAGTGGCCAGATAGTAAAGGCGGATATCTGGGAAGCCTCTACCGCCCTCCTGTACTGGTTTGCGTAAAGTGGAGAAACCTATCCTAGGGACCTTATTTCTCCAAACAAAGCGGAGAAACCAAGAGTGAACTTTCACCAAGACAGAGTCCGGGACTTTCACAGGCAGCGTCTGAAACAGATAAAGTAGGCGGGGTATAATATTAATTTTCAGAGCTACGATACGACCCAGCCAGTATATAATTAAGGACTGCCATTTATGGAGATCGGCTTTAATGTTTATAAGCAAGGGGCAGAAGTTCTCCTTATACAGATCTCCATAGCGGCGCGTAATAAAGATCCCCAGGTATCGGATTTTAGAAGCACACCAAGAAAATTTAAAGTTGGATTGCATACGGGGTAGGAGGGTAGGAGGAATGTGAAAGGGGAGAGCTTCCATTTTGGACCAATTAACTTTATAACCCGATACATGTCCGTACTCAGACAGAAGATTGAAAAGATTCGGCAAAGAAGTGTGCGGTGAGGAAAGCGAAAGGAGGACATCATCTGCAAACAGGGAGATTTTGTAAACAGAACTCCCCACCTCCAACCCCCTAATATCGGTCGAAGTCCGGATACGGGCTGCTAATGGTTCTATTACTAAAGCAAAGATCAGGGGCGAGAGTGGGCAGCCATGTCTGGTACCGTTAGAGATACCCAGAGGGTCTGACAACACTCCATTCACGGAGACCCTTGCAGAGGGATCCGAGTACAAAGCCTGAATCCCTGTGAGAAATTCCCCCTGAAAACCAAAGTGAGCAAGAGTTTAGAACATAAAGGGCCAACCTATCCTGTCAAACGCTTTCTCCGCGTCCAGAGAAAGCAAAAGAGCAGGGGTATGTGTAAGGTTGATATAGTGAGCAAGGCTAATGACCCGCCTCGTATTATCGCGGGCTTGGCGGCCAGGGATAAATCCCACCTGGTCACTATGGACAAGGTGGGGCAATACAAAACAGTAGGTAATAAGGAAAGTGCTCGTGCGCAATGAAGCAGCTGGAAGGGGTACACTTTCCCGAAGGATCCCTCACCTTATACCAAAAGTGCAATAGTAACCAAGAATAATGGAAAGTGTAACTTATCCTGCGCTTGATCTTTGTTTCAGAATGGCAACACTCAGACTCCCATAATTCAGTATATGTTTTTTTAGGACATTCAAAGGAAAAATTAGGGAGATGGATATAGTGAAGCACAATTTATTAAAATTCATAAACAATACGTAAATATAAAAATTCGTAAAATTCATAAGTTGGTATAATAATTTATAGCAGCATAATAAATTGCACAGTCTTCAATGGGAAAAAAACAGATGGGTAATTACCAGTCTTTCAGAACTGAAAAACAGTTCATATCCAGCTTGCGGGTTTTATATTTAAAGAGGATCCCGGAAATCCTCTATCTCCACGCTTAGCTGGAACAGGATGGCAAAATCCCCAGTGTGTAGTCCCGTTTTGCTGTGCATTCACCGACGCGTTTCTACCCCAAAACCGGGGTCTTTTTCAAGGTGTGTTAGTAGTTGTAATGCTGCTCCTATTTCCGGAATTTGTATCAACATTCCACCAATGGGAACGTCACCCCCTCAGCTGGACCCTATACAATTTAATCCTACCGAGTCCCATGGTCCCTTGCGGGTGGTGACGTCCCCGGTCCGCTGACCTCAGTTGCGTAGCAACGTCCCGCGTCTGTTCGTTGTCATGGAGGCAGTCCGACTACCCTACTACTTCCGGGTATCGGCGGCGTCCGTTCTCTCTTCTGCTCAATCTACCGTGCTTGAGCCCACGGACGGATTGTCCCAAGTCCCTCGATCATGTCTCTATGTGAATCTGTTCAGACGTCCTTAAAATAATTTATAATTAGAAACGGCTAGTAGCGCGACGTCACTTCCGGGGGTGTCATCTAGGTGGAAAATGGTATTCATAACCAAATCAGCAAAAAACAATATAAACATTATGAAGTTAAAACATTAAAAATTGAACACATTAGACAGAGCACCTTTGACCTTACTATAAAAACCACTTGATCTCGAAATCACTATTCAGACCTCCAGGTTTTAATGTCCGTAGTTCATAAATGGTTTTCATTTCTGATTGGGCTAACTGAATGGCAATGTCACTCCGTCTCCAGTCTCCCTTAATATGTTTAATTCCACAGAATTGTTTGATAGCGGAAACATTGCTACCATGGGTAATTCTAAAGTGCTCAGAAAGAGCATGGGTTGTGAGACCGTTTTTTATATTCCGGAGATGCTCTCCTATTCTAACTTTTAGGGGACGTGAGGTTCTCCCTATGTACCAAGACCCACAAGCACATTCTACACCGTAAACTACATTCTTGCTATTACATGTTATGAAGTCTGTGATTGTAGCCTTGGTACCATTAATTGTAACCTCAGTAATTTTGCTTCCCCTTCCCTGAATCCCTTTACATCCCAAGCACATCCCACACCGAAAAATACCTTTTGATTTGATAGTATTCATCGGTTTCTTCGGTGGTTGGGTACTTTTCACTAACTTTGTTTTAATAGATGGTACTCTCCTGTAGACGCATTTGGGTTTTGTGGGAAGCAGATTCCCTATTAGTGGGTCTTTTTGCAATATTTTCCAATGTGTTTTTAGAGACCCCTCCAACTTCTTATGTTGGCTGCTGAATGAGGTGACAAACGCCCATTCATATCCATTTTTGCCCTGAATTCGACCTTGGGTGCTAGGTTTTAATAAATCTTTTCTGTCTAATTCTGCTACCTTATTCTTGGACATCGTTACCTTTCCAGTGTTGTAACCCGAAACTTCAAACCTTTTACTCAATAATTCCGCTTGCTCCTCGTATACTGTATCTTTAGTGCAATTTCTTCTTAGCCTTTTAAATTGTCCCTCCGGTATTGACTCTAACCAGTTAGGGTGATGGCAGCTAGAGGACTGGATATAGGCCCCCGAGTCCGTAGGTTTAATAAAAATTTTTGTATTAAGACAATGTTCCTCTAGAAAAACCGTAACATCTAAAAAATGAATTGTCTGCTGACTACTTTCAAATGTAAAAGAGATATTCACTTGATTTGTATTTAAATAATTAAAAAAAAATTCAGCGGTGAGGTCACTTTCGGTCAACCGCAAGGCAGAAAGTTCCCACCATTGGTTACAATGGAGCGCATAGGTGCTACATTGTAACACTGCCGCGTGCTGCCTGTCAGTCAGTACAGGAGCACACAGCCGATCAGGAGGGTGCTACAATGTGGCGCTCCCTGATTGGCTGAAGAAACCCACTTAGACAGAAGTCAGAGTGGGTTTCTGGCAGTCGGGGAAAGGGGACCCATGTGCAAACATGGGTCCCCTTTCAGTGCGTGGCTCGGGTGTCCGTTTTTTTATTTTATTCAAGTACGTGGATTACAAATGGATGCTACGAGGAGCCTGGGACCCTGGAGCTGGTGAGTATAATTTATTCAACAGGTACCCCTTGGATTCTACTGGAGAAGAGGACAGACCTGCGTGGGGCCATAGGTAAGTATGTTTGTATGTTTGTGTGGATGTATGTAATAAATCTTTACTTTCAAGGTGTGTGTGTCTTGTCTTTTTTTGGGTATTTTTTTAGTAGTAGTACTACAGGTACCAGCGGGCCCGTTTTTCCGCCGCATGCTGGTACTTGTGGTTCTCCAAGTACCAGCATGCGGGGGAGGCTTGCTGGGCCTTGTAGTACTGCTACTAAAAACAATATCTTTTCATTTTCACAAAAGGCTATCAGCCCCCCATCCGCAGCCAATTGGATGGGGGGGACAGCCTCGGGCTTCACCCCTGGCCCTTGGGTGGCTGGGGGGGGACCCCTTGATTGAAGGGGTCCCCACTCCCCCAGGGTACCCCGGCCAGGGGTGACTAGTTGGATTTTTGATGCCACGGCCGCAGGGCACTATATAAAAGTGACCCCCGGCTGTGGCATTATCTGTCCAGCTAGTGGAGCCCGGTGCTGGTTTTAAAAATACGGGGGACCCCTACGCTTTTTGTCCCCCGTATTTTTGGAACCAGGACCAGGCGCAGAGCCCGATGCTGGTTGCTTAAATATGGGGGAACCCATGTCATTTTTCCCCCCATATTTCTGCAACCAGGATCGGCTCAAAGAGCCCGAGGCTGGTTATGCTTAGGAGGGGGGACCCCACGCAATTTTTTTTTAAGTTTTACAGTGTTTATTTAAAAAAAAAAAAAAAAAATGAACCCCAGCACGGATCACACAGATCCGGCCGAGATTCATTTTGAAAAAGTCGGCAGTGTTTTGCTAATCACTGCCGTAAAAAACAGAAAAAAACCACGAATGACATCGACATCGGAAAACCCGAAAAGGCAAAATACGTCGGCTTAGTAAATTAGTCGTAATCAATTCAAAAAGTTGCAATTTTACACTGTCGATGTAATTCGTGATTGAACTTTGACCTTTTTCCGAAAATTACTAATGTTAGTAAATATACCCCCATGAGTGATATCCTATTAGCTCTAATGCTCTTTTGGCCGGTAAAAGTGGCCGGGTATTGCAATGTTTGGCCGATGGTTATTATCGCAGTATCCAATTAGAGGCCATTTTGATCGTCCGAAATTACCTGAAGCACCCAAAGCATAATCTCCTATATAATAGCCCAGATCTGTGCCTGTCTGTATAATGCTGGGCGTGGCTAGGAGCTCTCATTGGGTTAGCAGCAGGTCTATCACACCCAGTCCACAGCTGACTGGGCAAGAAACACCCTCCAACAAAGGTTACATCCAATGGGAGGCTCTGCCCTTTGGCTGCTGTGTGTTCCCAGAGCAAGATTAACAATGAGGCTGATGGAGCTGCAGCTCCAGGTCCACACCCCAAAATAGGCCCACTGCATCTGCAAGAACATACCCTCCAACAATTTACACATAAAAATCGCTACAAATTCGAAAAGGGGGCGTGGTCATGGGTAAAGTGGTGTGGCCATGCCCCTTTTTCCTATACTTTCAACGGAAGTTTGGAGAGCCAGAAATTGGGACAGACCATAAAAAAGGTACTGTATCTGCCAAAAAGGTACAGTTGGAGGGTAAGCCACTGCATGTGCAGCAAGTCTCTCTGCGCTGTAGATAGGGAAAATAAAAAATCTTTTTACTGCAGTCCGCCTGCCCCCTCCGCCATCAACAATCCCCATTCCCTAGCCGAGCCACAGGTGGAACAAAAGCTGCTGCGGCCACCGCCATAGATGTTTTGTCGTGAGAGAGCGCTAGTGATAAAGCTAATGAGTTATGTATTTATTTATAGCAGCACCTGTTGAAAAAATAAATAATTTTTTTTTAAAAGAATGTTTACACTCTTTTGAGTGAAATTAGGGTAGCCTGCAACACGTCTTGTAGATGTTTTGTACAGCCGGTGCCTCACCCTACCTGTCCCTGCACTGTTGTTATTGGAGCCACTGCTATCCGTACACTGCGGCTCTGATCTCCGTTCTTGTGCGGCGGCTGGCGGGGCTGACAGCGCTCAGAGTACCACTGAGTCCAGCGGGCTGCGGGCGGCGTGACGTCACTTCTAGCTCCGGACGTGCTGGTGCTGATATACATGATGCGGTCGATGCTGGGGCCGTGCAGATAGCTTTTCCCTTTTATATATAGTACCAACGCGTTTCATGTGACCCAAGCGCACTTTTTCGAGGAAATATCCTTTATTTTGATCAAACTTTAGTCATAAAATACCGGAACTTCCGGCCGGAAATGACCTCATTTTTAGTGGGAACCATGTGTTTGGTTTTACGCTTGTTTTAAAAATTACAAAATATAATTTTATTAAAAGATTTTAAAATATATCAGGTGCCACTTATTATATTAATACTAATGTATAGTACTTGTTGAGCTATATTGTGCTAGTCGGTAGATCATTTTGGGTTGATTAAGAGATTTACCGACGAGCACAATCTCTTAAACAGACCATTGTAAAAAGTTATTTACATCAACAAGGAAATAATGAATGTAATTCCATCAATAAAGGATACCGACAATGCCTAAACTGTAATGCTTGTACTATAAGTGATAAGACAACGAAAAAAACAACCAACTTTTCATCCACAGCAGCTGGAAAAATATATTACATCAATCAAGTTCTCAGTTGTGACACAGAAGGGGTAATCTACCTTTTACAATGTCCGTGTAATCTACAGTACGTCGGTCAGACAAAAAGGAAAGCAAAAGTGAGATTTGCGGAACACAACAACAACATAAACAAAGGACTATTAACACATAATGTGCATAGGTGTGCGCAGGGGGGGTGCCTGGTGCGCACAGGCACCCCCTAATGTCTGGTTCCCCGATCTCACATGCCTGATGCAGCGATCGCCAAGCAGGCTGATTACTGTCACCTCTGTCTACCCTGTCAGGACTGCATTACTGACCGGATGCCTGGGTTAATCAAGGATGCCACCGCCCACCCGCCACATGCCCACCTCTCTCCTTCTATGCTATGCCAACGTCAGACACTGAGGAGCAGCATGCAGCCAGCATTCCTCCTAGGAAGACAAATTCAAAACTGGCAGGCGGCCGGCAGCAGCATTGACACGTCATTCGTTTTTCCAGCAGCAACAGTACTAGTCTGCGACTGTCAGTGTCAGTGAGTGACTGACTTGTAAGTAAGCTGCTGCAGCATGCAGGGGAAAGAGAGGGGTAGCCAGACCAGGCTGAGGAGGAGCAGTGTAATTGCAGTGAGTGCCATCAGGGGTGTTTGTTTGGTGCACACCACAGCATCTGACAATATATCTGCTTTATTAGGATTGGCACAAGGGTGGATATGTTATATTGCGTTGATGTCAATAGATGGTGCTAACACGCCTAAAAGGTGGTGTTAGACACACCCCTCCGATGGTGCACCCCCTAATAAAATGTGCTGCGCACGCCTATGATAATGTGTCAAAACACTTGTCAGAAGTACACAATAAAAACCCAAATGGAATGAAATTCATGGTTATTAAAAAAAATACAACAGAGCTGAAGAGGTGGAAACATATCTGAAGTACTAAAAAATGTGTACACAAAATGGATTTTTGAATTAAAAACATTGGCACCGAGAGGTCTAAATATAGACATTAAGCTAAGTCCATTCCTTCAATTATAACACTCAACAAGTACTATACATTAGTATTAATATAATAAGTGGCACCTGATATATTTTAAAATCTTTTAATAAAATTATATTTTTTAATTTTTAAAACAAGCGTAAAACCAAAGGTTCCCGCTAAAAATGAGGTCATTTCCGGCCCGGAAGTTCCGGTATTTTATGACTAAAGTTTGATCAAAATAAAGGATCTTTTAATAAGTATTCTTCCTCGAAAAAGTGCGCTTGGGTCACATGAACCGCGTTGGTACTATATATAAAAGGGAAAAGCTATCTGCACGGCCCCAGCATCGACCGCATCATGCATATCAGCACCAGCCACGTCCGGAGCTAAAAGTGACATCACGCCGCCCGCAGCCCGCTGGACGCAGCAGGACTCTGAGCACTGTCAGCCCCGCCAGCCGCCGCACAAGAACAGAGATCAGAGCCGCAGTGTACGGATAGCAGCGGTTCCAATAACAACAGTGCGGGGACAGGTAGGGAGAGGCACCGGCTGTAAAAAACAAAGACGTGTTGCAGGCTAACCTAATTTCACTCAAAAGAGTGTAAACATTCTTTTTTTTTTAAATAATTAATTTCTTTTTTCAACAGGTGCCGCTATAAATAAATACATAACACATTAGCTTTATCACTAGCGCTCTCTCACAACAAAACAATATTCAGTCCTTTAAGAGAGCTGCTTTTATTCAAGCGCAGCAAATTAATTATTTTTCACATACCGCCATAGATGTGTATGAAAGCGGCGCAGCGGAAGTCTTTCATAGCCATCCCTGCGCCGCATACTCTCTGAGCCCCGGAGCCTCCTCTGCGCATTATGTCACAGAAGTGCCTCCCAGCCACAGCCGCGCCCAGATCCCCAGAGGCCCTGACTCTGCAACACAGCACCTGGGCTGCCAGCCTGGAGGACCTGAGATGGCTAATGTAACGGATAGAGTGGGTGATATCGTGGAGGGTAATATCTGGACACTGAATCAATGTAGAAGGTGACAGTGCTGTGGTGTGCAGTGTCACTGACACTGCACAGCACTCTCACCTATTACATTGATTCAGCGAGTCAGTCAGTTCTGCCAGCCAGTCACTATTGTTAGCGCCGGTGTTCCAACGTGCTGCATTACAGGGAAGTAGACACACTAAATAAACCACAGCTCCCAGCAGCCCTTAACGCCGGAGCATTCCGGCGCTAAGGGCTGCTGGGAGCTGTAGTTTATTGAGTGCATCTTCTTTCCTGTAAAGCGGCACATTGGGACACTGGCGCAAACAATAGTGACTGGCTGCTTGGCTGCTATGCGAGTCTCCGAGAGAGCCACTGCCAAAGGGAGGACAGCAGCTTAGAGGCTTCTAGGAGGAGAAGCATTACCCGCCCCTCCCCACTCGCAGTACCTCCGGCCACCATCTGCGGCACCCCTCCACCACCTGCGGTGGGTCCAGACCCCCTCCCCCCGCTTCTGCCCCTCCCCCACCCGTGGCACCACTGCACCCGCCCCACCCGCGGCACCCCCGCAACTGCTCCTCCCCCACCCGTGGTGGCTCTGGACCCCCTCCTCCACCCGCAGCACCCACCCCTCCCCCACCCACGGCACCACCGCACCAGCCCCTCCTCCATCTGCGTATCCTCTGCACCCGCCACTCCCCCAACCACAGCACCTACTAGGTGATTTATCAGGCCCTGCATGCGCTGTTCACGCCGTTGCAAGGGGCTACGACCCCTTAATCATTGCTCGCCCTTTGTCCGTGCAATATTTAACCACTCACACAATTATGATTGGAGGAAATACTCTATATAATAAAAATATTGCATGCCACAGGGGCGTGCAAGGGTTAAGGGGGCGTAGCCCCTTGCGACGGTGTGAAGAGCGCCCGCAGTGCGTGATGAATCACCTTGTCCTATTAGCAGCTGGAAAGTACCGCCCCATATATCTAAGAATTAAACTCATGCCTTCACACAGGATGTGGTCAGGATGCCGATGTTCGGTATGCTGTCAGAATGCAGATGTTCAGGATGACAGCAGTCGGAATACTGATGCCGGAGTCCCGACGCTGGACAGAATGTTGATGCCAGGATCCCCACATGGATCAACATGCCGGAACCAGAATACCATCTGCCGGCATTAGCCTTAATTAGGCTGCAGGGGGGGCAGTTAGGGTTAGGCTGCAACGGGGAGGGAATAAGGGGGGGCGGGGGAGTTAGGTTTAGGCTGTAAGGAGGGGGTGTTAAGGTTAGGTGCCACCGGGGAGGGTTATGGTTAGGATGAGGGGGTAGGTTGCTTTGGTTTAGACTGCCTGGAGGCGGGTTAGGTTTAGGCACCACAGGGGAGGGTTAGGCTACGGGGAGGGGCTATTAGGATCAGGCTGTGGGAAGGGAGGGTTGGGGGGGAGGGAGAAAGGTTAGTCTACTTACCTTCCAGGTGTCGGGATGCCGTTGTTAGTATTCTGACCACCGACATCCCAAGTGCCGGGATCCTGATACCATTCCCATCACACAGACTAGACTCTGCAAATATAAATTTGTCCAATTAATATTGGAACTCACTTTAGGTCAATAGCAGAGATCTGATACCCACTATTAGGCTGACCATATTATCCCTTTAACCTGGGACACTCATGAATTACACAGGTTCTGTGGCTGGCTGACTACAAGCCTGCATTTCACCTGGTTTAAGCAGCCACAGAACCTGAGTAATTCATGAGTGTCCCAGGTTAAAGGGATAATATGGTCAGCCTACCTATAGCAGTACTGAAATTGTCAACAATAATAAAGCAAACACTGGAGACTGCCATTTCTGTGAACTTTGGAACTGGCAGAGATATAGAAAGAGAGGGACATAAAACTATCAGTTGAAATAGTAAAACAGTCAGGTGATGTCAACTATGACTATCCTTTATTTATCTAATTATCTGATCTATGTAAGGAAAACTCCTTATTCTGGTTTTAGAAAACACTTCTGCTTTCTTGATGTGGAAATATATGTGTAGTTATAAGACAGCTTTAAGTATTTGTGTGTTGTTTTTTTGTTGTTGTTACTACTATCATACTTGCTGCTGCAAAAAAAGCCAGGACAGTTGCTCCACATGATGTTCAGTGGCAGCTGCTGTCATCAAGGTGGCTGTGAAGATCACCAAAGGCGGAGCAGAGATGGCTGCAAAAAGGACTGTTGAACTCATTCTGTCCATCAGCTGCCTTTAAGACCTACTTTGTAAATTCCTTCACACATTTTCAAATATAAATTTATTGGGAAGATGACTATGTGGAGGTAGAGCGTCTACCTGTGAAAACTCCAGTAATAGCTCTAGGCAACTACTGGAGTTCACTAAAGTATCTAATATGAGGAAATGGGGAGTATTCATTACTCTTGACTTGATTATGGTTCCTTTTGCTACTATCGCTATATTATACAATAAAATTGCACTTAAATGACTTATCATTGGTGAGGTGATCATGATGATAGCTGCTTGTGATAATGTCGATATTATCTTAAACCATAAAGCTATACCTTTAAACACACCTTTACCATGGAGGGGCTGCGGTCGCTAGCTCACGCTACGTACTTCGTACGCTATTTGCGCACAGAGTCCCGTACCGTGTACGCACTCAGCGTACAAACGCCGCACTGTGGGTACAAAGCACACACAGCGTGCGCACACACAATTAATACACCTTAAAACCTTGTTAATGACACAATGTAACGATATGCTAATACTTTAAACCTTAGCAGCAAAGTACTGCAACGATGTAATACCTTTAAACCTTAAGTAGCGCTGGCGGTATAAAGTATCTGCAGTGCGTACACCTTAACAATGCTTATACACTTTAAACAGGTTAATCTACTTTAAAGCCCAGGCAGGAAAGTCAAAACACAACACCGTTTGTAGTTGAAACCACAGGGTTCTAAGGCCTCCGTGGATTGATTCCAAAAGATAAAACAATACAATTTATACACTACAGACTAACAAGTAAATCTAAACAGAATAATGGCTACAGAGAATGTACGTACGTGAGAATATTCGCAAGCGCAACCCAGATCCGGTCCTCCGCCATCTGATAGATAGCGTTGTGAGCCTTCTGTCTGACTAAGCCTGCTGTAGGCTCTCTTTATTCACTTCATCCAAAACATAACACAATGGATACTGTAATCTCTTTGTCCATTGGACACAGGGATGGTCATTTACATTACAGGAGAGGTCATAGGTGGATTTGAATAGGTGGGCGATGTCCCTCCCCAACTGCCCCTGTGGGTGGTCTCCTCTGGACTCCCCCCGCATACACAATACACAGTAAACACAGTCAATGTTCATATTCTACTTTTGCACATAACTATACGCAGGAACAAGCGATCTTTCTCAAACCAACACCAGAATGTTTCCCTTAAAATACCCTACAGCTGGACACCAAACACCACCTTGTAACCTTGTTCTGTTCCCTCCTATCCTGTAAAGGTGAATCCCTTTGTTCTGTTACTATTTTAAACAGCTATTTCTTTCTGATGTGGTGCAGGGGGCTATGTGTACAATGTGCACTATAAGGGTTAAATATGTAATGTTCTAATAACCCTCTATGCGTTCCCAAACCCTACCGTAAATGTGCATACCACACGCCAAGGCGCATGGCCGTGGAAAGCTCCGTTACGCAAGTTGCGGATATGCGCAAGCACGGCAGAGCGAGTGCACGCGCAGCGGGCATGTGCATGGGGTTAGTACATTAGGCATGTATTACAATATTTTTCGACGTTGACAGTCCACCCTTTGGCAGTCAACAATAACTGCCACTATCTAAACATTAAACGGAAAAATATACAATACAACATCTATAAAATAATTGGATGGTAAGAGGAGAGGAGTAGGCAGGAAATGTATGGCCTAGTGGGATAGTAAAAGCATGTATGTATGAAATCCATGTCTGAGGGGCATGTATCATCGTGCCGTACATGTTCTAGATAAGCTTCAAGGTATTGCGAAGTATACATTAAATCCTTCTTATCCCGTATTAAGGGTCTGTAAGTGGGCCAACAAACACTACCGAGCTCTTTTCGGCTTCTTGTTCCAACAAATGGGGTGCACATTTAGTTGATGATACATGGAGGGGGAACATATGTGAATGCTACTATGTGGATATCACCTGTCGACTATGTGTGATACTACCTGAAGATTGTAGAGATGAAGATAAGACACGTATCACAAATACATTCACATAACATTTTGTGCAATCGTCCTTGGGTGTTGATTGAAGTCTTGTCCGTATGGGTGTATCCTTGCTGTGGGTGTTAATTAAAGTCTTTAGAGTGTCCATTAAAGTCTTTAGAATGTCCATTAAAGTCTTTTGAATGTCCATTAAAGTCTTTTCCGGATGGATGTATCTTTGGTTTCCGTGTTCGTCAAAAGTCTTGTCTGGATGGATGTATTTTCGCTGAGGGAAAACAAAGGAGAAACGGGTGAAAGAAATGGACCGTGGAAACACGTCTTATCACATCATTGTCTCTATTGAAGGGTCATAAATTAAATCAGTTGTTGTAACAATGCCCCCGCTCCTCAAACTCATCACTTTGGTACTATGCTTGCGCCGCGTTAAAAATCGAACACACCTAAATATCAAACCAATCATTACGACGACTCCCAGGATACAAAGGAGAAACTTTCCTACATTCACGATAACATTTTGAGCCCATTCTCCTAAACCTGAGAACCAATTGCGTGGGTTCAACCATGAGACCCAGCCGGTCAGTTCATTACTCACAGCAGTCAGGGTAAGGTTGTGTCTCCTTCGGAACTCCCATTTCAATTGCAAGATATCGTCCATATTTTGATCTATGACCTTGGTTGGGTCATCAGTGCTGTTTGTGATATATGTACAGCACTTCACACCATACTGAGTTGCTAGGGTGACACAGTGCCCGCCTGTCACCGCTGTGATGTAATTGAGAACCATCCTGTGCTGGATCAGTTCCGTTTTGTACGCTTGCAACTCCCTCCCAGTATACCTGAAGGTGTTATCATACATCTCGGTGATATTATCTATCAGGTTCGCTAGCGCATGAATATACCTAAAATTTATAATTCCTCTGGCGGTACGGGTGATATCTAACGCGAGTAGGAATTGAATCCCGGTGGATTCGTGGATCAAATCAGAGGCTGCGTGCTCTGTCCTATCTATAAGGTGTCTCTTAACGATGTGTTCATAGTGAGTGTGGGTGTAAGGAGCTTGAGCATTGCGGTGAATGTCTTTCATCTTATTATGGGTTATGGTCATTACTTCTGGCAACACTCTTCCAATGTAACACAATCCCTCTGAGTTTGGGGCAAGCCACTTATACGCCTTCCTCCCGCATATGAAATATGCATCATCGGGGAGAACATATGGGACAGAATATGACATTACCATATTGCAAACCTTCCAGGTGAAAAATCCTATCCCTAACTCTCTCATCTGTTCAGTACACGTATCAGGCTGTATGATATGCGCACAGTACCCTGGAGATACTTCTCCAACCCGCATGGTCCTACTTCCTAGAGTATACCTGTACCGAAAATACCTCCCACCGTCGGCTATTTGGCGTATAAGTTCAGGGTCTACGGGCATCCTATCGGCTCTGTGTGAAAATGCCATGGTTTGGTTATTCCATGTCACTTCCCAATTTCCCGGCTTTCGGGATTGGAAATGTTGAAACATACTAAGGACCTATCCACATGATATTGGTGGAGCTTCAAACTAGGGGGCCTAGAAATATTAAATTTCTTGTCCACCGGTCTCCCACCCCGTAATTCAAGTACCTCATCTATTGCTAAAGGATACGGTACTAGTCCTGACTTGCTCTGACCTTGAGGTACTTGTGAGCACACCCAGCATTCTGTTTGGTTTAAAACCTTAGCCACTCATGAGTGATAGTCACTCAATGGATGACGGTCCATGTTGATATTAAGGCTGGACTGACATCTCTGGATGCACCCGTCCTCAACTATGTTTTCACAATTTCTACAGATACAATTTTCTTCAGCCAATAACCCTTCACAGTGTCTCCTAGTTTCTTGACTGCCAGATCGTTTTCTGATACTCGCCTTTGCTCGGTGAATGTGTTGCTCTTGGAATTCTACAAATCCGTCCTTGCCATCAGAACCCATTCCAGATCCTTTCTCGACCTCTCTGGTACTCTCACCGAAACAGACTGCTCTGGTCAACAACAGGGTCAACAGGAAAACCCGGAATACAGTCTCTTGGGGTAAGTCCATCTTGCTAAGGGGAGAGAAAAAGAATGAGAAGGGGGGAGGAAAGGAGGGTGATGGGAGGTGGAGAAAATAATAAAAGGGAAAAAGAAAAACTGGTGCGACAACCGCCTCTGGTCTTATTGTTCTCAGTGATCAGGTGCCGTCTAAACCTTCCCGGAACAGACACTCCAGTGATATGATGTTCTCTCCGAGTCAGCGACCTTTCTGTAGGGAACATAAATCTTGCATTACCATGTGTTTAACTGTTGTGTGAAATAAACCATCCGTAGAAAATGAAAAAAGAGAGAGAGAATAATAAAAAGAAAATTTGTCAGATTTGCGTTCACCATCAGGCTGTCACACCATCATGTCTATCGGTATCTCTGCACAGTCTCCCTTCACCAGTATTTCCACTCTCCACCCTCTGTGCATGGCCAGGCACAATGATGCTGGTGAGATATACTGGGGTTGGGCAGACCTCTGAAAAGACCGAGTAAATATGTGACGTTTGAGCTGTAAATCTGTCGGTGAACGTCAGAGATGAAGAGGAAACTTTAAAGATAAGTCACAGAGTTTACCTGGCCGCCCCTGTATCTACAAGGAATGATCTACCAACTACATCAACTGGACCTCAGGTTTACTACCAAGGCTAGCAATCAACTTCACTGGCTGCAGACTACGGGTGCGGCCCAAAATTTTTCCTATGTGATCCCTGATCCCAATTACGTGTATCATAACTTTGCTCGTGTTCTTGTCTAGGGGCTCTGAATTTATGTGTGCTGTTACAGTTGCTGGCATAATGCCCTTCCCTTTTACACAGATAACAAACTCTTGGCTTCCTCCATGTGCCAGGGGCCTGGGGTTTTGGTCGAGTTGATGCTTCTTCCAGTGCTTGGATGCTCATCACCATCAACCGCTCTCCCTGTGCTTCCCTGGTTCTTTGGATATTACGGTCATGCTCGATAGCGGACTCTCTTAATGCAGCCACCGAAATACCTCTCCAGTTAGGTAGAGAGGTTTGTACCCTGGTTCTTAGTGAGAGGGATTGTGTTCAATTACACCATTTTGTGTTGACTCTACAATGTGAGGTGCTATTATCTCTGCATAATGTACAGTACCGTACTTACCTGTGGACACGACCTCACCTGTTCCTCCGCTAGGGGGCTTTACTAGTGCTCTTACCGGTTGGGCCGTGCCCACCTGGGTGTCCTGTATGGTGGCTGCTAGGGAAAGTGCCAATATCGTGCTGGGTTCATCTTCTCGCTTGTAATCCTGAGGGAAGTTTAAAATGGGGTGCAACTTGCACGGGTTAGAATTAATACATTTATCAGTTTTACTCTTATCGTCATTAATACATTTATCAACTTTACTCTTATCATATATCAGTATGCCATTCTCTGTAGCCACTTTCTCTCCTGTAATGTACGGTGGTGGTGCAGTTGCTATCAGTTTCCTGCTAGGGTTGGAACCAGCTGTTTGAGCTAATCCCCTTTGCGTATCACCCTCCTGTTGCCATAAATGTAAACAATCTGTATGTCTAATCCTCTGTTTTCTAGATTTTAACAGACATATCCTAAGCCTTAGATTATGCAATACCACTGAGTCAAAACTACCTATCCCAGGAAATGGTGCTTTATCCCCCACAGTCATTCGTGTCCATTCATCACAAAAGGTCTCAGTGTGGGGACCATACTTCCCCCACATTACTAACCGAGCTGACCCCCTGGGTCTGAAATCTGCAGTCTGAACCCTGACTGCTGAACGTCCCTGTGTTGTGCACTTGGCTTCCATTGTGGACCTTTTTAACACGGGAAAACTTCCTAAAATGCACCATACACAAGGTGGGAAGCTGCTCAATCAGATTGTAATGTCACTCAGGTGCTAAAAGGGGAGGGGTAATTCTGTGTAGGAAAAAAACTGTGTTCCCTAATGCACACCGAGTGAATAATATTACTATATAATAATAGTCAGATAATACAGAGATCTTAGTTGCGTATATCTGCAGATATAGGGTTAAGCCCCCAGGCCGATCGACAAGGCTTCTCCGTCACTGGGGGTCCCTAATACTAGGCATGGGCCCGGGGTGCAGGACCCCACAATGTCGGCACAGGTCGGCCACCCCAGGTCAGCACACAGGTGAAAATTAATAGGGGTTAATAAGAAGCACAGAAGTGCTATGTAAGTGGTGTGATTAAAAAATATATACAAAGTAATAGGAAAAATAATAAGTGTTAATAAAGTGTTAGGGTGTGCCGACCTGCAACAGCCCACCCATACCGACACAGGGGCCACTGCACCCCACACCCACCCCATAAATAATTACATATATATATCTGGGTTAAATTCCCAGTGTAAGGCCACATGGTAATGGCACCTACAGCATCTGAGAGCCAGCTTACCTGGGGATACCCCTGACTTCCCCTATGGCACTACTAGAGTCAGCAATCCCTCCTAATGCTAACCCATTTGTGCCTCTCTATATACAATACACAAGGTGGGAAGCTGCTCAATCAGATTGTAATGTCACTCAGGTGCTAAAAGGGGAGGGGTAATTCTGTGTAGGAAAAAAACTGTGTTCCCTAATGCACACCGAGTGAATAATATTACTATATAATAATAGTCAGATAATACGGAGAACACAGTTTTTTTCCTACACAGAATTACCCCTCCCCTTTTAGCACCTGAGTGACATTACAATCTGATTGAGCAGCTTCCCACCTTGTGTATTGTATATAGAGAGGCACAAATGGGTTAGCATTAGGAGGGATTGCTGACTCTAGTAGTGCCATAGGGGAAGTCAGGGGTATCCCCAGGTAAGCTGGCTCTCAGATGCTGTAGGTGCCATTACCATGTGGCCTTACACTGGGAATTTAACCCAGATATATATATGTAATTATTTATGGGGTGGGTGTGGGGTGCAGTGGCCCCTGTGTCGGTATGGGTGGGCTGTTGCAGGTCGGCACACCCTAACACTTTATTAACACTTATTATTTTTCCTATTACTTTGTATATATTTTTTAATCACACCACTTACATAGCACTTCTGTGCTTCTTATTAACCCCTATTAATTTTCACCTGTGTGCTGACCTGGGGTGGCCGACCTGTGCCGACATTGTGGGGTCCTGCACCCCGGGCCCATGCCTAGTATTAGGGACCCCCAGTGACGGAGAAGCCTTGTCGATCGGCCTGGGGGCTTAACCCTATATCTGCAGATATACGCAACTAAGATCTCCGTATTATCTGACTATTATTATATAGTAATATTATTCACTCGGTGTGCATTAGGGAACACAGTTTTTTTCCTACACAGAATTACCCCTCCCCTTTTAGCACCTGAGTGACATTACAATCTGATTGAGCAGCTTCCCACCTTGTGTATTGTATATAGAGAGGCACAAATGGGTTAGCATTAGGAGGGATTGCTGACTCTAGTAGTGCCATAGGGGAAGTCAGGGGTATCCCCAGGTAAGCTGGCTCTCAGATGCTGTAGGTGCCATTACCATGTGGCCTTACACTGGGAATTTAACCCAGATATATATATGTAATTATTTATGGGGTGGGTGTGGGGTGCAGTGGCCCCTGTGTCGGTATGGGTGGGCTGTTGCAGGTCGGCACACCCTAACACTTTATTAACACTTATTATTTTTCCTATTACTTTGTATATATTTTTTAATCACACCACTTACATAGCACTTCTGTGCTTCTTATTAACCCCTATTAATTTTCACCTGTGTGCTGACCTGGGGTGGCCGACCTGTGCCGACATTGTGGGGTCCTGCACCCCGGGCCCATGCCTAGTATTAGGGACCCCCAGTGACGGAGAAGCCTTGTCGATCGGCCTGGGGGCTTAACCCTATATCTGCAGATATACGCAACTAAGATCTCCGTATTATCTGACTATTATTATATAGTAATATTATTCACTCGGTGTGCATTAGGGAACACAGTTTTTTTCCTACACAGAATTACCCCTCCCCTTTTAGCACCTGAGTGACATTACAATCTGATTGAGCAGCTTCCCACCTTGTGTATTGTATATAGAGAGGCACAAATGGGTTAGCATTAGGAGGGATTGCTGACTCTAGTAGTGCCATAGGGGAAGTCAGGGGTATCCCCAGGTAAGCTGGCTCTCAGATGCTGTAGGTGCCATTACCATGTGGCCTTACACTGGGAATTTAACCCAGATATATATATGTAATTATTTATGGGGTGGGTGTGGGGTGCAGTGGCCCCTGTGTCGGTATGGGTGGGCTGTTGCAGGTCGGCACACCCTAACACTTTATTAACACTTATTATTTTTCCTATTACTTTGTATATATTTTTTAATCACACCACTTACATAGCACTTCTGTGCTTCTTATTAACCCCTATTAATTTTCACCTGTGTGCTGACCTGGGGTGGCCGACCTGTGCCGACATTGTGGGGTCCTGCACCCCGGGCCCATGCCTAGTATTAGGGACCCCCAGTGACGGAGAAGCCTTGTCGATCGGCCTGGGGGCTTAACCCTATATCTGCAGATATACGCAACTAAGATCTCCGTATTATCTGACTATTATTATATAGTAATATTATTCACTCGGTGTGCATTAGGGAACACAGTTTTTTTCCTACATAAAATGCACCATACACAGTAGTCTACCGGTGGAAGTCCTCAAAGTTCTTCCACTAACTTCTTCTGCTCCGAGTACCACGGATCCGCCTTCTTTAGCAGACACGTGTAGCCGTTGCAGGCCCTACCTCTAGAGATTTTCCTGAGAGACCAGCGAAAACTCCCTAAACCTTTACTTTACACAAATCACGCTTGCATGTGCTTCCTATAACGCGTATGATGACGAGATTTACGCACAAATATGCAAAACTTCGTATCACGTTGCGTCACGTATTGCCCATACAATCGTGCGGTCCAATCGTACCGCTTACAGACACTTGCTATCTATAAGTGGTAGGATCACTGGAGTCTCCACACTGTACTCCAAAACAGCCGGAGCGTAATACCATGAAAACTTTATCACACTCCGTTGCACGTATTCACCAAGACCATGCTCACCATGTTTTCACCTAGACCGTGCTTCACCAAGCTTCACCAAGATCACCAAGAACACCAAGTTCACCAAGTGGGATTCAATACACTCACACCCTATTCAGCCCACACTAACATTCTATAGTTTTCTGATCAGAAAAATCTTTTCCTGTTAACTGATAGCTTTCCCCAGAGGTAATACAGAAAAAAAGGTTTTTAAACTAAATTTTGGAAACTGAACAAATTTGTGCTATTATCGCGTGGCTACCGTCTCGCGCCTAAACTAAAACAATGCTATTGTGTGATTTGTATTTCAGCGGTCGTACTGTTACATGTTGCGTAAACACGCCACGTGCGTAGGCCTTTACGTTGCGTACGCAGTCTCGTGTTTTGTCCGAGACACGTGTACAAAGTAGAGATGAGCGGGTTCGGTTCATCTGAATCCGAACCCGCCCGAACTTCATGTTTTTTTTCACGGGTCCGAGCGACTCGGATCTTCCCGCCTTGCTCGGTTAACCCGAGCGCGCCCGAACGTCATCATCCCGCTGTCGGATTCTCGCGAGGCTCGGATTCTATCGCGAGACTCGGATTCTATATAAGGAGCCGCGCGTCGCCGCCATTTTCACACGTGCATTGAGAGTCATAGGGAGAGGACGTGGCTGGCGTCCTCTCCGTTTAGAGAAGAGAGAGACACAGTAGAGACGAGAGAGACACAGTAGTAGTAATTTTGGGGAGCATTATTAGGAGGAGTACTACTATACTACTATACTACTTGCTGAAGTGATATAGAATTATAGATTAGATAGTGTGACTGTAAGTGTATTGTATTATCTGACTTGTGGGGGAGACACTGACAGTGGGGAGCAGTTAGAGTCTGAGAGCAGGACTCAGGAGTACATATAACGTACAGTGCACACTTTTGCTGCCAGAGTCAGTGCCACACTGCCATTGTTGTGACCACACTGACCACCAGTATAATAATATATTTTGTGATTGTCTGCTTAGGACTCGGAGTACTAGTTGCAAGTTGCAACGTGAGTGACCTGACCACCAGTTTAATAATCAATCACCACCAGTTTAATATATATATATATATAATATTGTATACCACCTGCCCGTGGTTTTTTTTTTTTCATTCTTCTTTATACATACTACTATAGTAGCTTACTGTAGCAGTCTGCGGTGCTGCTGACCTGACAGTGTCCAGCAGGTCCGTCATCAGTCATTACATAATAAATATATATAGTACCTGTCCGGCTGCAGTACTAGTGATATTATATTGATTTCATCTCATTATCAATAATTTATCATCCAGTCTAGACTCTATATTAGCAGCAGACACAGTACGTTAGTCCACGGCTGTAGCTACCTCTGTGTCGGCACTCGGCAGTCCATCCATAATTGTATACCACCTACCCGTGGTTTTTTTTTTTTCTTTCTTCTTTGTACATACTACTATAGTATAGTAGCTTACTGTAGCAGTCTGCGGTGCTGCTGAGCTGACAGTGTCCAGCAGGTCCGTCATCAGTCATCATTACCTAATAAATATATTATCTACCTGTCCGGCTGCAGTACTAGTGATATTATATATACATACATATATATATATTGATTTCATATCATTATCATCCAGTCTATATTAGCAGCAGACACAGTACGTTAGTCCACGGCTGTAGCTACCTCTGTGTCGGCACTCGGCAGTCCATCCATAATTGTATACCACCTACCCGTGGTTTTTTTTTTTCTTTCTTCTTTGTACATACTACTATAGTATAGTAGCTTACTGTAGCAGTCTGCGGTGCTGCTGAGCTGACAGTGTCCAGCAGGTCCATCATCAGTCATCATTACCTAATAAATATATTATCTACCTGTCCGGCTGCAGTACTAGTGATATTATATATACATACATATATATATTGATTTCATATCATTATCATCCAGTCTATATTAGCAGCAGACACAGTACGTTAGTCCACGGCTGTAGCTACCTCTGTGTCGGCACTCGGCAGTCCATCCATAATTGTATACCACCTACCCGTGGTTTTTTTTTTCTTTCTTCTTTGTACATACTACTATAGTATAGTAGCTTACTGTAGCAGTCTGCGGTGCTGCTGAGCTGACAGTGTCCAGCAGGTCCGTCATCAGTCATCATTACCTAATAAATATATTATCTACCTTTCCTCCTGCAGTACTAGTGATATTATATATACATACATATATATATATTGATTTCATATCATTATCATCCAGTCTATATTAGCAGCAGACACAGTACGGTAGTCCACGGCTGTAGCTACCTCTGTGTCGGCACTCGGCAGTCCATCCATAATTGTATACCACCTACCCGTGGTTTTTTTTTTCTTTCTTCTTTGTACATACTACTATAGTATAGTAGCTTACTGTAGCAGTCTGCGGTGCTGCTGAGCTGACAGTGTCCAGCAGGTCCATCATCAGTCATCATTACCTAATAAATATATTATCTACCTGTCCGGCTGCAGTACTAGTGATATTATATATACATACATATATATATTGATTTCATATCATTATCATCCAGTCTATATTAGCAGCAGACACAGTACGTTAGTCCACGGCTGTAGCTACCTCTGTGTCGGCACTCGGCAGTCCATCCATAATTGTATACCACCTACCCGTGTTTTTTTTTTCTTTCTTCTTTGTACATACTACTATAGTATAGTAGCTTACTGTAGCAGTCTGCGGTGCTGCTGAGCTGACAGTGTCCAGCAGGTCTGTCATCAGTCATCATTACCTAATAAATATATTATCTACCTATCCGGCTGCAGTACTAGTGATATTATATATACATACATATATATATTGATTTCATATCATTATCATCCAGTCTATATTAGCAGCAGACACAGTACGTTAGTCCACGGCTGTAGCTACCTCTGTGTCGGCACTCGGCAGTCCATCCATAATTGTATACCACCTACCCGTGGTTTTTTTTTTTCTTTCTTCTTTGTACATACTACTATAGTATAGTAGCTTACTGTAGCAGTCTGCGGTGCTGCTGAGCTGACAGTGTCCAGCAGGTCTGTCATCAGTCATCATTACCTAATAAATATATTATCTACCTTTCCTCCTGCAGTACTAGTGATATTATATATACATACATATATATATTGATTTCATATCATTATCATCCAGTCTATATTAGCAGCAGACACAGTACGTTAGTCCACGGCTGTAGCTACCTCTGTGTCGGCACTCGGCAGTCCATCCATAATTGTATACCACCTACCCGTGGTTTTTTTTTTCTTTCTTCTTTGTACATACTACTATAGTATAGTAGCTTACTGTAGCAGTCTGCGGTGCTGCTGAGCTGACAGTGTCCAGCAGGTCCGTCATCAGTCATCATTACCTAATAAATATATTATCTACCTGTCCGGCTGCAGTACTAGTGATATTATATATACATACATATATATATTGATTTCATATCATTATCATCCAGTCTATATTAGCAGCAGACACAGTACGGTAGTCCACGGCTGTAGCTACCTCTGTGTCGGCACTCGGCAGTCCATCCATAAGTATACTAGTATCCATCCATCTCCATTGTTTACCTGAGGTGCCTTTTAGTTGTGCCTATTAAAATATGGAGAACAAAAATGTTGAGGTTCCAAAATTAGGGAAAGATCAAGATCCACTTCCACCTCGTGCTGAAGCTGCTGCCACTAGTCATGGCCGAGACGATGAAATGCCAGCAACATCGTCTGCCAAGGCCGATGCCCAATGTCATAGTACAGAGCATGTCAAATCCAAAACACCAAATATCAGTAAAAAAAGGACTCCAAAACCTAAAATAAAATTGTCGGAGGAGAAGCGTAACTTGCCAATATGCCATTTACCACACGGAGTGGCAAGGAACGGCTGAGGCCCTGGCCTATGTTCATGGCTAGTGGTTCAGCTTCACATGAGGATGAAAGCACTCAGCCTCTCGCTAGAAAAATGAAAAGACTCAAGCTGGCAAAAGCAGTAGCACCGCAAAGAACTGTGCGTTCTTCGAAATCCCAAATCCACAAGGAGAGTCTGACTCCAATTGTGTCGGTTGCGATGCCTGACCTTCCCAACACTGGACGTGAAGAGCATGCACCTTCCACCATTTGCACGCCCCCTGCAAGTGCTGGAAGGAGCACCCGCAGTCCAGTTCCTGATAG
This sequence comes from Pseudophryne corroboree, assembly GCF_028390025.1. Classification (NCBI taxonomy): domain Eukaryota; kingdom Metazoa; phylum Chordata; class Amphibia; order Anura; family Myobatrachidae; genus Pseudophryne; species Pseudophryne corroboree. Next base: position 637,051,912 of record NC_086445.1, on the reverse strand, counting down.
TCAGATTGAAGATGTCAGTGTTGAAGTACACCAGGATGAGGAGGATATGGGTGTTGCTGGCGCTGGGGAGGAAATTGACCAGGAGGATTCTGATGGTGAGGTGGTTTGTTTAAGTCAGGCACCCGGGGAGACACCTGTTGTCCGTGGGAGGAATATGGCCACTGACATGCCTGGTGAAAATACCAAAAAAAAATCAGCTCTTCGGTGTGGAAGTATTTCAACAGAAATGCGGACAACAGGTGTCAAGCCGTGTGTTGCCTTTGTCAAGCTGTAATAAGTAGGGGTAAGGACGTTAACCACCTCGGAACATCCTCCCTTATACGTCACCTGCAGCGCATTCATAATAAGTCAGTGACAAGTTCAAAAACTTTGGGTGACAGCGGAAGCAGTCCACTGACCAGTAAATCCCTTCCTCTTGTAACCAAGCTCACGCAAACCACCCCACCAACTCCCTCAGTGTCAATTTCCTCCTTCCCCAGGAATGCCAATAGTCCTGCAGGCCATGTCACTGGCAATTCTGACGATTCCTCTCCTGCCTGGGATTCCTCCGATGCATCCTTGCGTGTAACGCCTACTGCTGCTGGCGCTGCTGTTGTTGCTGCTGGGAGTCGATGGTCATCCCAGAGGGGAAGTCGTAAGACCACTTTTACTACTTCCACCAAGCAATTGACTGTCCAACAGTCCTTTGCGAGGAAGATGAAATATCACAGCAGTCATCCTACTGCAAAGCGGATAACTGAGGCCTTGGCATCCTGGGTGGTGAGAAACGTGGTTCCGGTATCCATCATTACTGCAGAGCCAACTAGAGACTTGTTGGAGGTACTGTGTCCCCGGTAGCAAATACCATCTAGGTTCCATTTCTCTAGGCAGGCGATACCGAAAATGTACACAGACCTCAGAAAAAGAGTCACCAGTGTCCTAAAAAATGCAGCTGTACCCAATGTCCACTTAACCACGGACATGTGGACAAGTGGAGCAGGGCAGGGTCAGGACTATATGACTGTGACAGCCCACTGGGTAGATGTATGGACTCCCGCCGCAAGAACAGCAGCGGCGGCACCAGTAGCAGCATCTCGCAAACGCCAACTCTTTCCTAGGCAGGCTACGCTTTGTATCACCGGTTTCCAGAATACGCACACAGCTGAAAACCTCTTACGGCAACTGAGGAAGATCATCGCGGAATGGCTTACCCCAATTGGACTCTCCTGTGGATTTGTGGCATCGGACAACGCCAGCAATATTGTGTGTGCATTAAATATGGGCAAATTCCAGCACGTCCCATGTTTTGCACATACCTTGAATTTGGTGGAGCAGAATTATTTAAAAAACGACAGGGGCGTGCAAGAGATGCTGTCGGTGGCCAGAAGAATTGCGGGACACTTTCGGCGTACAGGCACCACGTACAGAAGACTGGAGCACCACCAAAAACTACTGAACCTGCCCTGCCATCATCTGAAGCAAGAAGTGGTAACGAGGTGGAATTCAACCCTCTATATGCTTCAGAGGTTGGAGGAGCAGCAAAAGGCCATTCAAGCCTATACAATTGAGCACGATATAGGAGGTGGAATGCACCTGTCTCAAGCGCAGTGGAGAATGATTTCAACGTTGTGCAAGGTTCTGATGCCCTTTGAACTTGCCACACGTGAAGTCAGTTCAGACACTGCCAGCCTGAGTCAGGTCATTCCCCTCATCAGGCTTTTGCAGAAGAAGCTGGAGACATTGAAGGAGGAGCTAACACGGAGCGATTCCGCTAGGCATGTGGGACTTGTGGATGGAGCCCTTAATTCGCTTAACAAGGATTCACGGGTGGTCAATCTGTTGAAATCAGAGCACTACATTTTGGCCACCGTGCTCGATCCTAGATTTAAAGCCTACCTTGGATCTCTCTTTCCGGCAGACACAAGTTTGCTGGGGTTGAAAGACCTGCTGGTGAGAAAATTGTCAAGTAAAGCGGAACGCGACCTGTCAACATCTCCTCCTTCACATTCTCCCGCAACTGGGGGTGCGAGGAAAAGGCTCAGAATTCCGAGCCCACCCGCTGGCGGTGATGCAGGGCAGTCTGGAGCGACTGCTGATGCTGACATCTGGTCCGGACTGAAGGACCTGACAACGATTACGGACATGTCGTCTACTGTCACTGCATATGATTCTCTCAACATTGAAAGAATGGTGGAGGATTATATGAGTGACCGCATCCAAGTAGGCACGTCACACAGTCCGTACGTATACTGGCAGGAAAAAGAGGCAATTTGGAGGCCCTTGCACAAACTGGCTTTATTCTACCTAAGTTGCCCTCCCACAAGTGTGTACTCCGAAAGAGTGTTTAGTGCCGCCGCTCACCTTGTCAGCAATCGGCGTACGAGGTTACATCCAGAAAATGTGGAGAAGATGATGTTCATTAAAATGAATTATAATCAATTCCTCCGTGGAGACATTGACCAGCAGCAATTGCCTCCACAAAGTACACAGGGAGCTGAGATGGTGGATTCCAGTGGGGACGAATTGATAATCTGTGAGGAGGGGGATGTACACGGTGATATATCGGAGGATGATGATGAGGTGGACATCTTGCCTCTGTAGAGCCAGTTTGTGCAAGGAGAGATTAATTGCTTCTTTTTTGGTGGGGGTCCAAACCAACCCGTCATTTCAGTCACAGTCGTGTGGCAGACCCTGTCACTGAAATGATGGGTTGGTTAAAGTGTGCATGTCCTGTTTATACAACATAAGGGTGGGTGGGAGGGCCCAAGGACAATTCCATCTTGCACCTCTTTTTTTCTTTAATTTTTCTTTGCGTCATGTGCTGTTTGTGGAATGTTTTTTGGAAGGGCCATCCTGCGTGACACTGCAGTGCCACTCCTAGATGGGCCCGGTGTTTGTGTCGGCCACTAGGGTCGCTTATCTTACTCACACAGCTACCTCATTGCGCCTCTTTTTTTCTTTGCGTCATGTGCTGTTTGGGGAGGGTTTTTTGGAAGGGACATCCTGCGTGACACTGCAGTGCCACTCCTAGATGGGCCCGGTGTTTGTGTCGGCCACTAGGGTCGCTTATCTTACTCACACAGCTACCTCATTGCGCCTCTTTTTTTCTTTGCGTCATGTGCTGTTTTGGGAGGGTTTTTTGGAAGGGACATCCTGCGTGACACTGCAGTGCCACTCCTAGATGGGCCCGGTGTTTGTGTCGGCCACTAGGGTCGCTTATCTTACTCACACAGCTACCTCATTGCGCCTCTTTTTTTCTTTGCGTCATGTGCTGTTTGGGGAGGGTTTTTTGGAAGGGACATCCTGCGTGACACTGCAGTGCCACTCCTAGATGGGCCCGGTGTTTGTGTCGGCCACTAGGGTCGCTTATCTTACTCACACAGCTACCTCATTGCGCCTCTTTTTTTCTTTGCGTCATGTGCTGTTTGGGGAGGGTTTTTTGGAAGGGACATCCTGCGTGACACTGCAGTGCCACTCCTAGATGGGCCCGGTGTTTGTGTCGGCCACTAGGGTCGCTTATCTTACTCACACAGCTACCTCATTGCGCCTCTTTTTTTCTTTGCGTCATGTGCTGTTTGGGGAGGGTTTTTTGGAAGGGACATCCTGCGTGACACTGCAGTGCCACTCCTAGATGGGCCCGGTGTTTGTGTCGGCCACTAGGGTCGCTTATCTTACTCACACAGCTACCTCATTGCGCCTCTTTTTTTCTTTGCATCATGTGCTGTTTGGGGAGGGTTTTTTGGAAGGGACATCCTGCGTGACACTGCAGTGCCACTCCTAGATGGGCCCGGTGTTTGTGTCGGCCACTAGGGTCGCTTATCTTACTCACACAGCTACCTCATTGCGCCTCTTTTTTTCTTTGCGTCATGTGCTGTTTGGGGAGGGTTTTTTGGAAGGGACATCCTGCGTGACACTGCAGTGCCACTCCTAGATGGGCCTGGTGTTTGTGTCGGCCACTAGGGTCGCTTATCTTACTCACACAGCTACCTCATTGCGCCTCTTTTTTTCTTTGCGTCATGTGCTGTTTGGGGAGGGTTTTTTGGAAGGGACATCCTGCGTGACACTGCAGTGCCACTCCTAGATGGGCCCGGTGTTTGTGTCGGCCACTAGGGTCGCTTATCTTACTCACACAGCTACCTCATTGCGCCTCTTTTTTTCTTTGCGTCATGTGCTGTTTGGGGAGGGTTTTTTGGAAGGGACATCCTGCGTGACACTGCAGTGCCACTCCTAGATGGGCCCGGTGTTTGTGTCGGCCACTAGGGTCGCTTATCTTACTCACACAGCTACCTCATTGCGCCTCTTTTTTTCTTTGCGTCATGTGCTGTTTGGGGAGGGTTTTTTGGAAGGGACATCCTGCGTGACACTGCAGTGCCACTCCTAGATGGGCCCGGTGTTTGTGTCGGCCACTAGGGTCGCTTATCTTACTCACACAGCTACCTCATTGCGCCTCTTTTTTTCTTTGCGTCATGTGCTGTTTGGGGAGGGTTTTTTGGAAGGGACATCCTGCGTGACACTGCAGTGCCACTCCTAGATGGGCCCGGTGTTTGTGTCGGCCACTAGGGTCGCTTATCTTACTCACACAGCTACCTCATTGCGCCTCTTTTTTTCTTTGCGTCATGTGCTGTTTGGGGAGGGTTTTTTGGAAGGGACATCCTGCGTGACACTGCAGTGCCACTCCTAGATGGGCCCGGTGTTTGTGTCGGCCACTAGGGTCGCTTATCTTACTCACACAGCTACCTCATTGCGCCTCTTTTTTTCTTTGCGTCATGTGCTGTTTGGGGAGGGTTTTTTGGAAGGGACATCCTGCGTGACACTGCAGTGCCACTCCTAGATGGGCCCGGTGTTTGTGTCGGCCACTAGGGTCGCTTATCTTACTCACACAGCTACCTCATTGCGCCTCTTTTTTTCTTTGCGTCATGTGCTGTTTGGGGAGGGTTTTTTGGAAGGGCCATCCTGCGTGACACTGCAGTGCCACTCCTAGATGGGCCCGGTGTTTGTGTCGGCCACTAGGGTCGCTTAGCTTAGTCATCCAGCGACCTAGGTGCAAATTTTAGGACTAAAAATAATATTGTGAGGTGTGAGGTATTCAGAATAGACTGAAAATGAGTGTAAATTATGTTTTTTGAGGTTAATAATACTTTGGGATCAAAATGACCCCCAAATTCTATGATTTAAGCTGTTTTTTAGTGTTTTTAAAAAAAAATACCCGAATCCAAAACACACCCGAATCCGACAAAAAAAATTCGGTGAGGTTTTGCCAAAACGCGGTCGAACCCAAAACACGGCCGCGGAACCGAACCCAAAACCAAAACACAAAACCCGAAAAATTTCAAGTGCACATCTCTAGTACAAAGGCCATACGTCCGCAGTACTACAAATCCCACACTTCTATAAATGTAAGCGATATTTAACTATAATCGCTTACTTAATACTACACACAGTTTCTACTGTATAAACCTTTATTAGGCCAGGCTGCGTGTGCGTCTTACACTTACTCCCTTAAATATTAACTCTATATGTCAACTAAATAGCAACAAATTTTCCAGTACAGGTCAAAATAAATTTAGTAATCGCTAATTCAAATGGTATGATTCAGATTGGATAGCCATCTTGCAGAACATACATTGATATAAACACACACATAATTATAATATTATATATATGTACCATTCACTGGTCTCCTGAGACTCATATACCCATTAAGTGCTTCTAATTTGCATATGAATGCTATGTGCTATTGGCTGCCTGTAAAGGTGGTTTTTTCCACTGCTAGGAAAAAGCAGTTACACGGGTTAATTTGCATTTCAATGGCTATCTTATAGCCAGCAGAGTTAACTGAATCCTAGAGGTAAAGAAAAAAAAAACAAAACTTTGTTTATATCTGTGTGTCGTTCTTACATCAAGTATTCATCTTATTATTAACTTTCATTAAGCCCCATCTGAAACTATTTGTAATTGACTATGGCATGGGTTAAATAAATGCATTGGTAACTCATAAATGGTGATTTCTTTTTGACCAGGGAGGGCTGATTATTCTTGGCAGTGAAAATCAGCCATTTAGAAAAATGACCTTCCCAACATGGCCGCTGCTCCTCCCCCTTCCACATCCTTGAGGGTTACACAAAATGGTGGACAGGCCATGTGGTTAGTCCAAAATGGAGGACAAACCATGCGGCTTCCTTTGTCACAAAGAAATCACACACCATGCAAGCCCCTGAAGTTATTTTAGGCCTGAGTTAAAAAAAAACACTATTTCAAGGCTTTTGCAGCAACTTTTAAATGTACTTTTACCCTACTTAACAGATAAGCAATCCAATCTGAATCAAACACAACACGACTCATTTGAACCTTGTTTTGCAACAATATGATCAGAAATGCAGAGTACAGGTGTATGCTTGTATTGTGTGCGCATTGGCGCCAAACAGAAATTTACAGATTTTAAAATAGCTTTGCGTTCTTACCTTCCGGATCCCACCAGCATCCCAACAAACCTTGCAGAGCAGACACCATCTTATCAGCAATGAAATAGGGTTTACCAGTGTATTCTACAGCCCAAAAAATGCTTACGTAGGATACCTGTCCGCCCTTTTGCTGATAGATAGAGTCTGCTTTAACCTGCTAGGCTGTGGGTATGAGGAAAACCAGGACGTAGCCCCCAATTGATAATGTCGATATTATCTTAAACCATAAAGCTATACCTTTAAACACACCTTTACCATGGAGCTGCTGCGGTCGCTAGCTCACGCTACGTACTTCGTACGCTATTTGCGCACAGAGTCCCGTACCGTGTACGCACTCAGCGTACAAATGCCGCACTGTGGGTACAAAGCACACACAGCGTGCGCACACACAATTAATACACCTTAAAACCTTGTTAATGACACAATGTAACAATATGCTTATACTTAAAACCTTAGCAGCAAAGTACTGCAACGATGTAATACCTTTAAACCTTAAGTAGCGCTGGCGGTATAAAGTATCCGCAGTGCGTACACCTTAACAATGCTTATACACTTTAAACAGGTTAATCTACTTTAAAGCCCAGGCAGGAAAGTGAAAACACAACACCGTTTGTAGTTGAAACCACAGGGTTCTAAGGCCTCCGTGGATTGATTCCAAAATATAAAACAATACAATTTATACACTACAGACTAACAAGTAAATCTAAACAGAATAATGGCTACAGAGAATGTACGTACGTGAGAATATTCGCAAGCGCAACCCAGATCCGGTCCTCCGCCATCTGATAGATAGCGTTGTGAGCCTTCTGTCTGACTAAGCCTGCTGTAGGCTCTCTTTATTCACTTCATCAAAAACATAACACAATGGATACTGTAATCTCTTTGTCCATTGGACACAGGGATGGTCATTTACATTACAGGAGAGGTCATAGGTAGATTTGAATAGGTGGGCGATGTCCCTCCACAACTGCCCCTGTGGGTGGTCTCCTCTGGATTCCCCCCGCATACACAATACACAGTAAACACAGTCAATGTTCATATTCTACTGTTGCACATAACTATACGCAGGAACAAGCGATCTTTCTCAAACCAACACCAGAATGTTTCCCTTAAAATACCCTACAGCTGGACACCAAACACCACCTTGTAACCTTGTTCTGTCCCCTCCTATCCTGTAAAGGTGAATCCCTTTGTTCTGTTACTATTTTAAACAGCTATTTCTTTCTGATGTGGTGCAGGGGGCTATGTGTACAATGTGCACTATAAGGGTTAAATATGTAATGTTCTAATAACCCTCTATGCGTTCACAAACCCTACCGTAAATGCGCATACCACGCGCCAAGGCGCATGGCCGTGGAAAGCTCCGTTACGCAAGTTGCGGATATGCGCAAGCACGGCAGAGCGAGTGCACGCGCAGCGGGCATGTGCATGGGGTTAGAACATTAGGCATGTATTACAATATTTTTCGACTTTGACACTTGACATTTGGAAAGTATATACTATAGAGATATATATATACACACACACACACACACACACACACACACACACACACACACACACACACACACACACACACATAGTACTAATCAACGGCTCTGCCCAGGGGCGGATTGGGATCAAAAACCAGCCCTGCAGTCTGTTGAAGGGGTGGAGTCTGCAAATGGGTGGGATTACTGCTCATAAGGCCTGATTATATGGAGGTATGGAAAGTGCGCGCCTCAGGCGCACAGCAAAATTTTAGGGGCGTAGCTTCGAGGGGAATGGGCATGGCCACATAATAGTGCCAATTCACAACACCACACGGAAGTGCCGCTTATACACATTGCACCAAGTAGAACCTCCTATACACAATGTGCCAGGTAGAGCATGTTATACATATTGCGCCAGATAGAGTATGTCTACACTTTGTGCCAGGTAGGGCACGGTATACACTTTGCGCCAGGCAGAGCACATTATACACATTGCACCAGGTAAAGCACATTATACACTTTGTGCCAGGCAGAGCACATTATACACATTGCACCAGTCAGAGCACATTATACACATTGCACCAAGTAGAGCACGTTATACACTTTGCGCCAGGCAGAGCACATTATACACATTGGACCAGGTAAAGCACATTATACACATTGCACCAGGTAAAGCACATTATACATATTGCACCAGGCAGAGCACGTTATATACTTATACACACATATATATATATATATATATATATATATATATATATATATAAAAATATAACTGCAGCAGAGCCCGGCACTCCTGATAGACGTTATAACGGCCCTGGTGCCATCCTAAAGAAGTTAGACAGGCAATTTGTTAGAGGCAGCACTCACTGGACACATTGTTACCCCGAAACGTCACAAAATAAACGTCACGCCCTGCGGGGCTTTATGCACTAAACCAGCATTTTGTGAGTCTCTGAGTGCCCCCTATGTTTTGGAGAAGCTATCTATTCAGGCTAAATACCTGGGAGGAAGGCACCTGAGCCAGCTATACATAAGACCGGAGTGCCGGGGGTATTGTGTTATATATATATATATATATATATATATATTTACACACACACATCGGGCGACGTACACAAGGTGACAGGGGGACATACACAGGGCGACAAAGGAGCATACACATATGAGTGGGGTGATGGAGGGACATACACAGAGTGACAGAAGGTCATATATGTGGGGTGACAGGGACATACGCAGGGTGACACAGGTGCATATATGTGGGATGACAGAGGGACAAACAGTACACATGGAGATAATGCACCCCCCTCTTAATCCAGTATGGACAGCCCCCATATTATTTTCCCCTCACTCCATTAGCCACTGACCTGGCTGGCCACCACTGTAGTGTGTTTCCTGGCTGCACTGGGTCTTATGTTGTGTGTACCGGCTGGCGAGTTAACTGCCATTGAAAGAAGGCAGCACCTGTTGGGACTCCAGCAAGCCGCTGGGTCCTAGTGCCCGGTAGCTGTTTGACTTCCCTCCAGCAGGGCTGCGGCGAGGAGGGGGAGGGACTGTTGAGGAGAGCCGCATTTCCCAGTTGATGCTGCCGCCACAGGTGTCTCTCAGAGTTTGACAGACGCATCAGTGGCCGTAACACTGCATGTCACTGCAGAGTCGCAGACAGCAGCAGGGTATCAGAGCAGGGAGAGTGCCTCTCCAGGTTGGCGCCTCCCTGCTTTGTATACCCTTGCTGAGCGGGTAGCGCCAGGCCAGCATGGGGGATGACGGCGGCCATGGAGAAGATGTCCGGACCAGCCAAACAGAATCTGGTCTGCCGTCCCAGCGTGCCAATCCGCCGCTGCATATAACTCTAGAACAAGGTACTATTAATGTAGCAGGAGATAACCAATAAACATAATTACTTCTTGTTTACCATCATCTTATTTAAATAAAGGCACGGGATAAATTATTGTAATATTAACACAATATATTATAATAATTTATTCATCCAGTGTCTTCATTTAAATAAGATGATGGAAAACCAAAAAAACTTTGTTGTTCACCTTCTGTTGCATTAATAGTACCCCTTGTTATTATAAAGATAATTTCACTTTTATAATGACCCCCCACCCCCCAAGCACTCACCCAGCAGTTTCTTTAACCAATCCCCCCCACAAACACACGCCCGTTGTCCCACATCCCAAGTGCTCACCCGGAAGCTGCTGCCGCCCCCCAGCCACAGTAAACTCAGTCACCAGCCAAACTCCGTCCTCACTCGAAGGAAGCCCGGCACTCAGCAGCAGCACGGTGAGGAAAAGGACAGAGCGGGAGCTGGGGTGCGGGAGGCAGAGTTAAAAGGAGGACTGCTATGTTTGATGAACGCTTAGTGCGGCCAGCGCAGCTCCAGCTTTAATGAGGGTCTGCTCATGTGCAGAACAAGCTCCGATCGCAGCAGCCAGGAGTGGAGGGAGAACTGCCAATTGGGGCAGCCGGGTACAAATCCAGTGATCCTGCCGTATAATTGCAGTGATCCTGCCGTATAAATCCAGTGATCCTGCCGTATAATTCTAATGATCCTGCCGTATAATTACAGTGGTTCTGGCGTATAAATCCAGTGATCCTGCCGTATAAATCCAGTAATCCTGCCGTATAATAATTACAGTGGTACTGGCGTATAAATCCAGTGATGCTGCCATATATGTTCATTGATACTGCCGTATATATCCAGCTGTACTGCCGTATATGTCCAGTAGTACTGCCGTATAAATCCAGTGATCCTGCCGTATAATTCCAGTGGTACTAGCGTATAAGTCCAGTGATCCTGCCATATATGTCTATTGATACTGCCGTATATGTCCAGCGGTACTGCTGTATAAATCCAGTGATCCTGCTGTATAAATCTAGTGATCCTGCCGTATAATCCCAGTGATCGTGCCGTATAATTCCAGTGGTACTGGTGTGTAAATCCAGTGATCCTGCCGTATATGTCCATTGATACTGCCGTATAAGTCCAGTGATCCTGCCGTATAAATCCAGTGATCCTGCTGTATAAATCCAGTGATCCTGCCGTATAATTCCAGTGATCTTGCTGTATAATTCCAGTGATCCTGCCGTATAATTCCATATAAATCCATATAATTCCGTATAAATCCAGTCCAGTGGTGCTGCCATATAAATTCAGTGGTTCTGTCCTGTGCTGTATATTATTTACTCCAAATAAAGGGATTATTATTATTGAATCCAAATAATTTTCACAGGGTTTGCCCTATGTGGTGTAGAGGTACGCTCTCCTGTACAGCATATTGGGGGTCATTCTGACCCGATCGCACGCTGCAGTTTATCGCATCGGTGCGATCGGGTCAGAACTGCGCATGCGCCGGTGCCGCAGTGCGCTGGCACATGCCAGATGGCTGAAGGTGGTCACTGGGCGGGGTGCCGGACGCCGTTTTGTGGGCGCGGTCCGGCCAACGCAGGAGTGGCCAGATCGTGCGGGGGGTGGGGGGCCGCAGCAGCTGCGTGATGTCACATGCAGCTGCTGCGGGCCGGGGAGTGACTAGTAGCTCCCGGCCAGCACGCTAAAGTTGCGCTGGCTGGGAGCTACTCCTAAAGTGCAGAAGCATCGCCGCTGTGCGATGTTTTTGCACTTCTGCTGGAGGTGGGGGGGGGGGAGGACGGCACTGACATGCGGGGCGGGATAGCCCTGTGCTAATCTTCCCCCCCGCATATGTATGACATGATCGTAGCCCTGCAAAATTTTGCAGGGCTACGATCAACTCGGAATGACCCCCATTGTTATATAACTCCAGAAAAATAATGGGGAGCAAATATTTGGAGGACAAAATAGGGAAAGATCAAGAACCACTTCCTCCTAGTGCTGAAGCTGCTGCCACTAGTCATTACATAGACAATGAAATGCCATCAACGTCGTCTGCCAAGGCTGATGCCCAATGTGATAGATGGCATGTAAAATCCAAAAAGCCAAAGTTCAGTAAAAAGACCCAAAAAAGAAATTTAAATGGTCTGAGGAGAAACGTAAACTTGCCAATATGCCATTTACGACACGGAGTGGCAAGGAACGGCTAAGGCCCTTGCCTATATTCATGATTAGTGGTTCAGCTTCACATGACGATGGTAGCCCTCATCCTCCCACTAGAAAAATGATAAGAGTTAAGCTGGAAAAAGCACAGCAAAGAACTGTGCGTTCTAAGATGGTATCACAAATTCCCAAGGAGAGTCCAAGTTTGTCGGCGGTTGCGATGCCTGACCTTCCCAACACTGGATGGGAAGAGGTGGCTCCTACCACCATTTGCACGCCCCCTGCAAGTGCTGGACGGAGCACCCAGAGTCCAGTTTCTGATATTCAAATTGAAGATGTCACTGTTGAAGTATACCAGGATGAGGATATGGGTGTTGCTGGCGCCGAGGAGGAAGTTGACGATGAGTATTCTGATGGTGATGTGGTTTGTTTAAATCAAGCACCGGGGGAGACACCTGTTGTCTGTGGGATGAATAAGCCCATTGTGATGCCTGGGCAAAATACCAAAAAAGCCACCTCTTCGGTGTGGAATTATTTCTCCACAAATCCGGACAACAGGTGTCAAGCCGTGTGTTGCCTCTGTCAATCTGTAATAAGTAGGGGTAAGGACGTTAACCACCTAGGAACAGCCTCACTTATACGTCACCTGCAGCGCTTTTATCAGAAGTCATTGCCAAGTTGTGAAACTTTGGGTAAGAGCGTAAGCAGTCCACTGACACCTAAATACCTTCTTCCTCTTGTACCCAACCTCACTCAGGAACGTCAGTAGTCCTGCAGGCCATGTCACTGGCAAGACTGAGGAGTCCTCTCCTAACCGGGATTCCTCCAGAGGATCCTTGAGTGGTACGCCTGCTGTTGCTGCCACTGCTGTTGTTGCTGCTGGGAGTCGATCGTCATCCCAGAGGGGAAGTCAGAAGACCACTTGTACTACTTCAACTAAGCAATTGACTGTCCAACAGGCCTTTGTGAGGAAGATGAAATATGACAGCAGTCATCCTATTGCAAAGCGGATAACTGAGGCCTTGACAGCTATGTTGGTGGTAGATGTCCATCCGGTATCCGCCATTAGTTCAGTGGGACTTAGAGAATTGTTTGAGGTTCTGTATCCACGGTATGAAATCCAATCTAGGTTCCACTTCACTAGGCAGGTGATACTGAGAATGTACAGAGACTTCAGCAAAGTCATGTGGACAAGTGGAACAGGGCAGACTAAGGACTATATGACTGTGACAGCCCACTGGGTAGATGTTTGGCCTCCCGCAGAAACAACAGCAGCGGCACCAGTAGCAGCATCTCGCAAACGCAAACTCGTTCCTAGGGAGGCTACGCTATGTATCACCGCTTACCCCAATTGGACTCTTCTGGGGATTTGTGATATCGGACATCGCCACCAATATTGTGCATGCATTACATCTGGGCAAATTCCAGCACGTCCCATGCTTTGCACCTACTATTCATTTTTGGGGTCAGAATTTTTTAAAAAATGACAGGGGCGTGCAGGAAATGCTGTTTGTGGCCTGAAAAATTGCGGGCCACTCTCGGCATTCAGCCACCACGTGCCGAAGACTGGAGCGCCATCAAACACACCTGAACCTGCCCTGCCATCACCTGAAGCAAGAATTGGTAACGAGGTGGAATTCAACGCTCTATGGGGGTCATTCCGATCACTAGCTGCCGTTGTTCGCAGCGCAGCGATCAGGATAAAAATTGGCATTTCTGCCCATGCATATGCACCGCAATGCGCATGCGCGACGTACGGGTACAAAGTCCTTTGTGGTTTTGCACTGGTACTAACAAAGCTTTCAGTCGCACAGCACAACGCAGGAAGATTGACAGGAAGGAGGCATTTCTGGGTGTCAACTGACCGTTTTTTGGGAGTGTTTGGAAAAACGCAGGCATGCCAGGGAAAACGCAGGCGTGGCTGGGCAAACGCTGGGCGCGTGTTTGACGTCAAAAGCCAACCCTCCAACGTTAGAATCAACGCACACGAAGAGTAAGTCCAGGGCTGGTCTTGTTTTGCACAAAATGCTTTTGCATGCGCTCTGCTGCAAAGGAGTTCGCACTTCTGCAAAGCGAAAATACACTCCCCAGTGGGCGGCGACAATGCGTTTGCATGGCTGCAAAAAACTGCTAGCGAGCGATCAACTCGGAATGACCCCCTATGACGGAGGAGCAGTAAAAGGCCATTCAAGCTGGGCTGCGAGGAAAAGGATACGATTTCCTAGCCCACCTGCTGACGGTGATGCAGGGCAGTCAGGAGCGAGTGCTGACATCTGGTCCAGACTGAAGGACCTGCCAACGATTACTGACATGTCTACTGTCACTGCATATGATTCTGTCACCATTGAAAGAATGGTGGACGATTATATGAGTGAAAGCATCCAAGTAGGCATGTCAGACAGTCCGTATACTGGCAGGAAAAATAGACAATTTGGATGCCCTTGCACAAACTGGCTTTATTTTACCTAAGTTGCTTCCCCTCCAGTGTGTACTCCGAAATAGCGTTTAGTGCAGCCGGTAACCTTGTCAGCGATCGGCGTAGGAGGTTACTTCCACAAAATGCGGAGAAGATGATGTTCATCAAAATTAATGATAAATTCCTCTGGGAAGACCTTGACCAGCAATTGCCTCCAAAAAGTACACAGGGACCTGTGATGGTGGATTCCAGTGGGGACGAATTAATACTCTATGAGGAGGATGATGTACACACTGATAGGGGTGAGGAATCAGAGGATGAGGATGAGGTCGACATCTTGCCTCCGTAGAGCTAGTTTGTGCAAGGAGAGATTGATTGCTTCTTTTTTGGTGGGGGCCCAAACAAACCAGTCATTTCAGCCACAGTCGTGTGGCAGACCCTGTCGCTGAAATGATTGGTTTGTTAAAGTGTGCATGTCCTGTTTATACAACATAAGGGTGGGTGGGAGGGCCCAAGGACAATTCCATCTTGCACCTCTTTTTCTTCTTTGCATCATGTGCTGTTTGGGGCCTAGTTTTTTTAAGTGCCATCCTGTCTGCCACTGCATTGCCACTCCTAGATGGGCCAGGTGTTTGTGCCGCACACTTCTGTTGCTTAGCTTAGTCATACAGCCACCTCGGTGCAACCTTTTGGCCTTAAAAACAATGGGGGTAATTCCAAATTGATCGCAGCAGGAATTTTGTTAGCAGTTGGGCAAAACCATGTGCACTGCAGGGGAGGCAGATATGTGCAGAAAGAGTTAGATTTGGGTGGGATATTTTGTTTCTGTGCAGGGGAAATACTGGCTGCTTTATTTTTACACTGCAAATTAGATTGCAGATTGAACACACCACACCCAAATCTAACTCTCTCTGCACATGTTAAATCTGCCTCCCCTGCAGTGCACATGGTTTTGCCCAATTGCTAACAAACTTGCTGCTGCGATCAACTCATTACCCCCAATATTGTGAGATGTGAGGTGTTCAGAATAGACTGGAAATGAGTGGAAATTAATGTTATTGAGGTTAATAATACCGTAGGATCAAAAATACCCCCTAATTCTGTGATTTTAGCTGTTTTTATGTTGTTTATTACAAAAATCATCCAGATCCAAAACCAAAACACGAAAGGGTAGTTTTGGCAAAACCAACCCATAACCAGCGGGGAATTAGAACCAAAACCAAAACACGAATAGTGCCTGCCGCACATCTCTAATTTTTATAGTCAAATCTCTGGAGTAAAAAGTCTATGAGAGGTGAGGCAGTACCTCCCCTGCCTACCTTATCTGCACATCTCTGATCAAAACTAGTGATGAGCGAGGTTCGGTTTTACTCGGTTTTACTCGGTTCTCAAAACGGCATCTTATTGGCTATCCAAAACACGTGACATCCGTGAGCCAATAAGATGCCATTTTGAGAACCGAGTAAAACCGAGTAAAACCGAATCCGCTCATCACTAATCAAAACTCACCAAATTTCCAGCAGTATATACTGCTTCACCTGTGTATAATGCCCACTTGCATCCTTTGGCTCATATACAGTATTGTGTGTAAATCTGGCTCTGGTACTAGCCAGTGCCTCCTCAGCCATTTACCTCACCATACGTCACTGATAAATAGTAGGGTTTTAATTACCTATTGGTAAATCCTTTTCTCGTAGTGCGTAGAGGATGCTGGGGTCCAATTTAGTACCATGGGGTATAGACAGGTCCTTTGGGAGCCACTGGTACTTTAAGAGTTTAATAGTGTGTGCTGGCCCCTCCCTCTATGCCCCTCCTACCAGACTCAGTCTAGAACCTGTGCCCGAGGAGACGGACATACTTAGAGAGAAGGAAATACAGATAGTGGTGAGATTCACACCAGCTCACACAGAACAAAAAGGAAAGCCAAGCTAACCAACTTGGAACAATTCAGCAACGGCTGAAGAAACAACACTGAACCAAGTAACTATGCAGGAATATGAAGCACTGGGCGGGCACCCAGCATCCTCTATGGACTACGAGAAAAGGATTTACCGGTAAATAATTAAAATCCTATTTTCTCTTGTGTCCTAGAGGACGCTGGGGTCCAATTTAGTACCATGGGGATGTACCAAAGCTCCCAGTATGGGAGGGAGAGTGCTGAGGTTCCTGCAGAACAGATTGACCAAACTTTAGGTCCTCAGAGGCCAAAGTATCGAACTTGTAGAACTTAGCAAACGTGTTCACCCTGACCAAGTAGCTGCTCGGAAAAGCTGTAAAGGGTGGGCAGCCGTCCAGGAAGAACCCACTGTACGAGTAGAGTGGGCCTGAACAGATCTTGCACACGGCAAGCCTGCCGTAGAATGAATAAGCATGCTGGATAGTAAACCTGATCCAGCGAGAAATCGTCTGCTTAGAAGCAGGACACCCAACCATGTTGGGATCATAAAGCACAAACAGAGCGTCCGACTTTCTGTGACGAGAAGTTCTCTTCACATATATTTTCAAAGCCCTCACAACATCCAAGGACTTTGAGGTAATTGAGGAGCCAGTAGCCACTGGCACCACAATAGGTTAGTTGATATGAAAAGCCGACACAACTTTGGGAAGAAATTGCTGAGGCGTTCTGAGTTCAGCTCTATCTTCATGGAAAATCAAGTAGGGGCTCTTGCAGGACAACGCCCCCAATTCTGATACACGTCTAGCAGATGCCAATGCCAACAGTGTGGCCGCCTTCCAAGTAAGAAACTTGACGTCCACCTCCTGTAAAGGCTCAAACCAATCCGATTGCAGGAACTGCAGCACCACGTTAAGATCCCAAGGTGCCGTAGGATGCACAAAGGGTGGTTGGATGTGCACAACCCCTTTAAAGAATGCCTGCACCTCAGGGAGAGCAGCCAGTTGTTTCTGGAAGAAAATGGACAAGGCCGAAATCTGGACTTTTATGGAGCCCAGGCGTAGGCCCACATCCACACCTGCTTGCAGATAGAGGAGAAACCGTCCTAGTTGAAACTCCACCATAGGAAACTTCTTGGATTCACACCAAGACACATACCTTCTCAGATCCAATGGTAATGTTTAGTCGTTTCTCCCTTCCTAGCATGGATCAGAGTAGCAATGACCTTGTACGGAATGCCCTTCTGAGCTAAGATCTGGTGTTCAACCTCCATGCCATCAAATGTAGCCGAAGTAAGTCTTGATAGGCAAACGGCCCCTTGTCAGGCCCGGGTGTTTTTGTGAATCCGTTAACCCGGAACCAACCACAGGTGTAGGTGCTGGGGTATGAAGAAAGCAGGGAGGACGAAGAAAGTTCCGCTTCATATATTTATTAAATAACAATTCAGTAAGGAGTTAAATGACTAGTTGTTAATCATCATTATACTGAAATATTGCAAGAATGGCAGAAATAATATGCAAGAGAAAACTCAAAAATAAATAAAAGAAATGTTCATGGAAACATATGCAAAAACAAGCTGAAGAATAAATGTTGAATTGTCCAAATATAAACAAGCTTTGATGCTGAACTGCAGATTGTGTTTAACTGGTTAATGCAGACATGGTGAATTAACTGTAAGAATTTGCAATGGAGTTTTGAGGGTTAACTGAGAAACTGTGATGAATTATCCTTGTAATGACAACATAGTAAATGAAAAGTATTGAATTGGGTTACTTGCGGGTTCCGGAGATCACTGTGAAACTGTAGTAGAAGACAAGGTGATGAATGGGTTAAATGCAGAGTTGAACAAACGAACAGCTGAGAGAAACAGAATCCTCCAGACTTTGAATGATAGGCAGACTGACAAGGTAACCTCATGCAGGACACTGGGAATCCAACTATTTCCAATAGGAGTGCAATTAACTGACAGCACAGCGGAGAGCCGGTGGATCTTTCAGCAGTGAAGGCTGCAGACGGACCTCTGGGAACGGAGGCGATATCTGGACCACGGGAATCACACAGGAATGCACGGAGAGAGCTCAGAGCTAGAGCACAGCTTTGATACAACAAAGCACTGGCCCAGAGTAACATAATCCCAGCCTACTTAAAGGCAGCACAAGCACGGGATTGGCTTACACCTGCCCACAGGTGTTTTCACAAGTGCTCAGTATTAGCTATTTGGTCTCCAACATGGCCACCTCCTATACAGCAGACACACCGCAGTGCCTTAGGCCATTTGGTCCCCGCACTCACAGTTCCCAGACTCTGCATTACCTGTGCCATTGATCACGCCGTGTCCCCACACGGGCGCACAGCACCGCGAGCAACCGCACTGGCAACGGATGAACCCCAGAACCCGCAAAGGTGAGAGACCGGTTCGTGACAGTACCCCCTCTTCTACGGGTGGTCTCCGAACACCTTTGAACCTTGTCAGGATTTTTGGAGAAGTATTTCTGTACCAGTCTTGGAGCATGAACATCTTCAGAGAAAACCCAGGATCTCTCCTCCGGACCGTAACCCTTCCAGTCGACCAGAAACTGTAAACGTCCATATCGGGAACGTGAGTCCACAATCTCTTTAACTTCAAATTCCTCATTCTGCAAAGAGTGAACTTTAGGAGATTTGGACTGGGTAGTACGGAACTTATTGAGAATCAAAGGCTTCAGTAAAGATGTATGAAAGGTGTTAGGAATTCTCAAAGACAGTGGCAACTTGACTTTATATGACACAGGGTTGAGTACCTTTACAATGGGAAATGGACCAATAAACTTGGGAGCAAATTTCTTAGAAGGAACTTTGAACTTGAGATTGCGCGTAGAAATCCAAACTTGGTCTCCCACTTTGTAATTCGGTACAGCTTTACGTTTTCTATCTGCAAAAGATTTATAACGAGCGGAAGTTTTGACCAAGGACTTACGTACACAACTCCAGATGCTAGATAGACGTTGAAGCTCTTGATCTGCCGCTGGGACCTCTAGGGCTGGCAATGGATGAAACTCTGGCACACGAGGATGAAAGCCGAAGTTAATATAAAAGGGCGTAGATTCTGAAGATGAATGGAAGAGATTATTATGAGCAAATTCTGCCAATGGAAGGTAGTCAACCCAGTCATCCTGTGAGGACGATATATATAGCCGGAGAAATGTTTCAAGGTCTTGGTTGACTCTCTCAGTTTGTCCATCTGTCTGAGGATGATATGCAGAAGAAAAGTTCAACTTGACATTTAAAGATGAACAAAGCGACCTCCAAAACTTGGCCACAAACTGTGTTCCCCGATCAGAGATAATTTCTCGAGGAAGGCCATGCAACTTGAAGATTTCAGAGATGAACAATCTGGCTAGTAAAGGGGCTGATGGTAACCCAGTTAATGGAATGAAATGTGCCATTTTCGAAAATCGATCCACTATCACCCAAATGGTATTTCGCCCTTTTGATGGAGGTAGATCGGTCACGAAATCCATTGAAATATGAGTCCATGGTTGTTTGGGTATGGATAGTGGATGTAATAGACCTGGTGGAGAACTTCTTGGACTCTTATGTTGGGCACATTTAGGACATGCTGCTATAAACTCTTGGACATCGGCTTTGAGACGTGGCCACCAATAAGACTGTTGAATAAATTTGAGAGTCTTTAGAACCCCAGGATGACCCATGAAGGAAGAGGAGTGAGCCCAGGTAAGCAGCCGTTTTCGAAGACTTGTGGCGACAAAGGTCTTGCCAAGCGGAGGAACTGGAGAGGTTCGAGTCATTAAAAAGGACATAGGATTCACAATGGCTTGATTCGTGGTAGCATCATTTAATTCAGAAGAAGCAAAGGACCGGGAAAGGGCATCTGCCTTTTTGTTCTGAGACCCTGGACGATAGGTGAGTTTGAAATCAAATCGTGAGAAGAAAAGCGCCCATCGAGCTTGTCGTGGATTCAAACACTGAGCTGACTGCAGATACAGAAGATTCTTATGATCAGTATAAACTGTAATGCGATGTTGTGCTCCTTCTAGAAGGTATCTCCACTCCTCAAATGCCAACTTGATGGCAAGTAACTCTTGCTCACCGATTGCATAATTACGTTCTGCCGGGAGGAACTTACGGGAGAAATATCCACAGGGATGGACCTTTTTATCTTCAAAGACTTGTGACAACACGGCTCCTACTGCTTCTATAGATGCATCCACCTCTAGTAGAAAGGGACGATTCAAATCAGGCTGTCGAAGAATGGGGGCTGACACAAAGGCTTGCTTTAAATCAGAGAAGGCTTTGATTGCTTCAGGAGACCAGTTCATAGGATTTGCTCCCTTGCGAGTTAAGGCTGTGATGGGAGCAGCTAACGTAGAATAATTCTTGATGAATCTCCTATAGAAATTCGCAAAGCCAAGAAATCGCTGAATCCCCTTGAGAGTTGAAGGAGTGGACCAATCTCGGATAGCTTGTACCTTACCCGGATCCATACATAGCTCTGATCTCGAAATGATGTAACCAAGGAACGGTATGGAAGATACTTCAAAAGTGCACTTCTCTAACTTACAATAAAGTTGATTTTTCCTCAGACGTGTCAGTACCTCTTTAACTTGGTGGCGGTGAGACTTTAGATCCTTAGAGAATATTAGGATATCATCCAGGTACACTACTAGACACTTGTAGAGAAGATCACGAAAAAGTTCATTCACATAGCTTTGAAAAACTGCAGGTGCATTACAAAGACCAAAGGGCATTACGAGGTATTCGTAATGCCCATCCCGGGTATTAAAAGCAGTCTTCCACTCGTCCCCTGCACGGATGCGGATTAAATTGTAGGCCCCTCGGAGATCCAGTTTTGTAAACACAGTAGCTCCCTTTACCCGGTCAAATAATTCTGGAATTAAGGGTAATGGATACTTGTTTTTCACAGTGATCTCATTGAGTCCACGGTAATCTATGCATGGTCGTAACCCACCGTCCTTCTTAACGAAAAAGAATCCGGCTCCTGCAGGTGAAGAAGATGGTCTGATAAATCCTTTAATTAGATTTTCCTGTATATAGTCAGACATAGCTTGCGTCTCTGGGATGGATAGCGGATAAATTCGTCCCCTAGGAGGGGTTTTGCCTGGACCCAGGACGATTGGGCAGTCCCATTCGCGGTGAGGAGGTAGAGAGTCTGCTGCTTGTTTACTGAAAACATCTGCAAAAGATTGATACACCGGAGGTAGATCGGGAAGGCTAATTGACCGGAGAGGTACAATAGAGGCTAAACAGTCCTTGGTACAAGATTTACCCCACGAAAGGACTTCCATGGTTTGCCAATTGAGTTGAGGATTATGTTTCTGCAGCCAAGGTAAACCAAGTATCACATCTTGAGAGGCTTTGGGAATCACGTAGAAGGAGAGGTATTCGGAATGGAGCACACCAACTTTCATCTTGAGACATACGGTTCGATGAGTAATTATACCATCTGGAATTCGACTTCCATCCACTGCTGTAACGGCAACTGCTGCTTCTAGAGGCATGGTTTGAACTTTAGACCGCATGACAAAGGCTGAGGAGATGAAGTTCTCGGCTGCCCCGGAATCTAGGAGAGCTGAAACTTTCACTGTAGAACTTGGAACTTCTAATTGAATAGACAAGGTCGGCTCTTTCCCAGAACGTGATTCTAGAGTAACTCCTAGCTTAACCTCTCTTGAATAAGCTAGGAGCGAGAGTTTCCCGGTCGGAGTTTGCAGAATTTAACTAAGTGTTCGGAGGACCCACAGTACATGCAGAGGTTACCCTGTCGACGACGAAGTCGTTCCTCTTCTGTGAGGCGAGAGCGCCCAATCTGCATAGGTTCTTCTGTCGTTACCGGAGACTGTGAAGAAGAGTCTTGTCGAGGCCTAGGATGATAACGTGAACTGGATCGCTCTGCCCTGGATTTCTCTAAACATCGCTCCCTGTAGCGTAGGTCAAGTTTGTTACAGAGAGAAATCAATTCATCCAGTTTAGTTGGCACGTCCCGGATAGTTAAATCATCCTTGATTCTCTCTGAAAGTCCATTCCAAAACGCGGCGATCAGGGCCTCCTCATTCCAGTTTAACTCTGAAGACAACGTGCGAAACTGAATAATATATTGACTGACAGGACGTAAACCTTGACGTAGACGGAGAATCTCCAAGGATGCTGAGGTGGTCCTGCCTGGTTCGTCAAAGATTCTCCGGAAGGAAGATACAAACTCTTTGTAATTAGAGAGGATAGGATCACCTCTCTCCCATAATGGTGATGCCCACTCCAGAGCCTGACCAGAGAGGAGGGCAATAATATATGCGACCTTAGAACGAGCTGATGGGAAACTGGCGGACATCAGTTCGAACTGGATCTCGCATTGATTCAGGAATCCTCTGCAAAGTTTTGGAGTCCCGTCAAACTTACTTGGAGAGGGTAACTGCAAGCGGGACGTAGGCAGCATCACAGGAGAAGCTGTAGTGGTAACTGGGACAACCGGAGTTGGAATCTGAACTTGAGACGTTTTAATAGCTGTATGAAGAGTCTCTAAACGGTCTGCCATAGTTTGCATAAACTGCACTATTTGTGTCTGTATAGACTCCTGGTTTTCCAGACGGGAAAGGAAATCTGACGTAGCACCGCCTCCTGCAAATTGGTCACTTGACGGATCCATGTGGCCAGTGCTTACTGTCAGGCCCGGGTGTTTTTGTGAATCCGTTAACCCGGAACCAACCACAGGTGTAGGTGCTGGGGTATGAAGAAAGCAGGGAGGACGAAGAAAGTTCCGCTTCATATATTTATTAAATAACAATTCAGTAAGGAGTTAAATGACTAGTTGTTAATCATCATTATACTGAAATATTGCAAGAATGGCAGAAATAATATGCAAGAGAAAACTCAAAAATAAATAAAAGAAATGTTCATGGAAACATATGCAAAAACAAGCTGAAGAATAAATGTTGAATTGTCCAAATATAAACAAGCTTTGATGCTGAACTGCAGATTGTGTTTAACTGGTTAATGCAGACATGGTGAATTAACTGTAAGAATTTGCAATGGAGTTTTGAGGGTTAACTGAGAAACTGTGATGAATTATCCTTGTAATGACAACATAGTAAATAAAAAGTACTGAATTGGGTTACTTGCGGGTTCCGGAGATCACTGTGAAACTGTAGTAGAAGACAAGGTGATGAATGGGTTAAATGCAGAGTTGAACAAACGAACAGCTGAGAGAAACAGAATCCTCCAGACTTTGAATGATAGGCAGACTGACAAGGTAACCTCATGCAGGACACTGGGAATCCAACTATTTCCAATAGGAGTGCAATTAACTGACAGCACAGCGGAGAGCCGGTGGATCTTTCAGCAGTGAAGGCTGCAGACGGACCTCTGGGAACGGAGGCGATATCTGGACCACGGGAATCACACAGGAATGCACGGAGAGAGCTCAGAGCTAGAGCACAGCTTTGATACAACAAAGCACTGGCCCAGAGTAACATAATCCCAGCCTACTTAAAGGCAGCACAAGCACGGGATTGGCTTACACCTGCCCACAGGTGTTTTCACAAGTGCTCAGTATTAGCTATTTGGTCTCCAACATGGCCACCTCCTATACAGCAGACACACCGCAGTGCCTTAGGCCATTTGGTCCCCGCACTCACAGTTCCCAGACTCTGCATTACCTGTGCCATTGATCACGCCGTGTCCCCACACGGGCGCACAGCACCGCGAGCAACCGCACTGGCAACGGATGAACCCCAGAACCCGCAAAGGTGAGAGACCGGTTCGTGACACCCCTGTTGTAGAAAGTCCTCGCGAAGAGGAAGAGGCCTCGTATCCTCAAGCTGTAATGCCAGAAGATCTGTGTACCAAGCCCTCCTTGGCCAGTCCGGAGCAATGACGATCACCTGAACTCTTGTTCTTTTTATTAGTTTGAGAATCCTTGGGATGAGTGGAAATCGAGGGAACACATACACTGACTGGAACACCCATGGAGTTACAAGGGCGTCCACCGCCACTGCTTGTGGGTCTCTCGACCTGGAACAGTACCTCCGAAGATTCTTGTTGAGGCGGGAGGCCATCATGTCTATTTGAGGTACACCCTATCGACTTGTTACCTCTGCGAATACCTCCGGGTGGAGGCCCCATTCTCCTGGATGGAGATTGTGTCTGCTTAGGAAGTCTGCTTCCCAGTTGTCCACTCCTGGAATGAAGATTGCTGACAGCACCACTGCATGCTTTTCTGCCCAGAGGAGTATTTTTGTTACCTCTGACATCGCCGCTCTGCTCTTCATTCCGCCCTGTCGGTTTATGTAGGACACTGCCGTTACATTGTCCGACTGAACCTGAATGGCCTGATTTTGCAGAAGATGTGCTGCTTGTAGAAGGCCCTTGTATATTGCCCTTAGTTCCAGAATGTTTATCGGAAGGATGGATTCCAGACTTGACCACTTTCCTTGGAAGTTTTCCCCTTGGGTGACTGCTCCCCAACCTCTGAGACTTGCATCTGAATCCTGAACCTGCGGCCCTCGGGAAGGTGCGAAGCTTGCAGCCACCAGAGGAGTGAAATTCTGGCTTTCGGCGACAGGCGTATCCGCTGGTGCATGTGAAGATCAGATCCCGACCATTTGTCTGGAGATCCAGTTGGAAGGACCTTGCATGAAATTTTCCACTCAGAAGAAATACTGATATCGGAAGAAAACTGTATATCCCGCACAAAACATAAACAATAATAAATGGTAATAAATGGATACAATGTATTTAAACCAGCAATTGCAATAATATTCTTACATTCATTTAGTGTCACAGCTGGAGGTGCTCCACGGAACTGAATATCACATACTCTAATACCGGAAACCCAGAGACGATTTCCCACAGAAAAAAAGTTCCTTTGTGGAGCACTCTTTTATGTAAATAATTGGAAAATGATTATTAATAAAACATAACTTTTAATTGCTCATATTCATAAAAACCTTTCTGGACAAGATCATACAATATAATTATAATGAAAAAATATTGAAAATATATATACGCTCACCAAAATAATATTGGTAGTGGTGGTATTTTAAAACATCAAAAGGTAAAGTACCTATGACACATCTACACACCGGTAATTCCACTAGGATTTTGAAGCTTTAAATGCTATTACATAATCATCTCCAGCTAATGATACCCTTGAAAGTAATCCTCATAATTAGTCATATAATTCTTTCATATGATACCTATTAGTAATTTGGCATAAAATTCTGAATATTGGATAGCATGACAGATTATCCTCTCTCTATGTCCTCTCCCTTATCGACTGTCAGATACAAATTGTGATGGACACACTGGGGATAGAAAGGAACAGCGTAGAGGTATGCCACCCCTTCTACTGCCGCCGTCTTCCGTGAGCGGACGGGGGTGAGAGCGGGACCGGCAAACGCTGTTCACGCAGGGATGGAAACTGAGTACACTCAGAAGAAATACTGATATCAGAAGAAAACTGTATATCCCGCACAAAACATAAACAATAATAAATGGTAATAAATGGATACAATGTATTTAAACCAGCAATTGCAATAATATTCTTACATTCATTTAGTGTCACAGCTGGAGGTGCTCCACGGAACTGAATATCACATACTCTAATACCGGAAACCCAGAGACGATTTCCCACAGAAAAAAAGTTCCTTTGTGGAGCACTCTTTTATGTAAATAATTGGAAAATGATTATTAATAAAACATAACTTTTAATTGCTCATATTCATAAAAACCTTTCTGGACAAGATCATACAATATAATTATAATGAAAAAATATTGAAAATATATATACGCTCACCAAAATAATATTGGTAGTGGTGGTATTTTAAAACATCAAAAGGTAAAGTACCTATGACACATCTACACACCGGTAATTCCACTAGGATTTTGAAGCTTTAAATGCTATTACATAATCATCTCCAGCTAATGATACCCTTGAAAGTAATCCTCATAATTAGTCATATAATTCTTTCATATGATACCTATTAGTAATTTGGCATAAAATTCTGAATATTGGATAGCATGACAGATTATCCTCTCTCTATGTCCTCTCCCTTATCGACTGTCAGATACAAATTGTGATGGACACACTGGGGATAGAAAGGAACAGCGTAGAGGTATGCCACCCCTTCTACTGCCGCCGTCTTCCGTGAGCGGACGGGGGTGAGAGCGGGACCGGCAAACGCTGTTCACGAAATAGAGATACAGTGATGAGCCCTAGATCCTCCGTTTGCGGTGTTAGATGGTCCTGGTTACACTGGGCATAGCAGGAGCCAAATTCGCCACCGGGAGGAGGGCAGACACCGAAAATGGATAGGATAGATACATAAATCACATGTTTGTAACTAGGCTCCTGGATGGATATATTATGGGTTAAGTCAAATAGTTACATTCCTAATCAGCCAAACTATGAGTTTCTGAAATGTATCCCAGAAGTGATGATAAATTAATAGATATCAATATGAGTCGATGGTATATTGTGCCTTTGGATACTTTAGAAAAGTGTGTGACACTGTATCCCTAACGTGTTTATATTCGGTTGTTTAACACATGTTTGAAAATTAGGGACAGCGTGAGAGTCTGCAGCCCTTTCTACTGCCTCCGTCTTCAATGAGCGGACGGAGGTGAGAGCGGAGCTTGCAGGCACGCTGACCGGAGACAGAGATACAGTATACAGCCCTACTCCCGTATGCGGTGTTAGGTGGCCCTGGTTACTAGGAGCATTGCAGGGACCAAAATGCGCCGCCGGGAGAGGAGAAGACACCTGAAAGGACAGGGTACCTGACTCTTTTGGCTGGAGGGTGTGGATGTGTGCAGGCTGTTCCCCCTGCAGCGGGGAATCAGCAGACGGCCAGAACGCGTTTCACCACGAAGGGCTTAATCACCTGTGAGCCTGACCGGAGTCAGGAGGTGTGTCAGTATTTAAAGAGGGTAGAACCAATCCTGAAACGGGGACTAATTGCCCCATCATTGATTGCCTAACTGGCTAGTAGTTTAAACCTGATGATACGAGCAGAGATATTCTTGTTAAGACAATGCCCAATTAGGCATAATCAGAAAAGGGGGCAATGAGTATTTTAATAAGACACATAGACAAAGATCAGTGGGTGTTGTGACAGATAATTTTTCATCAAATTAACACTTATTACAACAACAGCCTGCACACATCCACACCCTCCAGCCAAAAGAGTCAGGTACCCTGTCCTTTCAGGTGTCTTCTCCTCTCCCGGCGGCGCATTTTGGTCCCTGCAATGCTCCTAGTAACCAGGGCCACCTAACACCGCATACGGGAGTAGGGCTGTACACTGTATCTCTGTCTCCGGTCAGCGTGCCTGCAAGCTCCGCTCTCACCTCCGTCCGCTCATTGAAGACGGAGGCAGTAGAAAGGGCTGCAGACTCTCACGCTGTCCCTAATTTTCAAACATGTGTTAAACAACCGAATATAAACACGTTAGGGATACAGTGTCACACACTTTTCTAAAGTATCCAAAGGCACAATATACCATCGACTCATATTGATATCTAGTAATTTATCATCACTTCTGGGATACATTTCAGAAACTCATAGTTTGGCTGATTAGGAATGTAACTATTTGACTTAACCCATAATATATCCATCCAGGAGCCTAGTTACAAACATGTGATTTATGTATCTATCCTATCCATTTTCGGTGTCTGCCCTCCTCCCGGTGGCGAATTTGGCTCCTGCTATGCCCAGTGTAACCAGGACCATCTAACACCGCAAACGGAGGATCTAGGGCTCATCACTGTATCTCTATTTCGTGAACAGCGTTTGCCGGTCCCGCTCTCACCCCCGTCCGCTCACGGAAGACGGCGGCAGTAGAAGGGGTGGCATACCTCTACGCTGTTCCTTTCTATCCCCAGTGTGTCCATCACAATTTGTATCTGACAGTCGATAAGGGAGAGGACATAGAGAGAGGATAATCTGTCATGCTATCCAATATTCAGAATTTTATGCCAAATTACTAATAGGTATCATATGAAAGAATTATATGACTAATTATGAGGATTACTTTCAAGGGTATCATTAGCTGGAGATGATTATGTAATAGCATTTAAAGCTTCAAAATCCTAGTGGAATTACCGGTGTGTAGATGTGTCATAGGTACTTTACCTTTTGATGTTTTAAAATACCACCACTACCAATATTATTTTGGTGAGCGTATATATATTTTCAATATTTTTTCATTATAATTATATTGTATGATCTTGTCCAGAAAGGTTTTTATGAATATGAGCAATTAAAAGTTATGTTTTATTAATAATCATTTTCCAATTATTTACATAAAAGAGTGCTCCACAAAGGAACTTTTTTTCTGTGGGAAATCGTCTCTTGGTTTCCGGTATTAGAGTATGTGATATTCAGTTCCGTGGAGCACCTCCAGCTGTGACACTAAATGAATGTAAGAATATTATTGCAATTGCTGGTTTAAATACATTGTATCCATTTATTACCATTTATTATTGTTTATGTTTTGTGCGGGATATACAGTTTTCTTCTGATATCAGTATTTCTTCTGAGTGTACTCAGTTTCCATCCCTGCGTGAACAGCGTTTGCCGGTCCCGCTCTCACCCCCGTCCGCTCACGGAAGACGGCGGCAGTAGAAGGGGTGGCATACCTCTACGCTGTTCCTTTCTATCCCCAGTGTGTCCATCACAATTTGTATCTGACAGTCGATAAGGGAGAGGACATAGAGAGAGGATAATCTGTCATGCTATCCAATATTCAGAATTTTATGCCAAATTACTAATAGGTATCATATGAAAGAATTATATGACTAATTATGAGGATTACTTTCAAGGGTATCATTAGCTGGAGATGATTATGTAATAGCATTTAAAGCTTCAAAATCCTAGTGGAATTACCGGTGTGTAGATGTGTCATAGGTACTTTACCTTTTGATGTTTTAAAATACCACCACTACCAATATTATTTTGGTGAGCGTATATATATTTTCAATATTTTTTCATTATAATTATATTGTATGATCTTGTCCAGAAAGGTTTTTATGAATATGAGCAATTAAAAGTTATGTTTTATTAATAATCATTTTCCAATTATTTACATAAAAGAGTGCTCCACAAAGGAACTTTTTTTCTGTGGGAAATCGTCTCTGGGTTTCCGGTATTAGAGTATGAAATTTTCCATACTGTAGAGCCTTGTAGGAAGCTACCATCTTCCCCAGAAGGCAAATGCACTGATGAACCGATACCCGGGGTGGTTTCAGGACATCCCGGACCATTGATTGGATCACCAATGCTTTCTCCACCGGTAGAAAGATCCTCTGCACTTCCGTGTTAAGTATCATCCCCAGGAAGGGCAGGCTCCTTGTCGGCTCCAAATGTGACTTTGGAAGGTTCAGGATCCACCCATGATCCTGGAGTAGTCGAGTTGAGAGAGCAATATTCTGTAACAGTCTCTCCCTGGAAGATGCTTTTATCAGCAGATCGTCCAGATATGGGATTATGTTCACTCCCTGCTTGCGGAGGAGTAGCATCATCTCTGCCATGACCTTGGTGAACACCCTCGGTGCTGTGCAGAGGCCAAATAGCAGCGCCTGGAACTGATAGTGACAGTTGAGCAGCGCAAATCTTAGATAAGCGGCTAGAAGGGAGGATCGCGGTCCTCCATTATAGCCTATGATGGGAACTTTGCGGCCTGCGGTTAACCTCAAAGTTAATTGGGGTCACTCTGGTGGGTGACCCCAATTAACTTTGCAGTTAACCACAGAGTTCCCATCATAGGCTATAATGGAGGACCGCGATGATTGACAGGCAAGGAGCACAGAGCCAATCAGGAGAGCGCCATGACAAGGCACTCCCTGATTGGCTGGCGGGACCTTCAGTGACAGTAGTCATGGGGGTCCCGACAGTCAGAAAAAGGGGTTTCATGTGTACACATAGAACCCCTTTAGTGCATGGGTTCGTGTTTTAGCGTTTTTTTTTTTTAACCCCCTGGATGCTACATGGTCTGAAGAGGACCGAACTTCACCGGATAATAGGTGAGTATTTTGGGCATCTTTTCACAGGTCCACGGTGGATTCTACGGGACAAGGGGACCGAGGTGCTCCGTTGGATTAGAGGTATGTATGTGTAAGTGTGCATGTATGTAAAATAAAGCTTTACTGTCACGGTGTGTGTGTTGTGTTTTTTGGGGGAGTATTTTTTTGTAGTAGAACTATAGGTATCAGCGAGACTGTTATTTCCCCGCATGCTGGTACTTGTGGTTCTCCAAGTACCAGCTTGCGGGGGAGACTTGCTGGTAATTGTAGTTCTCCTACAAAAAACAATATTCTATTTTTTACATAAAGGCTATTGCCTCCCATCCACCACCCACGGATGGGGGGGACAGCCTCGGGCTTCACCCCTGGCCCTTGGGTGGCTGGAGGGGGGGACCCCTTGATTTAAGGGGTCCCCACTCTTCCAGGGTACCCCAGCCAGAGGTGACTAGTTGGGGGGGTATATAGGGACCTATATAAAAGTGTCCCCCGGCTGTGGCATTAACTCTCTGGCTAGTGGAGCCCGGTGCTGGATTTAAAAAATATGTGGGACCCATACATCTTTTGTCCCCAGTATTTTTTGAACCAAGACTGGACGCAGAGCTTGGTGCTGGTTGTTTAAATATGGGGGGACCCTACGCAATTTTTCCCCTGTATTTTTACAACCAGGACCGGCTCAAAGAGCCCGAGGATGGTTATGCTTTGGGGGGGGCACGCAATTTTTTTTTTACCTTTTTTACGGAAAAAAAGACCCTTTCCCACAGATAAGCATGACTATCAAAACACGGCTTGAAAAAGCAGGTCCATTTTTTTCCTGTTTTTTTTTACGATTTGTAAAAAATAACGACCGCAATTGACCAATCACTGACAAACACCAAAATACGAATGAATAGTAAATTCTCGTGTTGTATGAACAACCAGTCGCGTTTGACCGATGGTGTATTCATTTGTATTTCTGCCCTCAGCCATGAAAACCATTACGAATAGTCCCAACACTGCCGAGAGTTGTGCTTAGTAAATTCTCGTCTTCACACACAAAATCGGACAAAATCGTGACTATAGTAAATATACCCCATAGTATCTAAGTCTTCTAGTAATGTGCCTGACCACTTTACTATGGCTTTAGAAATCTACGCACAAGCAATAGTTGGTCTTAAAGCTACGCCAGTAGCTGTGTATATTGATTTGAGCGTAGTCTCAATCTTGCGGTCAGCCGAGCTCTTTTAAATCGGTTTGACACCTTCTTTGACAATCTAGAAGCGTCGACTACAGGGGGGG
This sequence comes from Pseudophryne corroboree, assembly GCF_028390025.1. Lineage (NCBI taxonomy): Eukaryota > Metazoa > Chordata > Amphibia > Anura > Myobatrachidae > Pseudophryne > Pseudophryne corroboree. The sequence continues at coordinate 637,020,363 of NC_086445.1, read as the reverse complement.
GTTTCACACTTTTTCCTGTCCTCTTCAGGGACAAGGAAAGCAAAGAGAACCCTTTTTGGGATCTGGAATTTTTTCTCTGAGTTTTCCCAGGATTTTTCAAACAAAGAGTTAAACTCCTTAGAAGCCGGGAAGGTAAGCGAGGAATTCTTACTTTCTGTAAAATATGATTCCTCCACCTGCTCAGGTACCTTCTCAGTAATATGTAAAATGTCCCTAATGGCTTCAATCATTAGTTGCACCCCCTTTGCAAGTGATGCATCCCCCCTTGCATATCCCCATCACCGTTCCCTGTATCAGAGTCGGTGTCAGTGTCAGCTTGCATTATCTGGGCAAGTGTATGTTTTTGTGGGTAAGTAGGAGGGTCTTAGACGAAGCAGTGGGGTCTGAGTATCTCAAACCCTCCACAGATTTTCTCAAAAACTGAGTTTCTTTCTCATTATGTGACGTCCTTGTTGAAATCTGGGATATCATTCCCCTTAAAGAATCCACCCATGGGGGTTCTGATTCAGAAGGCTGGGAAAGCACATTGCAGTCCTGAGTACATGGAATAGACTCTACAGGAGAATATAAACACTCTGCAGCACAGGACACAGTCCTTAGACATGGTAATGTGAGATATATACACTTACACACACACAGGACAATGTCAGACACAGTTTCTCCCGGAGTACCTTCAGAGAGTCAGAGTATAAGGAGCCAGCTTCACAGTGCCCCAGTAGGTAGTTATTATGATAAAAGCCCGGCGCTGACCAACTAACCTTAATAGGGTAGTTAGTACTGTTACCACACTCCCCCCCTGTCTATAACACCCTGGTACCGCAGAGGTATAGCTGGAGTTATCTGGAGGGCAGCGCTCCCTGTCAGCGTCTGTGTACTGTGATCTGCAGGGAGAAAATGGTGCTGGTGAGTGCTGGATTCACTCTGAGAGGAAGCCCTGCCCCTTGCAATGGCGCGTGGCTTCCCGCACTAAGTTGTTTATACTGGCCTGAGGTGTTTGTTGCTAACAGCAGGGATTAGCCCCTGTTAGCTAAGTGACCAGTTTAGGGTGAATTGCGCTGGCCCAGGACGCCCCTCGAGTGCCAATCCAGAGTGTTGCTGAGTCTGCCTGAGTGCAGCCTGTCAGAGCTGCGCTCCCACCTTTGTGCCGCCATTCCCACCGATGACCCGCTAACTGGGCCGCCGACCCTGTACTCACCACTCTTCTTTCTTCTGGCTCTGTTAGGGGGTGGCGGCCGTGCTGCGGGAGTGAGCAATCGCCTCATGGGCTTGCGATCAGCACCCCCAGGAGCTCAGTTTCCTGTCAGCAGAGATAGAGAACCTTAACTTCAAGTGTTGATTCCTACTCCCCCCCTAAGTCCCACGAAGCATTTGGGGTGGTGGGCTTGGCGTGGACCTGGTCCTCTATGGCAGATACAGTGAGGCAAAAAAGTATTTGGACAGCAACCGATTGTACAAGTTGACCCACTTAAAAAGATGAGAGAGGTCTGTAATTTCCATTATAGGTACAATTCAACTGCGAGAGACAGAATCTGGAAAAAAAAACTAGGAAATCACATTGTATGATTTTTAAACAATTTATTTGTATATTCTTGCAGAAAATAAATATTTGGACAATCAAAAAGTTTAACTCAATACTTTGTAATATAACCTCGGTTGGCAATTACAGAGGTCAAACGTTTCCTGTAGTTTTTGACCAGGTTTGCACACACTGTAGCAGGTATTTTGGCCCACTCTTCCATGCAGATCTTCTCTAGATTTGTCATGTTTTGTGGCTGTCGACGGGCAACACGGACTTTCAACTCCCTCCACAGATTTTCTATTGGGTTGAGGTCTGGAGACTGGCTAGGCCACTCCAGGACCTTAAAATGCTTCTTACGGAGCCACTCCGTAGTTGCCCGGGCGGTGTGTTTGGGGTCATTGTCATGCTGGAAGACCCAGCCACGTTCCATCTTCAATGCTCTTACTGAGGGAAGGAGTTTTTTGCCCAAAATCTCACCATACATGGCCCCATTCATCCTCTCCTTAATATGGATAAGTCGTCCTGTCCCCTTTGCAGAAAAGCAGCCCCAAAGCATGATGTTTCCACCTCCATGCTTCACAGTGGGTATGGTGTTCTTGGGATGCCATTCATCATTCTTCTTCCTCCAAACACGGCGGGTGGAGTTTATACCAAAAAGTTAGATTTTGCTCTCATCTGACCACATTACATTCTCCCAATCCTCCTCTGGATCATCCAGATGGTTACTGGCAAACTTTAGTTGGGCCTGGACATATGCTGGCTTAAGCAGGGGTACCTTTCGGGCGCTGCAGGATTTCAACCCATGACGACGTAGTGTGTTACTAATGGTAACCTTTGTGACTGTGGTCCCAGCTCTCTTGAGGTCACTGACCAGGTCCCCCCATGTAGTTCTGGGCTGATTCCTCACCGTTCTCAAGATCATTGATACCCCACGAGGTGAGATCTTTCATGGAGCCCCAGGTCGAGGGAGATTGTCAGTGATCTTGTATTTCTTCCATTTTTTTTTATAATTGCGCTAACAGTTGTTCTCTTCTCACCAAGCTGCTTACCTATTGTCGAGTAGCTCATCCCAGCCTTGTGCAGCTCTACAATTTTGTCCATGGTGTCCTTAGACAGCTCTCTGGTCTTGGCCATGGTGGGGAGGTAGCAGTCTGACTGTTTGAGGGTGTGGACAGGTGTCTTTTATACAGATAACCAGTTCAAACAGGTGCCATTAATACAGGTAACGAGTGGAGGATAGAAGAGCTTCTTAAAGAAGAACAGGGCTGTGAGAGCTAGAAATCTTGCTGCTTGGTAGGTGTCTAAATATTTATTTTCCACAAAAATATACAAATAAATTGTTTAAAAAATCATACAATGTGATTTCCTGTTTTTTTCTTCTTCCAGATTCTGTCTCTCACAGTTGAAGTGTACCTATGATGGAAATTACAGACCTCTCTCATCTTTTTAAGTGGGCCAACTTGCACAATCGGTGGCTGTCCAAATACTGGTTGATTCCCTTAATTCTAACACATATAATTTATCTTTTACACATTCTTTTCACCCTAAATGTATGAACTTTCTTGATCTCACCTTAGAGGCACAAAATGGAAAGATCTGGGGCACAAATGCCTATTTACACTATTCCAGTGCACACTATTCCCCTTGGAAAAAAAGTATTCCAAGGGGCCAACTAATAAGATTGAGGAGAAATTGCTCTGATCTGAAATCCTTTGAGGATCAAGCTAATAAGATGATTAATTGCTTTATACAGAGAGGCTACCCTATAGCCCTATTGAATAAGACACTAGATGAGGTTAAGATGATAGATAGGGACACATTATTTTGTAAAAAGAGGAAGAATACTAACAATAAAGAATTTTTTTTTGATAACAATGAACACCAGCTAGCCTTTATTATGGCATATAACGTCTATTGTCCAAAAATAAAAAGCATAATTAAGAAAAATTATATTATATTAAAACAAGATAATCTACTGGTAGACTTACTTCCAGTGGAACCAATATTTGTATACCGAAAAGGTTGATCCCTAAAGAATATACTGGCCCCTAGTTTTCTACCACCTCTAAAGAAACAAACGAATGTAAGAGATCTATGGCTATTACTAAAAATAAAAGGCTTCTATAAATGTGGGGGCAATAGATGTATTACTTGCAGCCACATACTGTAGATAACAAGACACAATATGTTAATACTGATAGAGGAGAAAAACAATATGAAATCCAAAATCCTATTAATTAATTGTAATTCAGTTTATGTAATTTATATTCTTTCCTGTGACTGTGGCCTCAAATATGTTGGTCGCACCTCAGGGAAACTCAAAACTAGATTCCTCGAACATCGGAGGAATATTTTTAAAGAGACTTCTCTTACACAGTGTCTCTCAACATTTTAACGACTTCCATAATGGTGATCCAAAAAGTCTCAAATTAATAGGGGTAGAACATATACCATTAACAACTAGAGGCGGGGATCGTTTTAAAAAGCTAGCCAGCAAGAAGTGTACTGGATGTTTAGGATGGGATCCATATACCCTGAAGGTTTAAATGAAGCTATAGAGTTGAATATAATTATTTGATAACCTCTGTATCCAAATGTAACAACTCTGTCTATATTGATATTAATATAATAATATACTTTTGATGTGATGATTATCACATCCATCATCTCTATATTCCATCTTTTATGGTCCCTTCTTCACTTTCATCTATTTAGGTATTTTACTCCCTTTGCATGATGCATCTGGAATACTAGCCTTGTTACAAAAGAATTATCCACTATTTGTATGTCTAGTTTGAGCAGACTATTTCTTTATATAGTTAGTTACCTATCTTTAATATTATCTACCTACCTATTTACTAGTAAATAAATAAATATATGAACGAAATGCCTTACTGGGCTTAGCTCGAAATGTTCCAACTGCTAATTGTGTAGTATTTATCCATTGTGCCCTTTACGGATTACTACACTGAGTACCTATCCACAGGGCGCATGCGTGGGTCATTGCCGTCTCCTTTACTCCGGGGACGTCCACCCCCTGCATCTCCTGTGACATCAGTCTTGCTGACCTGAGGTGGGCGGGAGTCGCCGGACTTGATGGGACAGCACCATCACGGACACAATATGTGGCCTCACGCTGGGTAACATCTCCGTGAGACACGCGGCGATGCTCATCCTCCTTCCAACTCGTCTGTTCTTCAGCTGCCCAGCGCCACACATACGGGCGCTGGACGCATACTTGCCTACCTAACCCTCTCCATGAGGGAGAAAATGCTCTGTTCCTGGACTCTCCTGGGTTGTGTCTATGTTGCCTTTGTGCAAAGGACCTGGACATGACAAAACGAGTGGGCAGGAGACAACTTCCGCCCTTACAGCTCCTAAATGTTTCCTTCGTTCTCCGTTCGTTTAGGGTATTTTTTTTTCTATGCAGCATTGGACCCCTCGTGGGCTCGCTTCGCTCTCCACGCATCGGGCTCGGTGTCTCGCTCCGCTCCGCTTCGCTCGCCACACTTTTCTATTCCAAATAGATTGTGACATGGACCCAGGGGGTTATGGGAAAGGTCCTTAGCGCGAAGAGAATCTAGACGCAACCCAGCTGTAATGTATGATTGCCATCACCTGTGGTGAGCTAGTTAATTGATAAGAAAGGTGTTTCACCACAGGTAATGACAATCATACATTACTAGGAAAGTCCAGGAACAGAGCATTTTCTCCCTCATGGAGAGGGTCAGGTAGGCAAGTATGGCTGGACGGCGCAGCTGATGAACCACTGCTGTTGGGACAATCACTTTTGTTTATTGTACTAGTGAACTGTGATTGTCTCTATATTATGATGTGCAGTTATGAGCACTATAGATAAACTGATTTGTAATATATAATATAGATTGAACTATTCTCAGTATAAACAACAGTCCGATCATGTGACTTGCCATCACATGACCTATTCATTGCCATGTGATGCCTATCCTGACCTATAGGAGCTTATCAGGAACTGTTTCCTAGGTAATATATGGATAACCAAAAATGCTGATTGGTTGAATACGTATTTCTCTCTCAAAAAAATTCTAAATAAACTATAGAAAACAAATGAAATGTTATTAGAAATATCTTAGGATTAAGGTTGGTCTGTCTCCTTGCTATGTACATGTTGTTGTTATGCATACTACATCTAATTATTGGTAGCAAGCACCCAAGTGCTAATTAAACCTCCATATTGCTTAGGGTATATAAATCCCTAAATGTGACATGAAACAGTATACTTTTGAAAAAGCTGCAGGCTATATGTAGCGAAACGCGTTAGTGGTTGCCAGATTGTCAGGACGTTTTACTGAATTGGAACCGAACCAGCCCCGGAATACCATATTTGAATTACAAGAGATCCAGAGAGTTTTCGGCCTATTACCATACTGCATGAGCAACCTATTCACCAAACAGGACATTGCTAAACCACCATCCCTCTAACGGTAAATTGCATGCACCTTTAAATGGATCCACTCTGCAAAGAGACTCTTGTTGCGTTGGACTAATATTTCTACAGGGGCATTATTGGAATGGACTCCATTACAAAGTTAATTTCAGTCCTGACCAGATATCAATGGTAATATCCACTTTTTAACCATTGTGTATGAATTCATAATTTTTTTTACCCTTTGCTGTATGTATGCATTAATGATGTTTTGTATTAAATTGTTTTGATATTTTATATCATGGTTATGTACTAATATATGAGTGCAGCCTTCACCCCCATTCCATTCCAGGCTGTTGCCAGCAGCCTTCCTGCAACCTAACAAACTCAGAGAACAATAAAACTAGAAAATCTCCTAAGAGCTCCCCTAGCTGTGACCAGCGAGTCTGGTGAGTAGTACTTAAAATTAGAATAGTATTTTACATGGCACATTGTGTAAAAGGGGCTCTACCTGCCATAATGTGTAAAAGAGGATTCTACCTGGAGTAATGTGTAAAAGGTAGAGATGAGCGGGTTCAGATTTACTCGGTTCTTTACACCAGAATTATCGCCCATTTCTTATTTTCTGGATTTTTCTTATTGGCTAATCAAAACACGTGACGTCCGATAGCCAATAAGGAGATTCGGATAAATCAGAATAAAACCGAACCTGCTCATCTCTAGTAAAAGGGGCTATACCTGGCGCATTGTGTAAAAGGGACTCTACCTGGCACATTGTGTAAAAGGGGCTTTACCTGGTGTAATATGGAAAAGGGGCTCTACCTGGTGTAATGTGTGTAAGTGGCGCAAAAAATGGAGACTACTGTGCAATATGATCTGGTATTATTTTGTAGTCACACCCCTTCCCCATGGAGCCCCGCCACAACATTTTGTTGCACACCTATGGTGCACACTTGCCATAATTTAAATATGGCTGTTTCTTGCACATGTCAGGACGTGTGGCCAATATAAAGTGCAATCAGTGACACTTATACTGGAGTTCATGTTTGCTGAGGAATGAGCAGTGTTAGGTTTGTGCCACAAAAAGCTCAATTTTTGACTCATGTAACCACAAACCCTTATCCTACATTTTAACTGAGTCACTCTGATATTTTCTGGCAAACTCCAGACAGCTTTAATGTGTTTTTTCTTCAGTAATGATTTCTTTCTAGCCACCCTCGCTTACAGGACAGTTTTGTACAGAGCTCCTAACACTGGCGTATTTATAATGGGTGCAGGGTGTGCAGTGGGCCTTCGTGGTCAAGGGGGCCCACATTGTACACCATGCACCTGCAATTCTTTTAATACTTACCCTCTGGAGTCCCACATCACAGCAGCAGTGCTGCAGAAATCGCTGGTGTCAAAGTAAAAAATATTACACACACACATGTGCAAACTCCAAACAGAGTGGCCTCTGTTCGTGCGCGTTGCTGCCGTGCGTACGCATACATACATGCTACGTACCCAGGCCTTGCGTATTAACGCATGGCAAGAGTATATACGGTAGCAAACGCATTTGCACAGAAAAGCCACAAAGACATGTTCAATACTTTGTTCACATAGTAGTAGAGAAAGACCACCTTTCTGTCAAAGTGACAGGTACCACGCCCCCTTTATCCTGGGGTACGCCCCCTTTAATATTAAATTATAGTGTTTGATATCGCTTTTATATAAAATGTAATATAACATTTATTGAGTTCGATATTAAACTGTATTAAAAGATAATGGCTTTGAAAAGAGTGTCACGTTACACCAGTCGCAGAATACAACATGAAGCTGTATCACAAAACAGTTTGTGATGAAAAAATTCACTATTTTGACTTTACCAGACTGTACCCTTTTGTTAACAAAACCAAAATTTTACAGCGTGTTATAGTTTTCACATTCCAGCAGATAAAACTTCATGCATGACACATATGGTACTATTTAAAAATTATACTATGTCACACATGGCACTGGTTTAAAAAGCATACTGATTTTAATGACTGTGTCCATTTTCTTAGATGCACGGAAGCATCACACCTGGTACTGATTTAAAAAGCGTATTGATTTTAATGGCCATGCATGATTAATGATGACAGCACAAATTTCAAAATGACATTCTCACACGTTATTTTTTGCAAACATATGTAGAAACAGCGTATTTGGTTTTAAATTGAAGAATATTTAAAAAGCTTAACTGTATATTACAACCTATATATCGTTGCATGCATGACATATGTTACTGTGTGTTAAATAGCACTAAAAAGTTTATCTTTATTGTGGCTGATCGCTGAACTTTGATTGCAAGCAGACATGACCAGACTTGTCGGTATTACAGCGTGACATGTCCAGACCTGTATATTAACGAAAAAAGATTTACACCAAATACCACATATTACTGTGTATTAAACCATTTATATCGATGCATACAGACCACATATTACAGTGTATTACAGAGTGTATAGCACTGTATACAAACCACATATTACAGTGTATTACAATGTGTATAACGCTACTAAGTAAAAGATGAGTCGCACAGACACTTATTTGCATTCAATATTTTTTATGTATATATGTAATGTATGTCCTTTCCCTTATGTTCAATAATCTAGGTATATACCTTTTATCTATTGGGAGGTGCTCCAAGGGATAGCGTAAGTATAGAAATTCAAAAGAAGAAGATTCCCTGTACTGGGCACACGCGGACAAGTATACTTTCTTAAAGTCAAATATCTATTACGATAGATGACCACAGATTCTAAAATATAACTTTTAATGTTATTACTAAAACATGAGCGAAATATAGTGCATGTGAATTGTGAATAATTGTGAATGAATTTAATAAAGTGAATTAAAAAGCCTAGCCACTGTAATGATGTATTTCTTCACTGTCTCCAATGTTTTAAACAGTGTTTCAGTATTAGTAACAACTAAAGTTGCCAAATGTCTTGCAATGATACATTTGTATCTGGGAGTAAACAACTCCTTCATGTATCTTAGTGATACCACCACTATTCTAATTTTGACTTCGTGTTTTCAGTGTGCGCATCACTGACTACAATTTACTGTATTTAAATGGTGGGCCATGATATAATGTTGCCTCCTCTGAATAATGTATTGATTACTTTGCTGCTTGGGGGATAATGTCCCTGTGCTCCTGTCCTAAATAATTATATGGTGCCTTATGTGTTAATTTTCTCCTTGAGCTGCCCTTATTACTGTCTAACAGAAAGTTCTCAGACAGATGGGGCTTGATATCATTCTCTACACATATGTATCGTTGATGATACTCTTTACTATATGGCTGTGAGTCATATTATTGATCCTATATCAACGTCACTTGCACATAATATGTTTTTCATGCATTTACCATACAGCCACTGCTTTTTATCAGGTTCTACTCAACATCTGTTATGCACGTGTGTAGTTTATTGAACAGTTTTTGCCAAATAGTTGATATTTATCCTTAATACTGAAGCAATTGTTTCTTTAATATCACAACCAAAGTGCTCATTAGGCAATCACCCATATATATTGTAATATTTCCTTGTATCACATTTACCAAACAGATTATTTCATAATAGGACAGTTGATTATTCAGTATTGTGTACAGCACATATATTTTCTTTATTTCTAATAGTAGATAGTGCCTGCAAGTTCATCCACACTGTAGCTGGGACCACTATGTATCCCCTCAATATTTTGCCGCTATTACATTAAACGTTACAGGGCCGGCACAATGGGATCTTATACTTTAAACCCCAGTGCAGCAATATCATCAGCTCCCTCCCGCAGCGTGTATCAGCGGGAACAAGCTACAATGTAGCTGGGACCACAACGTGTCCCCTCAATGTTTGGCCGCTATTGTATTAGGTGTTATAGGGTCGGCACACTGGGATCTTAATGGAAAGTCCCAGTGCAGCAGTGCCCTCGGTTCCTTCCCACAGCGTGTGTCAGCAGGAAGCCGCTGACCGCGGCTCTCCCGTATGAGACCACCCGCGTGGCTGGGTATACTATATAGCGGCCGTCTCCCGTGCGATAAGCACACAGGGGGACCCGCGGCAGCAGCAAATACTCTTGAGGCACAAATTATCTTAACAAGCTGGGCAACAAAAATTGTACAGTGGCTATGCTAAATATTTAAAAGGACACATAGTAAGTGCGTCCGATCCCTAACGATCGTTTCGCATTTGCTTAATCATAGGACTGTGTATAACGCTGCAAGCATACCACATATTACGGTGTATTAAACCGTTTATATCGCTGCATACATGCCATATGTTACTGTGTATTAAACAGTGTGTATATTGCTGCATACATGCCATATGTTACTGTGTATTACAAAGAGTATAACGCTGCAAGCATACCACATATTACTGTGTATTAAACCGTTTATATCGCTGCATACAAGTCATATGTTACTGTGTATTAAACAGTGTGTAAATCGCTGCATACAGACCATATATTACTGTGTATTACAGAGTGTATAGCACTGTATACAGACCACATATTACTGGCTATTACAACGTGTATAACGCTGCAAGCATACCACATATTACTGTGTATTAAACCATTTATATAGCTGAGCACCATATATTACTGTATATTACATCGTGACATGTCCAGACCTCATACAGCTCGAGGACTGAGGGCTCACCTCCCCATGTTTTAACAATGATCTAAGAACTAATGACCACAATGAGCCATGAGGTACTACATGCCTCTGTGGCATAACTAGTTAATAAATTGATGGGCGAATTGGAAATGATCTAGGAACTAATGACCACAATGAGCCATGAGGCACTACATGGCTCTGTGGCATAACTAGTTAACAAATTGATGGGCGAATTTTAGAATTCTGCCTTTCCATTATCTAGGAACTAATGACCTCAATGAGCCATGAGGCACTACATGCCTCTGTGGCATAACTAGTTAACAAATTGATGGGTGGCCGAATATTAGTTTCTGTTTATAACGATTAAAACATATCATTTAGAGGATTACTTACCTTTTGGTAAATTAGGCTGAACAGGGTTATCCCTGATTAGTGAATACATACCAAAATGCTTACACAACCAGTGAAGCAAAACTTTTTGGTCAACTGGGTTTGTATAGGGTCATCCCTGCTTAGTGAATACATACCAAGATGCTTACACAAACAATGATGCAAAACTTCTTCAGGGCATAAATAAATATATATACATATATATATATATATATACACATATACTTGACCCTGAGAATCGGGAAAAATAGCAAACTATATAGATATTTTGATTTTATTACGAATTAAACAGCATTTACAAAATTCTCATTTATATTATACAACAGCGGGGTAGCAAATATTTTAGTATACACTGTATCAGAACCCCACAGATTTTTAATTGTCCTTGAATTGACATACCTTGAGCTTTGTTGCTGTAAAATCACAAATGACATGTTTAAAATAAGGTCATTTTCAGGCCTGTTTCCTATATGTATACATATATATTTACAATTTCTTTATTATTAAAATGTACCTTTTGGCTGCGCATGGCAGCTGCCATTATCTCCGCTCTACCAATATAGATAAGAATTCAGCCTTTCCATTATCTAGGAACTAATGTCCTCAATAAGCCATGAGGCACTACTTTGATATAACAAAATGCTTACATCAACAATGAAGCAAAACAGTTGCAGGGCATGCAGGTATGTGTAGTTCAACAACAGCTCGAGGACTGAAGGTTCACCTCCCCATGTTTTAAAGATGATCTAGGAAATAATGACCACAATGAGCCATGAGGCACTACATGCCTCTGTCAGGGACGTGCAGTCAGGGGAGGCAGGGGAGGCAGTGCCTCCCCTGTCATTCATTAAAGATTAAAATAATACAAAAAGATACATATGACACATATTTTGTGTCATATGTATACTGTTTATATTATTCTAATAATTCTAGTCTATTAAACTAGTTTGGGAGGCACTGATAGCAAGTGCCTCCCGTAGACAGTGGGTACACAGTGGGAACGGGGATAAAGCTGGGGGCGGGGCCAATCACTGGGCTGAAAAAGCCCATTACAAATAACAGTGAAAGCGGCACTTATGTAAGTGCCTCGCTGGCAGGGAAAGCACGCCCCTGCTAGCGAGGCACATTTGATTGGACAGCGGATCCAGCACTGGATCCGCTGGCCCAATCACCAATACGTAGCGGCGGGACAAGGAAGGGACTCAGAGCTCCCCTCTCTTCATCTCCCGCTGACTTCTGTCCCACCGGAGGCCGGAGAGAGCCTGCCAGCACCCGCCATGCCATCAGCTGCGATCACCCGCCATCAGCTGAGCTGCCGTCACCCGCCCTCACCCGGTGATTTACAGGTAGAAGAACCGGGGAGGGGGTACAGCCAAGTGCCGCCGTGCAGCGGCGAGAAGCCCAGACCTACGGAAGAAATTGTGCGGCGGCTGGTGATCTCCTCCTCCGCACTACTGCACTCTCCCGACGGTGGCTTCTGCTCGGGACCCAGCGCTGCCAGCTCCAGCCAAGACTGCTCTTCCATGTGAGAGGGCCCGCCGCCACAGATCAGACAAGGTACATCCACTTGTCCCTATACGGATCCCCAGACTTCATCTTTGCTCTGCAGGGACCATGGAGAAGCAGCAGGTAGGGAGGGCTGGGGGCCCCAAATTGGTGGTGGGAGATTAGAGGTGATTGTGCAATATAGCATTTCGCTTTTTTTGTTTGGTCCACTTGTAGTGAGGGATATGGTATAAGAAGCCAGCGCTTGGGATCCCAGCAATCAGAAGACCGACGCCGGGATCCTGAAGTTTACACCCTTCCCACAGCCTAACCCTAATCTCCCCCCATAGTTCCTAACCTTCCCGTGGCGTTACCTAAACCTAACCCTCCCACCCAGCAGCCTAACCCTAACCACCCTGTGGCGGTACCTAACCCTCCCTCCCCCGCACCCTAACCTCCCTGTGGCGGTACCTAATCCTCCCTCCCCCGCACCCTAACCTCCCTGTGATGGTACCTAACCCACCCTCCCTCCCCCGCACCCTAACCTCCCCCGCACCCTAACCTCCCTGTGACGGTACCTAACCCTCCCTCCCCCGCACCCTGACCTCCCTGTGACGGTACCTACCCCTCCCTCCCCCGCACCCTAACCTCCCTGTGACGGTACCTAACCCCCCTGCGGCGGTACCTAACCCTCCCTCCCCCGCACCCTAACCTCTCTGTAACAGTAACTACTCAGTGCTCTCTACCTGGTGCAGCGTCTCAGTGCTCTCTACCTGGTGCAGCGTGTCTCAGTGCTCTCTACCTGGTGCAGCGTGTCTCAGTGCTCTACCTGGTGCAGCGTGTCTCAGTGCTCTCTACCTGGTGCAGCGTGTCTCAGTGCTCTCTACCTGGTGCAGCGTGTCTCAGTGCTCCCTACCTGGTGCAGCGTGTCTCAGTGCTCCCTACCTGGTGCAGCGTGTCTCAGTGCTCTCTATCTGGTGCAGCGTGTCTCAGTGCTCTCTACCTGGTGCAGCGTGTCTCAGTGCTCTCTACCTGGTGCAATGTGTCTCAGTGCTCTCTATCTGGTGCAGCGTGTCTCAGTGCTCTCTACCTGGTGCAATGTGTCTCAGTACTCTCTACCTGGTGCAATGTGTCTCAGTACTCTCTACCTGGTGCAGTGTGTCTCAGTGCTCTCTATCTGGTGCAGCGTGTCTCAGTGCTCTCTACCTGGTGCAGCGTGTCTCAGTGCTCTCTACCTGGTGCAGCGTGTCTCAGTGCTCTCTACCTGGTGCAGCGTGTCTCAGTGCTCTCTACCTGGTGCAGCGTGTCTAAGTGCTCTCTACCTGGTGCAGCGTGTCTCAGTGCTCTCTACCTGGTGCAGCGTGTCTCAGTGCTCTCTACCTGGTGCAATGTGCCTCAGTGCTCTCTACCTGGTGCAATGTGCCTCAGTGCTCTCCACCTGGTGCAATGTGCCTCAGTGCTCTCTACCTGGTGCAATGTGCCTCAGTGATCTCTAACTGGTGCAGTGTGCCTCAGTGCTCTTTACCTGGTGCAGTGTGCCTCAGTGCTCTCTACCTGGTGCAGTGTGCCTCAGTGCTCTCTACCTGGTGCAGTGTGCCTCAGTGCTCTCTACCTGGTGCAGTGTGTCTCAGTGCTCTCTACATGGTGCAGTGTGTCTCAGTGCTCTCTACATGGTGCAGTGTGTCTCAGTGCTCTCTATCTGGTGCAATGTGTATAACGTGCTCTGCCTGGCGCAAAGTGTAGAACGTGCTCTATGTGGCGCAATATGTATAACGTGCTCTGCCTGTCGCAGTGTGTATAGGAGGTTCTATCTGGTGCAATGTGTATTAGCTGCACTACTGTGTGGTGTAATGTGAATTGCCACGATTATGTTGCCACGCCCCTTCCCCATGAAACAACGCCCCTAAATTTTTGCTGCGCGCCTTCGGCGCGCACTGTCCATGCTTTCACGTGTATTAATGGGGGAACCAAGCATTGTAGTATGTACCTAATTTTGCACATCTACAGATGGGTCCATGTTTATCTTGACCTTTAATAGGATTAACTGAGCCAGGGCAGTCGGATTTAATCCCCTGCTGTATTGTTCTCTGTATTGTATTGCAGCTGAGAACAATAGATTAAGGGTTTATGTTAATAAACCATGTTGTGCCTAGGCGCAGCAAACTAGCCAAGATAACCGTGGACCCATCTGTAACTTAAAAATGTGTCCTCCCGAATGAAAAATGTGCCCTACCCGTGATCAGCACCCTGCCCTAAAAAAATCCTAGAGTGAACACTATGGGTACTTTGCGATCTGTCCTGTAATCACAGTATATACACAATTGCTGCAGTACCACACTACCCCCTGTGCACTCTAATGTATTTGCTTTCCCTAAAAAGTGAGCTGAGGTTTGTGTTCTTGTGCGACTGTGGATGTACATGAGAAGCCAGTGCCTCCCCAGCCATTGACTTCACCGCACGTCACTGGCCTCTGTGGCATAACTAGTTAACAAATTCATGGGCGAATTGGATATGATCTAGGAACTAATGACCACAATGAGCCATGAGGCACCACATGGCTCTGTGGCATAACTAGTTAACAAATTGATGGTCGAATATTAGAATTCTGCCTATCCATTATCTAGGAACTAATGACCTCAATAAGCCATGAGGCACTACACGCCTCTGTGGCATAACTAGTTAACACATTGATATAGTAAAATGCTTACATCAACAATGTAGCAAAACTGTTGCAGGGCATGCTGGTATGTGTAGTTCAACAACAGCTCGAGGACTGAAGGTTCACTTCCCCACGTTTTAAGGCTGATCTAGGAACTAATGACCACAATGAGCCATGAGGCACTACATGCCTCTGTGGCATAACTAGTTAACAAATTGATGGGTGAAATCATTCATTTTTGGTCGACGCGGGCTGCGTTTGTTCGGGTTGATACAGCCGTGATGTATTTACATAGCCAACGGACTAACATTCTTCTTTAGGCCGTTATGTCCGATCGAGGGCGTTGCAAATTGTTCGTTCGCCGTTTCAGTGATGGTTGTGCGAATTGTTGTTTTGCCCAATTATGCTAGGACAGTGCATTAGCGCATCTGTAACATTGCAACTTGGTAAGCTAATGGGATTGATATATATGAATGGTATTGAATGTGAATTAAAAAAACAAAACAAATCAACTCTAGGGTACAGACTATATAATAGGTAGCATGTATCACCATCCCAAGTTTGTGATAAACCACAGGGCAATTCCACTGGATATTTATCCTATAATTTTGGTATAATTTTTAAACAAATAATACTATGTGATCATGTGCAATCTGACTATCTGCACCAGTATTATGTGTTCCAGAATCATAATATATATGATAAATATATAGCGTTTAAATAAGATACCGTATTCTCACACTGACATACATATGAAAACCGATAATAAGCAGTTTCGGCTACTGTAATCCTTTACATGATGATTTTGGTATATACACATATACTACAGGTCACTACAAAGATATGAATCATGATATATAAGATCGCTAAACAAAACAAGAGATCTGTAATGATTTCTGACTAACTAGTTAACTCAGTATACAGTAATCATATAGGTCCCTGTGTCATATAGATATGTGCTTGGCATAAATATTTCCAAACGTTCCTAAATCTAAGATGTTTCATGCATGTTCTAACACTAAATATTGTAAATAGAATATCAACACGACAGATGATATAACTGAATTTATCATGATGAATCTTATATATTCCTATATTTTGCTAATGTAATACCCTTATGGGGGTAAAATTTTTAAACATATAATACTATGTGATCATGGGCAATCTTCCTATCTACACCAGTATTATGTGTTCCAGAATCATAATATATTTGATAAATATATATCTTTTAAATAAGACACAGATGCGTTAAATTGAATAGTAACAATACTCGTATGTTATGTTGGTAATAATGTAACAGGCTATTTTAACATAACAGATCCTATTTAGGAAAATGATGACATGATATGCCTAGTGACCCAATAGTTATTAAAACTTTTTACTGTAAATATAATGTTTGTGCATGCATACACCATGAGATATGTACTTCTATTAAGCACAAACAAGCATACTGGCATTCTACTCTAACATTTAGGGTAAAAGATTAGAATGGATCAAGGTAGCATAGCGTAAGGACAGATATAGGTTCAGCGGCCTCTTTGACAATCCATGTTATGGATATGAAGTAAACCCACCATTAATAAGCATTAAAAAGGATACCAAGAATAGGATTTTGACATATGGCCCCAGATTTTCAAATAATGGATGTGTAGCGTATCTCCTTATTTAATCCTAATGAAGTCATAGTATTCAACAGGCATATGTATCTAGATTTTTCTTTAGTGACTACTTAGTAATGTTACCACCACTTATACCTAACTCAAACTGTTCTAGATCATAAATTTTCACCTTTTTGTGATTACTAGTGTGGAATCGTAGAAAGTGTCACGCCAAAACTTGTAATTTTCTTCATGTTGCTTATATCTCTTTGTGTATTTTTAATGATATACACATGATCTAATATTCGTTTTTAAAAAGCATCTTAGTCATGCCGATATATTTATAAATGAATGGGCCTATTAAGCAGTAAATTACACCAAATGTGTGGAGCAGTTAATGAATCTTTTTTATTTCTGTTTTATTGTTATTTCTGTCACAGAACTTCTGAGTGATATGAATATATTGGCATGCTTGACATGGTCCACAGGGATAACAGACAGATAACGATGGATTTTTCCTCTGATGCTTGGAAAAGTGACTTTTAAATAAATTATCCCGTAAATTTGTTGATATCTTCCAGATGATCTGTATGGTCTTATCAAATTCTTTCTTAAGATCATAAACAGTGTTGAGTATATATCGATATTTGTGTAATGACGCATTGATGTGTATCCACTCTTTACAGTATGTAACGATGTATCTTATTTGGCACAAGGTGCGTTCTCTTGTCTTGGATATAAGTAAAGATATACTTGAAGTTTTATTGTTGGCATTATAAGATTTCTGCAGGTTCTGTTTTTCATAGACCATCATAGTGTATATCTTTAACTAATCTTGCTCTTTTTCTATAAATTTCAACATCCGATCAATTTCTTCTGGTTCGGATATATTCTCCTTTTGGAACTGATCTCAGAGTGACGGGATAATGGGAACTGATGTGGTGTAAAATGCTGTTGGCGGACGTGGTCTTACGGAAAACAGCGGCGATAATTTCTCCAACGGCTGTTTTGGAAATCTGCAAGTCATGAATAGTATTATTATTGTGACTTATATCCGATGTAAGTTTAAGTACTAAGTCGCTATTATTAAGAAGTTTAATAATTTTTCTAGACGGGTAGATATTAACACTCTACGGGAACGGGCAGAGGAAGGTGAGGAATCCACCTCAGATGTTATAGATGTTTGGGCAAACAAATTTTGAAACCAGCACATGTGTCGATTCATCAGTGCATCCGCCTGCTGGGGAAGATGGTAGCATCTTACGAGGCTCTACAGTATGGCCGATTCCAGTCGAGGGTGTTCCAGTGTGATCTACTGGACAAATGGTCCGGATCGCATCTACACATGCACCAGAGAATAATCCTGTCAACGAAAGCCAGAATTTCGCTCCTGTGGTGGCTACACAGTTCTCACCTCCTAGAGGGACGTAGGTTCGGGATTCAAGACTGGAGCCTAGTGACCACGGATGCAAGTCTCCGAGGTTGGGGAGCAGTCACGCAAGGGGAAAGCTTCCAAGGAAGATGGTCAAGTCAAGAAACACTTCTTCACATAAACATTCTGGAGTTGAGAGCCATTTACAACGGTCTTCTACAAGCGGCGCATCTTCTTCAAAATCGTCCCATACAGATCCAGTCAGACAATGTAACAGCATTGGCTTACATAAACTGTCAGGGTGGAACGAAAAGCAGAGCTGCAATGGCAGAGGTAACAAGAATACTCCTCTGGACAGAAAGACACGCACAAGCTCTGTCAGCAATCTTCATTCCGGGAGTGGACAACTGGGAAGCGGACTTCCTCAGCAGACACGATCTCCACCCAGGAGAATGGGTCCTCCACCAAGAGGTCTTTGCGAAGGTAGCAAATTGTTGGGGCATTCCTCAAGTAGACATGATGGCATATCATCTCAACAAGAAGCTTCAGAAATATTGTTCCAGGTCGAGAAACCCACAAGCAATAGCAGCGGATGCACTGGTAACCCAGTGGGTGTTCCAGTCGGTGTATGTGTTCCCTCCACTTCCGCTAATACCAAATATTCTCAAGATCATAAGAAGAACAAGGGTTCGGGTGATCCTCATTGCCCCAGACTGGCCAAGGAGAGCTTGGTATCCAGATCTTCAGGAGTTACTGATAAAAGATCCTCGGCCTCTTCCTCTTCGCGAGGACCTGCTTCTTCAGGGGCCGTTTGTTTATCAATACTTACCGTGGCTACGTTTGACGGCATGGCTGTTGAGCGCCAGATCCTAGCCCGAAAGGGCATTCCCAACAAGGTCATTCCCACACTTATTCAGGCCAGGAACCAACGGTGGAGTTTCAATTAGGACGTCTTCTCCTATTTCTACAGGCTGGTGTGGATGAAGGCTTAAGATTGGGGTCTATCAAGGTCCAAATTTCGGCCTTGTCCATTTTCTTTCAGAAACAATTGGCTTCCCTTCCTGAAGTTCAGATGTTCCTGAAGGGGGTTCTGCACATCTAACCACCATTTGTGCCTCCTACGGCACCATGGGACCTTAACGTGGTGTTACAGTTCCTTCAATCAGATTGGTTTGAGCCTCTGCAAGAGGTTGAGTTAAAGTTTCACTTGAAAAGTGGTCATGCTGTTGGCCTTGGCATCCGCGAGGCGGGTGTCTGAGTTGGGGGCCTTGTCTCACAAGAGCCCCTATTTGATCTTTCATGAAGATAGGGCTGAACTGAGAACTCGTCAGCACTTTCTTCCAAAGGTTGTGTCTTCATTCCATATGAACCAGCCTATTGTGGTGCCAGTGGCTACTGACACCTCTGCTCCTTCAGAGTTCTTAGACGTGGTCAGAGCTTTGAAGATTTACGTTACGAGGGCAGCTCGTATTAGGAAAACAGAAGCATTGTTTATCCTGTATGATCCCAACAAGATTGGGTGTCCTGCTTCTAAACAGACAATTGCACGATGGATCAGATGTACGATTCAGCATGCTTATTCCACGGCAGGATTGCCGGTACCGAATTCGGTTAAGGCCCACTCTACTAGTAAAGTGGGTTCTTCCTGTGCGGCTGCCCGGAGTGTCTCGGCTCAACAGTTTTGCCGAGCAGCTACTTGGTCAGGGGCAAACACGTTTGCTAAGTTCTACAAGTTTAACACCTTGGCCGCTGATGACCTTAAATTCGGTCAATCAGTTCTGCAGGAACATCCGCACTCTCCCGCCCGTACTGGGAGCTTTGGTACAACCCCATGGCACTAAATGGACCCCAGCATCCTCTAGGACATTAGAGAAAATAGGATTTTTTTTTTTTAAACACATTTTATTGGATGGATCATAAAATAATTACATTTAACAACATAGCACCCTGACATTTTGGGTGTTTAAATAACAAATGTAATTACAGTAAATTGTTACGATAACAGAATGGATCCTTTTTTTTTTTTTCCCCTCATATTTTAGGAATTAAAGTTAAGGCATATGTAGTGGGAGACTCTCGGCAACGGAGTGGCTTTCCGTCATAGAGAGTCAGCAGAAGAAATAAGAGAAGAAGGGTACTCAAAGAGCGAGTAGAAGGGTACAGAGAAGCGTAGGAAGCTAAGCGCTTCCAGTCGGAGATAGAGAGAGGGGGAATAGATAGGGGGTGGAGGGGTGGCCTTCGGGGGCCGGAGGTGGTTCGGACCGTGGCTTACCGTGTCAGGTTATAAATGGGGAGGAGGCCTGTTGTAGGTTTAGCCACGGGGACCATACTTTGTCAAATTGTTTTGAGGTGTTACGTATGACTGCGGTCATATATTCCATTTTGTGGACATACCATATCCGGGATATTATCACCGGCATTAGTGAGGGGGTCGGGTTCTTCCAGTCCAAGGCTATTTGGCATGTCATTGCTGAGACTACGTGTCGGAGCAGTTTGTTTTGTTGTCTATTGAGGGTTGGGAGGGTCATGGGGAGCAAAAAGTATTGGGGGTCAGGGAGAATGGGGGTGTCAAACAAGCGCGAGAGCAAAGTAATGAGTTCACTCCAGATTTTGGAAATTTTGGGGCATGTCCACCAGATATGTAAGAATGAACCGATGTCCGAACAGCCTCCCCAGCATCCATCTGAGGTGTCTGGGAACATAGTGTGTAGACGAGAGGGGACATAGTACCATCGATAAAGTAACTTGTAGATATTTTCTTTGATTCTCACACATATAGAGCTAGAGGTCGCGTGGCTCTACTCATACCTGGAGGGAAGGCTGGGAATATCACAGGGTTGCAAGCAATTGTAACTAAGTTATAACAGTAATAACAGAGAATAATTACGACTTTGGTGTTTAGACGGGAGTCGGTTCTTCCGTTGCCCTCGTTCATGTCAAGGCGTGGAGGCCTTGCATCAATAGTTCGTGTACTTTTCCACATCAGGAGGTTTCTCCAGATCAGGGAGGGTCTTTGTCCACGTTGCGCTGTCGGGTCACCCGTGTCCAGTCGGGAAGAGGAGATTGAGGGTGTGGCGGTTTGGATGCTGAGGCCGCCATGTCAACTACAGATGATGCTGGGAGGAGATCTAGCTTTGCCAGCAATTCCTGTCCTTGGGTTAAGGTCTTGACAGAGTGAACCGAGTTGTTGACCGAGACGTGTAGTTGGAAGGGGAATCCCCATCTATATCTGATCTGGTGTTGGCGCAGGACCCGGTGACTGGCTGGAGGTCTCGCCGCTTTTGGATTGTGGAGGGTGCCAAGTCCTGGAAGATCTGTATCTGCATGCCTTTGAACAGGATCTCCGATGAGTCTCGAACGGAGGACAAGATCTTCTCCTTTGTGCGGAAGTAGTGGAAGCGGACAATAATATCCCTGGGCGGTTGGGCGGAAGACGGTTTTGCACGGAGTGCTCTATGTGCCCTATCACAGTGACACTCTTTGTCCGTGAGGTCTGATATTAAATGTTTGAAGAATTCTCTCAAGAATGATGACAGCGATGGACCGAGGACCGATTCTGGGACGCCGCGTATGCGTAGGTTATTTCTACGCGAGCGATTTTCTTGGTCCTCTTGTCGCTCTTTGAGGGTCTCCATTTCCTCGTGCAGTCTAGTGAGCTCTCTGTCAAGGCGGTGTTGAGAGCGGCAGAGGTCGTCCGTCTTTGTTTCCAATTCGTCCGTTCGGTTGCCAAGAGCTGTAAGGTCCGATTTAAACTCAGCTATAGCATTCGAAAGTTCCTGTTTGAACGCGGACTGTACTCCCTCTAGTAGGCTCGACATGACCGCCTGTATCTGGGGGTCGATACCCGTTTTCGACGAACACGGGGAGGGGGGGAGCTTGTGGCCATGGTGGGGTTCTGCGGGCCCTTAGACTTTGAGCCAAAGAAGTTGGTCGGGGCTTGCGATGCTTTTTTGTTTTTGGACATAGTGGCATATATCAGAAAAAAAGGGGGAGGATAAAGGTGGGGGTGAAAAAAGGGGAAAGAAAAATTATTGATGCTAGGACACAGGTCAAGGTCCGTATAGTGAGCGGAAAGTCCAGACAGGTCAGATATTCCGACCGCGGAGTTGAGAATAATATGTCAGAGCGTTATATATAGGGTCCGACCGCTTAGCTATGGCACGTGTAGTATTTTATTATTTTGCGTTAAATCATCCTGAAAGCCATTTTGAGAGTGTGTCGGGGACATGTGGGTCCGAGTGTCATAACGCTGAGGCAGTGATTCTCCTAAGCGCCAACTCCGCAGCTGGGGTAGCTCATAGCTTGATCCCCCGTTCAGTGGCCCGGGCGCACATGGTTGGTATTAGAGCACTTTCATGGCCGTCGCCAATGTGGGCAGAAGTGCAAGCAAATTCTGTCTTCCTGCCGGGGTGAGGTATAAGTGATGTAGTGCAGCTTATGCTTATCCTGGCTGGGTGCCAGATAGCAAGATGGCGGTTCTG
This sequence comes from Pseudophryne corroboree, assembly GCF_028390025.1. Taxonomy (NCBI): domain Eukaryota; kingdom Metazoa; phylum Chordata; class Amphibia; order Anura; family Myobatrachidae; genus Pseudophryne; species Pseudophryne corroboree. Next base: position 636,997,818 of record NC_086445.1, on the reverse strand, counting down.
GGTTGTTGTCGCAGGTCTCTGTGGAACTGGGGTGCATATAGGGGAAGGCCGGTGTGGCAGCAGCAAGTATTCACAGTATTCCAGTTGGGCCGGGTACTGAAGGTAATGCTGCCCTTTTCTGATGTGTTGTAGAGACTTCTAGGGCTGCATGCAGGTGTGCACAGCCCTCACCAGCCTGTATCCCGGAAGACCAAAATGGCCTCCGCAGTTCCCCCAGGGCTGCTTTCCTCACCCCTTTTATCTCCTGTGGGGTTGTCAGTGATTTAGGGGCCCTCTATATGTATTGTGGGGCGTCCAGCTACACATGGGGGAGAGATCCGGGGTCCTGGGAGGCCCGTCACGGCCGCGCTCCGATCCCGGAGCTCACGGCCGGGCTGTCTTCAAACTCCGGTCCCCGGCTGCAGGGTGTGTGTTAGGCCGCGACGGCCGGAGGCTGCAGGGGGCCGCAGGACCGTGTATTTGGCCTCGTTTTTCCGCCGGAGGGGTCACGCGAGGGGGACGAGGTCACCGCCGGTTGCTGTGGGCGGTCCTGAGGGGGAGAGTTGAGGTCCACGGCTCCTGCGAGTAGCTCCCGAGTCCGGCCCCGCGAGGCGCTGAAGTCGAGGCCCCGGCTTCAGCTGGGGGGGAAAGGCCGCAACCCGCAAAGGCAGCCAAGGCTGCCCTCCGATTCCGCGGCTCGCTTCCCCGGTTCAGGCAGGTACAAGCAGAGGTGGTGGGGGAAGTGCAAGGGGCACCAGGGCACTGCAGAGGGGTTATTTAGGTTTTATTTGAGTCCAGATGGCAGGAGCTCAGAGGTAGTGCCGCTTCTCCCATTGCCTGCCAGGCCACCGAATCGAGAAAATAGGATTTTATATACCTACCGGTAAATACTTTTCTCGTAGTCCGTAGAGGATGCTGGGCGCCCTCCTAGGGCTCCTTTTTCCTGCATATTATCTTTTCTTCTTGCACAAGTTATCACGTGTTAAGTTGTTGTTCTGCAGTTGCTGTAAAGTTATTCATGCTTGTTGGCATGTGTTTGAGTTGTATACCATGTTGTGCGGCATGGTTGAGGGTGTGTGAGCTAGTGTGAATCTCGCCACTAGCTTAAAGTAAATCCTTTTCTCGAAGTTTGTCCATCTCCTCTGGCATAGTTCCTATACTGAGGTCTGGAGGAGGGGCATAGAGGGAGGAGCCAGTTCACACTGTAAAAAAGTCTTAAAGTGCCGAAGGCTCCTGCGAACCCATCTATACCCCATGGTTTTAAATGGACCCCAGCATCCTCTACGGACTACGAGAAAAGGATTTACCGGTAGGTATATAAAATCCTATTTTCATATCCATACAATTGATGGTCCAGCAGTGCTAAATGTGTTATGTAGCCTTTTTTTTCTTGGGCATGCCTTTATTTTTTCTTTTCTTAAAATGCTCTTTGGTCTTCATTATCACAGCTAATTTGGAATTCACAATATGACCAACAGTTTATGGAATTAGGGGGGCATTTACTGTAACTCTAAAAGCTGACCTTCTCTTAATGATTACCAGATTGAGGCTACTTGAAAGTCAATTGTTAGGGCAGTAGCTTTCATCTATGTAAACTTGGAACTTACACAGCACATGGTTGTAAAATGTATGCAATTATAGTTTTTACATTTATATTTATTTTTTAAATTATATATATATATATATATATATATATATATATATATATATATATCACAGAGTTACAGGCGGCACTCACGGACTCACTCAGAAAACGACTGGGAACCCCAAGTCTGCTTACAACGTTTCGGAATTTATTTCCTTCGTCAGGTAACAATTGTTACCTGACGAAGGAAATAAATTCCGAAACGTTGTAAGCAGACTTGGGGTTCCCAGTCGTTTTCTGAGTGAGTCCGTGAGTGCCGCCTGTAACTCTGTGATATTCTCCATTAACAAGAGGAGGGCACCCGGCATTGAGCTTTGTTGGTTGATTGGAGTGCCGGATATTGCTTGCTTTATATATATATATATATATATATATGGACAACATTAGCTTTGTGTGTGTGTAATCCTAAAAATCTTGCATGAACAAAGTCTTAAATCTTGAACCTTATATTTCTTGATAGAATGCCACAGGCATCTATCTATCTATCTATCTATCTATCTATCTATCTAGCTAGCTATATATAGACTACCTCTATGACTGTTTATTATTACCCAGTTTTGTCTTCTCATTGTGTCCAGTTGTAAAGCGCAACGGAATTTGCTGCGCTATATAAGAAACTGTTAATAAATAATATCTATCTATCTATCTATCTATCTATCTATCTATCTATCTATCTATCTATCTATCTATCAATCAATCAATCAATCACTCTTTACAAGGTAGACGGTGTTAGATATAAAAGCTGTACACTCTCTTTTAAAACCTGTCATGTTTGTAGTACAGTTATTTTTGTCCTAGGAAGCTGAGTGCCCCAATGCTTTAAATATACAGAGGCACTTCGTAAAAACAGGTGGTATAATGCCTGACAGGAGGCTATATAAATCGGAATGACCAAACGTTTTTACAGCTATAGTACAGGACAGCTTCAGGCTCAGTCATGCCAGCAAAAGTTCCCATTAAAAAATCCCCTGCTCCACCAAAAGCTGCACAAAGTAAGGCTCCAGAAGTAACAATGCCTGTTGCTCCAGCTGTGGAAACTAGTGGTGCAGTTCCAGAGGTTCCTGCACCAGTTGCTGAGACCCCTGTTTCAGTACCAGAGACCTCTGTTCCAGTTCCAGAGACCCCTGCTACTGATACCCCTGTTCCAGAAACCACTGTTCCAGATACTCCTGAAACAAAACCAACAGAAGAAAAAGCTCCTGAGCCGGTGATTCCTGAGGTTCCAAAGGATGGTAAGTAACTAATCATATTAGTAATTAATATTATAACACAAAATAAAAAATATTGTATGAAATCATTATTTTATGAATGTTGTAGATAAACAAATGTTGATTTGCAATATGTTGTGATTTACATGTACAGATTGTTGATACTGGCTATTGGTTTGATTTATGCTTACAGATATTTGATATTGGCTATGTTTACTACTGTGGCAGGAAAAGCAGAATTCATTTTAAGGGGTCCACCTACTGTATGTATTATATGTATCAAAGTCCCATAGACAAATGCGGGGAGTGGGGGGGTGGGGGGTTCAGTTGCCTGGAACCCCCTCCCCCTTTAGCCCACACCATAACCAATGTAGCAATTGTATATATAGCTGCTGTGTTAAAGATCTCCTCAGTATTACATATAAAATAATTAGCAACTTCGGTGGACCTTTTAAAATGTGTCAGCCAGCAATTAACACACATGTGTGCACAAACTGGGAGATCTGTAAAACATGCACTGTTAGGGGTGCTCTGCTACAGACCATAAGCTTAATTATTAATACTGTAATGTCTACATATATGTCCAGGGCAGTTTCTAGGTTCTTCTGCTGCTCTCCCAGACTTGATTCAATGCTATGGATGGAATATATACGATTTCCCCAAAGGATTGGTGCCCACATCTGATATAAAGCATTCAGCTCAGGCAGGATGTCCCTAATGCCACATCTAATGGCTTACTGTTATCGCTGGCCCTACATATGCCAGAATTATGACATATGCCAAATTTTGCGGGACAGTCCTGTTTTATATTTGAAACCCCCCCCCCCCCCCCGCTGTGCGCAGGTTTAAAATGTGCAGACAGTTTTAGATTGGGGAGCAGCAGCATGTCTAAACTCAAATCTAAATCTAAAAAGCAGTGTAAAAATAAAGTTGACCAGCATTTGTTGGCTACATGCAGAAGCAGCCAGTACTGTATTTCCCCAGCATAACATTTTTTTATTTGCATCCCTTGCATTGCAGCATTGCATCATCTTTTGTCCAGATGGAAAGTTACTTGCTTTCTTTCTTTGCTTTATAATCTGAATCTTGTCTTCTACGTTTAGGATAGCAAAAGGGGAAAATCAAACTAGCAAACAACAAACAAAAAATGTATCATTTTTAAGCATTTTTCTTGTTTTGGAAAGGTAAATTAATACAGAACCATAAAGTATCTATATTTTAATTTATCTATCTATCTATCTATCTATCTATCTATCTATCTATCTATCTATCTATCTATCTATCTATCTATCTATCTATCTATCTTATATGCTGTTCTGTCTGTTTTTTTGTGGGTACTACCTAAAAAAAACCATATGTTGTTGAATCACTGGTCACTAGTGCTACAATTGGCAAAACAGTATCAGCACATGGGTGAGAAAACCATCAGCATCAAAGGGTTTAAATATAATTTTTTTCTCCTAAAATAGTAATATTTTAAAAAATATTTTCCATATTTTCTTATCTTTCAATTTATTAGTCGTGAAAGTGAAACTGGAAGCCCAAAGCCAAACTTCCAGTTCCACTGTTCATGTGAAAAAGACCCCAAGACTGGCTGATCAAGCAATTAGTGTCCAGCATTGCTCAGCTACCACAGAAAATTACAGCATGAGAACATTTCTAGCATTGGAGTATGCAGATAGAGAAATTATATACTGTACTATTTTCGCTATCACCACATATTAGTAAGTAGGGCTCCTTAAAATAATAATTCTGAAAGTATTACAGCAATAAATGGTCGGAGACACTAGCTGCATTGGCTACACAGTAATAATAATATTTGGAACACAGTGTATTCACACTGATTTATACATTGTCATTCAGCATGTGCCTGTTTTGTCTGACAACCATAATGGTCTGATGGGTGACATGATATCAGCACTTGAAAATGTTGCTACAGTAGTTTCAGGGCCACTTCTGGAAATCCCAGCTGTCTTTATACATTTGGTGGCACACATCATGTCACACTTCTTTCAGAACACTCCAAGCAATTGATTTGCACAACCAAACCTCCTATATCATATTAATACACGCAACTAGTACAGTTTTTCCAATAATGTATTTAAAATACACAATAATTAGCATGCCATGCGGCAGCCTTGATCGTCCAACCTCATGCGCCACAATCAGACACTTAATACATGAGCTGTTTGCTCCTGTGTTGTAAGCTAAGTAATTCTAACTATATGAAGCTAGCATTAATTGTTTGTTTAAACTATTGCAGCTAAGCAGATCTATATAATGTGCAGTCACTGATGGTTGATGGATTTGCCATTGATGGGGGAGATCTGATATCTATCCCTAGCTTAGCTGCAATGGTTTAACTAACAATTACAACCAGCTTCATATAGGGGGTCATTCCGAGTTGTTCGCTCGTTATTTTTTTGTCGCAACGGAGCGAATAGTCGCTAATGCGCATGCGCATTGTCCGCAGTGCGACTGCGCCAAGTAAATTTGCTATGCAGTTTGGTATTTTACTCACGGCATTACGAGTTTTTTTCTTCGTTCTGGTGATCGTAATGTGATTGAAAGGAAGTGGGTTTCTGGGCGGAAACTGGCCGTTTTATGGGAGTGTGTGAAAAAACACTACCGTTTCTGTGAAAAACGCGGGAGTGGCTGGAGAAACGGAGGAGTGTCTGGGCGAACGCTGGGTGTGTTTGTGACGTCAAACCAGGAACGACAAGCACTGAACTGATCGCAGATGCCGAGTAAGTCTGGAGCTACTCAGAAACTGCTAAGAAGTGTCTATTCACAATTCTGCTAATCTTTCGTTCGCAATTTTGATAAGCTAAGATTCACTCCCAGTAGGCGGCGGCTTAGCGTGTGCAAAGCTGCTAAAAGCAGCTTGCGAGCGAACAACTCGGAATGACCCCCATAGTTAGAATTAGAAGGCTGCCTACTGTATGAAGGAGCTGCATGTGTTAAGTGTATGTCTGTATGTATGCACAGTGCATCTGGAAAGTATTCACAGCGCTTCACTTTTTCCACATTTTATTATGTTACAGCCTTATTACAAAATGGAATAAATTATTTTTTTCAGTCAAAATTCTACACACAATACCCCATAATGACAATGTGAAAAAAGTTTTTTTTAGATTTTTGCAAATTTATTAAAAATAAAAAACTAAGAAATCACAAGTACATAAGTATTCACAGCTTTGCTCAATACTTTGGTGATGCACCTTTGGCAGCAATTACAGCCTCAAGTCTTTTTGAATATGATGCCACAAGCTTGGCACACCTATCTTTGGGCAGTTTCGCCTATTCCTCTTTGCAGCACCTCTCAAGCTTCATTGGGTTGGATGGGAAGCGTCGGTGCACAGCCATTTTCAGATATCTCCAGAGATGTTCAATCGTATTCAAGTCGGGCTCTTGCTGAGCCACTCAAGGACATTCACAGAGTGTCCTGAAGCCACTCCTTTGATATCTTGGCTGTGTGCTTAGGGTCGTTGTCCTGCTGAAAGATGAACCGTCGCCCCAGTCTGAGGTCAAGAGCGCTCATAGAACAGGTTTTCATCCATGATGTCTCTGTACATTGCTGCATTCATCTTTCCATCTATCCTGACTAGTCTCCCAGTTCCTGCCGCTGAAAAACATCCCCACAACATGATGCTGCTACCACCATGCTTTACTGTAGCGCGATGGTATTGGCCTGTTGATGAGCAATGCCTGGTTTCCTCCAAACATGACGCCTGCCATTCACGCCAAAGAGTTAAATCTTTGTCTCATCAGACCAGAGAATTTTGTTTCTCATGGTCTGAGAGTCCTTCAGGTGCATTTTGGCAAATTCCAGGTGGGCTGCCATGTGCTTTTTTTTACTAAGGAGTGGCTTCTGTCTGGCCACTCTACCATACAGGCCTGATTGGTGGATTTCTGCAGAGATGGTTGTCCTTCTGGAAGGTTCTCCTCTCTCCACAGAAGAATGCTGTAGCTCTGATAGAGTGACCACCGGTTTCTTGGTCACCTTCCTGACTAGGGCCCTTCTTTCCCGATTGCTCAGTTTAGACGGCCGGCCAGCTCTAGGAACAGATCTGAATGACCCCCTCTGTATTCTCAGTGGGGACTGTGGTATGGGCTAGTTTAGTAAGCTTCAAAAATCTTAGCTGTTCTATCCCGAAGGGTGAGTATCGCCACAGAGGGATCTTCAGATGCTTCTCTGGAGGCCTATGTGCTTCTCTCTTCTCTTCTATCACACATAGATTATTAGCATGTGCTGCCTGATACCTGTGCAAGCATAGGATCTTAGCTGGCAGTAAATTAAGATGGCAGTAAATTAATAGAAATTGCAGACCTCATCATGGTCACTGCACCGGCAGGACTATTTTGTTAAATACATCTATTAAATAGTTTCTAATCACTGTAATACAGTATGTAAATAGGTAGGCCAATCCTGGGATCCTGGGATTTTCACCCAAAAATGCTGGGATTTGAATCCTAGGATTGGAGTCTCCAATCGCAGGATTTGCGGGATTAGGTTGCACATGCACACATTTGTTTTTTGCCAAGCGGCAGTGAGCACTAGCAGCACTCTGCTCAGACGCTGCCTGGCTGTGTGCGGCGTGACTTCATAGAGGTAACACTTGCCAGCCCAGAGGTAACACTTTCCAGCCCACCTCTTCATCCGTATCCACCCACTTATGCAGAGGACTGCCAGTGCCGAGCAGCCTGAAGAGCAGGAAGACTGGATTATGCACAATACAGCACTCCTATTTCAACAATTACTGTGATATGTGGCCATAGAAAATTATATTTCTACCAAATATAAATCTCTTAGGCTCATGGGTAGATTTACAGGCTCAGTAGCATGGGTGTAGCGAGGGTGGCTCCTATGGAGCCCAAGCTCCAGGTGCCGGAGAAGTTAGAGGGAGCTCCGCCTTCCCCCAACACTGTGTCGCAGACTGGCAGGCAGGCGCAGAGCAGGAGGTGGAGGAGCAGAGGGGCGCACACTGACTTGGACTCTGAGACTAGGTAGGGAACAGGACAGGCCAGAGGCAACAGCAGGAGATACTGAAAACCGTCACATGCTGAAGCTCTGCCCATCCTCTTTATATGGCTCACTGTGTGCATGTGGCTGTGCAGCAGGTTTACTTCTGTCCTGTAGCACCACTCTCTGCCTCCGCTGCTGCAGCACCTCTCTCTGTCTAGCCCAGCTGCTGCAGCACCTATCTCTGCCCCAGTTTCTGCATAATCTCTCTCTGCCCCAGCTTTTGCTCTCTCTTTCCTGAAAGCTGCAGTACATGTCTCTACTTCAGATGCTGCAGCACCTCTATCTGCCCTAACTGCTGCAGCACCTCTTTTTGCCCTAGCTGCTGCAGCACCTCTCACTGCATTGATCATAGTTGCCTATCCTCCCGCATTTTGCAGGAGACTCCCTGAAATAGCAGCAATCTCCCGCACTCCCTGAATAGACCAGCAATCTCCCTGATTGCACCTTACCCCCATTAAGTAGCTGTTACATTATTGGGGGAAAAAGAAATCAGAGGTACATACATTCAAATGAGCTCATCAGTGTCACTTCCCTGCATTTGTTATAAGGCACAATAATCCCTATGGCTACATGCATTTTAAATAAGGTTTCTCGTGGCCACTTACAGTATATGGCAGCTCTTGTAAAACACAATACACAAACAAATCCTGCAAAATATCAGTGTCTTTTCTTCAACAAGTAGATCTTACTAACTTTGGTGCTCATTTACATTTGGATGTAAGTCATTTTCATGACACGCCTCTCAGATGTAGCAGTACACGATGCCTTGCCACAGTTACCGGTAGTGATGTCATTGTCAGCGGTTCCTGCAGGTATGTAGGTTGGACGCCCCTACACACAAGCAGATGAAACTATGGGCGCGAGAAAGGGGACGTGCGCACACTGCAAATGGAGCGTGTCGCGAGTCAGTGGGTGTGGACTCGAAGCACGCCCCCCATATTGCTTAGCATGGGGCACGCCTTACAGTGGCGGCGGCAACTGGAGACAAACCAGAGAGCTGGGAGTATATTTTGTACTGTTTGGTGCACTTTGTTCATGTGCAGCTATATAAGCTGCGAGTTAAAAAAAGAAAAAAAATAGATCTGTTGTTTGTACTTTTCTGTGTACTGTACTGCAGCACACTCTGGCAAGGTTTCATAGATGTGCAATAAACAGCCTTGTGTTTGAGCCACTGCTCTGTCGCTTAGTAACCAGCCAGCTTGCTGCAGCCTTTGGCCAATATTGATGAAAATAATATTGTGAGCTGTGAGGTGGTCAAAATTGATTGGAAATGACTGGAAATTAATGTTATTGAGGTTAATAATACAATTATGTTATTTTAGCTTTTTTGTCAATTTAAAAAAAAAAAAAATCGAAAAAGTCACGGCGGTTTTGCAAATCCAAAACCAGACTATAAATCAGAGCCAAAGCCAATTCCAGCAAAAATGGTCTCTAGTCTATATGGAGAGCCATGGGGGTCCCCACACATAGATACATTACCAGTGTGGCATATGTCAGCTGGGGTTCTGTGTAGCATAATATGAACTGGAGGTACTACAGTGTGTTTAGCACATTTGTGGTACTTTGAGAATTATACTTTTTAATAACATCATCACCAGTATCTCTTATTGACAATATTATTGGTAGGAAACCCCTACAGTAGTTGCCCTTGCACCCCTACAAACCTTAATCTGGCCCTGTCTGTATCTCAGGGCTATGTCTTGGAAAGGCGAGTATGTTTCCACATGTTGGAGTCAAGGTGATCTTTTTTTCACCAAGATACACAGATCATTGTACCTGAAGAGGAAAAATACAATGAAAAATAGGAAGCAAGAGTGTTGTAATGTGTGTGTGCTGCTGTAATGATGAAATCTTCCTTCCATGTATTGCATTCGGAGGATAGTCTTTAGGCACAGTTTAAGGTCTGCGGAAATTATTTTGTTCAATGAGTCTATTCATCAAGGTAAGTTGATCTTAAAAATCATCATCTCAATTTACTTATAAAATGTTGCTACGGCAGATTAATAATACTCCGCTCCTTGGCGATGCTGGCTGGCAGATATGCTGTAGACTGGAAGTGCAAACTGATGGGACTTCCAGCTTTACTTTCATCCCTCCAAAAACAAGTAAGAGAAAAAATTCAATTGAAACAAAATGTTAAGGAGGAGATGTACTAAGCCTTGAAAAGTGATACATTTCACAGTGATAAAGTACCAGCCAATCAGCTCCTAACTGCCATGTTACAGGCTAGGATTGCAAATGACAGGAGCTGGTTGGTTGTTACTTTATCACCATGCAAGTATCACTTTTCAAGGCTTAGTTACATCTCGCTCTAAGAAGGAAAAGGAAAAATGTTTTAATCAGTATAAATGGGGAGATTTATTAAAGCCTGGAGAGAAAGCGGGGAGAGATAAAGTACCAATCAATCAGCTTCTGACATTTTACAGGCTGTGGACGGGATGCATGATGCATTGCATTTTGTATCAGATACATTCCACCACTTATTACGTTATTGGTGTTTAGTAACACCATAATCATGAAGATTTCAGCAAAGGACAGCTCTCCCAATGAGTCCTGGGAGTCCTGATGAGTGACTCGGGAGTCCTATCTGCGCATGTGGGCGCGGGGGGAAGCAGTGGCGGGACCAGGCGCGTGGATCTGGATCCAGAGGCACCAACATGTAAAGCTTTAGCTGTCCCGGGATGCATAGGGGCCTCCTCTATAATCCCGCCTCCAAGCACTGTGAGCTCAGTTTTGAAGTTGTTGCCTGCAGCAGGTCACTAAACAGGAGGGCTGAAAGCTTTTACTTTTTGACAAGAAATCTGACTTTTTTTCTTCTGGGCTAGCAGCACTGTAAGTCAGGGTGACTTCAGTGCGGCAGCTCCATCTCCTCCCAAGCGGCACCGCACACTCCCATTGGCCTGGTTCCCGGGTATCTGCGACGGAGGTGTCCCGACTTAGGCAGGGTCACAGACTGCTCTCCTAGATCGTGTGGCTGCTATGGAGAGGAGGTAAGAGGGTCCCCTAAGTGGGACCAGCCATTAAACCACGATCTGTCCTCAGTCTGGGGAGATGAACGGCGGCGCTGTCATGGACACTGTCATTGGGCAGGGACCCCACTAGATCACAAGGGCATTCGGAGCGCAGGTCAGGTGTACTAACACCAATTTAATGAGGCTCCATAGTACCTGGGGTGGAAGACCAGCATAGGGGAGGCGGCGCTTTACCTGTAGCCCCTCCCCTGGCTCAGGGCGCCATCTCCTGCAGATTTACCGCCCTGGAGCTGCCTCACTCTCCCTCACTTCCTCTCAGAGACTCTGGGCGCCATCTTCCAGAGAGCAGCAGCAGGTCTCCGGGATTGCTGATCAAGGTCTCCCATGTAAAGCCGCCTGTGTTCAGCGCTGTGTCTTTACAGTCACTTGAGTATCCTACATCATGTCTTAGAGACAGCGTTAGTTTAGAAAAGGTGTACATTGCAGAGTATATTGTACGAGTATTCTGCTATATCCACCGGTCTGAGACCGCGCTGTGATATATCTATATCTATATATATCTATATATATATATATGTATATATATATATATACACAGTGGCGGATCCAGGGGGGGTGGTACTCGGGCCCGTGCCCCCCTGTCATTTGTGGCCACAACCCTATGTGTCCCCGGTGCCGCACAGGGAGATGACAGGCGCCCGCTGAGATTGTGTTACCAGCGGGCGCCCGTCTCTCCTCACCGTGAGCCGGAGGCAGGAGCTCAGTACTGAGCTCCGGCTTCCGGCGCTGTCACTGTGCGGCGTGCGCTATGGGAGAGACGTCAGTCATGATGTCTCCCTCATAGTGCTGACTGAGGAGCGGACGCCCAGAGAGGAGGAGGACTGCAGCGGTCTGGAAGCGGGAACGGGGCTCGGTAAGTATGATGTTTTTTTTCTTCCTTAGTGCAGCGGGGGCATCTACTGGGGGCAAACTACAGGGGGACCTTATTACTGGGGGGCATCAACAAGGGGCATTACTACTGGAGGGGACATTACTACTGGGGCAAACTACTGGGGGCATTATTACTGGGGGGCTTCTACTGGGGGCATTACTACTGGGGGGTCATCTATTGGGGGCATTACCACTGGGGGACATTATTACTGGTGGCATCTACTGGGGGTTTTACTACTGGGGGCATTATTACTGGGGGGCATCTACTGTGGGCATTACTACTAGGGAAGTCATCTGTTGGGGGCAAACTCCAGGGGGGCATTACTACTGGGGGCAGCTACTGGGGGACATTTTTACTGGGGGGCATCTACTGGGGGACATTATTACTCTTGGCATCTACTGGGGGCATTACTACTGGGGGCATTATTACTCGGGGGCATCTACTGGGGGCATTACTACTAAGGGGGTCATCTATTGGGGGCAAACTCCTGGGGGGCATTACTACTGGGGGCAAACTACTGGAGGACATAATTACTGGGGGGCATCTACTGGGGGCAAACTACTGGGGGACATTATTACTGGGGGCCAACTGCCCCTCACACACTGCACCCTGCCTCTCACACCCTGTCCCTCACACGCTGCCCCCTTCCCCTCGCACGCTGCCTCCTGCCCCCTGCACCTCACACCCTGCCCCCTGCACCCTCCCCCTCACACACTGCCCCCTATACCCTGCCCCTAACACACTGCCCCCTGCCCCTCACACGCTGCCCCCTGCCCCTCACATGCTGCCCCCTGCCCCTCACAGGCTGCCCCCTGTACCCAGCACCTCACACACTGCCACCTGCCCCTCACACGCTGCCTCCTGCACCTCACACGCTGCCCCCTGCCCCTCACACGCTGCCCCCAGCACCCTGCCTCTCACACACTGCCCCCTATACCCTTCCCCTCACACGCTGCCCCCTGCCCCTCACACGCTGCCCCCTGCCCCTCACATGCTGCCCCCTGCCCCTCAAACGCTGCCCCCTGCACACTGCACCCTGCAACTCACATGTACCGAAGCCGCACGCAGATGTACTTGCCCCTTCCATGGTGCCCCCCCTATCATTTTCTTCTGGATCCGCCCCTGTATATATATATATATATATATATATATATGTCCAGTGCAGCATTATTGTGATAGAATTTCTGCATTGCATATGACTATGTGCCTGTATCTGCTGTGTGGTCTCACTTTCAGTGTTTCCCAGATATAACTGTCACTATATTCTGTACCCTGGGCTAGGTGCGTTTGGGTCAAACAATATGGTTGTTCACAGAGTTTATCTATATACTTATATAAGTATATTACTCCTGTGTTACAGTCACATTATACCCTGTCTTATTCCACAGGTTATTGAATTTGTCTGGCTATATATTCGTACTGTGTAAGTCCAATCGTTTACATTGTCTAACAAAAGGGCAGCAAATCTGCAGAAGCTCCTGCAACATGCAGAGCATGCTTCGTGGATTTATCAGAGGGGGAATTATTGCATGAGTCTCTGCACTGCTTGTCATGCACCTCCCAGTTAGTCCACAGCTCCTGGATGTAGTCAGGAGCCCCCATGGGCAGCATTCACTACCCTCCTGGGTACTCTGGTGGAGTGCCTTGAGCCCCCTATGGGGCCGCCAGTGCCATTACCTCCACAAATTGTCCCTATGGTTAATCCGCCTAGGGCGGAAAATTTGTCTGACCAACTGCAGCAACAAAACCAGTCTCTGGATAGACAGAAATCAACTTCAGGTCACTCCCGTGTCCCTGGTCCATCTAAGTGGGCTGCTTCCTCCTCACAGTCTACAAACTTTTCTGATGTTTCATCTGAAGAGGAGGGGGAGCATACGGTCCTGTCTGACACTGAATCCTGTGGTACTAATGAGGAATCTCCCTTATTAATTGATGCCCCTACCCTGGTAGTTGCCCTTAAGCATATCCTCCAAATCCCAGATGAGGAGGATTCTACTACTGTGTAAAAGAAAACTGATAAGTTTAAACAGCAGAAAGTGGTTAAAACTATATTACCCCATTCTGATCATTTAGAGGACATCAGACGGGAACCCTGGTCTAATCCAGGGAAGAAATTCCCTATACCCAAATGGGCTTTGTCTCTCTCCTTGCAGAGTTGTGTAACAAATGGGAGACTCTGCCATTCTCATGTCATCTACTCCCTCATCACACTGCACCCCCATTACGGCTGCTTCCATAAATTTTCTGGGCTGGTTTTCCATCCCAGTCCATCTCTGTACACTACCCACCCTACCCCCACCCCAAGGGACATGCACTACGTGCCCACCCCCCTTGTCCAAAAGACATAAATCACCACCTTATTACCAGCCCTCGGTTGCAGCCCACAAGGTAGTTAGGTCTGGCCAATTCTTCCTGCAACACCTGTGTTGGTACTGTTAATTTTTTCTTGAGCAATATGTTTCAACTGCACATGCTTCAGATGCTTGGGTACTGGAAGTTGTCTCTCACTGGTACGCTGTCTCATTCAAGAGACGTCCCCCTCACCAGTTCTGCACAATGGCTCTCCCATCGGACCCGTTAAAAGTGCAGGCTCTACAAATGGTTGTAAGTTTCCTCCTGAGTACTGGAGTGGTTGTGCCGATTCCTCAGCCCTAGCGAGGCAGAGGTTATTACTCGACCCTGTTTCTGGTCCTGAAACCCAATAGGTCCTACTTGCCTATACTCAACCTCAAATCTTTGTACAAATTTGTGAGGGTGTTCAAGTTTTGTGTGGAAATGCTGCACTCAATAGTGCTGGCTATGGAACCCGGAGACTATATGATATCCCTGGATATAAAGGATGCATATCTACATATTCCTATTGCCATCTCGCATCAGAAGTTCCTACGGTTTGCTATTGGTGACCTTAACTACTAAGTCCAGGCTCTGCCATTTGGACTGGCTACGGCTCCTCGGATCTTCCCCAAGGTCATGGCCGTTATGACGGGCCACCTCCGTCGCCAGGGAATAAGAATCCTTCCATATTTGGACAACCTACTGATTCTGGCAAGTTCACACGAAGTCCTCCTCAGTCATCTACAACTGATGGTGACTTTCCTGCAAGTCCATGGGTGGCTAATAAATTGGAAAAAGTCCTTGCTGGTCCCAGCTCAGAGCATGGTGCACATAGAGGCACTCTTGGATACACATAGTCAGAGACTGTTACTGTCTCCAGACAAAGTCCTGAAACTTCAGGACAGGATCAAGGGCTTCCTTTATTGCTCCAGAGTGTCGATACACTCAGCGAAGCAAGTACTTGGCCTGATGGTGTCATCCTTCGACATGCTAGAGTACGCTCAATTTCATCTCGTCCCCTGCAATGACTGATCCTATCCAAGTGGGACGGCCTACCTCATTGGATCAGATACCAAATGGTCTCTTTGACTCTGGAGGGTCATCTGTCGTTATCCTGGTGGCTCCAGGACCAGCAATTGTGTAGGGGCCGTCCCTTCTGGATTCCCAAATGGGTCCTACTGACAACGGATGCCAGTCTTTGGGGATGGGGAACGGTGTTGGATCAACACTCGTTTCAAGGTCATTGGACCAAGGATAAATCACTCCTTCAGATCAATATTCTGGAGCTGAGAGCAGAGTTCAATGCACTGTCTTTCACCCTGCCTCTGGTACGGAACAGGCCTGTTCAGGTACAATCAGACAATGCCACCACAGTGAACTGAACTGGGAAGCGGACTTCCTCATTCACCAGGACTTTCACTCTGGAGAGTGAAGCCTTCATCCTGAAGTCTTCCAACTCCTGGTGGACAGATGGGGCCTACCGGACGTAGACCTAATGGCGTCTCGGCACAATCACAATGTTTCGTTCCTCGGATCAAGAATCAGGGATCCTCAGGCAGCATTTGTGGATGCACTGGCAGTTCTGTGGAACTTTCAGCTGCCTTACATATTCCCTCTGGTATCACTCCTGACCAGGGTACTGCAGAAGTTCAAGCAGGAACGAGGAATGCTAATTCTAGTCGCTCCTGTGTAGCCCAGACAGCATTGGTTCTCAGACCTGCAGGGTCTATCAACAAAGCGTCCCCTTCTACTTCATCAGCATCAAGACCTCCTTGTTCAGGGCCCTTGTCTCTACCCAGACCTGGTCAGACTGGCTTTGACAGCATGGCTCTTGAAGCATCACTCCTGAGGCCTAAAGGATTTACTGAGGCAGTTATTCAGACTATGCTGAATGCCAGCAAACCGGCCTCTTCCCGGATTTATTACAGGGTTTGGCATTCTTACTTCACCTGGTGTGCTATTAAGAATTATGATGCTTATAGATTCAGAACTTCCAGGATTCTGGCTTTTCTACAAAGAGGCTAGACTTAGGCCTTCATCTGGTGTCCCTCAAGGTTCACATTTCTGCCTTGTCGGTATGGTTTCAGCGCAAAATTGCCTCTCTACCTGATATTCATACATTCACTCAGGGTGTTTTATATATTCAGCCTCCCTATGTCCCTCCAGTGGCTCCATGGGACCTGTCTATTGTATTGAAAGCCCTTCAAGAGTCTCCCTTTGAACCTCTTGAGTCGGTGGACCTCAAATGGCTCACGGCCAAGGTCCGGTTCTTGCTGGCTATTGCCTCAGCAAGAACGGTCTCGGACTTAGGCGCTTTGTCCTGTCATTTGCCCTTTTTGATTTTCTCCACCGTGACAGGGCGGCTCTCCGAACCTCACCCGGTTATTTATCTAAGGTGGTGTCATCTTTTCACCTGAACCAAGAGATTGTGGTCCCAGCCTTTATCTCTTCGGACTTATCGGCTAAAGAACGGTCTTTAGATGTGGTTAGGGCTCTCCGTGTCTATGTGGACAGGACTGCCTCTATTTGACCGTCTGATGCCCTATTTGCCCTGTTTGGGTTCCACAAACGTGGCTGGCATGCCAATAAGCAAACCTTGGCCAGATGGATTAGAATGGCGATTGCACATGCTTTACGAGCAAGCTGGTCTTCCAGCTCCTGCTTTGATTAAGGCCCATTATACCCGGTCTTTTGGACCTTCTTGGGTGACCCGCTGTGGCGCGTCCAACAATTGTGCAAGGTGGCTACGTGGTCCTCTGTGAACACATTTCTTAGGTTCTATGCCTTTGATACGTTCACCTCCCAGGAGCCTTTCTTTGGATGTCAGATTCACTCATCCGCTAAGGCGCGTCCCCTCCCTTGAGGAACTGCTTTAGGACACTCCTGATATTTCCAATCCTGTGTACCCTGCTGGAGAAAAGGAGTGTTATGGTAGACTTAGTTACCATTGTTAACACTCTTTCTGCAAAGTACACATGGTTCCACAGGGCGCCCGCCCTGACGCACCAAGCTTCTTTGGGTTTGTATGGCATTAGCTACTGGTACCTTCTCCTGTCTTGAGATTGTGTTCTTATGTGACTAACATCTGCTTTCTCTCTTGCCTGCTCCTGCATTGGACTGGTTTACAAAACTGAGCTCTCAGTGCCTGTAGGCGGGATTATAGAGGAGGTCCCTATGCATCCTGGGACAGCTAAAGTTTTACCTGTTGGTGCCTCTGGATCCAGATCCACTCTACACCCCAATGTTTCACTGTGGAACCCTGTGTACTTCGCAGAAAGAGTGTTAACAATGGTAAGTCTACCATACACTCCTTATTTGCTGCAGGAAGCAGAGCAGCTCTCGAAAGAAGACCTGCTTGCCTGCAAAGAGAAAGAGGGCAGTCAGGAGTTAGGAAAAGCCATTGCTCCAGTCCAGTGGTGGTAAATAGTATTACTACTTTTTTTTATATGGCACAAGGGTTCCGCAGCGCCTAACTAAGTACATAAACAAATGAGCATAACAAGAAAAACTATTTATAAGACAATGTAGGACAAGTACATGGTATATAATTGTTGCTGCATCAGCAGACATGACACTAAAATAATCATCAGGGTGGCAGAAACCAAGAGTTAGGCGCCATTGTCGGGAGTATGAACTAGAAGATATTCTAAGTCAAGCCTCTTTCAGACATGATGCCAGGAATTTGCTGGGTCTAAATGCCGGCAAATTCCGAGCTCTCATCCCCAACTCTGGCATTTAGACCCAGCAAATTCCTGGCAGCATGTCTGAAAGAGACTTGACTTAGATTATCTTCTACTCCATACTCTCTACAATGGCAGCTCACCCTGGGTTTTTCCTGCTAAGCAACTGGATCTGAAACAATTGTGTGACATTACCTACTGTATAATTGTAAGCACTGTAATGTGTCATAATCTGATATGCTCACTGGGCACTGCAATGTGGTGCAATATGAAATGGAGGCACTATAATGTGGCTTACTATGACCTGGGATATTGTAGCATGGCATAATATGAACTCTAATGTCTACAGTATGTTATAATGAATTCGGGTACAGTGTGTCATAATGTGTACTGGCAGCCCTACAATGTGACATGAGGTAAACTAGAGAACTACAATGGTTCATAAAATAAACTAGGGCACTACTATAGGGCATAACTTTAACTAGGGCATTACTGTGGTTCAAAAAAGGAACTAGGGGACTAGTATGGGGCATACAATTAACGGGTGGTCTTCAGTATGCCGACTGTCGGGATCCCGGCGCACAGTATACCAGTGCCAGAATCCTGACAGCCGGCATACCGACACTTTTTCTCCCTCGTGGGGGTCCACGACCCCCCTGGAGGGAGAATAAAATAGCCCACCGTGCCCGCAGCGAGCCCACAAGGGGCTCATTTGCGCTCGCCACGCTGTCGGTATGCCGGTGGTCTGGCTCCCGGCGCCGGTATGCTGGTCGCCGGGAGCCCGGCCGCCGACATACCATACTATACCCCAATTAACAATTGCTGTGGAGATGTGTCTCTCAAGAATCACTGGGACAGGGGCCCCTTTGGCCTACATTTTGGAAGTTCTTATACACCCGTGACAGCCAAACGCTTTTCCCCTTTCACAAGTAAAAGTTTAGATTAACTTTGTTATGATTTTAATTCCTTCAGCGATCGCTGTAATTATTTTATTGCTGCATTTTCTGTAATTCTTTATGCAATTACATGATCTGTTTGTTATTTTCTCAGTGTTCTTTCCCCATGCTTGTAAGCCATGTTCCCTACAGTAAATGAATAGTTAAAAATAATAAAAGAAAGTTAAAATAATAATTTAAAAACCTTTACACATCGAAAGTGGTTGCACTGACTTTCCAAACAAAAAAATCAAATAATTTTATAGGAAAATAAATGTATTTTCCTACTCAGACAGATCACTGACACTGATGGCTGTTTTAAATTCCAGACAGTACTTGAAGTATCCACATAATTATATTTTAAGGGGATAGTAATATATATATATATATATATATATATATACAGGTTGAGTATCCCTTATCCAAAATGCTTGGGACCAGAGGTATTTTGGATATCGGATTTTTCCGTATTTTGGAATAATTAGATACCATAATGAGATCTTAAGATGATGGGACCTAAATGTAAGCACAGAATGCATTTATGTTACATATACACCTTAAACACACAGCCTGAAGGTAATTTTAGCCAATATTTTTTATAACTTTGTGCATTAAACAAAGTGTGTGTACATTCACACATTTCATTTATGTTTCATATACACCTTATATACACAGCCTGAAGGTCATTTAATACAATAGTATTAATAACTTTGTGTATTAAACAAAGTTTGTGTACATTGAGCCATCAAAAAACAAAGGTTTCACTATCTCACTCTCACTCACAAAAGTCCGTATTTCGGAATATTCCGTATTTCGGAATATTTGGATATGGGATACTCAACCTGTATATATATATATATATATATATATATATATATAAAATCACCAGGTGAATAATTGTAAGCATATAGTACCAGGTGCAGCGATGAAGTGAGCGGCTGCAGGAGGCCGCCGCTCACTTCATCGCTGCGGCGGGTGAACATCGCTGAGCCGCTTCCACTGCTACAGGAGGCTGTCACTCACTCCTCTGCAATAGCGTGTGTGTTTTACCGGGCAGCATCAACATCTCCTCTCCGCTGTGCAGTACATTGGGCAACGCAGGACTTATTAGCCAGGGAACGCTCGGCTAACTGTAGGGAGACCCGGCTGGGTCTGACGTGTATCCCCAGCATGATTCAGGATACGTAAGATTTATATGACTGATGGAATTGTATCTCCAAGCTGCTATTTTGCACTATAAGTTTGTCACTTTATTCGAATTGGCATAAAACGTACTTTTTGGACATTTAAGGAGTGCTGGTTTTCTTCTACAACATAAGCCCCAATAGGAGCCTTATGGTGTGGTAGTGTTTAATCTGAATGACCCCAAACCGGGCACCCTGCATAAGATGTGGACAGTGTTGTGCGGACCATGATATACAATTATTGATTTCCTGGAACTGGATTTGGACTGCACCGCGATATTAGTTTTTAATTACATGTTGTTAGGTTGTTGTATGTATTGTATTGTTTTGCACTTGGTGCACATGGTGCGAGAGTGCATATTATAGTGCTCAGTTTCCTGCTCTTTGAGTGCACACGTGTAGAACGATGGAGTTTGGTGTCGGCGACATCACTGGGACCAAGAGATTTCAGGATAAAGATATATCTAAAATACTTTTTTCTAACACTGATCAGTTGGCTTTTGATCAGGACAGTCCGCAGGAGGTTCATACTGATCTATTAAGGTTGCGTAAGAGATTAGTGGAACTTGAACTTCATGGGCTGACATTGTCTCAATATCATAAAGAGAATTTAGTCCCGAGAGGTTTTAGAATTAAAAATCAACCTACGTTGGGACGTAATTGTAAGGAATTTTGCAGACAATGGTGTTTGATCCTTAATCAGTGTAGTTTTGATTTAATGCTCTTGGTCATCCAGCAGGTGAACGCCGACATTAAAGCTGTGGAGAAGGATATCAAAGCCTGTGAGATTGCAGGTTTAGATAATATCAAAGCCGATAACAGTGTTGACTGGTTAACTAAATTGGATGAAAACATAGCAACATTTAAATCAGATTTGCTAGCCTTTAAGAAAGGTAAATATAAGAAAGTCAAAGAGGACTATAGGGACTTTCGAGTGTATCCTTGGTTGATACCTCAAACTAATAGACGACAGTGGCAACAGGGTAAGACGTTCAAGAGACGACAACCTAGACAATATACTGACATTGAATCTAACACATCTTTGAGTGACTCAGATAATTCCAGCAAATCTAGACATTTTTTAGGAGACAAAGCGTCCTCACGCAACAAAACTTCGTCAGAAAAAGAGTTAGAAAACCCTGCAGGAGAGGGGGCGTCAGGCATCAAAAATCAAAGAGAAAAATACCCCAGGATGACCCGCAGGTAGCCCTGTTTAACTTATCTTCATATAAATTGACTGATTCAGAGGCTGCAGTGTTAGCCAAGGGTCTGTCGTTTGTCCAAACTCATCGACAGAAACCTTTTGATTTTGAGGTCGAACTCTACAGGTTTCATAGGCAGCTGCGTCTCAAAGACTTCTTCAATAAGCGAACAGCTTCTGAGTATAAATCAAATCCGTTTAAAATTGCTAGCACCTTTGATCCACCCTCGACTAACGCATCAATCGAGACCTTTATGCGTTTAGTGAGGATGGACACGATACCGATCTTACGGAAAAGTAGGATCAAATACTCAAATTTGAATAAGGAGGAGTCATTAGCGATCAAGACTTTAAACAACAATGCCGATATTGTGATACGCCCCGCCGATAAAGGCGGGGGCATTGTTATAATGAATAAATCTAAGTACATTGAGGAGGTAATGAGGCAGCTGTCAGATGAAACCTGCTATAAAAGACTTCAGTTTGACCCCACATTTAACTTCAAGAAGGAAATTGATTCCATCATTCAATTAGGCTGTAACAATAGCTGGATAGATGAGCAGACCGAGAAATTTCTCGTGCAGGACTACCCGAGGATCCCCCTTTTATATATCCTACCGAAGGTGCACAAGAGTTTGGTGGATCCTCCGGGTAGACCCATCATCTCCTCCAGAGGGTCATTGGGACAACCTTTGTCACAATATGTCGATTATTACTTACAACCTGTAGTTCAACATACTCTCTACTTTATTAAAGACACCTCTGACTTTATTAATAAATTGGAGCAATCTGGACCACCGCCAAATGATTGTCTTTTGGTGACGTTGGACGTCTCTAGTTTATATACCAGTATTGACCATTCAGAAGGGATCGAGTCGGTTAGGAGTGCTATCACCACCAGTCCACATTATGAGGGTCCACCAGTTGATTTTCTGCTATTATTGATTGAGATTATTTTACACAAGAATTATTTTTTATTTAATAACTCCTTTTTTCTGCAACTCCATGGGACGGCGATGGGGTCTAATATGGCCCCATCGTACGCCAATTTATTCATGTACAATTTTGAAAAGAACAATATTATGAATGATGTAGATTTTGCAAAATACATCTCATTTTATGTTAGATTTATAGATGACCTTTTCATGCTGTGGACTGGTGGTGAGCAAGCATTGATTCAATTTATTGGAAGGTTGAACAGCAGACCTGGTTCTATTCGATTTACGTATCGATTTAATAAAGTAAAAATGGAGTTTCTGGATGTGTTGGTAGGAATTGATGAAGGAAGGTTTACCACAAGCGTTTTTAGAAAACCTACAGATAAGAATACGCTTCTTCTCGCATCTAGTTTTCACCCACAACCTTTAAAGAATGGACTCCCTTACTCTCAATTAGTAAGGGTGACGCGTATTACTTCGGACCATACCAAACTGCCAGAGGCTTTAGCAAATATGGGGCAAAAATTCATTGAGCGGGGCTATGACCCATTGGAAGTGAAACAAGCAATTACAAAATGTCTGGGGCTCAAACGTGAAGACCTGCTGGTTCCCAAAACGAAAAGTGCGGAAATAGAACGTTTGGTATTTTCAAGCACCTACTCAATCACGTCGGGTCTTGTCAAAAAGTCTATACTGAAACTAGGGATGTGCACTTGAAATTTTTCGGGTTTTGTGTTTTGGTTTTGGGTTCGGTTCCGCGGCCGTGTTTTGGGTTCGACCGCGTTTTGGCAAAACCTCACCGAATTTTTTTTGTCGGATTTGGGTGTGTTTTGGATTCGGGTGTTTTTTTCAAAAAACCCTAAAAAACAGCTTAAATCATAGAATTTGGGGGTCATTTTGATCCCAAAGTATTATTAACCTCAAAAACCATAATTTCCACTCATTTTCAGTCTATTCTGAATACCTCACACCTCACAATATTATTTTTAGTCCTAAAATTTGCACCGAGGTCGCTGGATGACTAAGCTAAGCGACCCTAGTGGCCGACACAAACACCTGGCCCATCTAGGAGTGGCACTGCAGTGTCACGCAGGATGGCCCTTCCAAAAAACACTCCCCAAACAGCACATGACGCAAAGAAAAAAAGAGGCGCAATGAGGTAGCTGTGTGAGTAAGCTAAGCGACCCTAGTGGCCGACACAAACACCTGGCCCATCTAGGAGTGACACTGCAGTGTCACGCAGGATGGCCCTTCCAAAAAACACTCCCCAAACAGCACATGATGCAAAGAAGAAAAAAAGAGGCGCAATGAGGTAGCTGTGTGAGTAAGATAAGCGACCCTAGTGGCCGACACAAACACCTGGCCCATCTAGGAGTGGCACTGCAGTGTCACGCAGGATGGCCCTTCCAAAAAACACTCCCCAAACAGCACATGACGCAAAGAAGAAAAAAAGAGGCGCAATGAGGTAGCTGTGTGAGTAAGCTAAGCGACCCTAGTGGCCGACACAAACACCTGGCCCATCTAGGAGTGGCACTGCAGTGTCACGCAGGATGGCCCTTCCAAAAAACACTCCCCAAACAGCACATGACGCAAAGAAGAAAAAAAGAGGCGCAATGAGGTAGCTGTGTGAGTAAGCTAAGCGACCCTAGTGGCCGACACAAACACCTGGCCCATCTAGGAGTGGCACTGCAGTGTCACGCAGGATGGCCCTTCCAAAAAACACTCCCCAAACAGCACATGACGCAAAGAAGAAAAAAAGAGGCGCAATGAGGTAGCTGTGTGAGTAAGATAAGCGACCCTAGTGGCCGACACAAACCCCTGGCCCATCTAGGAGTGGCACTGCAGTGTCACGCAGGATGGCCCTTCCAAAAAACACTCCCCAAACAGCACATGACGCAAAGAAAAATGAAAGAAAAAAGAGGTGCAAGATGGAATTGTCCTTGGGCCCTCCCACCCACCCTTATGTTGTATAAACAGGACATGCACACTTTAACCAACCCATCATTTCAGTGACAGGGTCTGCCACACGACTGTGACTGAAATGACGGGTTGGTTTGGACCCCCACCGAAAAAGAAGCAATTAATCTCTCCTCGCACAAACTGGCTCTACAAAGGCAAGATGTCCACCTCATCATCATCCTCCGATATATCACCGTGTACATCCCGCTCCTCACAGATTATCAATTCGTCCCCACTGGAATCCACCATCTCAGCTCCCTGTGTACTTTGTGGAGGCAATTGCTGCTGGTCAATGTCTCCACGGAGGAATTGATTATAATTCATTTTAATGAACATCATCTTCTCCACATTTTCTGGAAGTAACCTCGTACGCAGATTGCTGACAAGGTGAGCGGCGGCACTAAACACTCTTTCGGAGTACACACTTGTGGGAGGGCAACTTAGGTAGAATAAAGCCAGTTTGTGCAAGGGCCTCCAAATTGCCTCTTTTTCCTGCCAGTATAAGTACGGACTGTCTGACGTGCCTACTTGGATGCGGTCACTCATATAATCCTCCACCATTCTTTCAATGGTGAGAGAATCATATGCAGTGACAGTAGACGACATGTCCATAATCGTTGTCAGGTCCTTCAGTCCG
Organism: Pseudophryne corroboree; assembly: GCF_028390025.1. Lineage (NCBI taxonomy): Eukaryota > Metazoa > Chordata > Amphibia > Anura > Myobatrachidae > Pseudophryne > Pseudophryne corroboree. Next base: position 636,973,189 of record NC_086445.1, on the reverse strand, counting down.
GACCAGATGTCAGCATCAGCAGTCGCTCCAGACTGCCCTGCATCACCGCCAGCGGGTGGGCTCGGAATTCTGAGCCTTTTCCTCGCACCCCCAGTTGCGGGAGAATGTGAAGGAGGAGATGTTGACAGGTCGCGTTCCGCTTGACTTGACAATTTTGTCACCAGCAGGTCTTTGAACCCCAGCAGACTTGTGTCTGCCGGAAAGAGAGATCCAAGGTAGGTTTTAAATCTAGGATCGAGCACGGTGGCCAAAATGTAGTGCTCTGATTTCAACAGATTGACCACCCGTGAATCCTTGTTAAGCGAATTAAGGGCTCCATCCACAAGTCCCACATGCCTAGCGGAATCGCTCCCTTTTAGCTCCTCCTTCAATGCCTCCAGCTTCTTCTGCAAAAGCCTGATGAGGGGAATGACCTGACTCAGGCTGGCAGTGTCTGAACTGACTTCACGTGTGGCAAGTTCAAAAGGTTGCAGAACCTTGCACAACGTTGAAATCATTCTCCACTGCGCTTGAGACAGGTACATTCCACCTCCTATATTGTGCTCAATTGTATAGGCTTGAATGGCCTTTTGCTGCTCCTCCAACCTCTGAAGCATATAGAGGGTTGAATTCCACCTCGTTACCACTTCTTGCTTCAGATGATGGCAGGGCAGGTTCAGGCGTTTTTGGTGGTGCTCCAGTCTTCTGTACGTGGTGCCTGTACGCCGAAAGTGTCCCGCAATTCTTCTGGCCACCGACAGCATCTCTTACACGCCCCTGTCGTTTTTTAAAAAAAATTCTGCACCACCAAATTCAAGGTATGTGCAAAACATGGGACGTGCTGGAATTTGCCCATATTTAATGCACAGACAATATTGCTGGCGTTGTCCGATGCCACAAATCCACAGGAGAGTCCAATTGGGGTAAGCCATTCCGCGATGATCTTCCTCAGTTGCCGTAAGAGGTTTTCAGCTGTGTGCGTATTCTGGAAACCGGTGATACAAAGCGTAGCCTGCCTAGGAAAGAGTTGGCGTTTGCGAGATGCTGCTACTGGTGCCGCCGCTGCTGTTCTTGCGGCGGGAGTCCATACATCTACCCAGTGGGCTGTCACAGTCATATAGTCCTGACCCTGCCCTGCTCCACTTGTCCACATGTCCGTGGTTAAGTGGACATTGGGTACAACTGCATTTTTTAGGACACTGGTGAGTCTTTTTCTGACGTCCGTGTACATTCTCGGTATCGCCTGCCTAGAGAAATGGAACCTAGATGGTATTTGGTAACGGGGGCACACTACCTCAAGAAATTGTCTAGTTCCCTGTGAACTAACGGCGGATACCGGACGCACGTCTAACACCAACATAGTTGTCAAGGCCTCAGTTATCCGCTTTGCAACAGGATGACTGCTGTGATATTTCATCTTCCTCGCAAAGGACTGTTGGACAGTCAATTGCTTGGTGGAAGTAGTAAAAGTGGGCTTACGACTTCCCCTCTGGGATGACCATCGACTCCCAGCAGCAACAACAGCAGAGCCAGCAGCAGTAGGCGTTACACGCAAGGATGCATCGGAGGAATCCCAGGCAGGAGAGGACTCGTCAGAATTGCCAGTGACATGGCCTGCAGGACTATTGGCATTCCTGGGGAAGGAGGAAATTGACACTGAGGGAGTTGGTGGGGTGGTTTGCGTGAGCTTGGTTACAAGAGGAAGGGATTTACTAGTCAGTGGACTGCTTCCGCTGTCGCCCAAAGTTTTTGAACTTGTCACTGACTTATTATGAATGCGCTGCAGGTGACGTATAAGGGAGGATGTTCCAAGGTGGTTAACGTCCTTACCCCTACTTATTACAGCTTGACAAAGGCAACACACGGCTTGACAAATGTTGTCCGCATTTCTGGTGAAATACTTCCACACCGAAGAGCTGATTTTTTTGGTATTTTCACCAGGCATGTCAACGGCCCTATTCCTCCCACGGACAACAGGTGTCTCCCCGGGTGCCTGACTTAAACAAACCACCTCACCATCAGAATCCTCCTTGTCAATTTCCTCCCCAGCGCCAGCAACACCCATATCCTTCTCATCCTGGTGTACTTCAACACTGACATCTTCAATCTGACTATCAGGAACTGGACTGCGGGTGCTCCTTCCAGCACTTGCAGGGGGCGTGCAAATGGTGGAAGGCGCATGCTCTTCACGTCCAGTGTTGGGAAGGTCAGGCATCGCAACCGACACAATTGGACTCTCCTTGTGGATTTGGGATTTCGAAGAACGCACAGTTCTTTGCGGTGCTTTTGCCAGCTTGAGTCTTTTCAGTTTTCTAGCGAGAGGCTGAGTGCTTCCATCCTCATGTGAAGCTGAACCACTAGCCATGAACATAGGCCAGGGCCTCAGCCGTTCCTTGCCACTCCGTGTGGTAAATGGCATATTGGCAAGTTTACGCTTCTCCTCCGACAATTTTATTTTAGATTTTGGAGTCCTTTTTTTACTGATATTTGGTGTTTTGGATTTTACATGCTCTGTACTATGACATTGGGCATCGGCCTTGGCAGACGACGTTGCTGGCATTTCATCGTCTCGGCCATGACTAGTGGCAGCAGCTTCAGCACGAGGTGGAAGTGGATCTTGATCTTTCCCTAATTTTGGAACCACAACATTTTTGTTCTCCATATTTTAATAGGCACAACTAAAAGACACAGAGGTAGCTACAGCCGTGGACTACCGTACTGTGTCTGCTGCTAATATAGACTGGATGATAATGAGATGAAATCAATATATATTATATCACACTAGTACTGCAGCCGGACAGGTAGATATATTTATTATGTAATGACTGATGACGGACCTGCTGGACACTGTCAGCTCAGCAGCACCGCAGACTGCTACAGTAAGCTACTATAGTAGTATGTATAAAGAAGAAAGAAAAAAAAAAACCACGGGTAGGTGGTATACAATTATGGATGGACGAGCGACTGCCGACACAGAGGTAGCTACAGCCGTGGACTACCGTACTGTGTCTGCTGCTAATATAGACTGGATGATGAGATGAAATCAATATATATATATAATATCACTAGTACTGCAGCCGGACAGGTATATATATTTATTATGTAATGACTGATGACGGACCTGCTGGACACTGTCAGCTCAGCAGCACCGCAGACTGCTACAGTAAGCTACTATAGTAGTATGTATAAAGAAGAAAGAAAAAAAAAAACCACGGGTAGGTGGTATACAATTATGGATGGACGAGCGACTGCCGACACAGAGGTAGCTACAGCCGTGGACTACCGTACTGTGTCTGCTGCTAATATAGACTGTATGATAATGAGATGAAATCAATATATATATATATATATATATAATATCACTAGTACTGCAGCCGGACAGGTATATATATTTATTATGTAATGACTGATGACGGACCTGCTGGACACTGTCAGCTCAGCAGCACCGCAGACTGCTACAGTAAGCTACTATAGTAGTATGTATAAAGAAGAAAGAAAAAGAAAAAACCACGGGTAGGTGGTATACAATTATGTATGGACGAGCGACTGCCGACACAGAGGTAGCTACAGCCATGGACTACCGTACTGTGTCTGCTGCTAATATAGACTGGATGATAATGAGATTAAATCAATATATATTATATCACACTAGTACTGCAGCCGGACAGGTAGATATATTTATTATGTAATGACTGATGACGGACCTGCTGGACACTGTCAGCTCAGCAGCACCGCAGACTGCTACAGTAAGCTACTATAGTAGTATGTATAAAGAAGAAAGAAAAAAAAAAACCACGGGTAGGTGGTATACAATTATGGATGGACGAGCGACTGCCGACACAGAGGTAGCTACAGCCGTGGACTACCGTACTGTGTCTGCTGCTAATATAGACTGGATGATAATGAGATGAAATCAATATATATATATATATATATATATATATATAATATCACTAGTACTGCAGCCGGACAGGTATATATATTTATTATGTAATGACTGATGACGGACCTGCTGGACACTGTCAGCTCAGCAGCACCGCAGACTGCTACAGTAAGCTACTATAGTAGTATGTATAAAGAAGAAAGAAAAAAAAAACCACGGGTAGGTGGTATACAATTATGGATGGACGAGCGACTGCCGACACAGAGGTAGCTACAGCCGTGGACTACCGTACTGTGTCTGCTGCTAATATAGACTGTATGATAATGAGATGAAATCAATATATATATATATATATAATATCACTAGTACTGCAGCCGGACAGGTATATATATTTATTATGTAATGACTGATGACGGACCTGCTGGACACTGTCAGCTCAGCAGCACCGCAGACTGCTACAGTAAGCTACTGTAGTAGTATGTATAAAGAAGAAAGAAAAAGAAAAAACCACGGGTAGGTGGTATACAATATTATATATATATTATATACAATTATATATATATATATATTAAACTCACTGGTGGTGATTATTAAACTGGTGGTCAGGTCACTGGTCACACTATCAGCAACTTGCAAGTAGTACTCCTAAGCAGACAATCACAATATATATTATACTGGTGGTCAGTGTGGTCACAATGGCAGTGTGGCACTCTGGCAGCAAAAGTGTGCACTGTACGTTATATGTACTCCTGAGTCCTGCTCTCAGACTCTAACTGCTCCCCACTGTCAGTGTCTCCCCCACAAGTCAGATAATACAGTCACACTATCTATCACTTCAGCAAGTAACTACTAGTACTCCTCCTAATGCTCCCCAAAATTACTACTGTGTCTCTCTCTACTGTCTCACTCTCTTCTCTATAAACGGAGAGGACGCCAGCCACGTCCTCTCCCTATGAATCTCAATGCACGTGTGAAAATGGCGGCGACGCGCGGCTCCTTATATAGAATCCGAGTCTCGCGATAGAATCCGAGCCTCGCGAGAATCCGACAGCGGGATGATGACGTTCGGGCGCGCTCGGGTTAACCGAGCAAGGCGGGAAGATCCGAGTCGCTCGGCCCCGTGTAAAAAAAACTGAAGTTCGGGCGGGTTCGGATTCCGAGGAACCGAACCCGCTCATCCCTAACTGAAACACTGGCACATTGTCCAGACGGATCCTGCTTTGAGTAGATTCTGTGCCAATACACCCCTCTTTAGCTATAAGAGGAGCAAGAATCTTAAGGAACGGATCACGCAGTCTGACATCAGCCCTGGAGTGATGGGAAACTCAAATTGGCTGAGCCTCCAGAGGGGAGCCTTCAAATGTGGTGGCTGTGCCAACTGTATGTTTATGCTGACAGGCAAAGAATTTGTGCATCCCGAGCTGGGAGTTAAACATACACTAAGATACAGAATGACTTGTGATACCCGGTACGTGACATACATTATCATATGCCCTTGTAAAAAAGTATACGTGGGCAAAACAATTCGGATGCTTAAAGAACGAATATCCATGCACCGTTCATCTATCAAAAAAGCACTACAAATATTGGAACCAAGCACACCACCGGTGGCCAGACACTTTGCGAACTGTGGTCATAAAATAAAGGACTTCAAATTCATGCCTCTTGACCATGTACCACCACTGAGGAGGGGTGGTGATCGAAATAAACAGCTATTAAAGCAGGAAAGTCGATGGATATATTTGCTAAATGCCATGGCCCCAGTTGGGCTTAATGAGGAATTAACTTTATCATGTTTTCTATAGAGGATGTGTGGTTTAGAAACCAGGTTTGCTGTTCTTAGCTTTAATTTCACTACAATTTAATAGCGGATACCTTCTCCACACTGATACTCCCGTTCGTGTTTTAATGTAATGTGTATGTAATGTATTTTTTATGATTTGGTTTAGATTGGTTGAGAGGCATTTACAGTGTACAGAAGACATGTGGATAGATGTTAGTACATTGACATATGGCCAGCCCCAAGATGTGATTATTACGGCAAGGATGATGTTAAGGGTGAGAACGGCCATTTAGATGGGTAGGATTAACATGTCCCCAATTAGAATTGTGCTGTAATATATTTGCCTAGATGACAGTTGCTTGGGGAATAACATTTTCCCAATCTTTTGATTTTTTTTAATTTAGATTTAATAATTTTGATACACGCTGTGTTAGTCCTGATGGTGCCGTTTTGGGTGGGTGGGGTGATGAGGCCGGGTTGCTAGGTGACAAGGAGGCTATGGGCTGTACATCATGTTAGGAGGGCGGCAAGTTAGGACGAGTAGGCCAATGGGCGAACCGATGTGTGCCTGGGGGATGTATGACACGCTCGCGCGTCACGGTCACGTGGCGTGTGGGGGTGGAACAGACATTTCCATGGCAACGGACGGGACACTGGGAGACGCTTGTGCAGAGTGTGGCGCGACCGGATGATGTTACGGACTGCCGTCCAGTTATCCGGGCAGCTCCACGCACACGCCCCCGTACAACACCAGGCGGTACTCAGGATAACGATAAGGACAGGTGAGCACATTAGTTTAATTTAGTGGGTATAAATATAGGGAGCTTGGTACAATAGTTTAAACTGCTCCCCTGAAGACGGCGGTAGCCGAAACAGCTGTAGGGAGACCCGGCTGGGTCTGACGTGTATCCCCAGCATGATTCAGGATACGTAAGATTTATATGACTGATGGAATTGTATCTCCAAGCTGCTATTTTGCACTATAAGTTTGTCACTTTATTCGAATTGGCATAAAACGTACTTTTTGGACATTTAAGGAGTGCTGGTTTTCTTCTACAACATAAGCCCCAATAGGAGCCTTATGGTGTGGTAGTGTTTAATCTATATATATATATATATATATATATATATAAAATCACCAGGTGAATAATTGTAAGCATATAGTACCAGGTGCAGCGATGAAGTGAGCGGCTGCAGGAGGCCGCCGCTCACTTCATCGCTGCGGCGGGTGAACATCGCTGAGCCGCTTCCACTGCTACAGGAGGCTGTCACTCACTCCTCTGCAATAGCGTGTGTGTTTTACCGGGCAGCATCAACATCTCCTCTCCGCTGTGCAGTACATTGGGCAACGCAGGACTTATTAGCCAGGGAACGCTCGGCTAACTATTACCAGCCCATTCGGAGAGGTACTATATGCTTACAATTATTCACCTGGTGATTTCCAGAGTTAACACTGATGTGTCCCATTCCGTTATGAACTGTGGAATATGAACTTTTATATAGCCATTATCATTCTTACGGCTTTATTAGCTAGGTATTACCTGTGACAGATATAGGTGTGTTATATATTTGTTTTATTGCCATTTCATTTTTATATTAAATTACTATTTTTTATTACACGTTTGCTCTCTCTATATATATATAACTACTGATTCATAGTGCAGCCATTGTTGTTGTTTTTTCTGTCTATCATTCCATTCCCACACATAGTGGTTATGGCAAGCGCAATGCCCCAGTAGTTTTCATTTTCTCTTTATCTGTTGATGTTAGGTACATTAGTGAGGCGCTGTTTAAGTAGTATTTTTGTTTTAAGTATACAACGGTGATGCTATAATTTTTTTTTTATTAAGGGGTCTATTTACTAAGCCCTTAGAGAGCTATAAAGTAGTTGGAGATACCTGCCACTCAGCTCCTGTAATGTTATAGGCTTTGTTTGAAAAATGGTAATTAGGAGCTGATTAGATGGTTCTTTATATCCACCCAAAGCTTAGTAAATAGACCCCTACAGTATGTCGTAGAATATTGCTGATGCTGTCCCATGGAAATCAATTGTATTCAAATTTTATTGTTGGAGCGTGCAAAAATAATTCTCAACATTTTAATTGACATCTCACCCTCCTCCTCCACCTTAGACACAGTGCCTCCTTGGGTAATCCTACAATAGAAAGGTAGCACCATGGTCACACCCTTGTCCAGACCCAAAGCCAACACAGTCCACACCACAGTCTGCAAATCTGACTATAAAAAATAGTAACCGTAACATACAGTATAAACTTGTATTAGTATGTAATACTAATCTCTTCGCTATACATTACACTCTGCATAGCCATTTTTAGTTTTTCATTTTTTTTTATGTAAAGCAAATGTTTTTACATCTGTGAAAAAACTGAGCTTGGATTATTTCAGACAGATAGTCACTACTAAGGAGTGTGGTATAGAAGATCTACTATGTCTAGGTTGACAGTCAGTAGGTCGACCCCATATGGTTGACATGCATTAGGTCGACATTTACAAAAGGTCGACATGGACAAAAGGTCCTCTTATGAAAGGTTGACATAGACAAAAGTTCGAAAGGAGCAAAAGGTCGACATAACAATGGTCAACATAAAAATGGTTGACACCCTTTTTTGCATCTAATTTGGGGTTAGTCTGGATAATTCTTCCATCTGGGACCACCATGTGTAGAAGTGCGTCCCCTCGTGGGCTTGCTTCACTTGCCGCACTTCGGGCGCAATGTCTCGCTTCGCTTGCCACAAGGTTGATGACAGTTATGATTAGTGACATGGATAGTCAGGGATGGAAAAAGTCCAAAAACATGACCTTTGCCATGATGGCAATTTGAACCTGTCGACCTTTTGTACATGTCGACCTTTTCCAGTGTTGACTTTTCATAGGTCGACTTTTTGTCCATGTTGACTTTTTTCAATGGTGAACTAATGCAAGTCGACAATATGGTGTCGACCTATTTACAGTCGACCTAGACATTGTAGATCTACTGTATAGTCTGGATCCCCTACTAAGTATCAATTAATGCATATAGTAGTAACACAGGGTAATGTCTACAGTGAGCTGGGGACATGCTTGTTTCATAGTGGGTGTATCAGTGCTTATTATTTTGCCACAAGTTCCGGAGGAGGCACTTGCCTCCACTATGTGGGCAGTGGCAACACCTCCTGCCTTTCCCAATAATCAATACAAACGTGGCAATCATTACTGCCCCACCAAAATCCAGTGTGGAATATAGAAGCAGAACAGTATCTCACATACAGTATGAAAATTGTCAGATCCACATACTGTATTTGTGTACATGCCAATCAGTACAGGAAAGAGAGTGTTATTGACTAGAAGAAGGGAATGTATATAATACACATGGCTTTATGCAGGGCCGGTTCTAGACCTTGTGGCGCCCAAGGCAAAAGTTTCCTTTAGCGCGCCACAGGCGTGCGTAAAAAAATGGGGGCATGGCTTCATAGGGAAGGGGCGTGGCCACAGTTATGCCCCCTGTAGTTATGCCCCCTGTAGACGTGCCCTCAGTAGATTTGCCTCCAGTGGCTTTGTCCCCTGTAACTGTGCCCCCAGTAGTTGTGTCCCAAGTAGTTTTGCCCCCTGTAGTTTTGCCCCCTTTAGTTATGCCCCCTAGTAGCGCCGCTTACAAACACAAAAAAAACACCTCACCAGCCCCGCTCCTGCTTCCCGACCACTGCTGCTGCCTCTGGCCGGCCGCTCCTCGGATAGCGCTGCACAGACACTAGATGTTAATTAGGACCTCTAGCGTCTGCTCCCACTATGCCGTGCGGTGCGCGATGACGTCAGGTGCACTGCATGGCATCATAGGACAGTGGTAGGGTCAGTGCTGATTGCGCTGAGCTGCATTTACTTATTAAACATAATGGCGCCCAGGCGCAGTGTAAGCAGGCAGCGCAGCTGCGGCAGTGCCCTCATGGCTGCGGCGTACTGGGCAAAAGTCCTGCTCTCCTGCGGCAAAAGCTGCTCCTGGCTTTATGTTATGTGCCTGTCAAGACTATGGACTACCTTTTTTGTATTGTGTCTAGTTGCTTTCATCTTTTAGTACATTTCAGGATCTGACTATGCCACAGCTCTCTTCAACTGGATGCATGAAACTTGCAATTAGGCCAGGCTGGATGCTGTCAAACTGTGAGAAGATTATCACATCTCAGTTAAACTGACAGGCGGGTACTAATAAATTAAGAGATTATGGGGAAGAAAACAGACACAATGGCTGAATGCTGATACATGAGCTCTGCAAGCAGACTTCTTAGTCTTCTTGGTGCCCCCATGGTAGTCCATTTGCATCATTTGCAACTCCAACATTTGCAAAACATTTGTAATGAATATAGCAGTTACTAGAAATGTTTAAGTTCTGCTATATGTAGAAGTAATAAATGTGCTTTAAGTAATATTTAAAAAAATGACAATGAATTGTACATAAATATTTTTCACATATTACAACTTATAACCCAATATTCAATTTTAACTATTACAGAGATATCAAATATGTGGACTTTTTTTTAATCTTTACAAGCTTATTATTTTGGATCAATTAGAGACTGGTAAAAACATATTAACAAGTAATATCACTGGCTGATGTCAAAGTCATAAGCTCTGACATTAGGGGGGCGGATTCAAATGACAGTGGGAAATTTCAAAATCCCAGCGGCACAGGGTACTATACAATCAGAGCAGAGAAAATGAGACGCGGTGATCAGTGTCGGACTGTTGCATGTAGGGCCCACCGGGGGAATGCAGTGGTAGGGGCCCATGTTTAGGGTTGTGGCCAGTCTGCCGAGGGGGTGTGGTCTGCCCCCTCATTGATTTGACTAACCATTAGAGAGTGCAACGTCTGGGCCCCTTCGTAAATATATACAGTAAATTCAGCTGCTGCATGCATGATAATGTACCAGATTAATAACAGCAATGCACTGTACAAAATACACCATAGTCCACTATAAGGTAACAAATGTATAATGTATAATGCAAGTGCACAGTCTGGAACCTGATCCTTAGAGCAGGAGGTGGGCCCCCAGGCAGTGAGGCCCACCGGTGGTTTCCCCTCTACTTCTGTGGGCCAGTCCAAGCCTGGCGGTGATTTTACGATTGTTTGTAACTAAAGCAGCCCATTTTTATTGTGGTCGCAGGAATGTTGAATTGTTTTGGAAACAGTGGAATATTGCTCTTTGTTGTACTATGGGGGTCATTCCGACCTGATCGCACGCTGACGATTTTTGCAGCGCGGCGATCAGGTCACTACTGCACATGCGTATGCACTGCAATGCACAGGTGCGTCGTACGGGTACAAAGCGGATTGTTCCTATGCAATGGATTTAACGAAGAATCCATTCGCCCAGCCGATCGCAAGGAGATTGACAGGATGAAGGCATTTCTGGGTGGCAACTGACCGTTTTCTGGGAGTGCCGTGGAAAACGCAGGCGTGTCCAGGCGTTTGCAGGGCGGGTGTCTGACGTCAATTCCGGGACCTGACAGGCTGAAGTGATCGCAGCGGCTGAGTAAGTTCAGAGCTACTCAGAAACTGCACAAAAACGTTTTGCACAGCTCCCCTGCACAAGCGATCGCACACTTGCTATGCTAAAGTACACTCCCCCATAGGCGGCAACTATCTGATCGCACGGCTGCAAAAAACTGCTACCGTGCGATCAACTCGGAATGACCCCTTATACATACTTACCTACTCTCCCGGAATGGCCGGGAGGCTCCCGAAAATCGGGTGACCCTCCCGGCCCCACGGAAGAGCAGGCAAGTCTCCCGGTTTGCGGGGTCCCCCCCTGCCCGTCCGCCCACTTAGTGTGTAAAGTGGGCGGACCGGGCAGTCGATGACGCGATTCTTGCAGAATCGCGTCATCATAGCCACGCCCCCTTCATTGTAATGCCGGTGATCGCGGCATTACAGAGCGGGGGCGTTGCTTAGAGGAGGCGTCGTCGTGACTCCCCCTTGCTCCGCCCCCGTCCGCCCTTGCTCCGCCCCGTCCCGCCTCCGGACCACCCCCTCCTCTTCATCTAGCCTCCCCTGCCCGCCCTGCTCAGCCGGCCTGGCTGCTCTCTCCCGCAGAGAGCAGCCAGAATGTCGGCAACTCTGCCCTTATATCTCCATTTCACCTTACCAGCAACCATTTGAATCAGATAAATAGCTATGGGAAAAGAGTAAAGGACAAAGAGGTTTATGTTTAAAAGAAACACTACTGGGCAGAGATTTGAGTGATGAATCCTAAAATTATTGAAGTATTTAAATTTTTAGAAGCTGAAAATACCTTTTTTACCTTTCTTTTATTATTAAAGTGACAGATCTAGTAGTTTGCTGCTCATGTAAAGATGTAATAGCTCGTATAATTTAGACCAGGTGCAAAACTGCTTCTAGTGTTACCTTGCACATATACACCCATGCACGGAAGATGGCAATCCATACCGGATTAAAAATAGAATTGAGAGTTGTATTTTAAGTGTCTCCTTGTAAGGAAGTTGCTAGGGTTAACAAAATTTACAAGGGCTGCAGAAAATGTACAGTATACTTAAATTATGGGTGACAGCTACATCATTACATTTCTTAATTGTTAAGTACATTATTTTCCATTTCAAAAGGCTAAACATTTGTGGAGATATATATATATATATATATATATACACTGCTCATAAAAATAAAGGGAACAATAAAATAACACATCCTAGATCTGAATGAATAAAATATTCTTATTAAATACTTTGTTCTTTACATAGTTGAATGTGCTGACAACAAAATCACACAAAAATTATCAATGGAAATCAAATTTATTAACCCATGGAGGTCTGGATTTGGAGTCACCCTCAAAATTAAAGTGGAAAAACACACTACAGGCTGATCCAACTTTGATGTAATGTCCTTAAAACAAGTCAAAATGAGGCTCAGTAGTGTGTGTGGCCTCCATGTGCCTGTATGACCTCCCTACAACGCATGGGCATGCTCCTGATGAGGTGGCGGATGGTCTCCTGAGGGATCTCCTCCCAGACCTGGACTAAAGCATCCGCCAACTCCTGGACAGTCTGTGGTGCAACGTAGCGTTGGTGGATGGAGCGAGACATGATGTCCCAGATGTGCTCAATTGGATTCAGGTCTGGGGAATGGGCGGGCCAGTCCATAGCATCAATGCCTTCGTCTTGCAGGAACTGCAGATACACTCCAGCCACATAAGGTCTAGCATTGTCTTGCATTAGGAGAAACCCAGTGCCAACCGCACCAGCATATGGTCTCACAAGGGGTCTGAGGATCTCATCTCGGTACCTAATGGCAGTCAGGCTACCTCTGGCGAGCACATGGAGGGCTGTGCGGCCCCCCAAAGAAATGCCACCCCACACCATTACTGACCCACTGCCAAACCAGTCATGCTGGAGGATGTTGCAGGCAGCAGAACGTTCTCCTTGGCGTCTCCAGACTCTGTCACGTCTGTCACATGTGCTCAGTGAGAACCTGCTTTCATCTGTGAAGAGCACAGGGTGCCAGTGGCGAATTTGCCAATCTTGATGTTCTCTGGCAAATGCCAAACGTCCTGCACGGTGTTGGGCTGTAAGCACAACCCCCACCTGTGGGCGTCGGGCCCTCATACCACCCTCATGGAGTCTGTTTCTGATCGTTTGAGTAGACACATGCACATTTGTGGCTTGCTGGAGGTGATTCTGCAGGGCTCTGGCAGTGCTCCTCCTGTTCCTCCTTGCACAAAGGCGGAGGTAGCGGTCCTGCTGCTGGGTTGTTGCCCTCCTACGGCCTCCTCCACGTCTCCTGATGTACTGGCCTGTCTCCTGGTAGCGCCTCCATGCTCTGGACACTACGCTGACAGACACAGCAAACCTTCTTGCCACAGCTCGCATTGATGTGCCATCCTGGATGAGCTGTACTATCTGAGCCACTTGTGTGGGTTTTAGGGAGGTTATACAGGCACGTGAAGGCCACACACACTACTGAGCCTCATTTTGACTTGTTTTAAGGACATTACATCAAAGTTGGATCAGCCTGTAGTGTGTTTTTCCACTTTAATTTTGAGGGTGACTCCAAATCCAGACCTCCATGGGTTAATACATTTGATTTCCATTGATAATGTTTGTGTGATTTTGTTGTCAGCACATTCAACTATGTAAAGAACAAAGTATTTAATAAGAATATTTCATTCATTCAGATCTAGGATGTGTTATTTTAGTGTTCCCTTTATTTTTTTGAGCAGTGTATATATATACATAATTGCATATACAGAATGTATATGATTGTAGCTTCTCTTCAGCACTCCACTGAAATGACTGTGGGTGTACAGTGCGGTCACATGTACTTTACTTCTATCCAACATATTTATGTCCAAGAAACAAATGCTGTTCAGTAACCAGATCAGTCATTGTATGTTTACAAAAATAAACACAGCAGCTGTTTGCTGTAATTCACAGACTGCACATTTAGGCGTATTTATAATTAGGGGCTTCATTTTACGTGTGCCTTTTTTTTTTTTTTTACGTTTGCCTCTCACTTTCATAGGAGATAAAGCAACATGATAAATAGCAATCTTTTACACTTAACCTATTTCAATAATATAGTATCATATCTATGTTGTTGACTATGGTAAAAAAATATTCCCATATTCCTTTTCCCCTGCCACACTTGAATTATGTCACCTGATGTTTCCTACGCACTGGCAGTTGTAGGAGGTTCTCCCAATAACCTATTAAGATAATTTATGGAACTAAACTGTAATAATAACTATTAGATTAAATAAAATTACAATTAGAAAATAATGAAAACATAAAATAAAAACATCTAGAAGTAAAAGTTAAACTTTTTACAATTAAATGTAGAACTTAAGTTGTGTGCACATCAGAACGATATTGCTTGGATGCGATAACGTCTGTGACGGGACCCGGTATCAGCAAGTGCATACACACTTGCCAATGCCGGGAGCGACGGTGCGATGTGTCAGAATCGGAAACATTAGCCCTCATTCCGAGTTGTTCGCTCGTTATTTTTCTTCGCATCGGTGCGATTTTCCGCTAACTGCGCATGCGCAATATTCGCACTGCGGCTGCGCCAAGTAAATTTGCTAAGAAGTTTGGTATTTTACTCACGGCATTACAAGGTTTTTTCTTCGTTCTGGTGATCGGAGTGTGATTGACAGGAAGTAGGTGTTTCTGGGCGGAAACTGGCCGTTTTATGGGAGTGTGTGAAAAAACTCTGCCGTTTCTAGGAAAAACGCGGGAGTGGCTGGAGAAACGGGGGAGTGTCTGGGTGAACGCTGGGTGTGTTTGTGACGTCAAACCAGGAACGACAAGCACTGAACTGATCGCACTGGAAGAGTAATACCCCTTTCACATCGCACTGAAAACCCGGTACCGACACGGCATATTGCCGTGTCGAAACGGGTCCGTGTGCGATGTGAAAGGTCCAATTGTGAATTAGCGGGTCGCCTGACCCGGTAATTCAACCCGGTAAAAAAGAAGGGTTCTTACCGGGTTGATTACCGGGTCAGGCGCAGTGTGAATGGGAGCCATTCCGATGCGAATCGGCTCCCATTCACAGCATAGGCAGAGGCGGCGCAGGAGATGAGCTCATCTCCCGGCGCCGCCTCCACCCCCGCCCCTGCTGCTCCCTCCGCTGCTATGGCAACCGACCCGGTATATTGCCGGGTCGGAAAGCCAGCAGAGGAGCACAAATGCCGGATCCCACCCGGTAAGTACACGTTTGTCTTACCGCGTAGGATCCGGCATTTACGATGTGAATGCGGTATAAGTCTCGAGCTACTCAGAAACTGCAAAGAAAAATCTTTTCGCAGTATTGCGAATACTTCGTTCGCAATTCTGCTAAGCTAAGATTCACTCCCAGAGGGCGGCGGCTTAGCGTGTGCACTGCTGCGAAAAGCGGCTAGCGAGCGAACAACTCGGAATGAGGGCCATTGTACCGATATAGTTCCTGTGTGTACGCACCTTAAGCAGCATATTTATCACAGGACAATAATACCTTTAACTGAAGAAAATGGGTGGATTCACAGCGTTACACCAGAGATAAACTTCCCCATGCAAAGCACCCTCTATTTGACAACACTGCAGTTGTAAATGTATGGGCACATGGCCTGGTTCAGAGATAAACGTATGCCAATGTTGTCAAACTGCGCATGTGCCACGATGACCTTATGAT
Source organism: Pseudophryne corroboree (assembly GCF_028390025.1). Taxonomy (NCBI): domain Eukaryota; kingdom Metazoa; phylum Chordata; class Amphibia; order Anura; family Myobatrachidae; genus Pseudophryne; species Pseudophryne corroboree. The sequence continues at coordinate 636,957,370 of NC_086445.1, read as the reverse complement.
AGCGGTTGCAGTGAGGATTTATTCACAAAGAGACTGACAGTTATGGAGTGTTGATGGGTGGTAACAGGAGAGTGGCGACTCAATCAAACAGCGGTTCAGAGATGGCGCCAGTGGTCGTCTCAATACAAATCCCGGAGGCTGCAACATTTGTATATTTTTGCACAACTGCTGACTATGAAATCACATGTGCGATGGCATCTGTTTCCATCTCCGAATCAGGCCTTTAATACATATTCATATCAGGACGGTGATAACAGAAGAAAATCAATAAAAACATGCTTCAGTCTTTGACTTTAAGTACCATATATTTGGATTTTTCTATTGCTATGTTTTAGTTCCTTTTTGTATATTTTTAACTTTAACAATTTTATTTTTTTATTAGTGGAACTGAAAACTTAAGTCTGGGTTTTCGGTTTCATTGCGCATGTATGAGCCAGAAAGCCATGTCACATGCTATCCTTAAGGGCCCTACACACTTGAAGATATAACTGAGCGATATGAACATTCTCGTTCATTAATGAATGAGAACTCGTTCATATCGTTCAGTGTGTAGGCACCAACGATGAACGATGCGCGGCCCCGCGCTCGTTCATCGTTGGTGCCGGCTCGTTCATACTGCACCTGCAAGCCAATATGGACAAAATCGTCCAAATTAGTATACAGGGCGATGGAGTCGGGTGACGGATGGAGTGAAGAAACTTCACTTCCCCCCGTCACCTTTACCCCGCCGCCGGGTCGCCCGTCTGCCGTTCCGGCTGCCGGGCAGCTCGGAGGCGGGTCGCCTAATGTGTAGGGGGCATTAGTAGCAGCTGAGAAATAGTAACAACCCCCCCCCCCCCCCCCTAAAAAAAAAACTTTCCTCCCTATGGAGCACTGCAATCTGCTGGTGAGATGGTGGGACAGTTCCTGAAAAGCAGGCGTGTGCTGCCAAAATCAGCATGGTTGGAAGTTATGATATCACTCAGATATTCTTCTATTCTCAGAATTTCTTATTGTTGCATTAAAAAAATGTGACGGTTGTAGTTGCTTGTTAGTAACTAGACCCCTAAATAATAAGTACAGATGTTCTGCATGAATGTTTGTTCAAGCCACCATTACAGGGTATTAATGTATTAACATTTACATGTAACAATGTGCTCTTTGAAGTCACTAATGTTAAGCTGATGCACCATGCTCATATATGTATAGTGCCATGCATTTGCATATTCCATTGCATGCATGCTCAGTTGCTGAGAAATAATAATTACAAGACTTGAACATATCTCACCCTGACATAATTAAGATGACAGAGATTTAAACACAGATTTCAGCTGTTTATATAACATACAGTGCCAAAAGTTTTGGAATACCTTCTGCAGTGCACACCAGTCCAATGTATTTGCTGCTCTAGCTACAGGCTGGGAGGTAGGAATGTGTTAAGCCTGTGTGGATAGGAATTGGCTTTGAATAGGAAGTGGAGTATAATGTTAAAGCATAAAGATTTACTGAGCTTTTGGTTTTGTTTCATTGTTTTTCATTCCTTCCTTCCATTTCACCTTTAGCTTACAATGATTTGTTTGTCATTTTAATAAAATACAGTTGATGACAGTAATTTACATGCAAATATACTGTATGTATAGATGATGGATAACGTTTGGTCAGTGCACAGTGGGCGGGATTCAAATGTTTTATTGCACCCGATCTCCCGTCTAAAGTGACGGGAGATCGCGGTGCGATATTCTAATGACCCCCGTTATCGCGCTGATCGCGCCCATAAGAGACAGGCTTAGCTGCGTAAAGCAGCTAAACCCGACTCAAAACATGGACGCGATGGTGAAAGGGTTGCGTCTAGATTCTCTTCGCGCTAAGGACCTTTCTCATAACCCCCTGGGTCCATGTCACAATCTGTTTGGAATAGAAAAGTGTGGCGAGCGAAGCGAGACACCAAGCCCGATGCGTGGCGAGCGAAGCGAGCCCGCGAGGGGTCCAATGCTGCATAGAAAAAAAAAAATACCCTAAACGAACGGAGAACGAAGGAAACATTTAGGAGCTGTAAGGGCGGAAGTTGTCTCCTGCCCACTCGTTTTGTCACGTCCAGGTCCTTTGCACGAAGGCAACATAGACACAACCATGGTGAAAGGTCCCGTTTGGGCATCTAAACGGGTCACTTTTCGTGCATTTCAGCTCACCACCCCTGGGGATGGTGAGCTGAAATGCTGATATCGCACCCATCGGCAGCAACATTTGAATACTGCCGATGGGCGCGATGGGGACGGGAGGGGGGCACAGAAGATTTGAATCTCGCCCATTATCTTTTTACTGCAAGAAGGTGAGCTGGGGGTTGTCCAGCTACACGGGAACACTGGGCACGCCCACAAAATGAGGAATACTGGGTCATTCAGTGAGGCCACACCCACCCAGCTGTGTCCATGCTCCCTCCCACCATAGACCACACCCCCTTTATGGATCACATGCACCTGGAGTGCCCAAGGGACCCGATCCCAGGGGACCAAAAGTTGGGAGGTATGTCAATGTGAGAGGTTTGTGTATTAATTTATTAATGTCATTGTTTTAAAAAAAGCTTTAGCTATCATATCTATGGCAATTTCTCACTCTGCTGCAGCCGACTGTTTGTTGCAGTGATGTTTAAAGTGACAGGCATTGCTGTGCCCTACAGTAGGGATGGGGAATCTTCGGCCATCCAACTGTTGTTGAACTACACATCCCAGCATATCCTGCAACAGTTTTAGAATGCCCAATTAGCAAAACTGTAGCAAGGCATGCTGGTATGTGTAGTTCAACAACAGCTGGAGGGCTGAAGGTTCCCCATCCCTGCCTTACAGGATGATGTCTGATGTTTTGTTGAAGCTACACACACCTGCACACATTCACAAACTCACTTATTCATTAACTCACTCAGAGGCCTATTTATTATTATTATTTTAGTATCATTTAAATGTATTAAAGGGCTTTTGGAGCAGTTTTCATAAAAAACTGCTCCAAACCCTTTCATTCACTTTATTTTTAGTAACCCACATCGCATTTCCCATACTTATAATGGGAAATGTGATCTGGACCGAATTAATAAAAAATTATTATTTTTTAAATCGCAGTGAGCCCTGTGATAATCTCGCCAGCTCAGGCTTGGGAAATCACAGGGCAGCACTGCGATAAGCTGCCTTCTGCCCAGCTTTCTCTCCCCCCTGGCAGAGAAAGCTGTGCAGGTTACCCGGCAGTGTGATCAGCTCTGTGTGTCTGATGGACACACAAGCTGATCACTTGTAAAAATAAAAAATAAAAGTAAACCCCCCCACAAAAAAACACATACTTACCAGTCTAGGGAGCCGGGAATCGATGCTCCGGTGCGGGCTGCCGGCACCAGGTCCTCCATATGCTGCACTGTGACGCATGCGCAGCAGGACATCGGGGTATTTTCCCAAGAAATACCCCGATGATGCTGCAGACAGGCATCACAGGGACAGAGCATTCCCGCAATCTCTGCCCCTGCATGCGATAAATAGGCCCCTCAGTTACTAAATCGCTTACCAAATAAATATATATATATATATATATATATATACATAGCAATCACAGGTTAGCTAGCAACTAGAGATATGCTCTGTGCCCCCATGCTTTGGTTTTGGATCTGGATTCATCAACGTGTTTTGGCTTTGGTTTTGCAAAACCACCGTCATGTGTTTTGGATTTAGATTTTACAGAAATATCCACCTCATCCTGTTGCATCCCGCATGGCCGCCGGACTCGGACTTCATTAAATCCCGCCTACTGTGCTATTAGTAATGGTGGCACCTATTGAATGTTATTTTTTAAGTACAGTGCCTGTACACTGAAGTAAGCAATGGTGTCACTTGTACTGAACATTATACTTTTAAGTACAATGGCAGACCTGTCCTGAACACACACTTTTTTTATAATGATGATTTTCCAAACACTGCCGCAGTCACAGTGCTTCAGTCCACAGCCCTTCACTGGTGATACTGAGTCTGACACAGTCATAGGGCGAGATGCATCATTGCTTGGAAAGTGATAAAATGGAGAGTGAAAAAGTACCAGCCAATCAGGTCCTAACTGCCATGTCACAGGCTGTGTTTGAAAAATGTCAGTTAGGAGCTGATTGGCTGGTACTTTCTCTCTCTCCATTTTATCACTTCCCAAGCGATGATGCATCTAGCCCATAGACAGTGCGGCAACCCACAGCCCTAGTTCACTGAAGAAGATGATGATGATGATGATGACACTGCAGTGGAAATGCAGGATTTCTAGACACGAGTTTGCAACTGCTTGATTTTAGAGTGCATGTGGCCAGTCCATGAAGACGACATAAAGCAGCTATAACATGCATCATACAGTGCAATGTATCACAGTAAGCCTTTAGATGTGGCAGCAGGGATATCTTGCCTTAGCTCAGTGAATGTGAGCACCAAGATACAATGTCCCAAATATATTAAGCTTAAACAAGAGATAAAGCGGATGGATAAAGAGTGGTAAATGACCAGCCAACCAGCTCTACTGTAAGTGTCATGTCACAGGCTGTGTTTGAAAAATGCCAATTAGGAGCTGGTTGGCTGGTCATTTATCACTCTTTATCTGTCCTATCTCTTGCTAAAGCTTAATACTTTTGGGCCAATGTTCTGCCTTGTTTTCAGATCCGGGCCTGGCTGGAAATACCAGGCTTGGAAGTGCTCGGAAACCGGAAGTTTGGGTGGTTTAGGTTTCCACTGAAACTGGCAACTTTCAACCTGGAGGCATACATTAGCAAGTAGCCTGGCTTTTCTACCATAACACAGCAGCTGAAAAACAGGGATGACAAAACCCTGTAGGTGTGTTTTGTCTAATGAGGGTGTGGTTTTAATAAACAAAGAAATACATGAGAAAGTGTTATGTATAAGAGCTACAAACACATGTGACACCAGTGATCCCTATATAATACAGGGAACATACTAATAGCCAATATAAAATAGAGGAACCATTTTAATTATACAACTCAAGAAGCATTCTAGTGACATATATACAGGGATTTGGAAGTAAGGCTAAAAAAGCAAGTAACTTTGTATCTGGAACAAACCATGTTGCAATGCAAGTGGAGGATATACATTTATATTTTTCTGTACAGGGTAAATACTGACTGCTTTAGCATGTAGCCCACAAATTTTAGACAGCTTTATTTTTACACTTAGATTTCAGTTTGGACGCAACGCACCCAAAACTAAATCTCTCTGCATATGTTACATCTGCAATGCCTCATGGTTCTGCCTAGGTGCACAGTTTCTTGCTTTTTTTGCTTTGCTTCCAAATCCGAATCAGGCCCAGTTAAACACACATATCGCCATCAAATTTAGTATACCAACATGGCCACTGTTGTCTAGATGTGTTCCCAGCATGTGGTGTAAAGTACAATGGAATGTGCTGGCGCTATGGGCCAAATTCATGCTTGTACGCAAATTGCGATTTTCTACAGCATGGAGCTGCTAATGTTAGCAAAAGAAGTTGATGCCCACTGGAGCCATCACAAACTCATTTGCAATTGCGTACATATTTGCCTATAAAAAAATTGAGGAATGTCAGGACTAAGGGTTGGTCTATGGCTACGCAGACTAGACCCAGCAGTAGAGGCACAGGCATCATGGTTTTGCACGTATGAGCTCACAGCTGATGGAAGATATATGCCCCCTAAAACAGCCATGACACACCTGTGTTTTTGTAACCACTTTTCCATGAAATCCCAGTTGTGAGCGGGATTGCAGTGGCACCTTGGCGTATGTACATTGTGATCATAGTACATAAAAACCTGCTTTTTCATCTTGAAAATATTTCCAGGACCTGACCCTTTCTTACCCAGGATGCTACTGACCCTTAACCACTCACAGGTCATCTCCAGACCAGACTACTGTAATCACCATCCCTGACAAATGCCTTTCTCCACTCCAATCTATCCTCAAAGCTGTAGTCATCTTTCTCACCAAACATACTACGTCCAAACCCCCTCTCTGACAAGCCCTTCACTGGCTCCTCTTCCCTTTCAAAATCCAAATCAAGCTTCTCACACTCGCCTACAAAGCCCTCACCCACTCCTCTCCCATTTACATCTCTGACCTTATCTCCCTTTACACTCCCACCCGTCCTCTTCGCTCTGCTAATGCTCGCCGACTCACCTGTCTACTGATTACTTCCTCCCACTCCTACCTCCAAGATGGTTCACTTGCTGCTCACTATCTCTGGAATTTTCTACCTCTCACCTATCAGACTGTCCAGTGTCCACCTCGCTCCAAACTTTAAACAGGCTTTTAAGACCCACTTCTTCACTAAACCCTGCCAACTCTTATCCTAACCCTCTGTTCCATGCTCACTGTCTACCCAATCTGTGTCACCCTTGTCAGCCTACCCCTCCCCTTCAGAATGTATCCTCTAACAAGCAGGTCCCTCTTCCTTTATGTGCCTTTTTTTCTCTTACTTAAACCATCTTTTACTCCATACTCCTTTCGACCGCAGCAAATCCCTTGGTTTTCTGCCACCGTGATACTTATTTCAGTGTTGTCTGCTGATGCAGCTATGTTTGTATACCCTGTTCTGTCTTATATTTTTCTTGCTTTGCATATTTGTTTATGTACTCTGTAACTGGCACTGCTGATTCCTTGTGACGCCATATAAATAATAATAATAATAATAATAATAATAATAATGTGCAGTTTGCCGATAATCGCTCCATTGCATGAACATCTCCCATTGCATAAAAACATAATCAGTGTCAATATTTAGCCATTTGGCGGGGTGGGGTGTGGTCAGTATACCGCCTGTTGGTATCCCGGCATTCAGGATCCCCGACATCGGAATCTCTGCAGGCGAGTAAATCAGGTGACTGGAATTACGACAGAAGCCTGGTATCCTTCTTGGGTGGTGGTCCACGCCACCACCCGAGGGGGAATAAAATAGTGTGGTGAGCACAGCGAGCCCGCGAGGGGACTCGCTGCGCTTGCTGCCAGGATTCTGGATGTCGGGATTCCGGCATCAGTCTCCTGACCCCCGGGAGCCCGACTGCCGGGATCCCATTCTGAATCCGGTGGGGCACATTAGGAATATCCCTTTCAGCATAATTGGAAAGAATTTGGTGATTACACCAGCTGTCATACAAGTTCACATATAAAAATCTATAGCATTTTTGTTTTACACTTCCCAAGAAATTATGCAACTGGCATTTCCCAAGAAATTATGCAACTGGCATTTCCCAAGAAATTATGCTACTGGCATTTTCCAAGAAACTATGCAACTTGACCCATACAGTACAGTAGATCTGAGCAAGTCCTAACAGATTGTTTCCAACACCTGACAAACAGAAGGGTGCTGAAGATTACCTCTGCTGTGTCTTGTTTCAGCAAATCACAGGAAAACTGTTAGGTATTGAGAGACTGGAAATCACATTGAATGCCTCTAAGGGGGTAATTCCGACCTGATCACTAGCAGGCGATTTTTGCACTGCTGTGATCAGGTAGTCGCCGCCTACAGGGGGAGGGGGAATTCTCTGTGTAGGTGTGCGATCGCATGTGCAGGAGAGCTGCACAAACAGAAGTTTGTGCAGTTCCTGCACAGACCAGGACTTACTCTTCCAGTGCGATGATCGGGGCTGGAGCTGACGTCAGAAACCCTCCCACGAAACGCCTGGTCACTCCTGCATTTTCCAGGACACTCCTCTAAAACAGTCAGTTGCCACCCACAAATGGTCTCTTCCTGTCAGTCACCTTGCGAATGCCCATGCGAACGCTTTGTTTGCACCATGCCATCGCTATGCACCGATGCCCGGTGCAGTCGCTAGACGTGCTGGCGCATTGTGGTGCATATGCATGCACAGTACAGACTTGATCGCCCGCTGTTCAAAAACGTACAGCAGCGATCAGGTCTGAATTAGCCCCTAAGACTTGAGGGTAAATGTAATAGGGTGCGATTTCAGAAAACGTGCGATTTTTACCGCAAAATAGTGTGTTTTCCGAAAATTGCAAATGTAAAAGCTTGTGATTTTGTTAAAAATCAAAAGTTTTGAACATATACCGAAAATCACAAGTGAAAAATCTCATCCAGTTTTCCCATTGAAAACTATGAAAATCGCAACTGTAATATGATGCTATTTTTTCACTTGCACACAAAACCTTACCAAAAATCGCCAGAATAATAGACCAGGGGGTATATTTACTAAGGTCCTGATTTTGTCCGATTATTTTTTTCTAAGTGTCATCTCGGGAATTTACTAAACACAAATCTCGGCAGTGTTGGGGCCATTCGCAGAGCCGGCCCTAGGTATAGGCAAACTAGGCAATTGCCTAGGGCATCTGGTATGCCTAGGGGCATCAGCAGCTTCTGCTGATTAAAATGATATGCGGCATGCTTATATTCTGTGTGTAGCATTTCGTACGCAGATACAGCCACAGTCGCACACAGTATATAGGCATGCCACATATCATTTTAATCAGCAGAAGCTGCTTGTGTATCCTAGCTACATAGCAATGCAAATAAGATGCATTTTCATAAAAAATAGGCACCCGACGTTAGCAGAGCTGCCAGTTGACTCACGCTGGGAACTACATGTGTCATTATGTGTATAAGGGCATTAATAATGTGTAACATATGTGTAAGGGGCACTATGTGTGTCATTATGTGTATAAGGGCACTAATAATGTGCGGCATATGTGTAAGGCCAAATGTGCACACTGTTCTTATTTAAATTACAGGGGGTAGGAAAACAAAAAAAAAGGACTGCTATGCTGTGATGGTGCTGGAAAAGGGGTGCAGGGTCAGAGGCGGAACTAGCGGTGGTGCTAGGGGGCACCAGCCAAAATCTTGCCTAGGGCATCATATTGGTTAGGGCCGGCTCTGGCCATTCGTATTTTTTTTCCCAGCTGAGTTCACAAATACGAATGAATAGACCATCGGTCAAACACGGCTGTTATTTGATATATCTCGGTAATTTACTAAGAATTCGTATTCTCAATCACTGCCGACAATAGCCAAACACTGCTGGGAAAGCATAAAAATAGTTTAAAAAAAAGCAGTTTTAAAATAGACCTGCTCTTTGGTGGCGTGTTCAGATAGTCATGCACGGATCAGTGAGATCCGTGTATGCTTATCTGTGGAAAGAGGTCTGAAAGAGCAAAAAAAAAAAAAAATTGCATTGGGTCCCTCCTCCTAAGTATAACCAGCCTCAGGCTCTTTGAGTCGGCCCTGGTTGTTTAAATGACGGGTGCCCCCCGTATTTAGACAACCAGCACCGGGCTCTTGGGATGGCCCTGTTTCCAAAAATACGGGGTACAAAAGACGTAGGGGTCCCCTGTATTTTTAAAACCAGCACCGGGCTCCGCTAGCCAGGGAGATAATGCCACAGCCGGGGGAAACACTTTTATACAGGTCCTTGCGGCCGTGGCATTACCGCCCCCAACTAGTCATCCCTGGCTGGGGTTCCCTGGAGAAGTGGGGACCCCTTAAATCAAGGGGTCCACCCTCCAGGCACCCAAGGACCAGGGGTGAAGCCTGAGGCTGTCCTCCCCATCCCTGGTAGCCTTTGTGTAAAAAAAAGAATATTGTTTTGTGCTGTAGAACTACGAGTCCCAGCAAGCCTCCCCCACAAGCTGGTACTTGGAGAACCACAAGAGTGACCCCAATTAACTTTGCGCTTAACCGCAGACTGCAAAGTTTCCATCATAGGCCAGAATGGAGCTGCGCTAAGCTCCATTCTAGCAGCTGCTCTCCGCCTGATTTACAGGCTAGTAGCACACAGCCAATCAGGAGAGCGCCATGACGTGGCGCTCCCTGATTGGCTGGCGGGATCTCCAGTGACAGCAGTCACGGGGGTCCCGGCATTCGGGAAAAGGGGTTTCATGTGTAAACATGGAACCCCTTTAGTGCGTTGGACTCGGGGTTTTTTTGGTTTGTTTTTTTGTTAACTGTGGATTCTACATGGAACGAAGAGGACTGATCATCACTGGTAAATAGATGAGTATTTTGGGCATTCCCCCCCCCCCCCAGGTTTCCAATTGGATTCTACTTGACAACGGAACCGATGGGCTCCGTGGGACACTAGGTAAGTATTGTGAGTGTATTTGTGAGTGTGTAAGTGTACATGTATGTTAATTCAAGTTTTACTTCCTCGGTGTGTGTGTTCTGTTTTTAGGGGGTAATTCTGAATTGATCGCAGCAGCAAGTTTGTTAGCAATTGGGTGGGTTATTTCGTTTCTGTGCAGGGTAAATACTGGCTGCTTTATTTTTACACTGCAATTTAGATTTCAGTTTGAATACACCCCACCCAAATCTAACTCTCCCTGCACATGTTACATCTGCCCCCCCCTGCAGTGCACATGGTTTTGTCCAACTGCTAACAAATTTGCTGCTGCGATCAACTCAGAATTAGGCCCTTAGTTGGGTATTTTTTGTTGTTGTGGAGCTACAGGTACCTGTGGGCCTGTTATTTCCCCGCATGCTGGTACTTGTGGTTCTCCAAGTACCAGCTTGCGGGGGAGGCTTGCTGGGACTTGTAGTTCTACAACAAAAACAATATTCTTTTTTTACACAAACAAAGACTATCAGCCCCCCATCCACTGTCCAGGGATGGGGGGGACAGCCTCGGGCTTCACCCCTGGTCCTTGGGTGCCTGGACGGGGGGACCCCTTGATTTAAGGGGTTCCCACTTCTCCAAGGAACCCCAGCCAGGGGTGATTAGTTGGGGGGGTAATGCCACGGCCACAGGTACCTATACAAAAGTGTCCCCCGGCTGTGGCATTATCTCTCTGGCTAGTGGAGCCCGATGCTGGTTTTAAAAATACGGGGGACCCCTATGTCTGTTGTCCCCATATTTTTGGAACAAGGGCCGGCCCAAGAGCCCGGTGCTGGTTGTCTAAATACAGGCGGACCCCAGTCATTTCCACCCCAGTATTTAAACAAACAGGGCTGGCTCAAAGAGCCCAAGGCTGGTTATGCTTAGGTGGGGGGACCCCACACAATTTAAAATTTTTTTTTTTAACTGTTTTAAAATGTCTCATACTGTACACAAGGAAGCCCTGCACGGATCGCACTGATCTGGACGGGCTTCATTGTGTTATGTCCGTCAGTGTTTTACTAATCACTCCCGTAAAACACTGCCCGACAATACGAATAACATTGACATCGGAAAATACGAAAAATGAAAACTCTGCACTTTAGTAAATAACTAAAATGAATTTAAAAAGTTGCAGAAAAATACGACCGATAAAATTTGAGTTCAAACTCCCACCAATTAGTCAGAAACACGAATCTTAGTAAATAAACCCCCAGGTTTAGACTGGCGATTTTTGGAGAAGCATGCTCAGATCAGTGTGATCCGTGCATGCTTCTGTATGGAACAGTAAAGAAAGTGTTAAAAAAAAATTGAAAAAAAAAATTACGTGCAGGTCCCCCCCAAAAGCATACCCAGCACTGAGCTCTTTGAGCCAGTCCTGGTTACAAAAATACAGGTGGAAAAATTGACCGGGGCTGTTCCCTCCATCCGTGGGCTGTGGATGTAGGGCTGATAGCTGTGAAAGTGTTAAAAAGAATATTGTTTTTTGCTGTGGAACTACAAGTCCCATCAAGCCTCCTCCGCATGCTGGTACTTGGAGAACCACAAGTACCAGCATGCAGGGAATGAAACAGCTGGTTGGTAGGTACTTTCTCCGCCCACTTTATCTCTCTCCAAGGCTTAGTACATAGGGGGTTATTCAGTACGGATTGCAAATTCTGCTTAAAAGCAGAATTTGAAATCCGTTCTTTCGCATTATGCCGTCCGCCCAGAATGCTAAATGGTGGCCACCAGCTGTAACCGCAATTTATATTGTGGTCGCAGCAATTATAGATGACCCCCTGCAGCCACAGCCAGGCTGTGTATGCAGATGGTCAGCCACCATTTTTCCAGTAGGAGAGGCTGCATGTGACATCACGCAGCCACCCCGAAAACACAGCCGACCCCCGGTTTTCCCTGATCTGCCCCTGCAACGCTCCATCGTTGCCCTGCGAGCGCCTTTGCCTGTCAATCAGGCAGAGGCATTCACAGACACCAAATGCGTTCGGGTCGCAGCGGGTGCAACCGCCTCTGTACAGTGCCGCTGGGGACAGGGTTATTGCGGTACAGTAGTGATGGGACCTGAATAACCCCCAAAGACCCCTAGGTAACAACAGAGTTATATATAATGAGCTGCACTTGAATATGGTGTGATTAATTTAATCTGCTAAAAGATGGTTTGGCAGACAAGGAAATATCTACGGTATATATTATTGACAAGCTTAACAAGCTGTAACAGATGTACTGTACATAAACAGTATGCAGGCAGTCATAATGAATGTGCAAGGACTGGGAATAACAGCAGCAAAAAAGACAGCCAAGTAAAGGCAGGAAAGTAAGGTGGGGGTGGGCTGGAGAGACAGAAAGTTACTTGTGACATTTGTAACACTTGGCAAATTGTTGCACATTGGCCCTCATTCCGAGTTGTTCGCTCGCTAGCTGCTTTTAGCAGCATTGCACACGCTAAGCTGCCGTCTACTGGGAGTGAATCTTAGCTTTGCAGAATTGCGAACGAAAGATTCGCATAATTGCGAATAGAAATTTCTTTGCAGTTTCTGAGTAGCTCGGGACTTACTCTGCCATTGCGATCAGTTCAGTCAGTTTCGTTCCTGGTTTGACGTCACAAACACACCCAGCGTTCGCCCAGAGACTCCCCCGTTTCTCCAGCCACTCCCGCGTTTTTCCCAGAAACGGCAGCGTTTTTCCGCACACACCCATAAAAAGGCCAGTTTCCGCCCAGAAACACCCACTTTCTGTCAATCACACTCCGATCACCAGAACGATGAAAAATCCTTGTTATGCCGTGAGTAAAATACCTAACTTTTGAGTAAAATAACTAAGCGCATGCGCTCTGCGAACCTTGCGCATGCGCAGTAAGCGACTAATCGCAATATAGCGAAACTCGGCAACGAGCGAACAACTCGGAATGAGGGCCATTAGCAGCAGAATCATAGCCGATATAGGGGGTAATTCCAAGTTGATCGCAGCAGGAAATTTTTTAGCAGTTGGGCAAAACCATGTGCACTGCAGGGGGGGGGGGGGGGGGCAGATATAACATGTGCAGAGAGAGTTAGATTTGGGTGGGTTATTTCGTTTCTGTGCAGGGTAAATACTGGCTGCTTCATTTTTACACTGCAATTTAGATTGCAGATTGAACTCACCACACCCAAATCTAACTCTCTCTGCACATGTTATATCTGTCCCCCCTGCAGTGCACATGGTTTTGCCCAGTTGCTAACAGAATTCCTGCTGCGATCAACTTGGAATTGCCCCCATAGTACAACACAACCAATGACAAAAAACTAATTCTATCTCAGTAGTGCACTAGTGGCCTGTACAGAGATTGGCGCAGCAGCGATGTGAAAAAATGCTAATACCGCAGGAGGTGTTTGTATGAAAAAGACACCTCCTGCCATAAACTGCGATCTGAGTGCAGTATACCAAGGCTCAGCAACACTGGCCAGCTCTGTCCATCCCTACCTCCAAATGCCAGCAACCTGTCAATCAGGTAGCAGCTTAGGGGGCACTCAATGCAATCACGAGGGCCCATTCTGCACATGATTTATGCAAATCATTGGTGAATGAGGCCCTAGGAGGGACCACTCATTGTATTAAAATATTATACTTTATTTATAATTCATTAAAAAACAATATATGATTTTGGAACTTTAATAGTTTAATATTAGAGAATATTTTTTTTAAATGAGTTAGTAAATATTTACAAAATAGTAAATGAATTAAAATACTGTCTGCTGCAACTGATTCTTTGTCTCTAAAATTTAATTATATTTGTTATGCCACCTGTTGGGATCCTATTCACAATCGCATGTCAAAGATTCACACTGTAAGTGCAACATTTCTAAAATACTTACAACAGATGTAAATTTAAGTCACTCCAGCTACATACCACCAGCTGCCTCTCTCGCTGCTCTAGTTCCTGCTCTCAACAGCTGCAGCTGACAGTATACCACTACCTGCCTCTCTCACGCTGCTCCTTAGTCTGTCAGTACTATCACTACCCCCTCCTGCTGGCTTCATGGGACCTGTGGTGCCTCGGCCCTCAGACTCCCCTCTACCAAGCCATATCTGGGGCTTGTGATGTAGTTTTCCTTGGGACTTCTCTGCATCCACTGTACCTCTGGCATTCGTGGTGCCTAGGTTCTGGAAATCTGCCATCAGCCTCCACCTTGTGTACTTTACCATTCTCTATGAACCTCAGCCCAGCAATTGTTACCACTCCCCCTATTTTGGCCCCCTGCTTCTGGCCCTCACCAACCTGCCTCCAATTCGTACACCTGTACCCTCCAGGATTGCCCTACTGACATTGCGACCTGTAGTGTCACCCTGTAGTCCTGTCAGGCATTTCCCTAGGAGCTCTCTCTCTACTTGACTCCTTCTCTGCTCCCTTTGTCTATGACCACCCCAGCTTTTGTTTCAGGTCTCTATCATTCCATACCCCGCTTTGATGGCCAAGAACTTATTGATATTTTCCCCTCCCTCCCACCCCTATCTAACATAAGTGGAGTTCCTCAAGTTCCCTTACCCCCTATCCTCTATGATGCCTGAAGGGAAGACATGTGCTGGAGGTGATCTTCCCCCATATCTATTCAAACATAACCACCTGTCTGACCCTAAAGCTGGCGTGCCTGATCCAGTTGCTGATCTCTCCAACTCAGAATCTTAGAAGGATGACCTCACCCCTATTACTCACAGAGACTTCCTTATTTTATTTAAGGAACTTAAGGATGTAAAAAAATCTATTCAAGCCCTCCATTCTATGCAAGTAAATATTATCGAGATTGGAGTTTGAACAGACTAGCTAGAATGCAATGTTGAGGATGTGATCACTTCCCAGGAATTTTCTAATACTTATTATGCAACTATGTCATGACGGGGGTAATTCTGAGTTGATCGCAGCAGGAATTTTGTTAGCAGTTGGGCAAAACCATGTGCACTGCAGGGGAGGCAGATATAACATATGCAGGGAGAGTTAGATTTGGGTGTGGTGTGTTCAATCTGCAATTTAAATTGCAGTGTAAAGATAAAGCAGCCAGTATTTACCCTGCACAGAAACAAAATAACCCACCCAAATCTAACTCTCTCTGCACATGTTATATCTGCCTCCCCTGCAGTGCACATGGTTTTGCCCAACTGCTAACAAAGTTCCTGCTGCGATCAACTCAGAATTACCCCCGACATTGCTCCAGTCCAAGAAGGCTAGGAGGACCAGGATAACAGGTCGCAATGTAATAAGTTATGTATCAGGGGTAACTTTGAAGACATTAAACTCCCACGCTTCGAACTTTACCTCAAACAGCTGTCTATGCAACTTTTTCCTACCACCCCGGAGGATCACCTACTCCTTGATCGCGCTCATTACAAACTGAAACTGCACCCTCAGCAACGTGATGTCAGTCAACACATGCACTACTGCACAGCCAAAGAGGATGTCATGAGAGAGGCCCATAAACTTCTCTTGGTTACCTTACCTTACTATGCTACTCTCCAGATCCTCCAGGATGTCTACACTATAACCCTGGCTAAACACAAAGACCTTAAACCCTTTACTACTCTGCTTCATCAAAACAACATAAGATACTGATAGGACTACCTCTTCCGCATTCTAATTTGACACCAAAATCAGCTACACATGGGGGGTAATTCCAAGTTGATCGCAGCAGGAATTTTTTTTAGCAGTTGGGCAAGACCATGTGCAGTGCAGGGGGGGCAGATATAACATTTGCAGAGATAATTAGATTTGGATGGGTTATTTTGTTTCTGTGCAGGGTAAATACTGGCTGCTTTATTTTTACAATGCAATTTAGATTGCAGATTGAACTCACCACACCCAAATCTATCTCTCTCTGCACATGTTATATCTGCCTCCCCTGCAGTGCACATGGTTTTGCCCAACTGCTAACAAAGTTCCTGCTGCGATCAACTCAGAATTACCCCCATGGCTCGTTCACTCGATGAAGCTCAAGCAGTTCTCCATAAACTGGGCCTCTCCAGTGAGCTTGCCTTTGTGACTCCTGCCTCTCTTCCTGACGTCCACCTCCAACAGAATGGTTTACCATTTAAAAATTCTCCAGGCCATCAACTCCTGTTGCTGACACATGAGACTTTATGAAGGATACTGTTTCATTGTTTCTAGTGAGCCGCAATGGGCCCTCCGATTTCTGAAGTTTACCCCTTTGAGGATATCTTGGATTATGATCTTACTGCTTGCTCCTGGATCATGTTTGAAAATCTCTTTGTCCAGTTTAATCCTTCTCCCTCTCCTTCAATGTAAAGGGCCTTAATAGTCCCTTGAAACACAGTAAGCTTTTTACCACCTTTAATATGTGCAGGGTATACCTGGTCTTTCTCCAAGAGACCCACTTTTTGCAGGATCTCCACCCGGAGCTGCGTTCCAAGACTTTCCCCACTACATATCATGCCTGAACAAACAAACAAGGCATGGTTATTCTTATCACCCAACACCTTACTTTTGATTTGCTTGACTTCCACCAGGATAAGGAAGGCCGTTTCCTCATTCTTGTGTTCACCCTTTGCAATACTCAATGTACTATTGTTAATGTCTATGCTCCCTACTACGGCAAATATGGCTTTTTTTTAGTAGACTAGATGCTCTCCTATCTAGCAAATGCCAGGGGCCTCTCATTCTCTCTTGTGATTTTAATGTTGTTTTGAATCCCATATTGGATAGGTCTACCCCTGGGTCCATCGGTTTTAACAGAGTAGACCTCAACAATTCTAAGGCCCTCCTCGGTCTAATAAAAGTCACAATATCTTAAGGAATGTCACAATATCACTCAGGAACGGGAAATTCCTACTCCCAGATAGACATGATCCTGCTCAGCCACAACCTGGTTCTCTAGATTGTGAATGTTACTGATTTGGTCCGTTCATACTCCCATTTTGGCTGACCTCTCGGGCATCGCTAACTGCCTTTGCCCGCTGACCTGGTAATTGAATGATACTCCTCTCCACAACCTTGATATGGTAACCAGTCTTACTAGCCTTCTTAAGGATTATTTCACGCTGAATGCTTTACCATACACCTGGAAATTATGGGATCCATTAAATTGCAGAAATCCGGCAAATCTCCTGGGCTCAATGGCTATACTGCTGCCTATTATAAACAATTTATGGCTCTCTTGGTCCCCCACCTGCACTCCCTCTTTAATGCTGTCCTTCAAGGCGCCCCTGGCCTCTTTGATCCGATTAAACTCTAATATTCAGGGCGTGCAGTTTGGGAGTATCCCAATTAAATGCTGTCCTTCAAGGTGACTATTACCAAAGGAGGGTAAGGACCTGCACAATTGTGATAGTTATAGGCACATCTCCCTTCTTAACCTAGATTTTAAAATATATGCTATAACTATAGCAAATAAGCTCAACCAGGTTCTTCACTCATTGATACACTATGATCAAGTTGTTTTCATAACAGGGCATCTGGTGTGGGACAATACCCATAGACTTAATCCATAGTATAAATTTTAGTAGGTCCCCAGCTATTATCCACTACCTTAATGTCGAAAGTATGTTTGTAAGGATCTTCTGGAACTTTATGTTGCATCCTCTGCGGCCCTTCAGAATATCAGGGGAGTTCCTGATGTGAGTCATGGTCCTTTAGTCCTTCAGCTAGGGTCTCCATAAAAGCCATTCCCTCCAATTGTTTTTCTGTCTCAAATGGCACCAGGCAGTGATGTGCCCTGGCCCCTTTAATCTTCTCCTCTGTTCTCTTTGACCCAATTAGACCCTATAATTCACGGAGTGCAGTTTGGGAGTGTCATCTCTAAAGTTGAACTCTTTGCCAACAATATTTTGCATACACTCACAGAATTTCTCTACCAAACCTTTATACTCTCTTGGACCGTTACAGTGTTCTGTCTCGCTATAAGATCAACTACTCTAAGTTGGAGACCATGGTGCTTCATATTTCCCACCTTTCATAACTTCCAATGGCAGTGTAAAAAAAATAAAGTACCTTCAGCTTTTCCTAACTTTCCTAAACTCCTAGTGGGCCTGGCTCATTATTTCATGCCCCCCCCCCCCAACATGATATTGAAACCACCCATTTATATTCCACTGGATTTATACTCCTTCACAACTGTCCTCCCTCCTTGACCCTACTTCCTCCTGTTTTTTCTGCGCATTTGAACCCTATATTCTGTTTCCTCCACTGTTTCATCCCTCATTCCCATCTTCCCAATCGTGGACAGGAGTGTCCCTTAAATTCCCTACTGATTTTAGTTCACATGGGGCTTGGCTTCCCTTTTAAACTTTACAGCTGAAATTTCCTTCCCACTCCCTCAACTCCTTTAAATACTTTCAAATGCAACATTTTCTCAACTCCTTACTGCAGTCTTCACTTCTCTGTGACCTCACCCACTTCAACCGTCTTTGTCAGTACTCCTGGGAAGAGAACCTTGGCCTCCCCACTTGATGAAGACGCTTGGGACAACATGAGACAGGCGATTGCTAAATCTTCTATTTCCACTTGCCATAAGGAAACCTCCTACTGTATAAACTATATTACTGCTGGTATTATACCTCTGTCCAGCTCTTCCGAATGTTTTCCTCTGCCTCACCCCTCTACTGCTACCATAGCTCATGTTTGGTGGACCTGTCCCATCATTGAACCCTTTTGGACTTTTGACCAATCTATTTCAGTCCTTCATACCGAAAGATCCATGGAGATTTCTCAATACCTACTCCCCTCATGATTTTCTTAAAGCATCCATGAAACTGCTGTCCCTTGCCCTAATAGCTGCTAAAAGTCTTATAGGCCATAACTTGAAGAGCCCTGACTCTCCATCTCTCTTTGCCTTAAAATTGCAAATTTGGCATGTTGCGTTAATGAAAAGTATTACCTATTATCTCAATGACAAGGACCATTTGTTTACTCAAGTGTGTGCACTGTGGCTCACTTATGAAGGTACTCCCTCACCCTTGTTTTCTGCATCCATTATTACCGTCTGACCTATGCGTGATGGTATGATATGCTCTACTTGCCTGATTCTTTCTAGGTGAATTTCTCTTGCCTACTACTGTTTTTCAGCTTTCTTCTTCCTCTCAGGGCCGGATCTAGGGGGGGGGGGCGCGAAGGGGGCGACCGCCCCCCCTAACAGTCATAACCACGCCCACTTTTGAGCAGAAGAGAGCTCTCCTGGGAGAGCCTGAGGCAGAACGATGTGCTGCAGCTTATACCACAGCAGCACAGAGGAGCCAGGAGAGCAAGGGTTACAGAGCATTTGCCCCTCACTTGCTGGTGTGTGGGTACTAGGGCTAATAAATACAATTACCCCATAGCACAGTCACATGTACATAGAACAATCACAAAGCTCTATCTCAGTCTCACTCAAAAAGTTCAGTCAGAATTGAGAGAGGAGGAGTTAGGATTGCAGATGGGAGGAGTTGGGACTGTAGAGGGAGGAGTCAATATTAAATAGTAAACCGCCCCCCCTAAAGAAAATTCTAGATCCGTCCCTGCTTCCTCTCCTTCTACTACATGTGGTATTCCTTTTCTGGCATTTTCTTCCCAACATTAAAACATATTTATGGTATTTCTCCTCTCTCTGTAGTCCTGTTACCATTATATTCTCTTCCTCCCTTGATTTATGTATAATGTTTATCACTGTATTTATTTTATGTACTGTATGTAACATGGCTCACCTGCAGTGGCGTATCTATAATGGATGCAAAGTGTGCGATGAACACAGGCCCCTGGGTCCAGAGGTTCCCACAACATAACACCCTGCATCCATTTTTTTAACACTTACCCCTCTGGAGTCCTGCGTCGGCAGCAGCAGCATAGCACAGATCACCGGGAAAATTCTGTGGTGTCCATTTTCCCAGAGTTTTGTGCATGCGCAGTAGAAAAATCACCAGGAAAATGACCACCACTCCATTTTCCCAGAGACCAGCGCATACGCACCGGGCTCTGGTACAGCTCTAGGGTCTCTAGTAACCTTAGTGGTCAGAGTTACATTGCGCTGCTGGCTCGTTAGGAGAAAGCCCAGATGGAGGCTGCACACAGACCCCCTCCTCTCTTAAGATGCCCCTGTTCACCTACTGTGCACTTTCTTTCTACTACTTGTCATTTTCTGTGAGCTTAATAAACAAAGATTTAAAAAAAAATAAAACATACTAAAGGACACCCCAATCCAAATTAATAAATAAACCTGTTAGAAAGATGTAATATTTTTCAAGTGATATTAATATGATCTACTGTATATATCTATATCTATCTATCTATCTATCTATCTATCTATTATTATTATTATTATTATTATTATTATTATTATATTTATATAGCACATTTCTCCTAATGGGACTCAAAGTGCTTTACAATTGTCTTTACAGCTCAAAATATAAAAGAAGCTTAACGGTAGATATTAGTGAAATGCTGAAATGTGAGTTGCGGGAGGGGTCACTGGTAGAAGAGGATGATGATCAGGTAGCCAGTTGGGTCACAGTTAGAAGGAAGAAAAAGAGGGGGAGGCACGACATCTCCGAACTATCAAACCCGAACAAATTTGCCCGATTGGACGAGGAATCGGAGGATGATAGTGAAGAAATGACGGTGCCGGAGGAGACTGCTCCCTCTAGCATCCAGAGGTGCGGTCCCTCTGGCGCGGTTGGGATAAAAGATAGAGAGGTACCTAGTCAGATGGTGGTGGTAGGGGATTCTATCATCAGGAAGGCAGATAGGGCAATCTGCTACCGGGACCGTGATCGCCGTACAGTCTGTTGTCTCCCGGGTGCTCGGGTACGGCACATCGCGGACCGGGTAGATAGATTGTTGGGAGGGGCTGGCAAAGACCCGGCGGTCTTGGTGCACGTTGGCACCAGTGACAAAGTTAGCGGAAGGTGGGATGTCCTTAAGAAAGACTATAGGGACTTAGGAAAGAAACTGAAGGCAAGGACATCTAAGGTAATATTCTCGGAATTATTACCCGTGCCACGCGCTAGTCCACGGAGGCAGAGGGAGATTAGGGAGGTAAATGTGTGGCTTAGGGATTGGTGCAGGAAAGATGGGTTTGTGTTCCTGGAACACTGGGCGGACTTCTCAGTCAGGCACCATCTCTTTTGTTGTGACGGATTGCACCTGACTGAGGAGGGGGCAGCGGTGCTGGGGGGAAGGATGGTTAGAAGGTTGGAGGAGATTTTAAACTAGGAGCCTGGGGGGATGGTTTAGCTAGAAACTACGGGTCATGCAGTGAGAATAGTGGGGATGGCGGTAGTAAACGAAATGGGGGAGAAGTTGGGGGGAGGGTAAGAGCAGGCGGTAAGGTTACTAACATGGGTACTAAAAGGGATTTTACCAAAGCACTAACCAATGACGATTACAGGTCATCCTTGCTACATAAGGTGAAAGATGTCCCTAACGCAAGGGAAAATACTTATCTTAGTTGTATGTATGTAAACGCCAGAAGCATTACTGGTAAAAAGGGTGAACTAGAAATACTTGCAGCAAGCAAACAGTATGATATTATAGGCATTACTGAAACTTGGTGGGATGAATCTCATGATTGGACAGTCAATCTAGAGAGCTATACACTGTTTAGGAGAGACAGACTAAATAAAAAGGGTGGAGGGGTGTGTCTTTACGTAAAGCCGTTTTTAAAACCTAATATATGGGAAGATATTCAGGAGGGGACTGTAGACACTGTCGAGACATTATGGGTAGAAATTGCATGCGGGGAAAAAGGAATAAAAAAGTTAGTATTGGGTGTATGCTATAGGCCGCCTGGTATCAACGCATCTGATGATGAATTGTTACTAAAGCAAATTGAAAGAGCAGCAGGAGTAGGAGACATAGTAGTGATGGGAGATTTTAACTATCCAGAGATAAACTGGAAAAACGTCTTATGTGATACTGCTAGGGGCAATATGTTTTTAAACACACTTAATGATAACTACTTAGTCCAACTAATTGAGGAACCAACTAGGTACAATGCAATCTTAGACCTGGTATTAACAAACAATGGGGATTTGGTATCAGGTATTATAGTAGGGGAACCCATAGGAAACAGCGACCACAATATGGTCACATTCAATATCAGTTTCTATAAACAGCCCTATACTGGCTTAACTAGGACTTTAAACTTTAGCAAAGCAAATTTTGAAAAGATGAGAGTATTTTTCAGGGATATTGAATGGGAAGGTTTGTTTTTAGGAAAAAATACTACGGAGAAATGGGAGGTACTAAAATTCCTGCTAGCTAAAAATACACTCAAATGTATTCCTATGAGTAGCAAAAAAAGGAATAAAAATCATAAACCGATGTGGCTTAACAAAAAGATTAAGGAACTTATGGGCAAGAAAAGGCGAGCATTTAAAAAATACAAATCTGACGGGGAAGCAGAGTCATTTCAGCACTATAAGGAATGTAACAAAATTTGCAAAAAGGAAATAAGAGCGGCTAAAGTAGAAACTGAAAAACTAGTAGCAAAGGAAAACAAAGCGAATCCCAAAAAATTCTTTAAATACATTAATAGCAAGAGATTAAAGAAGGAGAGTATAGGCCCTTTAAAAGACAAGTTGGGAGTCTTAAGCAAAAATGATAATGACATAGCGGACACACTAAATGAGTTTTTTTCAACAGTATTCACTAGAGAGGACCCAATTCAGGGACTGACACACAATCTCAATAATGAGAATATGACACTGATAGGTACTTATTTAAGCGAGGAAGTAGTCTGTGACCGATTAAAACATTTAAAGATTAATAAATCACCAGGGCCCGATGGCATTCATCCAAGGGTTCTAATGAAGCTTCACTCTGAACTGGCAAAACCGCTATCTTTGATCTTTAAGGATTCAGTTATATCAGGTATGGTTCCCAAAGACTGGCGTATAGCGGAAGTAGTGCCTATATTCAAAAATGGAAGTAAAGCTGAACCAGGTAATTATAGACCAGTTAGTCTTACATCTATAGTGGGGAAAGTATTGGAAGGTATTCTAAGAGATAGTATTCAGAAGTTCCTTGAAACCAATAAGGTCATTAAAAGGAATCAACATGGGTTTATGAAGGACAGATCCTGTCAAACCAACTTACTTGGCTTTTATGAAACAGTAAGCGCAAACCTAGATCAGGGTAAAGGCGTGGATGTAATCTTTTTAGACTTTGCCAAAGCGTTCGATACTGTACCACACATGAGACTTATCTACAAGCTACAAGAATCAGGGCTAGGAAGCACAATATGCACTTGGGTCAAAAACTGGTTAGATAATAGGGAGCAGCGCGTTGTGGTTAATGGATCTTTTTCAACTTGGACTGAAGTGCTAAGTGGTGTGCCGCAAGGCTCAGTATTAGGACCGCTATTGTTCAATATTTTAATTAACGACCTAACAGAAGGTCTGTACGCTGCCTTGCTTTTTTCATCCAGGATAAATATTATCAATCAGGGTTCCACTCCAATTATATGTATGGATAGTGCTGTGATAGGATTAATTATATCCAATACACACCTTGGGTGTATGGTGTCCAAGGAGGCCACATTTCTACTAGAAAACCAGAGGAGATTATGTCCTGAACAAATTTGGATTAATTACACCCTATCTCCTATCTTTTAGACCTTTATGGATCATATAGTTATGCTTGCCCAGCAGTCTTCTAGCCTCCTGCAATACTAGGTTTCACCTATAGCAGCCGCCTTTCCCAGTTGAATTAGGTCCACCCAGTACTCAGATGCCCCCAGGTCTTATTGAAGGACAAGTCGACTATAGGAGGGCAAAAATAGAAACTAGAGAGAAGCTCACTGAATCAGAAGTAGGACAGATAATACTGGATAAAGCTACACTATGCATAAATGGAAATAAGCATTTGAATGTATGTGAATGCAACAATGCACAAGGTGGTATAAGCAACTAAATATAATCTGTATATGAATGCAACAATGCACAGGGTGATATATGTCAGCAACTGAATATCAATTGATTATAAATGCAACAATGCACAGGGTGGTATAAGCAACTAAATATAATCTGTGTATGAATGCAACAATGCACAGGGTGATATATGTAAGCAATTGAATATCAATTGATTACATATGCAACAATGAATTTGGCAGTATGGATGGTGTAATGGTTAGCATTACTGCCTGACAACACTGAGGTCATGGGTTCAAATCCAACCATGGATCTAACTGTGCGGAGTTTCTATATTCTCCCTGTACTTGTGTGGGTTTCCTCCGGGTTCTCCGTTTTTTTCCCACAATCCAAAAATATACTGGTAGGGTAATTGGTTCCCAACAAAATTAACCCTAGCATGAATGTGTGTGTGTACATGTGGTAAGGAATATAGATTGTAAGCTCCACTTCGGCAGGGACCGATGTGAATGGACAAATATTCTCTGTAAAGCACCACAGAATATGTGTGCACTATATAAATAACTGGTAATAAATAATAAACAATGCACAGGATGAAATAAATAATCAAATACAAGAGGTAACTCAGCCTCAGAAAATAACTAATGCAAAATTCCAGGACTTAGCTTAAACTGTCTGATGTGGATTCTGAAGAAGCCCAGAAACTGGAACTGGAACAGAACCCCCAGAAGGGGAGCAGAGATCCAGAGACACTGATACTGAGATCGGCTTCAGAGCAGGATTTCACTGTGTGCAGCGATAGCAAGCTTGGCAACTGGAGCAGACAGCACTAACTGCACTGACTCAATTCACAACTACAGGACGAGGACCGGGACCAGGTACAAACAGGAACCTATAACTGGCATCAGGTAAAGGGCAAGATGGGTAATAAAGGAAGACACTCCCAATCAGAACAGCCAGAAAAACCAAGCCTCCTGATTAGGAGATACAATGCAGCTGGACAGCTAGAGACACAGAGGCAAACTACTAATTATACAACAGCTGAGGCTGACCACAGGGATACATGCAGGAATTTAGCTGCTGGAGTATAGTAACACAGATGCGCCGCTAGCGGCTTGTAACAGTACCCCCCCTCCCTTGACGAGGGGTTAAGAAACCCCTAAACTCTGTAAAGAAAGCCTTTTTCAGGAATGGAGCATGAGTTGTTGATCAGGGACCGAAGTTCTCTCTTCAGGACCATAACCTTTCCAATGAACAAGAAAAAGTACTTGGTTTTTAACTTGTTTAGAATCTAAGATCTTGTCTACCACAAACTCTTTGTGACCTTGAATGATAACTGCGGCTGGTGTCCTAGGCCGAACACCCTTCAGATGGACCACAGGTATCAAAAGAGAGCAATGGAAAGTATTGTTGATCTTAAGCGAACTAGGCAACTGAAGATGAAAAGCATCAGGGTTAACTTGTTTGATAATTTGGAAAGGCCCAATAAAGCGAGGTCCAAATTTCTGAGAAGGTTGATGTAATTTGATGTTCTTGGTAGATAACCACACCAAATCTCCTCGCTTGAAGTTACATGGTCTCCTACTCCTATCATAAATTTTTTTGAGTGAGCAGAGGCGGAAGCAAGTGCTTGCCGAACCATTTCCCAAATCTTCTGATGATGGGACGTAAACGTAGAGGTACTCGGATCAGATGCTACCGGTTCAAAAGAATTGGCCTTAGGATGATGACCTGAAATACAGAAAAACGGTGACATCTTTGTAGCAGTGTGGCAGGAATTACTGTATGAAAATTCAGATAATGGAAGGTGTTCTACCCAATCATTATAACATTTGGAGACTTAACACTGCAAAAATTGCTCTAATGATTGATTCACTCGCTCTGTCTGTCCATTGGACTGAGGATGCTACCCGAAGGAGAGACTAAGATTAATGTTCAAAGCGCTGCAGAACGCCTTCCAAAATCTAGCTACAAATTGGGAACCTCTGTACAACACGATATCTTGAGGTAACCCATGAAGTCAAAAAACATGTTGAATAAACAAGAAAGCTAACCTCTTAGCTGAAGGAAGCCATTCCAGTGGTATGAAGTGGGCCAGCTTACTAAACCGGTCCACAATGACCCAAATAGTGTTGTTCCCAGAAGATCTAGGGAGATCCAAACCAAAATCCATTGAGACGTGCATCCACGGTTTAGAAGGAATCATCAATGGTAATAACAGACCCAAAGGAGATCCTCGAGGGGTCTTAATTCTAGCGCACACCTCACAGGCTGATACAAAACTCTTTACATCTCTCGAAATCGTAGGCCACCAAACCGCTTGGCAAAGTTCAAGGTCTTAGCAACACCAGGATGACCTGCCGTCTTGCAGTCATGGAACCCAGAAAAAAAAATTCTCTGAAACTTCTAAGGAACAAACAAGGACCTATAAGGAGCATTCAGAGGAGCTTGGTCTTGTACCTTACGTATTTGGGACAGAAGATCCTGAGCAATCCCACCTAAAATTTGAGAGGTGGGTATGATGGGAATCTCCACTTCCCTTGATTCTCGAACTGCAGCAAAACTCCTGGACAAAGCATCTGCCTTGGTATTCTTGGAACCCGGACGATATGTAATGATAAAAATAAAGCGAGCAAAGAACAATGCTCACCGAGCTTGTCTGGCATTTAACTGCTTGGCTGACTCCAGGTATGACAAATTCTTATAATCTGTTAGAATTGTGACTTGAAATCTTGCGTCTTCAAGCCAATGTCTCCAGTCGTCTAGTGCACATTTCATTGCAAATAGCTCCCAATTATCTACATCATAATTCACCTCAGCCGAAACTTTCGGGAATAATAATAGGCGCATGGGTGAAGTTTGACTGTGACGGAATGGCTCCAATGCCAATTTCAGAGGCGTCTACCTCAACAATGAATGGGAGATCTGAATTAGGATGAGACAGAACATGAGCCGATGTGAAAGCTTTCTTAAGTCTCTGAAAAGCCTGCTTAGCTTCAGGAGACCAATGCGTGGTATTCGCTCCTTTCCTGGTCAATGCTACTATGGGAGCCATTACAGAAGAAAAGGAAGAATAAAATAGGATTTTAATTACCTACCAGTAAATCCTTTTCTCGTAGTCCATAGAGGATGCTGGGGTCCATATTAGTACCATGGGGTATAGACGGGTCCACTAGGAGCCATGGGCACTTTAAGAGTTTAATAATGTGGGCTGGCTCCTCCCTCTATGCCCCTCCTACCAGACTCAGTCTAGAAACTGTGCCCGAGGAGATGGACAACTTTGAGAGAAGGACTTAACACAGATAGTGGCGAGATTCACACCAGCTCACACATACAAGGGAAACCAAGCTAACCAGCTTGAAAACTCAGCAACAGCTGAACAATAATACTTAACCAAGTAACAAACAGTACTTAACCAAGAACAAAGCAGTACTGAACCAAGTAACCACTGCAGGATCACGAAGTGCTGGTCGGGCGCCCAGCATCCTCTATGGACTACAAGAAAAGGATTTACCGGTAGGTAATTAAAATCCTATTTTCTCTTACGTCCTAGAGGATGCTGGGGTCCATATTAGTACAATGGGGATGAACCAAAGCTCCCAGAACAGGAGGGAGGGCGCGGAGGCTCCTGCAGAACTGATTGACCAAACTTTAGGTCCTCAGATGCCAAAGTATCGAACCTGTAGAACTTAGGAAACATGTTCGACCCTGACCAAGTAGCCGCTTGGTAAAGCTGTAAAGCCGAGACACCCCGGGCAGCCGCCCAGGAAGAACCCACCTTACGAGTAGAGTGGGCCTTAACAGATTTAGGCCCCGGCAATCCTGCCATAGAATATGCATGCTGGATAGTGACCCTGATCCAGCGAGAGATCATCTGCTTAGAAGCAGGACACCCACATTTCTTGGGATCATACAGGACAAACAGAGAGTCCGATTTTCTGTGACAAGCAGTCCTCTTCACATAGATTTTCAGAGCCCGTACAACATCCAAGGACTTTGACGGAATTGAGGAGTCAGTAGCAACTGGCACCACAATAAGTTGGTTGATATGAAAAGCTGACACAACGTTTGGAAGGAACTGCTGACGTGTCTGGAGCTCAGCTCTATCTTCATGGAAGATTAAGTAGGGGCTTTAACAAGACAAAGCCCCCAACTCTGACACACGTCTAGCAGAAGCTAAGGCCAACAAAGCCTTCCACGTGAGAAACTTGACCTCAACCTCCTGTAGAGGCTCAAACCAATCCGATTGGAGGAACTGTAACACCATGATAAGATCCCAGGGTGCCGTAGGCGGCACAAAGGGAGGCTGGATGTGCAGAACCCCTTTCAAGAAAGTCTGAACCTCAGGGATGGAAGCCAGTTGTTTCTGAAAGAAAATGGATAAGGCCGAAATCTGGACCTTTATGGATCCCAAACTCAGGCCCATATCCACACCTGCTTGCAGGAAGAGGAGAAACCGTCCCAGTTGAAACTCCACCGTAGGAAACTTCTTGGATTCACACCAAGATACATACTTTTTCCAAATGTGATGGTAATGTTTAGACATTACTCCTTTCCTAGCCTGTATCAGGGTAGGAATAACCTTGTTCGGTATGCCCTTCCGAGCTAATATCTGGCGTTCAACCTCCATGCTGTCAAACGTAGCCTTGGTAAGTCTTGATAAGCGAATGGCCCCTGTTGCAGCAGGTCCTCCTGAAGAGAAAGAGGCCTCGGATCTTCCATCAGTAGATCCAGAAGATCCGCATACCAAGCCCTTCTTTTCCGTCTGGAGCAATGAGGATTGCCTGAACTCTTGTTCTCTTTATGAGTTTTAGAATCCTTGGAATGAGTGGAAGTGGAGGAAACAAGTACACTGACTGGAACACCCACGTAGTCACCAGGGCATCCACTGCCACTACTTGCGGGTTTCTTGACCTGGAATAGTACCTCCAAAGCTTCTTGTTGAGACGGGAGGCCATCATGTCTGTTTGAGATACACACCAAAGATGTGTCACCTCCGTGAACACCTCCGGATGGAGGCCCCACTCTCCTGGATGGAGATCGTGTCTGCTGAGGAAGTCCACTACCCACTTGTCCACTCCCGGAATGAAGATTGCTGACAGCACCAACGCGTGCCTTTCTTCCCATAGGATTCTTTTTACCACTGACATTGCAGCTCTGCTCTTCGTTCCACCCTGTCGGTTTATGTAGGCCACCGTCATTACATTGTCCGACTGCATCTGAATGGCCTGATCTTGTAGAAGATGTGCCACTTGAAGAAGACCGTTGTACATGGTTCTTAGTTCCAGAATGTTGATTGGAAGAATGGATTCCAGACTTGACCACCTTCCTTGGAAGGTCTCCCCTTGGGTGACTGTGCCCCAACCTCTGAGACTTGCATCCGTGGTTAGAAGGATCCAGTTCTGAATCCTGAACCTGCGGCCTCTAGAAGGTGAGGCAATTGTAGCCACCACAGGAGTGAAATCCTGGCTTTTGGTGACAGACGTATCCTCTGGTGCATGTGCAGATGAGATCCCGACCACTTGTCCAGAAGATCCAGTTGGAAGGGCCGTGCATGAAATCTTCCGTACTGAAGAGCCTCGTAGGAGGCAACCATCTTCCCCAGAAGGCGAATGCACTGATAAACCGATACCCAGATAGGCTTCAAGACATCCCGGACCATAGCTTGGATCACCAATGCCTTTCCCACCGGTAGAAATACCCTCTGTTTCCGTGTTGAGGATCATCCCCAGGAAAGACAATCTTCTTGTCGGCTCCAAATGTGATTTTGGAAGACTCTGGATCCATCCATGTTCCCTGAGCAGTCGAGTCGTGAGAGCAATGGACTGCAATAACCTGTCCCTGGAAGATGCCTTTATCAGCAGATCATCCAGATAAGGAATTACATTCACCCCCTGCCTGCGGAGGAGAATCATCATCTCTGCCATTACCTTGATGAACACCCTCTGTGCTATGGAGAGGCAGAATGGCAGTGCCTTGAACTGATAGTGACAGTCCAACAGCGCACATCTGAGATAAGCCTGGTGTGGTGGCCAAAAAGGAATGTGGAGGTATGCATCCTTGATGTCCAAGGACACCAGAAACTCTCCCTCCTCCAGACCTGAGATTACCGCTCTCAGAGACTCCATTTTGAACTTGAATTCCCTCAGATAAGGGTTTAGCGACTTCAGGTTCAAAATTGGCCTGTCCGAACCATCCGGTTTCGTTGCCACAAACAGGTTTGAATAGTAACCCTGGTTTACCAGATGAGGTGGAACTGGAACAATGACATCTGACCTTTCCAATTTGTGAATGGCTTCCTGAAGGATACCCCTTTTTGTCAGCAAAGCTGGCAGGCCTGATTTGAAGAACCTGTGGGTGGGAGCTCTTGAAACTCCAGTTTGTACCCCTGGGACACAATATCCTGTACCCAGGGATCCAGACCGGACGACACCCAGACGTGACTGAAACGTCTGAGCCTTGCTCCCACCTGCCCGTTCTCCAGGCAGGGAGGTCCACCGTCATGCTGAGGATTTTGAGAACACAGAGTCAGATTTCTGGTCTTGGGAACCTATCGGTGCCGTTTTTTTTTTATTTTGCAAGCCCACCTCTGAAGAAAGTTGTAGGAGTCTTGGACTTTTTAGCTTTTGCAGACCAAAAGGAATGCACAGAGGATGTAGAAAAAAGGTTTCTTCGCCATCTGAGAGGCTGAGGGAAGAAAGGTTGACTTACCAGCTGTTGCCGTGAAGATCCACGCATCCAATGCTTCCCCAAATAGAGCCTGACCTGTGAAGGGTAGGTTCTCCACACTTCTCCTGGATTCCACATCTGCAGACCATTGGCGTAGCCAGAGTCCCCTGCGTGCTGAGACAGCTATGGACGATGTCCTTACAGTCAGATTACCCAGGTCCTTCATCGCCTCCACCATGAAACCTGCAAAATCCTGTATGTTACGTAAAAACAATTCAATGTCACTTCTATCCATAGAATCTAAGTCCTCTAGTAATGTGCCTGACCACTTTACTATGGCTTTAGAAATCCATGCACAGGCAATAGTGGGTCTTAACGCCACTCCTGAAGCAGTGTATATGGATTTGAGTGTAGTTTCAATCTTGCAGTCTGCCAGTTCCTTCAAAGCGGTAGACCCCGGGACAGGATAAACCACCGTCTTAGACAGTCTAGATACAGAAGCATCTACTATAGGCGGGTTTTCCCACTTTTTTCTATCATCCTCAGGGAAAGGAAAAGCCACAAGAACCCTCTTTGGAATCTGGATTTTTTTCTCTGGATTTTCCCAGGATTTTTCAAATAATGCGTTTAATGCCTTAGACGCAAAATAGGTCAGGGAGGCCTATTTATTGTCTGTAAAGTAAGCCTCCTCTACCTGTTCAGGTGGTTTGTCAGTAATGTGTAACACATCCCTAATAGCTTCAACCATGAGTTGTACCCCTCTTGCCAGGGAAGCCTCAACCCCCCCACATATCCGCATCACCCTCTGCCTTGTCAGAGACGGTGTCCATGTCAACCGGCATAATCTGAGCAAGCGCACGTTTCTTGGATACACCAGGGGTTTTTGAGGTAGTGGGGAAAGAACCAGACAAAACCTCCACAGATTGTTTTAAAATCTGTGATTCAGTCTCATAATGCGCAATCCTAGTAGAAATCTGGGGTATCATTCCCTTAATAGAAGCCACCCACTGAGGCTCGGCTTCGGAAGGCTGAGACAAAATATTACATTCCTGTGTACATGGAATGGATAGCTCTGGAGAAGATACATATTCTGCCACACAAGACACAGAGTCCCTGGACATGGTTATGTGAGAAATTTGCATACACACACACACACACACAAAAATGTCAGACACAGTTTCCCCCAAGTACCTTCAGCGAAACACAGAGCTTGGAGCCAGCACACACAGCACCCCAGTAGGCAGTTATAGAATAACTACCTGGCGCTGACTGTGTACCCTTAATAGAACTACACAGTATTATTAGACAGTCTCCCCCTCCTTCTACAACCCCCTTGGTACCGCACAGGATAGCTGGAGTCGTGGAGGGTCAGCGCTCCCTGTCAGTGTCTCAGAGTGTGGATCTGCAGGGAGAAAATGGTGCTGGTGAGCTGCTGGGTCCGCTCTGAGGAGAAGCTCCGCCCACAAACGGCGCGTCTTCTGGCACTTTGGATGTTTATACTGAGGGAAAAGGGCCCTAATTTGCACACCTTGATGTTTATACTGGCCTGAGGTAATGGCGCTAACAGTAGTACATATGTCCCTGATAGCCTGAGTGAACAGTTTTGTAGGGTATAGCGCTGGCCCAGGGAGCCCCTCACAGCGCCACATCTGTGTACTGCTGAGCCGCTGGAGTGCAGTGTCAGTACTGCGCTCCCACCCTGTTGCCACCATACAAACCAGCTCCCCGCTTGTCGGGTCACTGGTGACACACTCACCACCGCGATCTTCTGGCTCTGTTAGGGGGTGGCGGCATGCTGCGGGAGTGAGCGGTCGCCTCGGGGGCTAACGATCATCACCCTCAGGAGCTCAGTGTCCTCTCAGCGGTGATAGTGGCCATTAACCTCTGAGGGTTGGACACTACTCCCCCCCTAAGTCCCACGAAGCAGGGAGGCTGTTGCCAGCAGCCTCCCTGTGCCTATTACTCTTAAAAAAAAACAAAAAAAACAAAGAAGCTCTAGAAGCTCCCCTAGCTGTAACCAGCTCCTCCGGGCACATTTTCTAAACTGAGTCTGGTAGGAGGGGCATAGAGGGAGGAGCCAGCCCACACTATTAAACTCTTAAAGTGCCCATGGCTCCTGGTGGACCCGTCTATACCCCATGGTACTAATATGGACCCCAGCATCCTCTGGGTCGTAAGATAAATCTCCTATAGTAATTAGCAAAGCCCAGGAACCGCTTAATTGCCTTCAGATTGGTGGGCTGAACCCAATCTAAAACTGCTTAGAACCTTGTTGGATCCATTTGAAATCCATCAGGAGAGATAATATAGCCCAGGAAGGAAACCTTCTGGACATCACATTTGCATTTTTCCAGCTTGGCGAAAAGATGATGTTCCCTGAGTTTTCTCAGAACTGACCTCACATGAATATGATGCTCCTTGACAGATTTAGAGTAGATCAAAATGTTGTCCAGGTACACTATGACAAAACAACCCAGGAACTCTCACAAAACATCATTGATGAGGTCTTGAAACGGGGCGTTGGACAAACCAAATGGCATCACCAGATACTCGTAATGGCCTGAATGGGTATTGAAGGAGGTTTTCCATTCGTCCGGCGTCAGGTAAAGGGCAGGCTGGGTAATAAATGGAGACACTACCAATCAGAACAGCCAGAAAAGCCAAGCCTTCTGATGAGGAGATACAATGCAGCTGGACAGCTAGACACACAGATGCAAACTACTAATTATACAGCAGCTGAGGCTGAACACAGGGATACATGCAGGAATTTAGTTGCTGGAGTGTAGTAATACATACGCAACGCTAGCAGCTGGTAACACATATACCATTTGGCTTTAAATCCTTTTACTGAATCAATAAAATAATTATCAGACAGAATTTATCTGGTACTTACTTTTTGAGTTGTTTATTTGATTTCATTAAATGTATAATTCCTTTATTGGACAAAGTTAGATGGGAAATTATCATTCCTGACAGAAATTATCCAGGATTTACCTTTTAAGTGCCTCCCGTTAAGATACCTACACCTGAAGAGGCCCTTAGGACGAAACACGTAGGGTTTTATCAGCATAGAGTCCATTACCAAATCCGGTGCCTAACCCCAACACTCCCTTCCCACAGCCCTAAACTAACCCATTGGCTATATTTACGGTCAGGATGCCAGCTGTCGGCATTCCGGCATCAGTCTCCTGTCCCTTTCGGAGTTCCGGCATTGGGATTCAAAAGGGTGTCCGGATTCTGGCGTCAATATTTCAACTGCATTCTACCGCATCCCGTTTATTTAGTAAACAATGGTTTTTCAAAGCGACCAATTATCTGCATTTTTGCCTGAAGAATTTAAAAATAGGCTTTATTTGGAACTGCAATCTGTGTACAGTAGCTATAGTTGTAATTCAGTGTGTCCTGTTTTGATTAACACCTATACACATGTCTCTGTCTTGATACATAATATCACAATGGGGGTCATTCCGAGTTGTTCGCTCGCAAGCGGATTTTAGCAGATTTGCTCATGCTAAGCCGCCGCCTACTGGGAGTGAATCTTAGCATCTTAAAATTGCGAACGATGTATTCGCAATATTGCGATTACACACCTTGTAGCAGTTTCTGAGTAGCTCCAGACTTACTCGGCATCTGCGATCAGTTCAGTGCTTGTCGTTCCTGGTTTGACGTCACAAACACACCCAGCGTTCGCCCAGACACTCCCCCGTTTCTCCGGCCACTCCTGCGTTTTTTCCGGAAACGGTAGCGTTTTTCCCCACACGCCCATAAAACGGCCTGTTTCCGCCCAGTAACACCCATTTCCTGTCAATCACATTACGATCGCCAGAACGATGAAAATGCCGTGAGTAAAATTCCTAAGTGCATAGCAAATTTACTTGGCGCAGTCGCAGTGCGGACATTGCGCATGCGCATTAAGCGGAAAATCGCTGCGATGCGAAGATTTTTACCGAGCGACCAACTCGGAATGACCCCCAATGTACGTATAGGTTTATTGTACTATTAATTCAGAATCCTCAGATAAATGTTGTAGTTTCTGCATATCTAACTACTGTATATTCAGAATTATGGAGTCTATTTACTAAGCCCTGGAGAGAGATAAAGTGGATAGAGTTAAAGTATCAACCAATCAGCTCCTAGCTGTCATTTTTCAAACACAGTCTGCAACATAGCAGTTAGAAGCTGATTGGCTGGTACTTCATCTCCATCCACTTTATCTCTCTCCAAGGCTTAGTACATAGACCCCCATGTCACATGGGAACAGAATTGAGGGCCTAATTCAGAAATATATGAAAACCTGAAAATTTCTGTACATCTCTGGTGGTTGTAGATCTGCGCATGCGCATAATCTGTACTGTGCTTGTGCAGATCTATATGTGACAACGGTTGCAGTGCTCCCTAAACTGCAGCTTGATTGACATGCCACAGCTTTTTGGGTGTGGGGAAGGGGTGGCAACGAGGGTGTTGCAAGGCCAGTTGCTGTGTCCCTGGACACAGCTTCACTGGCCCAGGCAGCGTGAAAACACTAGACAACCAGAGTAACCTGGGGGTTACTCAGATGGACCAATGCTCATACAAAGTCTTTGGACACAGCAACGGATCACAGTACCTAGAGGGAGGCATCTATGTACACAAGTCTCCTGCAGCATTTACCTATTTTAGCACAGCCGCTGTGTACAGAGATGCAGCACCTTTGCGACTGCGTCCATCTCTGAATATATCCCTGAGTTGAAACCTCTTACTTAGTTCTAACATTAAGCGTCAATGCAATCAATATTAAGGAATGTTATATCTGAGCATTAATGTGGTCACCATTAACGTCATGGGACATTATCACATTACGCAGACAGATAGGATGACTTTGAATATAGTAAACAGATGTGGAAATACATACTTATATAATTGTCAACAACAAGTTAGCTTAACAGAAAGGATTTCTTCCTAGTATGGGTGAAAGTTGATGAAAGTTACATTGAAACTGAAAATAAGTTGGTAAAAATGTAATTTTGTGGCATCATGAATCTATTTTCTTTGAAGATGACATATATACGTGGCTGAGAATGCGGTGGTCAAGTATTTAGTCATGTGGTGCCAGATTTCAGAATAATTATTTAGCAGTAGTCTTTTCCATACAGTGTGATATGTCAGTTGTCTGTACAGGTATCAGTCTCATGGTGCAAACAACTTCATTATACATTCTGCTGCTGACATGATGACTATCAGCATTACATACCACATAATCAGCCTTGTGTAAGTTTGTTGTTTCGATATTAGTCCATGTGCTTGCTTAGTACACAAGAGACTCAAGATATTTCCTTAATAGTTACGCATAAATTAATTACGATGGTGGTTAAATCATTAAAATTTACCCCACCCGTGGTAATCCCATGTAGTGTGCCACGCCTGGTACCTTTGGTGCGTGGAAAATACAACCCGTAGAAGTTATTATCCAAAAGGTCTGCACCAACCAACTCTAATCTATACTTATTGTGATCTCTAGGTTTTGGTATTTCCATTATTTCTATGTGTGGTTTTCTACTCTCTGTAACTCCAAATCCTTTGTACAATGCAGGGGTGGAACTGCCGATACAATGGAGATATTGAGTCACCAGGCTCTTAGCCCTGAAAGTGGCACCATTGTCCACTGTTTCCATGCCCTTCCTGCTGTAATAGAGTAACTCAGTGCTCTGCTGAGTGCTGTGGTCGTGGTACTGACACTGACCCGGACTGAGGAGGTGGCAGGGAGGGAGACAGTGCAGTCATGCAGAGAGGGGGCACCATCGTGTATTTTGCCTACGGGTGTCTGGTATGTACTTACACCTGTGGCACAATATACCTATATCACTGTAAATCGCTGTAAAGTGACTTTGATTCATGCTGGAGAAAATCGCTATATAAATAAAATAATGATGATGATGATGATTATATGCAGTAAGGCGTAATTCACTTTTGAGGGAACTATTATGTACAGTGTATTCCATTGTTTGAAGATATGTCATTAAAATTTACTTATATCCAACTATACATTTAAAACATACAGCACTGTAATATTTTCTAGCTTCTTAAATGGGGTTCAGTATGATTTAGCGCCGCTCGGGATGCCAAATGTCATTATGCTGATATCGGCATCCAGAGCAGTGGAATGCCGACAGGGGGGCGAGCGCAACTAAGCCCCTTGCGGGTTCCGTGGTGAGCTTAGCTAGGTCTCCCTTCCACCAGGTTCATGCAATTTGTCACACATCCCCTGTAATACAGAAAATATCCACTGTCAGGGACGGATCAAGGCTTGTGTGGTCCCCCACCAATAAAATTGATGCCCCGCCACAGCAACCACCACTACTATGCCCCTTACCTGGT